>NC_133253.1:11495000-12235000 GCF_048772165.1 Typha angustifolia | reverse complement strand
TGCATTAGTACAGCTCCTATGCCAACTCTCGACGCATCACATTTCACAATAAACTCTTTAGTGAAGTTCGGTAGCCCTAAAACGAACGCCGTCGTTAATACTGTTTTCAGTTTTTCAAAGGCTGTAGTCGCTTCATCCGTCCATCTAAAAGAGTTCTTTAATAAAAAAACAAAGGAGCAGCAATCTTACCATACCCTGCGATAATATCCGGTCAGCCCCAAAAATCCTCGCAATCCAGTAGTGGTAGTAGAAATAGGCCAAGTGGTCATGCTTGCTACCTTTTGAGGATCTATTGCTACACCTTCCGCTGAGATGATGTTGCCTAAATACTCCACTTGTGGTACTCCCAATAGGCACTTAGATTTTTTGATCTTCAGCTGGTTTTGCTTCAACAAATTCAGCACATCCTCCAAATGCCACCAATGCTCTAATTTAGTCCTGCTATACACTAAAATGTCGTCAAAAAAATATCAAAACATACTTTCGCAATAGAGGCCGAAATATATCATTCATGAGGTCTTGAAAAGTAGCTGGAGCATTGGTGAGACCAAAAGGCATCACCCGGAACTTGTAATGCCAGTCCGGAGTTCGAAATGCAGTCTTATGTACATCCGCTAGGTGAACTCTAATTTGATGACACCTGGCCCTCAAGTCAAGCTTGTTGAATATAGTTGCCCCTGCAAGCTCGTATAGCAACTTCTCTATGATTGGAATGGGATACCGGTCCTTGACGGTAATAGCGTTTAGTGCTCGATAGTCGACACAAAAACGTCATATCCCATTTTTTTTTTGCACCAATAGCATGGGCGATGAGTATGAGGTAGGACTTGGTTGAATGAAGCCTTTTTCTAACATCTAGGCTACCATCTTGGAGATAACTTTCTTTTATACATGTCGATATCGATATGGTCTTAAATTCGCCGGTGTAGCTCCGGGCACAATCTCTATGCGATGGTCCGTCGTTCTCCTTGGTGGCAACTCCTTTGGTTCCTCAAATAATCCAGCAAATTTATCTAATAAATTAGACAACTCGATGGTAGTATCTGAACTCATTTGAGGCTCGTCTCTTGTTGATTCTAACTGAAGAAGATAGGTTAAATCATATGCACAAGACAGCCCCACCATAGGCTGCATCGCAGGAATCGGCGAATACCGAACACCATCAAGTCGCACATCTTTGTTTTTGTTTTCATGTTTAAATTTCATCCACATGCTTCGGAAATCAAATGTGACGGGTCCCAAACTCTGTAACCACTGAGTGCGAAGGACAATGTCCGTTCCTCGTAGCGCCAACGGATACAAGTCCACAATGATGTCGTGTTCTTGCACCCGTATACTGACCCGACGACACAAGCTCTCTGCATTAAGCTTCGTGCCGTCTCTAATCGCAACGTCAAATCCTGTGGTCGGTTCGGCATTCAAACCCAATCTTCTCACTAACCTATCGTCTAGAAAGTTGTGTGTACTCAACGAATCGATGAGGATGTGCATACAATGCTTTCTAACGAGTCCGTCTACTCGTAAAGTCCTGGGCGCAAAAGTACTTGAATATGTATGTATCGATATTTCAGCTTGAATATCTTCCTCTGCACCCTCCTCAACGGCCTCCTCATGGACCCACTCTGAACACTCTCGATCATCAACAACCTCATCATCCTCCTCGAGACCATCGATGAGCATCACACTCTCGATCGATTTGGAACACTGATGACCATGGGTGAAACGTTTATCGCATCGAAAGCAAAGACCATTTTCTCTTCGCTCCACCTGGGCAAGCGTGAGAGTTCAAACGGGGGGTCTTATGCCTCCTCTAATATCGGAAGGTCTCAAAGGTGGTCGTGGTCTTTGAACCCGCAGAATTTCTAGCCGGCGTTCTAGGCGCCAACCGCCCATCTCGATTGCCTCAACTTGTTTTTGCTGCCATCTTGAGAGCTTTATGTTTTTTCTCCATCCTCACGGCTTTTTCAAAGGTCTCAAGAGTGGTAGGACAAAGAGCACGAACATCCACTTGTATCTCATCCCACAGCCCTGGAATGAATATACTCATCAATGTCGGTTCAGACCAAAGTGGCTCACAACGACTACTAACTCTTACAAATTCAGTTTAGTACTCCAACACTGTCGTCCTTTGAACTATCTTGCTTAATGTGGCAGCAAAATCTTCATATGCTGCTGTCCTAAATCTGCATGTAATCCTTCTACAAAAGTCCCAATTGGTAAATCCTCCACCACGAATAACCGATCTATATCAATGCAATGTCGTTTTTTGGAGGTGAAAGCTTGCAATCTGGATCTTTGCATCCTTCGCTGTCCCTTATCAATCAAAGTATTATTCAACTTGAAACACTCAATTTGTTGGATCATCGCTTTAGAATTTTGGAAAGTCCAAGCATGTGGTTTTTCTCTAAATAATATTGTCGAGTTCGCGAAAGATCCTTGGTTCAGGTCTGAACCTTTGTGTATATTGATTTCCTTCTCTAAATGCTTGAGCACATCCATCACCATCTCCGAAAAGATCAATCTCATCCTTAAAGTGCCAATCCTTTTCATTGACGAAGTGCACCGGTGTCGCACCCCTCTCGGATTCCACCACCGCCGGTCTTGGGTTTTGTATCGGAGGTGGGGGATGATATATAGGCATAGGTAAAAAAGAATCATTGACACTTACATGTCGCACCTAGACCTGTGGGTATCGGTTCGATGTGGTCCCACCGCTTGTCCTTTTTGAGGCACCGATCGTCGTCAAGGAGATGACGAAGCAGATCGGTTCATAACATATTCCTTTAAAGCATTATGATTGTTCTGCATTGCGTCTATTTTATGCAACAATGTTTGGAACATGTCCTAAGTTTATCCGTCAAGCTCATATTCACACCCATGGACGTTGGTTGACTCGGTCTTACCGTTGTTGTTCCAAAGGAATCGGCCTCACGGTTAGGGTTATCATGGGTTGAGTCTTCCCTTATTGATGTGCTCTCCATTGGTCTCCTTGTCGACGTCATCTTCCTTGTTTCAACCATTAATGGAGGTTTGAGGTTCGTCTGGCTCTAATACCAATTGTAGAAAGCAGTTCGCGCAACTGAGGGAAAATATTCACTAAATATTCTCCCGTAGTCACAAAATTACGAAACAAGTGGAATCGATCCGTAACTCCCTAATCTACGTTTTTTGTATTTACGCCCTTCACAAATTTGAACTATAATTGGGACGAAAGTACGATTTAGTGCAGATGATGGTGGTGGTGACGGGTGGAGTGGAAGTTAGGGTTATGGATGATAATGGAGATGAAAGTGGATAAGCAGTGTAGTTTAAGTGATATAGATGAAGGGGAAGAAGTGGTCAAGATCCCAAGGAAGAGGGAGGACTCGTCAGTTGAGAGACATTAGAAGTTAGGAGAGATCTTACCAATGGTAGAGGTGGTAGGTTGGTGAAGAGAGAGGAGGGAGATTAGAGTAGAGAGAATAAAGAGAAGGTATGAGGCAAGAAATCAATAATCCAATAGCATAATGAATTTGGCTGCCATCCACATCTTTATAGAGACTAGCTAACAAGTCATAATAATAACTAACCCTAATTCTAGTGGAATCTCGTCGATCGTGTTCGAACATACAAAAGGCGTTCTTGGTATGAGTGAACGCGACGTTCGAACGCGCCCGACCACATTCGAATATGCATTTTACGTTTTCTATTTTTGCGAACCTGATGCAAGCGTTTGCAAAGGCGTTTGAACGCGACCCCTTCCGCGTTCGAACGCGACTTACAGGAATTTTATTTTAATGAAAATAGACAACTACTACAATAAGAAAAGACTTACAAGGTGTATCACAAGATTGCTACTCTCACTTTTTTGTTGAGAAATGACTCTTTTAGATGGACGGATGAAGCCACTACAGCCTTTGAAAAACTGAAAACAGCAATGACAACGGTGCCTAATCTAGTTCTACCGGACTTTACTATAAAGTTCGTTGCGGAATGTGATGCATAGGGAGTTGGCATAGGAGCTGTACTAATGCAAAGATGAC
The DNA here is from genome assembly GCF_048772165.1 of Typha angustifolia. Lineage (NCBI taxonomy): Eukaryota > Viridiplantae > Streptophyta > Magnoliopsida > Poales > Typhaceae > Typha > Typha angustifolia. Next base: position 12,230,978 of record NC_133253.1, on the reverse strand, counting down.
GTCCCATAGCCTTTCTTAGTAAGGCTTTATCACAAAAATTCTAGTAATTTTTGATCTACGAGAGATGTTGGCAATTCTGCATGCAGTAACAAAGTGGATGCCTTATTTGATCGGTAGGTGATTCATTATTCGAACCGATTAAAGGAGTCTTCTATACTTTATGGGACAACGTATTCACACTCCGATACAGCAGAGATGGGTCACAAAATTGCTGAGGTATGATTATGAAATTCAATTCAAGAAAAGAACTAAAAATAGAGCTGCGGATACACTATTGCGCCAACCCGATACCACCGAGCTCACAGCTTTTTCTTCTACTTTTCCTTTTCTTGATGAGCGGAGGTATGTATGTAAATCTGACTCAGATATTTTGAGATTTTTACAGGAGGTGTTGGATGATCCGGAGCCATCCAAAATTGGAGAATCGAGGTGATTTCCTGCTGGACTGCGGGTGCATTCGGGTGCCTGCAATTGATGGATTGTAATAAAAATTGTTGGAGCACTTCCATCAAACTCCAGAGGTTAGTCATGACGGTGTCTTGACGACTTATAGAAGGATATCACAGAGTTGCACGTGGCAAGGACTAAGGCGAGATGTGATGAGTTTTGTCTGTGCTTGCGAAGTCTGTCAAAGGGCTATGATAACTACATTGAAACTGGCCGGATTACTATAGCCTCTACCGATACCGGACCGTGTTTGGAAAGATATTTCTATAGATTTCATAGAAGGTCTTTCACTGGTACATGGTTATTCTGTTATTTTGGTGATGGTTGACAGATTGAGTAAGTATGCGTACTTTTCTAAATTGTCACATCCATTTTTAGCGAAGTCGGTGGCTGAAATTTTTGTTAGAGATGCTGCTCGGTTGCATAGCATGCGATGCACGATTGTCTCGGATCGTAATCGTGTATTTATAAGTAACTTTTGGACAGAGTTTTTTACATTATAGGGGACTCGATTGAACTTCACTTCAGCCTACCATCCACAGAGGGACGGCTAAATCGAGGTGGTCAATCGAGGCATTGAGCAGTATTTGAGGTGCTTTGTTGGAGAGATGCTGAGATGGTAGTTGGAGTGGTCTTACAATACCGCCCATTGTAGCAGTATTAGCATAACTCTATTTGAGGTAGTGTATTAGCACACGACTCTGACATTACGTGTTTATGATCCAGTGGCATCTGCAGATTGGTCGGAGGTGGTCTTAGCTTTGATGAATAGAGATGCCACATCAAAGAGGTTGCGTGCTCATCTTAAACTTGCTCAAAACTGCATGAAACAAGTTATGATCACAGCCATCGGGAGTAGGAGTTCGACATCGGTAGTTAGGTGTTCGTGAGGGTGCAACCGTATCGACAGGTGACCTTGCGTCCGATACGAAACCAGAAGTTAGCACATCGCTACTTTGTTTCGTTTTGGGTGTTAGAGCGTATCGGTTTGGTTGCGTATCGTTTGGAGCTGCCTGAGGGATCGAGAGTGCATCCTGTCTTTCATATTTTACTGTTGAGGGAGCAGATTGGAGATCATGAGGTCGTTGGATCAGGTTTACCAGAGCCATTGGAGGAGACAAAGATCATAAAGTCACTTCGTGTACTTGCTAGGTGCCGACGATGTCATGGTACCTGATTAGAAATGGAGGTTCTAGTCGAATGGCTTAGCAAGCCATCCGATGAGACGACATGGGAGTTAGAGACGGACATCTTGGAGCGTTTTCCCGACTTTACACTTTGAGGACAAGGTGGGGGAAGCGTAGTGGGCTGATATACCTTATTAGTATTTTTACTTATTGTATTAGTTATTTATTTTTATTATGTGGAAGCGGGCGTATTTGAACGCCTACATCAGTTTACAAAAAGAAAGAATGCGGAATATGCGTTCGAACGCGGTCGGGCGCATTCGAACGCTTGTATCAGTTTGCATCAACATAGAACGCTTTTTGTGTGTTCGAACACAGCTGGGCGTATTCGAACGCCATCAGCGGGAGTCCACTAGAATTAGGGTTAATAATTGATATTTTGGCCTGTTGGCTAGCCTCTATAAAGGTGTGGATGGCAGCCAAAATCATTATGCTTAATAAATATTGGTTTTTTGCCTCTTCTATTTTCTCTCTAATCTCTATACCCTGATCTCCCTCCTCCCTCTTCACCAACCAGCTATCTCTACTGTTGGCAAGGTCTCTCCTAACTTTTAATCTCCATCTGTCGAGTCCTCCCTTTTCCATAGGATCTTGACCACTTCTTTCCCTTTATTTTTTATCCCTTAAACAACATCAACCATCCACCCTCATCTTTATTATCATCCATAACCCTATCATCCACTCCACTCGTTACTACCACCATCATCAGCACTACGTCGTGATTTCGTCCCCGTTGCAGTTCGAATCCGCGAAGGGCGTAAATACAAAAATCATAAATTAGGGAGTTACGGATCGGTCCAATTTGGTTTTGTAATTTTCTTACTACGGGAGAATATTTGGTGAATATTTTTCCTCGGTTGCGCGGACTGCTTTCTGCAATCAACCTAGATCTTGAAGGGATCGTTCCGTAGTCACCCTATCACAATGTTGAAGGCGACAGTCGGACGCCAGAAGAAAATTCGTCGATGGGAGGCTTCATGGTAAAGCCTCCCTTGAAAGTTTGGAGTACCCACAAAGAGTACTCACAACAAAAGAAGGATGCAACAGAGCTTCTTAGGCAAGTCCGGTAATGACTTGAAGTTGTTGGTCGACAAACATCACTGATAAGGCCCTAAATATAAAAATGGGGCTAGATTACTCCTTAAATGCAAGACACGAAAGATAACTCACAAGTTAGTCGGAAGGTGGTCTTTGATTGCTCCAAGGAAGCTCTGATGGCCAAATTCGATAGCGACTTGGAGGAAGGAGAGGAGGAAAAAGGTGACGATGACATGGGGAGAGTAGGGCTAAGTCTTTCCTTACTTGAGGTTTGTTTAGGGATGCTCATGGATTGGTTCAGGCTTAGATTGGCCAAAATATAATTGGGCTTAGAGTTAGGCAAGGTTTGGCCTAGTCCTTTCCCAGCCTAATACTAGATCGGGTCTGGGCTTAGGCTAGGTTTAAGTTTTGTAACCTGATCCAGTTGATGCTTATATTATTTGGCGGGTCGATTATGGGCAGATAGATTGGCCAGACTGTTTGTCTTTGTAATAGTAAAATAAGTATCTTTAGCAAGTAGTATTGATTAGATCTCTATTTGACTTTATTGACTTTTATTTTTGCCATTGTAATAATAAAGTAAATATTTTTAGCAACTATTATCTCTCAAAATCTCAACTCACAAGTCACAATCAAATATGTAACATAACTTTTAAGGGAATGAAAATAAGTAATTTAAGGAATTTAAATTTAACAAATATGGGTTAGGTGAATTATGAGTGGAGGGGCAAGGACTTAGTGGATAGGTTATAATGGACGGGTCTAATGCTACATGCTTAGGCCGAGGTGGGTTTGGATAAGAGTTGACCCGAGCTAGTCCAAAAGACTTCGTGTTAGGTCGGGCTTTGGCTTAATTTTATTGGGTTGGACATAGGCGGGTTTTAGGCACACGTGCTACCCCTAAGGGTGTTCATTCTTCTTTTTATGTGTTAGTACTGTGATTGCTGCAAAGACTATTTAGACACATGCAATCTTGTTCTGGCTATACTTCAACACTTAACTCATCTTGTTCTAGCTATACTTCAACACTTAACTCATGATGTATGTTCTTATCAAATTCAAGGATTACCATGTCGATCCCTAGTCGACACGGCATGCTCTCGGCACACCTCTACGTGCTAGTGACATGTCCCTATATACTACCGTCATGTCTTTAAAACATTTCCGATATATATTTTAGCGTATTTAGACATATTTTTGGTTTGAATATATGTATTAAAGCTTACGTTATAGCCTCTTATCCTTTAATTATTTTCGTAAATGACCTATTTAATTAAATAAAATAATAGTGAAGTAGAAACACATTATCAACACAATATGATGAACACATTCATTAAACAATAATTTAATCATTAAAACTAATACCTATTTGTATGTAGAATAATTGGGAGAATAAAAAACTTCATTTATTAGCATAAAAATAACACGAGAATATTGCATCAAATACTATTGATAATCTTTAAAACTCATTTATTGAATTTTGTAATTCTGATATGATATGATATGGATATTGAATATGTATGGAAATGACCGACAGTGGTACAAGGGCACTATAATAATATGCTGGTTGTGGATATGGAAGATAATAAGGGTTTTGTGCTTCTAGTGAGTGACTAATATAATGGTTGTGCTGATCCTCGATCTATATAGTTGTCCCTGTATGTCATTGGCACACATTAGTACATCTTTGACATACCTCTAATAATTTTTTAAACTATTTAGAGATGCCTTTGGCATCACAATCCTTAGTTTTTAGTTTGGATATATATATTAAAGCATACATTAGAGTCTTTTATCCTTAGATAATGTTGTAACATGTTTTGTTAAAGATATAACAATAGTCAAATAGAAACATGATTCAACACTTAATATGATTGAATACATTCATAAATTAATTATAGTTTAATAATTAAAAACCAAAACATAGTTTAACGTAGTTAATCTAACATGTTATTGTATCAGTTTTAACCGAATTTGAAATTTATTATGGATATTTTTTGAAATATGAAAAATTTAGGAGGACATCTAATTATGCTGAAATTTTAGCCAGAAATTGTAAAATCTAGGTTCAAATTAACTTATATGGAGTTATTCTAATATGTTCCCATACTAATTTTGACTCAATTTAAAAAGAATTTGACATATTAACTTTATATTTTTTGAACTTTGGGGAAATTTTGTGAGAAATGAAAATTTCATAGATTTAGCACCAAAATGGTAGCTCTATGTAGAAAGATGCTTACAAATAATAGATCTAACAAAATTGAGCTAGACTTATCATCTGTATACCCCAAATTAGTTTCTAAAGTGCAAAAACTAAAAAATTAAAAATAAAAACTTGTCCTAATCGGCATGGGTTAACACAAGGTAGTGCCGAGTAGGCACACACCTCTGCTGACCGGCACGGGTTAGCTAGCCTTGGAATAGGTGCCATTAGCACAACTCGCGTTGAGTGCCCTGCCTTCATCGGCATGACCAACCTTGATTTTATGTTGACTATTTTACGAGTAGTAAAATTTAGTTCCAAAAGAAATCAATTGAATTTAGTGAAATCAATTAAAATCCGTGTGGAATTAGTTACAATCATACCTAAGAATTTCTTGTTATTTTGGTGGTTTAAGCAATTGCTAGACTTTGCTAACTTAATTTTGTAGGTAATTAGTGACAAGACATTCTGGTCTGATCTTGTTGTAGTTAATATAAGGTATTTCGGTAAATTAGGGATCCTTCTCTGTCCCAATGTGGCTATTATTTATGTGAATTAAGATAACAACTTCCATGTGTTTGTGATAATACATATGATTTTACCTGTCATTTTGAACATCAATAAATAAAGCTTAGCTGTACACCACTTCATCTTACACTGTTTTCCTTAAATATAATTCTACATCAAAAAATTCAACATATAGCTAGCTTGCTTTCATTGACATAAACCACTTGCTGCTGCATTTCTCTTTGTGCAGAATTTAGAAGGAAAACATCCAAGAGTCAAAAGAGCTCCCCCTACCAAGATGAAGTAATGGGTTTTCATGCCATATCTATGGTTATTCATCAACCAGTAGAATTCTTATATAGTTTATTTACAATGCAGGCTTTTCGTTCTAGGAGAAAATTGAAGTTTCTTAATTGGATAATTTTCTAACTTCTTTGACCTTTATTCTAGATGGAATCCTTGAGAAGATTCAAACTTGAGCAAGAAATTCTTGAATCTGAGTACACATTTACATGTGATAAAATTATGAAGATGAAGGACAAGGTAAGTTACTCCAAATAATTCTTTAGATACTTGTAAAGATAAGGATGGTTGTGCCCGAAGGCACGTGTCATGTCGATACTCTATTAGCAAGGCCAATATGTACCAGTGGCACACCTCTAATGTATTTTTAGGGTCTTTATACATGTTTTTGGTTGGAATATACATTGTTAAAGCCAACATTAAATTTTTTTTATCCTTCAATAATATTGTAAATGACCTATTTTATTATAGATATAGCAATAGTCAAGTAGAAACATGATTCAATTAATTGACAATAGCTCAATAATTAAAACTAAAATCTAGTTGAACATAGTTAATCTAATATATTTTTATATTAATTTTGACCCAATTTAAATGAATTTGGCATCAATTTTGGATTTTTAAAATTTAATAAAAAATGATACGAACTCGGTTCGATCGGATCTATTCATGGTACATTGAGCTTGGTGGGTCAAGCCTATTACCCCTTTTAAGCACCTACTATGTTAATTGAGTCATAGACTTAATTACCTGCTAATTATGGACTCGAGTTGTTAATTTACTTATTGGGTCTAGTCAAATCTATTGATTGTTCTAGTTGGGTCATGAGATATAGAGTTCGAGTATCACTCAGCTAAGTCACGTCACTTAAGTCGACCGAGTCCTAATTCGAGTCAATTTAGCCTCTATATATATGTGGAGTGCAACTCTAATTTTTTTCATGAATGGATTAATTGCTCATAACCTAGCCTCCCCCCTCCTTCCTCACTACTTGGCCGTCGGCCTCACCTCCTCCCTTCCTCCCTCCCTTCTCTTTGCCAACTACTGCTGCCTCTCCTGTTGGCAGAGCTTTGTTCAGCCCCGAATCACCCTCCTCTCTCTCTTAATCTCTCCATCGATCTCCCTTCTCTAATCATAATCAAAGAGGACATAAACTTATGCATCTATTCAACCATTAAAGGGCAACTCGATAGTATTGTGAAACTCGGGTTGTATCAACTTAGTACCAAAGCACTAGTTTTGCGACCTAATGACCAATACAAGATCTATGGTGGTGTGGCAAGTTGGAGAAACTTCTCAACCAGCGGACCAAACCATAGAGATGAGTCATCCTCCACTATTTAGGCCTCTGTCCCCTCTGCGTTCGTGAGACCAATAGAGAACCACTTGGAGCAATTGCAATTTATGGCGAGCATGACATAGATGATGGCCATGTTGAATGCCACCATGATGGACATCTCACGACGACTTCCTACTACCTTACCTGAACCCCCTACCGTTGGGCTGAACCACTGAGTTACCACGCCGATCTGACCGGGTGGAGCCACCGAATCGGATCCAGCCGCAGCATCAACGGTTGAATTGGTGCCGGCTGTGTCCATCACCACTTGTCATCCCACCTAGGCCGAGGAGCGGTCACCACCAGCAGAGCTAGTCTGACGAGGCCCAATCCTGCCTGTGCCCTAGCCTTGGTGCGCCGAGCTGCTAGGGCGACACGCGAATCCCCTACTAGGTTGCGCTAGGCCTCCGGTGGCTCGTTATCCATAGGAAGACGAGTAGGAAGAACCTCAACACTAGTCGACAACACCTCCTATTGAGCTGTTGTACTATGGACATGTAGCGGGACAAATGATGGAAGGAAACTTGAGGGAGTTGAAGGTGACCTAGCATCCAACGTTGACTACAACTGAGTTATGGAGCAACCTAAGATTGCCGGCCTTGGATGCAACACGTTCGGGTTGGGTTCGGCCGAATCCCAACTGGCCAAACCCGCCACGAATAGGTCTGAACCCTAAAGGACAACTATGGATGATGGGTTGACGCCTTACCCCAGTAGAGCTAGAAGAACGACATTCAAATGTTTGTTTCTATTGTGACGAGCTCTTCGTTCAAAGGCACAAGTGTGCCAAACAATCCACTGCCATCATGCTAATGGAGGAATCGGCTGAGGATGATCCCGAGGGCAACATAGAAGACCGACCAGAGAAGTTGGACCAACCCGAAAAGGACCGCCCCTTGAAGTTCATGTAGGGTTGTCCCTTCATAATTTTGTTGGCGAGACCACTCCGAAAACCCCTCGGTGGAAGGTATGATAAAGAAGCATAAGATTCTCATTCTCATTGATTCAGAGGGCACTCATAATTTTCTAGATTCGCGGATGGTGCGATGTTTGGGCTTAGAGACGGAGCCTTTTGTGGGCTTCGATGTCGTCATAAGAGACGGTACGGTGCTAAGAATGGAAGGCATGTGTCGCCAAGTCTAGCTACAGAACCCGAGCCATGTCTTCCGAATTGATTTCTACCCGTTTTCTCTTCGAGAAGCCGACTTAGTGTTGGGCGTGCAATGGCTTCGTGGACTTGGACCAGTCACCTTTGACTTTACTACCATGGCAATGGTGTTCAGCTAGGGAGGTCACCAAGTTTGACTACATGGAGCATCACAAAAGGAGGCCGAAGGCTTTTGCGGTCTCTAGAAGGGCTGCCAAGGGTGGGTTGCCGCGAGTACCTCATACATATAATCGAAAGACTCACTGTCAAAGACTGGTACTTAATACTGGTTACTGAAGAGTTGGATGGATTGGCAAGTGCATTTGGCTTTCTGAAGTTAGACTTAAGAGTGGGGTACCATCAAATAAGAGTAGAAGTGTCTGATGTACACAAGACGACATTTCAGACCCACGACAGGCACTGAGTTTCTCGTTATGTCCTTCGGTCTCACTAACGCCTCAGCCACATTTTAGAGCCTAATAAATGACATTTTTAGGCCTTTATTACATCGTTATGTGCTAATGTTCTTCAATGATATTTTGATTTATCGTTGCTCATGGGAGGAGCGCTTGCATTACCTTTATAACATTCTTGGCGTTTTGCGACAACACCAATTGAAGGCCAAGGACTCAAGTGCTCATGAGGGCAGTAAAAGGTGGGCTATCTAGGTCATGTCATATTTAAAAACGGAGTGAAAGTTGACTCAAAAAAGGTGCAAAGCATGGTGAAGTAGTCGTTACCCAAGACGAGGAAAGTGCTATGCAGCTTCCTTGGCTTCATCGGTTACCAGGGATGGATGTGCCGTGGCACTTGCCGTAAAAGAGGAAGAGAAAAAAAGGAGAGCTTAGTAGTGCTTCATAGTCATCGTTGCCGTCGCTCACCGCCGACCTTGGCATCACTTGTGTCTGACACGTGTCATGCCGTGCCACAAGAAAGGGAGAGAAAAGGAGACTAGTAGCATTTCATCGTCCTCGTTGTCGCCGCTCGCTGTTGACCTTGCCATCACCCGTCGTGCCTGAGGTCGCCGATCGCGACGTAGACGCTCTAGTCCTTGCTAGCTCGAGGAGGAAGACGACCTGAGTGGGTCGGGTTGTTGGGTTAATTTTGAATAAAAACTTAAAGAGGGGTGTTGTGCGGCACCTCTTGTGCCAAGCGCCGGTATGCTGCTGACACGGCCATCGTTGTCGGCTACTATCGTCAATTCGTGCTCAACTATGGCAAGATAGCGGTGCACTGCTCACGACCTTGCTGTGAAAGGGAGAGTTTGTGTGGTTAGAGAAGGCATGAACCGCATTTGAAGAATTGAAGATGGCCATGACCTCAACCCTGGTCCTAGCCTTGGCCGACTTCACCAAACAATTCATCATCAAGTGCGACACGTCGAGAGTCAGCATTGGAGCAGTCTTGATATAAGAAGGCAGGCCCATGGCATACATGAGCAAGGCCCCCTGGGAGCGTTCCCAGTTGCTATACACTTATGAGAGGGAGATACTCACCATTATCTATGTGGTCACCAAGTGGTGATCGTATCTTATTGTGCACCGTTTCGCCATTATCACCGATCAACAAAGTCTGCCCTGTTTTTTTTGGCTAGCATATCCACATACTGGCACAACAGAGATGGGTGTTCAAACTACTCGGGTATGACTACTAGTTAATGTCAAGGTTCCGAAACTTGGTATTAGGATTAGGATCGACCATTAGAAAAAATGATATCTATCGGGCTTATCGGTCGCCAACATCTGATCGGGCTATTTTTAATTACGTAAATTCTAAATATTATTTAAAATGCAGGTAAATTTCTAAAAAATTATAAAAATAATAGAAAAATAAGAAAATAAAATTAGTCATATGAAGCCTAAAATCCTAGAAAAACTCATTCAAAACTATAATGAATTTTGATTTGAATTTGACAATTTTATACTCGTAAAAAAGAGTAGTTAAAAAGTGAGAGAAAAAAAGGGAAAAGAGAGGAAAAATCATTTGAGTTTATCAAAGTGTGGACTAGTCGGAGGGGCTTACCGGATTAACTACATAATGAGCTCGATGAAGTGTGAGAGTAGGAGAGTGTGAGCTAGAAGGTAAAAACTAAAAATTAAAAAATAAGGCAGTTAATGACATCAATTATTAATGTCTTCTATGTTGGATACATTTTAGATTAGAGCTGAATCTTAAAAAAAATTAGTTTCCGTTGATTCGATTGATACAGTCGATATTGGTTGATCCTAGAATGAAACCAGTCACTAAATTAGTTTTAAGGTCTGAATTGGGATCGGTTATAGCCGACCCCGATCTAGATCGACCAACTCGATTAGGGATTTGCCGATTATGGGTTCTATGGTTAGTATACAAGAAAGGCACCAAAAATAGCATCGCTGATGCTCTTTTGTGGCAACCGAATTTAGCTAAGCTAGTGACAATTTCACAACCAACTTTCCCTTTTTTCCAACAGTTGCAGGAGGCATACAAGGATGCTGACACCATGAAGATGATGGCTGACCTTACTTCAGATCCAAACAGCAAGCTAGGGGTTTCGCTCAGGGACGGACTCATTTTTGACACAGCAAGGTAGTAATCCCAGTCGATACTAGCTTGCGCATGGAGTTGATGCATCACTTTCACGACACGCTGATAATTGGCCATGAATGGGTGTTCTACATCTATAAACAGCTATCCTAGGTCAGGGTTGAAGAAGGATGTGCAAGCCTTTGTTTGGGCTTGCGAGGTGTGCCAAAGAGCGAAAACTAATTTGGCAAAACTTATCAGATTGATGCAACTACTATCGATCCCTGAACGCGTGTGGGAGGACGTCGCCATGGACTTCATCGGTAGCCTACCCATGGTTAGAGGTCGCACGGTGATCGTGGTGGTGGTCGATCGCCTCAACAAGTATGCATATTTCTCGACCTTATAGCACATCCGTGACACAGCAAAGAAGGTTGTAAAGACCTATTTGGACGATATGACCAAATTGCATGGTATGCCAAAGTCGATTGTTTTCGGTTGTGATCCTATCTTTGTCAGCCAATTTTGACAGTTCTTCGCTCTCTAGGGGGTTCACTTTAACGATCACTTTCCTAACCCCATGATCACTATGAGTCCAAATCCAAAGACGGAAATGGATTTTGACTCAACTAGAGAAAGTTAGGTTTACCGTGAATCTCTAAAGTTAAGAGGTAGCTCGAGATCAAACGGTTAGATTGTTAAGTGCTTTTGAGATTGTGATAGATTCGAGAAAGAGAACGAATCTATTGGGATGGATCATGAAAGGGGAGGCCAAAGAGGCATGGTGGTGATCGGCCTAGGGTTATGGTATGATGGTGGAGATGACAATGGTAGAAGTCGAGGTAGTGGTGGTGATGATTGATACAATCTCCCCTTTTGGCTAAAGTTCGATCTCTTCCAATTCTCTGATCTGGACTAGATCTAGCATGGAACTTTGTAAATAGATCTCGAAAGACGCCACCGTCAGATCGACGTGAAATTTTGATATGTGGTAGTCCCAGAAAAAAGCTTTCCAATAGTGGATGAATGCGATGCAGACGTTCACAGTGCATTCGAACGCGATGCAGGCGTTCACAGTGCATTCGAACGCGGCGTTTGAACGCACAATGCACACTCTCACAACCATGTTCACAACCGCGTTCGAACGCACTCCACCTGCGTTCGAACGCGACTTACAGAAAATTTAGTTTCTTAGAAATTAAACATTAAAACAAGAAACAAAGACACTCCTAAAGTGTATCCATGCTCGAGACGACATCGGTGAAATCCAAATCGTATCAATCCACCATGCTTCCGTAACCTTATCCTCAAGGTTTGAAATTTGGGAAGCGATCTATGATATTTGACTCTATCTCTCATGTAGACTCGTTAGTTGGTTTGCCCAGTCACTCGATCAGCACTTCGGTCTTCAATCTGGATCCATGGCGTCTTTTCCTGCGGCCTAAGACTCAGACCGGTTCAGTTGGGCCGTCTTCTTCCATTGGTTCAGGCAAGGCCGAACCCACCACATGGTTAGGTCCGATCTAGGCCTTCAATGTCGATACATGGAAGACCGGATGTATCCTGGTTCCTTTAGGTAGGTTCAATAGGTAAGCTATTGGACCGATTCGTTGTAGCACTCGGTACGGACTATGGTACTTGTAACCCAACTTCTGGTTCAAAATTAGCCTCAATGTGGACTGCCAGTACGGTTGAGCTCGAACGAACACCCATTGATCCACCTCAAACTCTCGCTCACGTCGGCCTTTGTCATGAATCTGCTTCATGCGGTGTTGGGTTGTTGTTAGGTGAATCTTGAGCTGTCTCAATGTTTCATCTCGATCGGCAAGTTCCAAGTCAAGCTCGGTTCTTTCTCCCGCCGCGAATCTATCATAGGTACGCAAGACCGGGGGAGTGCGCCCATAAACCGCCTCAAAGGAGGTCATGCCGATGCTAGAGTGATGAACGGTATTGTATGACCACTCGGCCCATGGAAGGAATTTGACTCAATCCTTTGGTCGGTCCGCCACAAAGCATCGCAAATATTGTTCCAGTCCGCAATTCACCACCTCGGTTTGTCTATCCGTTTCGAGGTGATAAGCTGAACTAAGGTTGATTCGAATCCCTTGCAATTTGAAGAACTCGGATCAAAACTCGCTGATAAAGATGCGATCCCGGTTTGACACGATCGTCCTAGGCATCCCATGCAAGCGCGCCACTTCCCGAACAAAAATTTCAGCAACCTTTTTTGCTGAAAACGGGTGAGACAATGCTATGAAATGAGCATATTTGCTCAGCCTATCTATCACAACAAACACCGCCGATTGTCCTCGGACCTCTGACAGCCCTTTGATGAAGTCCATAGAGATGTCCTCCCAAATATGCTCCGATATAGGTAGTGGTTGCAACAGCCCGCTGGGTTTGAGCATCTCCGATTTGACTCGTTGGCAGGTTTGGCATTTACGCACATATTTCTTCACGTATGACTTCATCGTTGTCCATGTATAGTTTTGGGCCAGCCACTTGTAGGTACGTAAGACCCTTTCATGGCCTGCTATAGGGGTATCGTGGAAGTGGGCCATCAATAATCTCCGTAGCTCCTCGTCCGCGGGTACCTTGATCCGCCCGCGCTCGAGTACCAACCCACTGCGCTCCTCGTGCTCGGGTGGCTTGATAGGTTCTCTTTCAGCTCCTCCATGAGTCGGACCAGTTCACTATCCCTTGCGCTGGCTCTTCATAGATTTGAGAAAAAAGAAAAAGTGGGTGCTGAGAAAGAGACGAGCTTACTTGCATCCCCTACGCTTGGAAGTTCATTCAGCTGTTGATTTCCATCCAGCAGCACTCTCTGGTCATTTCTCCAAAATGTCATGGAGAGGTTTGTAAAGTCAAATGTCACGGGCCCCAAGCTTCGAAGCCATTGGGTCCCCAAAACAATATCGGCACCTCGCAAGACCAATAGATAAAGATCCAATGTGAAAGTTTGGCCTTGCACCTTCAATTTCACACCTCCACAAATAAAATTTGCTCGCAATGCGGTGCCATCTCCAATCGTCACATTGAACCCTTCTGTGGGTTCTGACTCGAGCCTAATCTTTCTAAGGAGCCTCTTGTCAATAAAGTTGTGGGTGGACCTAGTGTCGATCAAGATTCTCACTATGGTTTTCTTGACTACTCCGTTCACCCGCAAAGTCTTTGGCGCGGTTGTCCTTGAATAGGCGTGGAGAGAGATTTCGGCTATCATGTCCTCCACAGGTTGCTCCTCAGCTACTTCTACTTGATGTCCAGCCACACCTTCATCTTCATCTACCATCTCATCCTCAGCCTCCAATCCGTCGATTAGCATCACCGATCCCATCGGTTTAGCACAACGATGCCCGGCACAAACTTCTCATCACAACGAAAGCATAGGCCTTTGGCTCTTCGTTCCTCCACTTGAGCAGATGTGAGTGCTCATCCTGAACCTTTAGGTGCGTACTTCACATCTTGGGATGGCTTCAAGGGTGCTTGAGGTGGCACCATCGCAGCAGCGGTTCTTGGTACTCCAGTAATATTTTCTACCGCTATGGTTGGTTGAGCTTGATTGCGGCTTCCTTGACTCGTCCAACTCTGTTTTAGGTGTAACTTCATGGCCTTATGTTTGTTTTCCATGAGCACCACATCTTCGAAGGTCTCCTTTAAGGTTCTAGGTCTTAAAGCCCTCACATCGGCTTGTATGTCTCCCCGTAGCCCGGAGATGAAGGTGCTGTAAAATTGCTGATTCGTCCATGGTGGATGACACTGCTACTTATCCTCTCAAATTCTTCTTGGTATGCCCCAACTGTGGTCTTGTGCACCGTCTTTGAGAGGAGAGCATCGAAGTCTTCATACCCCGATGCTCCAAATCGCGTGTGATATCGGCACAAAAGTCAGCCCAAGTTTCGATAGCCTCAATGGCATTGGCTGCTTGAAACCAGTGAAACGCCGCATCCTCAAGGTGGAAGCTCGCAAGCGTCACCTTGTATTCTTCCGCCGTACCTTGATATGCGAAGAATTGCTCCGCTCTATACAACCAATCGATTGGATCACCACCTTTGAACTTGGGGAATTCGAGACGCACGACTTGTCCACAAATGCCGTTGTCTTATTCCGGATCATGTCCATGTCCTTGTCTAACCGAAGGAGGATGCACCATGAAGGGTTGATGATTCCTCATTTGGTTTTGATTAACTCGTCATGGTTTCGGATCGTATTGACCCACCCACAGATCTTGATCTCTAAGGTGGTCTTCATAGTGGTTCGCTCGTCGGATGGGTTCACCTACAACTGGGCCTAGTGTAACCATCCTTGCTTGCCTCTGCCCATAGGGTGGTGGTAGCAGCGGCTCTTGTAGTTGCAGATTTTGAACCGGCGGTGGTGGGTTCATGAAAGTAGACTCACGTTGTGGGGTTGATGGTGCGTTCCCGTTCGCCATGGCTTCCCTCGTCGCCCGTAATTCCCGCATTATCTCCATCATCATCTGGTGCTTGATGGCCATTTATTTGGAAAGAGACCCCAACACGGCTTGAACACTAGATTCGTCCGTATTTAGATTAGATCGGGCGGTTCCGCAGGTGGAAGTCCCCGCAACCATTTCCCCCTCCTCTATTAGGAGAATCTTTTCTTTCTCATCTCGCCGTGCAGCCATGGCTCTGGTTGTCATCATAGGAAGTGCGTGTCCGAAGAACGGTGGCTCTGATACCAGATTGATACGATCTCTCATTTTGGCTAAGGTTCGATCTTTTCCAATTCTCTGATCTGGACTGGATCTAGCACGAAACTTTGTAAATAGATCTCGAAAGACGCCATCGTCGGATCGACGTGAAATTTTGATATGTGGTAGCCCCAGAAAAGAGCTTTCTAATAAATCAAGTTTTAGGTGAATCGGATGTGGGGATCTCGAGATATCATCCAATTAGTGGACGAACGTCAGGGTGGTCTGATCAGGATCCGTGGATGAAGGCATGAGATCCTAGATGATTGTGGTTGGAGGCGGACCGACGTTAATAGGGTGGCACCGGTGAAAAGCGGTGGTGGAAGGGTTATGGTTGATGGAAGGGTTAGGGCAAGTGTTGGATAGATTGGAAGAAAGGGGAGGAGAGGGCCGCCTCTAAGGGACTAGGGTGATTGGCCAGTCGAGGGAGGTTAGAAGCGGCGTCGCCAGGGATTGAGAGAACGAGAGCGAAGAAGATGAAGGAGGCAAGGCAAAACTTAATTCTTCAATAATAATGACTTTCTGGTTACCATCCACATCCTTTAGAGGCTAACTAAACAATATATTTTTGCCGACCGCATTCGAACGCGCTCAATCGCGTTCGAACCTATCGAGTTTGCTTTTCTCTGGATTTGCGAACGCAATGCAGGCGTTCGAACGCGCCTGTTTTTCACTTCTCTAGATTTGCGAACGCGATGCATGCGTTCACAGTGCGTTCGAACGTGACGTTCGAACGCACAATGCACACTCTCACAACCACGTTCACAACCGCGTTCACAACTGCGTCGAACACGACTTATAGAAAATTTATTTTCTTAGAAATTAAATATTAAAATAAGAAACAAAGACACTCCTAAAGTGTATCCATGCTCGAGACGATATCGGTGAAGTTCGAATTGTATCAATGATAATGTTGGAAGTCGAGGTAGTTGGTAGGAAAGGGATAGAAAAGAAGTAGGGTTAGTTCCTTAGGGTCAAGAGGGCG
Source organism: Typha angustifolia (assembly GCF_048772165.1). Classification (NCBI taxonomy): domain Eukaryota; kingdom Viridiplantae; phylum Streptophyta; class Magnoliopsida; order Poales; family Typhaceae; genus Typha; species Typha angustifolia. The sequence continues at coordinate 12,214,606 of NC_133253.1, read as the reverse complement.
TAGCCAGATAGAAAGGAAGGCAGCAATGAAGATCCTAGATAGTGGCTAGGTTTCAAAAGCTTGGAGGTAGTCGAATAAGGAGGAAGGAGACGATATTGCAAATTAACTTCAATGATCCAAGATAAAACCTCAGGTGCACACTGCATCTATTTATAGGTGGCTCCCTGACTTGACTAGACTTGGCAGTAGGATAGAACAGGCTTGAACCTTATTGCCTAACATAAGCAAAAACACTTAATTAAAACACCTAAACTAGAGTTCCTCGCCGTCGGGCGTTCGAACGCCCTTAATTTATTTTCTAGCTCTTAGGTAAATTCCGTTCGAATGCCATTAAGGCTGTTCAAACACCTATTTAATCTTTTGCTTGAGAATTTGCGTTTGAACGCCTGAAGGGCCGTTCGAATGCTCAATCTCGAAATTAGTTCTTTTGACTGTTGGAACCTTTATTTCTTCTACAAATAAACTATTAACTATCTGTTACACTCACTTCTGTATGAGCTTAGCCTATCACCCACAAATGAGTGACCAATCTGAGGTGCTATCAATAGAAGGCTCCCTCATTGATAAAGGTTCCCTCATTGCTTGCGCGAACATGCTTTGTGTGTAGGCCATTTCGTTGAGGAACATTGGCTCTAATGCCAAAGTAAAACGGTCTCCGTAGTAGATTTGACCATCATGGGATAATGGCATAGTTGGGGCTCTCAATAGGCTCGAGAGGGTGGTTAGGCATGGTGGTGGAAGGGTGGGGGTGATGCTCGGTGGTAGTGGAGGATGGAAGGGGAATGGTGGTCAGCTACACCTAAGGCAAAAGGAAATCATGTTGATCAATTGATTGTCCATTAAGTGCATGCCACATTCTTATAGGCGGTTACCTTGATGCAATCAACATACTCGACTCGATTGTCTCTTTTGCTTGATGAGCTCGAGTCCGAATAACTCCAAAACAATCAAGTGCAATAATAAAGATTAGGCCCTTTGGTTTAACCAGGTACAATTGACTAACTAACAATAACTGAAATCTAATAAAATAAAACCCTAGGGTTCTTATTGTAAACCCGCAACCTTCCCAGTTCGAACCTATCGTTTCCATGTCCCATGCTTCGGCTTGGCTTGGTTCGAACCGTAACATGGTTTCTTTTAGACTTGATTTGGGTTTAATTTGAGATTATTAGTCGTATTAGGTTTATTTATGGTTAATTTGTAATAAGGCATACAAGTCAAAGGTAAATTATTCATAATAGGAATTACATTCCTATTAAAGGAAATCAAGCCCTACTTGTATATAGATTCATATTGGAATAAAAGAAAGAGCTGATATAAGTTTTTCTCCAATTTCTTCACGCAATGCAAGGAACAACATGTGTGGAACCTTTTGGAGTGAGTCGAGATTATCTCTTTTCCTTATTCTTCATTGTTTTGAGTTTCAATTACTGTAGCAACGTAATACTGTAGCAGTATGTTGTCAGGGGAACTGTATCACTGTACCACTAGGTGTAGATCTCATGATACTAGAATCTACCAAGTGTTTGATGTGTGGATTTTGAAACGGATAATTTATCAAAAGAGGTTTGTGAGTACGCTGGTAATTATTCTGAATTCTTTGGAACATTATTAGTCACTCTATTGCTATCTTAGGTATTTTATTGCTGAATTTTTTTTCTTTCTATCTCTACATATAATTCGCATCCCATATGGTTTTAGCCTTCTAGGTTAGTACTTCTGCATATCATAGAAGCATAGCATATTTAATTTTGTGTGCATTTGATATGCATACGCATTAGGTCTGACTCCTTGGTGCCCTACATCAATATGTGTACGTTTTACTTGGTTATAAATGCTTGATCACCAGTTTATCAGTTCAATGTTATGTTCTCATAATTTAGAAAAATACTGTGTGAAAATTGCAAGATGTGATGAAGTTGTCAATCCAACTGAAGCATTGCAGTAAATTTCATTCACTTGTTTTCTGAAAAGCCACATAATTTATCTTAAATTCTTCATTGCTTATCATCAGTTGATTAATGATAGCATTGTTTGGACCTGCTGTTCTTAGGAAACGTGGTGTTAGTAGGAAGCTGATATATTGGCCTTCTGTATTTTGTTGCTAGGCAAAAAAGGTAGAAGAAAACATTGTGATAACAAGAATGGATATGGTGCATCCTACTGAAGTAGAAATGGAACTTAAAAAGAGGCTTGATCAACTAACTGATCGCTTGATTCAGAAACAAATGCAGGTATATTCCTATAGTGGTTTCTTTTAAATTAATGAAGCTTTGCAATTAAGTTGGTCAAACTATGTTATCTTTTTAAAGGGCTTTGCATTTTCAAAATTTCTGGAGGCAGGCATTTTTCTTGAGATTGCATCCTTCCACTGCATCAATAAGAAGGTGCCATAAACTACGTATTAATGCCACTATATATTACTTCCTTTTCAAGAAAAAGATTGTCCTGGTTTGCAAGATTCTGAGAAATTTAGTTTTGCTATAAAAAAATGGTACTATGCCAAATCGCATCTTGATGAATTATTTGTCATATACAAGTAAATTTATCAGTGCATATGAAATAAGTCAATTTCATGTTCAGTAATATTGAACTTGAAGACCAAATTATCCTGATACTATTTGGAGAAAATATATAATATGTTGTAGTAAAAGATAACATTATCTCCAGATATGCATAACAACAGTGGTATAAAGGTACTACGAGATAAACAACTGAGTTATACAATTCTTCGATGGAAGGGCTAAACCTTACTATAAGCTAGTTGATTCCATCATTTTAGATCTCTTAATGAATTGAACCGTTTCCTTTAGTTTTTGTCCATATTTCTGTCCTATTTATAATTTTTAAGATCCTGAATTAGGTTACATTATCCTTCATTTTTTATATTTGTTTCCCTTGAATTGGTTATTTTTGCTGTACAGTTCTGCGCTAATTTTTGTAGAGGATGGAATCTGACCTGCTTAAGTTTATAATTGTCAGGTTGAGGCTCTCTCCTCTGAGAAGGCAACATTGTTACTGAGAATGGAGGTACGTTGGTGCACCTGAATGTGGTAGCAAATATACAAATTTTTAGCACTACTTAGAAAATCTAATCCTTGCTTTCCTCATCATCTGCAGACAGCTTCCAGATTGCTTGATGAAAATCCAGCTTTTTCTGTAGCTAGTTCATCAAAGATGGATATCGAGGCTGGGATACCCCAACCATCCAACACTCGCACACCTGCATTGCGTGACAGGATAAGAACAGGGCAGCAGCAACTTGGATCTGTTGTTCAACAGTTAGATTCTATCTTTTCTGCGGGTCTCATCTATCTGAGGAGGAACCCAAAGGCTCAGTTGTGGTCCTTGTTTTATCTTGTATGTCTTCACCTGTGGGTATTATATATACTATCGTCACATTCGCAAGTTTCAGAGGGTTCTAGCACTGGTGCAATTATATCTTTAGAGTCCATTAATAAGACTGCAAGCTCTTGACACTACGGCTTTGATAGTTACATTGTTCATTCATATATTGTATTACTCTTAAGCTTTTAGATTCTTGAATCCATCCGATACAGATTGTTGAACGAACCATTTACCACCCTTCCTTTCGTACAAGTGAAACCCAGATCTCTTTCTTTACATGGTTTATAAGAGAGCTGATGGCTGAGGATGGTAAGCTGTTTGTCTCCTATGTTGATGAATATCTTTGAATACGAGAGGAATATTCTTTTCCATTTATTTGGCTGAGGCGCATCTGAACTTGTTCTTAAATTTCTTTTTTAAACTAGGTTAGTATTGGCAATTTCTTTTGTAGTTTAAAGAACTGATCGAACATATTGTCTTCTTTGGATAGCTTGAGCTTTCCTTAGGAAAATTTGGAGGAATAGGAAAAAATGTCTATTTAGGTGTTTGGATGATATTTTCTAGGGGTATATAGCGATACCCCTTTTCCTTATGGCCAATGGGAAAGGAAAAAAAACGAATCGGGCCATTTGTTTTTTTGTACAGTTTCTTCTCTCTTCTACCCACCACCACCTAGGGCTGTGAAAATAAATGAGCAGCTCTAATGTAAATTTGCCGGAACATAATTCCAGACTTGAAATTCATTTCGACCTGAGCTTGAACACAAAGCTGGATGGCTTAGGCTGACTCAATAAGCTGGAAGACATATAACTGGTAACCATTAGATTTTGTTATAAGAGTTCATATCAATCCCCTCCCTTCCCGCAGCTCTAAAACGTCCGATATGAAAAGGTCAGCTACAAAACAATTCCTTTAAGATCTGAATTTATTACAGAAAGTAGTCCGTGCAACCGTGAAAAAAATATTCTTCAGATATTCTCATGTAGTTAGAATATTATGAAACTAATTGTATTAGATTTGTAACTTCATAATCTACAACTTTTATATTTATACCGCAGATTCGAACTGTAATAGGGACGAAAACATGGAATAACGTGGGTGATAGTGGTGGTGACGGGTGGAGTGGATGTTAGGATTATGGATGGGTATGGAGATGAAAGTGGATGGTGGATGTGATTAAGGGATATAGACGAAGGGAATGAAGTGGTCAAGATCCCATATAAGAGGGGTGGCTCGATAGTTGAGGGAGATTAGAAGTTAGGAGAAACCTTTTCAATGGTAGAGGTGGAAGGATGGTGACGAGGGAGGAAGAAGAGAGTCTAGAGAGAAGTTAAGATACAAAAAATCAATAATCCAATTGCATAATAAAGTTGGCTGCCATCCATATATTTATAGAGGCTAGCCAACAAGTCCTAAAATAATTTGTAACCCTAATTCTAGAGGATTCCTGCCGATCGCGTTCGAATGCGCCCGATCGCATTCGAATGCACTAAAAGATGTTCTCTGTATGTGCGAATGCGATGCAGGCGTTCGAACGCGGGCATTCGAACTTGCCCGACTGCATTCAAAGGCACAATATGCGTTCTCTGTATTTGCAAACTTGATGTAGGCATTTGCAAGGGTGTTCGAATGTGACCCCTCTTACATTCGAATGCGACCTATATGAATTTTATTTTAAAGAAAATAAACAACTAATGCAATAAAAACAGATCCTAACTAAGTCTATCAGCCCACCACGCTTCCCCTACCTTGACCTCAAGGTGAAAAGTCAGGGAAATGCTTCAAAATGTCAGTCTCCAACTCCCATGTCGCCTCATCGGATGGTTTGCCAAGCCACTTAACTAAAATCTCCATCTCCAATCTGGTACCATGTCATCGTTGGCGTCTAGCAAGTACACGAACTAGCTCTACAATCTCTATCTCCTCCAATGGCTCTGGTAGAACTGATCCAATGAACTCATGATCTCCAATGTGCTCCCTAAGCAATGAAATATGGAAGACAGGATGCACTCTCGACACCTCCCGCAGCTCCAAACAATATGCAACCGGACCAATATGCTTCAACACTCGAAACAGACCAAAATAGCAATGTGCTAACTTTTGGTTACGTATCGGATGCAAGGTCACTTGTCGATACGGTTGCATCCTAACAAATACCCAACTACCGATGTCGAACTCTTCCTCCCTATGGCTACGATCATAAACTTGCTTTATGTAGTTTTGAGCAAGTTTAAGATGTGCACGCAACCTCCTTAGCACTTAGTGCTTGGGACCCGTCACTTTTGATTTCCGGTGCATACAGATGAAATTTAAGCAACGAAACAAAGATGTGCGGCTTGATGGCATTTGGTCTCCGCTGATTCCAGCAATGCAGCCAATGGTAGGGCTGCCTTGTGCGAGTGATTTGGCATATTTACTTCAGTTAGGACTAGCAGGAGATGAGCCTCTAATGAGTCTAGGTACTACAATTGAATTGTCTAATTTATTAGATAAATTCACTGGACTATTTAAGGAGCCAAAGGAGTTGCCACCAAGGCGAACGGCGGACCATCGCATAGAGATTGTGCCCGAGGCTGCACCGATGAACGTGAGGTCATATCGGTATCCACATGTGCGAAAGGAAGTTATCTCTAAGATGGTAACCAAGATGTTGGAGCAAGGCCTTATACAACTAAGTCATAGCTCTTACTCATTGCCCGTGCTATTGGTGCGAAAGAAGGACGAGACATGGCGTTTTTGTGTCGACTATCGGGCACTAAATGCTATTACCGTCAAGGACCGATATCCCATTACGGTCATAGAGGAGCTATTGGACAAGCTTGCAAGGGCGACCATATTTAGCAAGCTTGACTTGAGGGCTGGGTATCATCAAATTATAGTTTACCCAGCGAATGTGCACAAAACTGCATTTAGGACTTTGGACGGGCAGTAAGAGTTCCTGGTGATGCCTTTTGGTCTTACCAATGCTCCAGCTACTTTTTAAGGTCTCATAAATGATAATTTTTTGGCCTCTACTGTGAAGGTATGTCGTGGTATATTTTGACGATATTTTGGTGTAAAGTAGGACTTAAATGGAACATTGGTGGCATTTGGAGGATGTGCTGAATTTGTTGAAACAAAACTAGCCGAAGATTAAGAAGTCCAAGTGCCTATGGGGAGTATTTAGTCCACATCATCGCAGCGGAAGGAGTGGCGGCGAATTCTCAAAAGGTAGCATGCATGATCACTTGGCCGATCCCTACTTCCACTATAGGTTTGTGAGAATTCTTGGGGCTAACTGGATATTATCGCCTCTTTATCACCGGGTATGGCAAGATCGCTGCTACTCTCACTTCTTTACTGAGGAAGGACTCTTTTAGATGGACAGATGAAGCCACTATAGCCTTTGAAAAACTAAAAATAGCAATGACAACGACGCCCATTCTAGCTCTATCAAACTTCACCAAAGAATTCGTTGTGGAATCTGATGCGTCGGGGGTTGGCATAGCAACTGTATGATAGGTTACGGAACGATTCCTTCAAGATCTAAATTTATGGTAGGAAGCAGTCCACGCAACAGAGGGAAAATATTCACCAAATATTCTTTCGTAGTTAGAAAATTATGAAAATAAGTGGAATCGATGACATCAACAAATTTTTTTTATTTTAATAAAAATAAACAACTAATGCAATAAGAAAATATCCTAATTAAGTATATCAATGACATCAACAAGAAGACCAATGGAGAGCACACCGACAAGGGAAGACTCAACCCACGATAACCCTAATCGTGAGGTCGATTCCTTGCTTCAAAAGCTGTCTTCAATGCTTCAAGAGCCTTCGTCGTCTTGCTCGTCCTTTGAAACCCTCCTTTTTTGAGTAAGAAAGTCAGCGGGGCAGCAATCTTGTCGTAGTTGGCAACGAATCGCCGATAGTACCCCGTCAACCCAAGGAATCCCCTCAATTCCCGTTGATTAGTGGGAATCGGCCAGTCCATCATATTTTTGATCTTACTTGGATTGGCTTCCACTCCTCTAGCTGAGATTATATGACCCAAGTACTCATGGCTCACCCCATAAGCACTTGCTCATCTTGACTTTTAACTGGTTTTGTCGCAAGATATTTAACACCTCTCACACATGCCGCAAGTGCTTGCTCCAATTCCTGTTATAGACTAGAATATCGTCAAAGAAGACGAGCACGTACCGACGCAAGAGTGGGCAAAAAAGTCATTCATCAACCCTGAAAGGTAGCCGGTGTATTGGTGAGCCCAAACGACATGACTTGGAACTCATAGTGACCATCGTGAGTTTGAAACGCCGTTTTGTGCACATCTTCCAGGTCGATGCAGATTTGATGGTATCCCGCTATTAAGTCAAGTTTGCTGAAGTAAGCGGACCCTGTAAGTTCATCCAACAACTCCTCGATCACCGATATTGAGTATTGGTTTTTGATGGTGATCGCATTCAAGGCTCGGTAGACAATGCAAAATCGCCAACTCCTGTCTTTCTTTCGAACCAGCAACACCGGCGATGAGTAGGCACTTCTACTCGGATGAATAATCCCTTGATCTAGTATTTCCACCACCAATTTGCTGATCTCCTCCTTCTGGACATGCGGGTACCAATAGGGCCAAATATTTGCTGGTTCAGCCCCTGGAATGATCTGGATGCGATGGTCATGTCGACGGGTCGGCGGTAGTCCTCGGGGCTCCTCGAAGAGATCCTTAAATTCATGCAGTAGCTCTTGCATGTCAGCAGGAAATGATGGTAGATGTTCTGGTTCAGCAATAGCCATTTGCAATAGTAAAGCTCGGTCCCCTGCACATGGAAGTCCCAAAGTGGTTGCAACGTCGGCCCTTGCCGCGATTGGTTTCCATCCAGCAGCACTCTTCGACCATTCCTCCGAAATGTAAGTGTGAGCTTTGAAAAATTAAATGTTACGGGCCCCAAGCTTTGAAGCCATTGGGTCCCCAAGATAATATCAGCACCTCGTAAGGCTAACAGATAAAGATCTAATGTGAAAGTTTGGCCTTGCACCTTCAATTCCACACCTCCACAAATAAAATCTGCCCGTAATGTGGTGCCATCTCCAATCGTCACATCAAACCTGTCTGTGGGTTCCGACTTGAGCCCAATCTTCCTAAGAAGCCTCTTATCAATGAAGTTGTGGGTGGACCCGGTGTCGATTAAGATTCTCACTGTGGTTTTCTTGACTACACCGTTCACCCGCAAAGTCTTTGGTGTGGCTATCCCTGAATATGCGTGGAGGGAGATTTCGGTTATCATGTCTTCCATGGGTTGCTCCTCAACTCCTCCTCCTTGCTATCCAGCCACACTTTCATATTCAGTTGCAATTTTGTCCTCGATCTCCACCAATTCATCTATTAGCATCACCAATCCCATCGGTTTAGCATAGTGATGTTCGGGTACAAACTTTTCATCACAACAAAAGCATAGGCCTTTGGCTTTTCGTTCCTCCACTTGAGTAGGTGTGAGTGCTCGTCCCGGACGTCTAGGTGTGTACTTCACATCTTGGGAGGGCTTTAGGGGTACTTGAGGAGGCACCATTGCAGCAGCAGTTCTTGGTACATCGGTAGCATTTCCTGCCGCTTTGGTTGGTTGAGCTGGATGGCGGCTTCCTTGGCTCATCCAGTTCTGTTTGAGGTGTAACTTCATGGCTCGATGTTTGTCTTCCATGAGTACTGCATCTTCGAAGGCCTCCTTTAAGGTTCTAGGCCTTAAAGCCCTCACGTTGGCTTGTATGTCTCCTCGCAGCCTGGAGATGAAGCTACTGCGAAGTTGCTAATCTGTCCATGGGGGTTGGCTTCAGCTACTTATCCTCTCAAATTCTTCTTAGTATGCCGCAACCATGGTCCTTTGCATCGTCTTTGAGAGGAGAGTATCGAAGTCTTCATACCCCGACGCTCCAAATTACCGTGCGATATCGGTGCAAAAGTTGGCCCAAGTTTCAATCGTCTCATGGGCATTGGCTCCTCGAAACCAATGAAGTGCCGCATCTTCAAGGTGGAAGCTCGCAAGGGTCACCTTATATTTTTTCGCTGTACCGTGATACTGATGCGAACTGGTCAGATCGGATCACATCAAAGGGAGATTAGGCTCAATGGATTGAGTCTAATTATCTTATTTGGTTATTTAGTTTAGTTAGAGTCTTAGTAGATTAGGATTTTATTTAATTAGCTAAATTCAACTCTGTGTAGTTTCAACAAAATATTCGTAAAATATTCTACATATATCCAAATAATATCAAACTAGTTGGATAAGGTCTATAACCTCTAGATCTACAACTTTCATATTCATGACTTCTCCAGATTCAGAATCTATCTGCGACAAAATGAAATCTTAATCTGAGAGTTAATCGGAGAAGATAACGAAGACTGGTTTAGTTGGTTTGTTAGGGTTTTAACTTCGTTGTTGATTTGTTAGGATTTATTAGAGTTGTTTAATTTAGTTGATGATTTCCTAGGGTGAGCCTCTATATATATGTGGAGGAAACCCTAATTGGAGTATGATGATGATGATATTGGAATTGGCTTTAACCTTTATCTCCTCCTCTACTATTTGTTCGATATCATGAGATCTAATCGTCCAAATTCTATGATCTTAGATTCGTTGGAAAGCTCTCTCCAAGAACAACAACATATCCAAGATTCTGGAGGATCTGTTAGTTAGATTGTTCTCAAATTTTCTTAGAAGTTATGTGCTTCATTGAGTCCAGAATCATTGCGGATCGGATTAGGTTGGTTTGGAACAACTAGTATTAGAACCAGGCGAACCTCAGATCTCTATTAATAGTGGAAACAAGGAAGATGACATCAACAAGGAGACCAATAGAGAGCACATCGATAAGAGAAGACTTAACCGACGATGATCCTAATCGTGAGGCCGATTCCTTTGGAGCGACCACGATAGGACGGAGTCAACCAATGTCCATGGGTGTAAATATGGGCTTGGCGGATGAACTTAGGGGCATGTTCCAAATATTACTGCATAGATTTGACACAATACAAAAGGATCACAATGATTTAAAGGAATATGTCATAATCTGATCGACTTCGTTATCTCCTCGACGATGATCGGTGCCTGACCAAGTACCACCGAGGTATACATCACCATCAAAGGAGACCTTGCTGCCCACATCGACAGCTAGGAATCCCAAGGCGGTCGTCAGCCATCACCAATTGCCACTTGAGCCATTGATTGAGGGCATTGAAGCTTTGAAGAATATCGAGGATCCGATACCTTGATAGCCCGATCCTATGGTCATGGCTGCCCATCAAGTTTCTTACCGATCTAAAGGACAACCTCCTCAACCCATAAGCAATGTGCCAAAGCCTAAATAAATCAGCCCTTGCGCAAGGCCTAGATTAGACTCGAGCGTACATTGGACTATGGGTGAGTTAAATCTTAGCCTTGGACTAATTGATCAAGCACAAATCAATGCGCTATATTGTGTTACACTTGGCCGAGCCATGGCCTCCTCCACAAGTCTTGCGCTCTTGGACTTGGCTCGGATGTTGGTGGAAACGATTTAGCAAATACGGAAGGTTTGAGAACCACCATGGATACCATAAGGACAAGGTGGTCGGAAGCGTGGTGGATTGATGCGAACCAAGTCAGATCGAATCACATCAAAGGGAGATTAGGTTTAATGGATTGAGTCTAATTATCTTATTTGGTTATTTGGTTTAGTTAGAGTCTGAGTAGATTAGGATATTATTTAAATAGCCAAATCTAGCACTGCACCATTTTAGAAAAATATTTGTAGAATATTCTACACATATTTAAATAATATTTATCCAGTTGGATAAGGTCGCTAACCTCTAGATCTACAACTTTGGTATTTATAACTTCTCCAGATTCAGAATCTATCTATGACAACGAAATCTTAATCCGAGAGTTAATTAGAGAAGATAAGGAAGACTAGTTTAGTTGGTTTATTAGGGTTTTAACTTAGTTATTGATTTGTTAGGATTTGTTAGAGTTGTTTAGTTTAGTTGATGAGTCTCTAGGGTGTGCCTCTATATATATGTGGAGGAAACCCTAATTGGAGTATGATGATGATGATGATATTAGAATTGGCTTTGGCCTTTATCTCCTCCTCTACTTGTCTCTAGCCATTGGCACCCTCTCCCACCTCCCTTCTTCTACCGCCCAAGTCTTTGGTCGGCCTCTTCCAGCATTTAACCTCCCTCTTCAATAACAATTTCTCCCCTTTCACACCAAGAACTAAACCTAGCATCCATCTAGCCATTGGAGGGCTATCAAGCTAGGATCTAACTGACCGTTGGCAACTGTTTGGTCGATATCCTGAGATGTAACCATCCAAATTCCGTGATCTTGGATTCGTTGGAAAGCTCTCTCCAAGACCAACAACATCTCCAGATTTAGGAGGATCCGTTAGTTAAATTGTTCGTGGATTCCCTTGGAAGTTACATGCTTTAATGAGTCTAGAACCATTGCGGATCGGATTAGGCTGGTTTGTAACAAGTACATGAAGAATTGTTCCACCCTATACAACCAATCAATCGGGTCACCACCTTTGAACTTGGAAAATTCAAGATGCACGATTTGCCTACGGATATTGTCGTCTCGATCCAGATCATATCCCAGTCCTTGTCTAACCGGAGGTGGATGCACCATGAATGGTTGATGATCCCTTCTTCGATTTTGGTTGTCTCGACGCTGTTTCGGTTCATATTGACCCGCCTATGGATCTAGATCACCAAGACGATCTCCATAGTGGTTCGCTCGTCGGTTGGGCTCACCTACAACTAGGCCTAGTGGAACCATCCTTGCTGCTTGTCTCTACCCATAGGGTGGTGGTAGCAGAGGCTTTCGTGGGCGCAAATTCTAAACCGGTGGCGATGGTTCTGATACACTTTGTTAGGATATTTTCTTATTGCATTAGGTGTTTATTTTCATTAAAATAAAATTTCTATAGGTCGCATTCGAGTGCAGGCGGAGTCGCGTTCGAATGCCCTTGTGAACTCCTTGTGAACGTGATACACTTAGTTAGGATCTTTTCTTATTACATTAGGTATTTATTTTTATTAAAATAAAATTCCCATAGGTCGCATTCAAATGCAGGTGGTGTCACGTTCGAACGCTTGTGTCGCATTTGCAAATTAGAGAAGGAGCTTTTTTGAGTGCATTCGAACGTGATCGGGCATGTTCGTATGCGATCGACGGGAATCCTCTAGAATTAGGGTTTCGTATTATTTTAAGACTTGTTGGCTAGCCTCTATAAATATGTGGATGGCAACTAATTTCATTATGCTATTGGATTCTTGATTTCTTATCTCGTATCTTCTCTCTAGACTTCTCCCTCCTCCCTCTTCACCATCCTTCCACCTCTACCGTTGGCAAGGTTTCTCATCGCTTTTAATCTCTCTCGTCTATCGAGTCATCCCTTTTCTTTGGGATCTCGACCACTTTGTTTCCTTCGTCTACTTCCCTTAATCACTTCCACAATCCACCCTCATCTCTATACCCATCCATAACCCTAACATCCACTTCACCCGTCACCACCACCCTCACCCACATTATTCCATGTTTTCATCCCTGTTACAGTTTGAATCTACGAAGGGCATAAATACAAAAGTTGTAGATCAGGAAGTTACGGATTCAACCCAATTAGTTTCGTAATTTTATGACTATTGGAGAATATCTGATAAATATTGTTCCACGATTGCGCGGACTAATTTCTCTAATAATTTCATATCTTGAAGGAATCTTAGTGTAGCCTATCTTTGGTTCCAGATCTCATGAATTTGGTATCAAAGCTTATCAAGTGGTATCAGAGCCTATCAATTTGGTATCAGAGCCTATCAGGTTCATGGGGGTGGACTCGCGTTGTGGGGTCAATAGTACATTTTTGTTCGCCATGGCTTCCCTTGTCCCCCGTAATTCCCGCATCATCTCCATCATCATCTGGTTGTTGATGGCCATTTATTAGGAAAGAGACCCAAACATGGCTTGAATGCTAGGTTCTTCCGTATTCAAATTTGGTCGTGTGATTCCACGGGTAAAAGTCCCCGCAACCATTTCCCCCTCCTCTATTGGGGAAATCTCGTCTTCCTCATCTCGCCGTGCTGCCATGGCTCTAGTTGTCATCATAGGAAGCACGTGTCTGAGGAACAGTGGCTCTAATACCAAGTTGATATGATCTCCCCTTAGGCCAAGGCTCGATCTATCCTGATTTTTAAATCTGGACAAGATCTGACATGGAACTTTGCAAATAGATCTCGAAAGATGCAGCCGTTGGATCGATGTGACATTTTGATATGTTGTAGTCTCGGATAAGGGCTTTCCAACAAATCTAGTTTTCGGCAAATCGGACTATAAGAACTCGAGATATTGTCCAATTAGTAGATGAACATTAGGGAGTCCATCTTTGGATCTATGGATGGAGGCACAAGATCCTTGATGATGGTGGAGGGTGGTGGACTGACAATAATGGGGTGGCAGCGGTGAGCAAGTGGAGGTGGAAGGGTTACGGATGGTGGAAGTGGTTAGGGCAAGGTGATAGATAGATTGGAAGAAGGGGGAGGAGTGCGCCGCCCCTAAGGGACTAGGGTGAGTGGTTAGTCGAGGGGGCTTAGAAGAAGACGAAGGAGACAAGGGCAAAACTCAATTCATTCAATAATGATTCCATGGTTACCATCCAATCTAACACGGAACTTTGAAAATAGGTCCTAAAAGATGCCGTCGTCGGATCGAAATAAGATTTTGATATATTCTAGCCCCAGAAAAGAGGTTTCTAGCAAATCAAGTTTTAGGAAAATCGGGAGGTGGGATCTCAAGATATCATCCGATTAGTGGACAAATGTCAGGGAGTCTATCTTAGGATTCGTCGATGGAGGCATGAGATCCTTGGTGATGGTGAAGGTTGGTGGACCGGTGTTAATGGGGTAGCACCAGTGAGTACGTGGAGATGGAAGGATTATGGGTGATGGTAGGGTAAGGGAAAAGTTGAAAAAACCCCTAGACACACGTATGTATCTAACCTCTAGGCAATGATATCGCTCTTTCGTTTAAGTAAAAATTAGAAGAAATATTAAAAACGAAAGTAGAGATGAACGCCAAGATTTTAACGTGGAAAACCCAAACAGGAAAAAACCACGGATCCAAACTCGGATCAAAACTAATCACTATGATAGTAGCAGTTACAAGACTGACTCACAAAACAACCCATTGATCCAAACGACTTTGTTCCTCTCAGTCTTGCTCGCTAGAACCCACGATTCACTGCTTCTTGTGATTGAAGTCCAACCTCAGTAGCCCTCGAGATTGATCTTTCGTCTAGATAGCCCTTAAGACGAAAGATTAAATTCTTGTAGATGCGAAGGACCTTGTTTGTTGAAGAAACGATGTAGCCTCCAAAAAGTCTCCTTGAATAATCTTCTTCAACTCCCCTAGGTTAGGGCAAGCCAAATCCAAGTCATATTCGTACTCACGAAAATCCAATAAATTGCAAACTTCATAGGTGTGTTCGAACGCGGCCCGAGTGCGTTCGAACGGCCTGACTTAATCTCAGGTGCGTTCGAACGGGCCCAAGTGCGTTCGAACGCGACAGCTTGAATTCTTCAGGTTGCGTTCGAATGCGTTTGTGAACGCTGCTCTCGGTCTGTGTGAACGCAGTACCCGCGTTCGAACGCGTTTGTGAACGCGGCTCTCTGTCTGTGTGAATGCAGTGCCCGCATTCGAACGCGTTTATGAACGCGGCTCTCTGTCTATGTGAACGCAATGCCCGCGTTCGAACGCGTTTGTTAACGCGGTGAGAACGCAATGGCTTTTCTCCAATGATCTTGCAATTCTTCACACTAGTGATATTCTAGACTTGTGTAAAGCTCATATACATGAAAAAAATACACTTAGAATATTTTGTACAAAATTGCCAACAAATGAAAAACCTAACAAAAGTGATAGATAGATTGGAAGAAAGGGGAGTGGACTGCCCCTAAGGAACTAGGGTGATTGGCTGGTCAAGAGAGGCTAGAAGCGGCGACACTGGGGAACGAGAGAATGGGAGAGAAGATGATACACTTAGTTAGAATCTTTTCTTATTGTATTAGGTGTTTATTTTTATTAAAATAAAATTCCCATAAGTTGCGTTCGAACGCAGGTGGAGTCGCGTTCGAACGCCCTTGTGAACGCCTTGTGAACGCCTTATGAACGCCCAAGTTTTTGAATGCTTGTGTTCAAACGTTTTGTGAACGCCTGTGTCGCGTTTGCAAATCTAGAGAAGGGGCTTCTTGAGTGCGTTCGAACGCGATCGGGAGCGTTCAAACGCGATCGATGGGAATCCTCTAGAATTAGGATTTCATATTGTTTTAGGACTTGTTGGCTAGTTTCTATAAATATGTGGATGACACCCAACTTTATATTGCTATTGGATTCTTGATTTCTTGCCTCCCATCTTCTCTCTAGACTTCTCCCTCCTCCATCTTCACCATCCTTCTACCTCTACCATTATCAAGGTTTCTCCTCGCTTCTAATCTCCCTCGTCTGTCGAGTCACCCCTCATCTTTGAGATCTCAAGCACTTCGTTCCCTTCATCTACTTCTCTTAATCACTTCCACAATCCACCCTCATATCCATACCTATCCATAACCCTAATATCCGCTCCACCCATCACCACCACCATCGCCCACGTTATTCCATATTTTCGTCCCTACTACAGTTCGAATCTGGGAAGGGCGTAAATAAGAAAGTTTTAGATCAGGAAGTTACGGATCTAACCCAATTGGTTTTGTAATTTTCTGACTACCAAAGAATGAAAAATATGTGTTGGGTGGGTTCGAACGCGGTCGACGAAATTCTACTATTTAGGGTTAATAATTGCTAATTTTGAATTGTTTGGTTTGCCTCTAAAGGTATGGATGGCAACCATGGAATTATTATTGAATGAATTGAGTTTTGCCTTGTCTCCTTCATCTTCTTCTGATGAGCTCTCATACCAATTGATATGATCTGATACCAAATTGATAAGTTCTAGAACCAAAGATAGGCTACGCTAAGATTCGTCAGATATTCGTCAGTAGTCAAAACATTACGAAACTAATTGGGTTAGATTTGTAACTTCCTGATCTACAACTTTTGTATTTACATCCTTCGTAGATTCGAACTGTAGTAGGGACGAAAATATGGAATAACATGGGTGATGGTGGTGGTGATGAGTGGGGCGGATGTTAGGGTTATGGATGGGTATGGAGATGAGGGTGGATTGTGGAAGTGATTAAGGGAAGTAGACGAAGGGAATGAAATGGTCGAGATCCCAAAGAAGAGGGGTGACTCGACAGACGAGGGAGATTAGAAGTAAGGAGAAACCTTACCAATGGTAGATGTGGAAGTATAGTGAAGAGGGAGGAGGGATGAGTCTAGAGAGAAGATAGGAGGCAAGAAATTAAGAATCCAATAGCATTATGAAGTTGGCTGCCATACATATTTATAGAGGCTAGCCAACAAGTCCTAAAATAATATGAAATCATAATTCTAAAGGATTCGCGTCGATCGCATTCGAACGTGCCCGATCGCGTTCGAACTCACTTAGAAAAGCCCCATCTCTAGATGTGCAAACGCGATACAGGCGTTAGAATGTGGGCGTTCGAACTCGCTCGACTGCCTTCGAACGCACAATATGCGTTCTCTGTATTTGCGAACCTGAGGCAGGCGTTCATAAGGGCGTTCGAACGCGACCTATAGGAATTTTATTTTAATAAAAATAAACACCTAATACAATAAGAAAAGATCCTAACTAAGTGTTTCAGCCCACCACGCTTTCCCTACCTTGCCCTCAAGGTGAAAAGTCTTGAAAATACTCTAAGATATCAGTCTCCAACTCCCATGTCGTCTCATCAGATGGCTTGCTAAGTCACTCAATTAGAATCTCTATCTCTAATCTGGTACCATGTTGTCGTCGGTATCTAGCAAGTACATGAACTGGCTCTATGATCTCTATCTCCTGCAATGGCTCCATTAGAATCGATCCAACAATCTCATGATCTCCAATGCGCTCTCTCAACAATGAAACATGAAAGACAAGGTGCACTCTCGACCCCTCCGGCAGCTCCAAATGATATGCAACCAGACCAATACGCTCCAACACTCGAAACGGACCAAAGTAGCGATGTGTTAACTTTTGGTTTTATATCGGACGTAAAGTCACCTGTCAATACAGTTGCACCCTCAAAAATACCCAACTGCCGATGTCAAACTTGCTTCATGCAGTTTTGAGCAAGTTTAAGATGAGCACGTAGCCTCTTCAATGTGGCGTCTCTATCCATCAATGCTAAGTCTACCTCCGTTCTATCTGCCGATACCACTGGATCATAAGCGCGTAATGTCAGAGCCGTGCATCCATACACCACCTCAAATGGAGTCATGCCAATGCTACTATGGTAGGCAGTATTATAAGACCACTTCGCCTACAGTAAGAACTCCAACCATCATCTCGGCATCTCTCCAATAAAGTACCTCAAATACTGCTCAATGCCTCGATTAACTTCCTTGGTTTGGCCGTCCGTCTGTGGATGGTAGGCCGAACCAAAAGTCGTTCATAAATATATGATCACAATGCGAGATAATCGTGTGTGGCATGCCATGTAATCGAGCAATATCTCTAACAAAAATTTCAGCCACCGACTTGGCTGAAAACAGATGTGACAATGCCAAAAGTGCGTATACTTACTCAATCTGTCAACTACCACAAAGATAACAGAATAACCACGCAGTAGCGGAAGACCCTCTATGAAATCTATAGAAATGTCCTCCCAAACACGGTCCGGTATAGGTAAAGGCTGTAGTAATCCGGCCGATTTCAATGTGGTTGCTTTAGCTCTTTGACAAACTTCACAAGCACGGACAAAACTCCTCACATCCCGTCTTAATCCTGGTCACATGCAACTCTGAAATATTCTCCTATAAGTCCTCAAGACACCCTCATGACCAGCCTCTGGAGTTTGGTGAAAGTGCTCTAACAATTTTTGCTGTAATCCGTCATTTGCGGGCACTCGAATGCATCCGCAGTCTAGCAGCAAACCGTCTCGATTCTCCAACTCGCGATGGCGCTCCAAATCATCCATCACCTCCTGCAACAATCTCAAAATATATGGGTCAGATGTACATGCATACCTCAGCTTGTCAAGGAAGGGAAAAGTAGGAGATGAATAGGCTGCAAGCTTGGCGGTATCGGGTTGGCGCGATAGTGCATCTGCCGCTCTATTTTTGTTCCCTTCTTGTATTGAATTTTATAATCATACCCCAACAATTTTATGACCCATCGCTGCTGTGCCGGAGTGTGTATGCGCTGTCCCATAAAGTATGGAAGGCTCTTTTGATCAGTTCGAATAATGAACTGTCTACCGATCAAATAAGGCCTCCACTTTATCACCGTATGTAGAATTGCCAACATCTTTGAGATAACTTCTTTTTGCACATGTGGATACTGATATGGCCTCACATTTGCCGGTGCAGCTCCGGGTACAATCTCTATACGATAGTTTGCCACTCTCCTCGGTGGCAACTCTTACGTCTCCTCAAATAGTTTAGAAAAGTTATCTAATAAATTAGACAATTCAATGGTAGTACCTGAACTCATTTGAGGCTCATCTTGTGCTGGTCCTAAGACTATCAAGACACACATCTTTGTTTCCTTATTTATATTTCATCCACATGCTCTAGAAATCAAATTTGACGGGTCCCAAACTCCGTAACCACTGAGCACCAAGGACAATATCCACTCCTCGTAGCGCCAACGGATACAAGTCCATAATGATGTTGTGTCCTTGCACCTATATACTGACTCGGCGACATAAGCTCTCTGCCCTAAGCTTCGTGTCGTCTACAATAGCAACATCAAACCCCATAGTCAGTTCGGCATCCAAACCCAATCTCCTCACTAGCCTCTCATTTAGAAAGTTGTGTATACTCCCGGAATCGATGAGGATGTGCACACAATGCTTCTTAACAAGTCCGTCTACTCGTAACGTCCTCGGTGTAAAAATACCCGAATATGCATGCATCGATATTTCAGCTTGGATATCTTCCTCCACGCCCTCCTCAACGGTCTCCTCATGGGTCTCCTTTGGACACACTCCATCGTCATCAATTCCATCATCCTCCTTAGGACCACCGATAAGCATCACACTCCCGATCGGTTTAGAACACCGATGACCGGTGGTGAAATGCTCATCACATCGAAAGTAAAGGCCCTTCGCTCTTCGCTCCTTCACCTGTGTAGGTGTGAGAGTTCGAACTGGGGTTCTAGTGCCTTCTCTAATGTTAGAAGAAGGTCTCAAAGGTAGTCATGGTCTAGTAGTCGCAGCTACTATTTTTAAAACCGTAAAATTTTCAGCCGACGTTCTAGGTGCAAATCGCCCATCTCAGTTGCCCCGATTAATTTTCGCTGCCATCTTTAGAGCCCTATGCTTTTGTTTCATCCTCACGACCTTCTCAAAGGCCTCTTTTAGAGTAGTAGGACATAGAGCACGAACATCTACTTGTATCTCCTCTCGCATCCCTAAAATAAATGTACTCATCAATGTACGTTCGGGGCACGGTGGCTCACAATGACTACTAACTCTTTCAAACTCAGCTTGGTACTCCAATACGGTAGTCCTTTGAACCATCTTGCTTAATGTGGTAACAAAATCTTCATATACTGCTGTCCCAAATCTGCGTGTAATCCTCCTACAAAAATCAGCTCGTCCGATAAATCCACCACTACGGATAACCGATCTATACCAATGCAATGCTGTTCCTTGGAGGTGAAAGCTTGCCATCTGGATTTTTGCATCTTTCGTTGTACCTTGACAATCAAATATTGTTCAACTTGAAACACCCAATCCGTTGGATCACCGCCTTGGAATTTTGGAAAGTCCAAGTGTCCGGTTCTCCCCCGAATAGCGTTGTCGAGTTTGCAAAAGATCCTTAGTTTATGTCTAAATCTTTGTGCATGTTGATCACCTTCTCTATATCCTTGAGCACGTCCATAGGGATCAACCTCATCCTCATAGTGCCAATCCTCCTTATCAACGAAGCGCATCGATGCCGCACACCTATCGGGTTCCACCATCGTCGGTCTTGGATTTTGTAACGGAGGTGGGGGATGATGTGAAGGCATAGGTAGGAGGGGATCATTGACACACATATGACGCACCTGGACTTGTGGGGTATCAGTTCTATGGGGTCCCACCGCTGGTCCTTCTTGAAACTCCGTTCGTCGTCGAGGAGATGTAGAGGAATTAGTCTGCACAATTATGAAAAAATATTCGTCAGATATTCTATGGTAGTCAGAAAATTACTATAACTTCCTGATCTACAACTTTTGTATTTATGTCCTTACGGGTGGAGTGGATGTTAGGGTTATGAATGGGTATGGAGATAAGGATAGATTATGAAAGTGATTAAGGGAAGTAGACAAAGAGAATGAAATAGTCGAGATCTCAAAGAAGAGGGGTGACTTGACAGACGAGGGAGATTAGAAGCGAGGAGAAACTTTGCCAACGGTAGATGTGGAAGGATGGTGAAGAGGGATGAGGGAGGAGTCTGTTACGAACCTCCCTTTTGGCTACGGCTCTGATACCAGCTTGTTACGATCCTTCCTCGGCTATAGGCTCTGATACCAGATTGATACGAACCCTCTTTTGGTGCTATGGCTCTGATTCAAGATTAATACGATCTTGCACGGAACTTTGAGATCAGATCCCGAAATATCCCGCCGTTGGATCGCTGTGAAATTGTGATATGTTGTAGGCCCGGAAAAGAGCTTTCCAACGGATCTAGTTTCAGGCGAATCGGAGTTGGGGATCTCGAGATATCGTTCGTTTAGTGGACGAACGTCAGGATACTCTGTTTTTGGATTCCGTGGATGAAGGCACGAAATCCTAGGTAATGGTGGATTGTGGAGGGCCGGTGTTGATGGGGTGGCACCGGTGTAAAAGTGATGGTGGAAGGGTTATGGATGATGGAAAGGTTAGGGATAGCGATGGATAAATTGGAAGAAGGGGGAGAAGAGGGCCACTCCTAAGGGACTAGGGTGATTGGCCTGTCGAGGGAGATTAGAAGCGGCGTCGCCGGGGAGATTGAGGGAACGGGAGCGAAGAAGACGAAGGAGGCAAGGCAAACTCAATTCTCAATAATCAATAATAATTTTGGTTGCCCTACACATACTTTTATAGGCTAACCAACAACTCAATCTTATCCTAAAACACAATCTTATCCTAAAACACAATCTTATCCTAAAACTCAATCTTATCCTAAAACTCAATCTTATCCTAAAACTCAATCTTATCCTAAAACTCAATCCAAACTCGAGACGACGTCGGTGAAGTCCGAATCGTATCAATCCACCACGCTTTCGCAACCTTGTCCTCAAGGTTTGAAATTTGGGAAGCGATCCATGATGTCTGCCTCTAGCTCCCATGTAGACTCGTCAGTAGGTTTGCCCAACCACTCAATCAGCACTTCAGTCTCTAATCTGGATCCTTGGCGTCTTCTCCTACGACTTAGGACTCGAACCGGCTCATTGGAGCCATCTTCCTCCATTGGTTCGGGTAAGGTCGAACCCACTACATGGTTAGGCCCGATCTGGGCCTTCAATGCCGAGACATGGAAGACGGGATGTATCCTGGTTCCTTCAGGTAGGTCCAATCGGTAAGCTACTGGACCGATTCGTTGTAGCACTCGGTACGGACCATAGTACTTGTATCCCAACTTTTGGTTCAAAATTGGCCTCAATGTGGATTGTCGATACGGTTGAGCTCGAACGAACACCAATTGATCCACCTCAAATTCTCGCTCACGTCTGCCTTTGTCATGCGTTTGCTTCATGCGGTTTTGTGCTGTGGCTAGGTGAGTCTTGAGCCGTCTCAATGTTTCATCTCGATCAGCAAGCTCCAAGTCAAGCTCAGTCCTATCCGTCGCCGCGAGTCTATCGTAGGCACGCAAGACAGGGGGAGTGCGCCCATAAACCGCCTCAAATGGGGTCATGCCAATGCTTGAGTGATGAGCGGTATTGTATGACCACTCAGCCCAGGGAAGAAATTTGACCCAATCCTTTGGTCGATCCGCCACAAAGCATCGCAAGTATTGCTCTAGTCCACGATTCACCACCTCGGTTTGGCCATCCGTCTCGGGGTGATATGCTGAACTAAGATTGATTTGAGTCCCTTGCAATCTGAAGAACTCGGACCAAAACTCACTTATGAAGATGCGATCCCGGTCTGACACGATAGTCCTAGGCATCCCATGCAAGCGTGCCACTTCCCGAACAAAAATTTCAGCAACCCTTTTTGCTGAAAACGGGTGAGACAATGTTATGAAATGTGCATACTTGCTCAATCTATCCACCACAACAAACACCACCGATTGTCCTCGAACTTCCGGCAGCCCCTCAATGAAGTCCATGGAGATATCCTCCCAAATACGCTCTGGTATAGGTAGTGGTTGCAGCAGCCCGCTAGGCTTGAGTGCCTCCGATTTGACTCGTTGGCAGATTTGACATTCACGCACATACTTCTTCACGTCCGTCTTCATCCCAGTCCAAGTACAGTTTTGGGCCAGCCGCTTGTAAGTACGTAATACCCCTTCATGACCTGCTATAGGAGTATCATGGAAGTGTGCCATCAATAGCCTCCGTAGCTCTTCGTTTCGGGGTACCTTGATTCGCCCGTGCTCTAGTACTAACCCATTGCGCTCCTCGTGCTCGGGGTTGCTTGAGGGGTTCTCTCTCAACTCCTCCATGAGTCGGACCAGATCACTATCCTCTGCACTGGCTCTCCGTAGATCTGAAAAGAAAGGAAAAGTGGGTGCCGAGAAAGAAGCGAGCTCCCTTTCTTTTGAAAGTTCAAGCAGCGGTTTACTTCCATCCAACAACACTCTCTGATCATCTCTCCAAAAGGTCAATGTGAGGCTTATAAAATCAAAGGTCACGGGCCCCAAGCTCCGAAGCCATTGGGTCCCTAAAACAATATCGGCACCTTGCAAGGCCAATGGATAAAGATCCAATGTGAAAATTTGGCCTTGCACCTTCAATTCTGCACCTCTACAAATAGAATCTGCTCGCAAAGTTGTGCCATCTCCAATCGTCACATCGAACCCTTCCGTGGGTTCCGACTCGAGCCCAATCTTCCTAAGGAGCCTCTTGTCAATGAAGTTGTGGGTGGACCCGGTGTCAATCAAGATTCTCACTGTGGTCTTCTTGACTACACCGTTCACCCGCAATGTCTTTGGCGCAGCTGTCCCCGAATAGGCGTGGAGGGAGATTTTGGCCACCGTGTCCTCCGCGTGATGTTGCTCCTCAACTTCTTCTCCTCGATGTCTAGCCACATCTGCACTTTCAGCTGCCATGGGTGGAAGATCGTGGCCTTCTCCTTTGAGTGGTAGCTTGGCAGGGAGCTGCAACGTCATCGCTGGTGATGAAGCTGTCGTGGTCGACTGTCGATTGACCGAGGAGAATGGTAGAAGATCGCTGGAGGCCATATGCGATTTCTTCTTAGTTGCCGACTCACTATGGTTGCAAAGGGAGCTAGTGAAAGGCGGCCCAAGTGTCGAAATTCGCGATTTCGGATCATCTCCTTCACCACTGATGAGGATTCCTGATGAGGGATATCCAGCGACCAGGTGTGGCGTAGCCAGCACTTCGCGATTTGTCGACAAGGTCTCCGGTGCATGGGAAGATGTGGAGGTTCCGAGGGCTGCTACAATGGTTGCAGATCTCATTGTAGTTGGTGGCAGTTCGTTGCGGCTGACCATAGGTCGAGGTGTAGAATCTCGCTCTTGCTGGATAGCCGAACTTTCCCCTATTTTTGTGATGAACGGGGAGGCCGTGGAGGATGTTGGGTATGTTGTGGAGGGTTCCCAATACTGTCTTGTGATTGCCTTGCTTGTTGAAAAAGGTTTCGTCCATGCCCGTATTTCCTGCATCATCTCCATCATTATTTGCTTGTTGATGGCAATCTGTTTGGAAATAGACCCCAACATGGATAGAACGCTAGGTTCTTCCGTATTCCTATTAGATCGAGTGATCGTCATTGGAAGCGTTTGTCCGAGGAACGGTGGCTCTGATACCAGCTTGTTACGAACCTCCCTTTTGGCTACGGCTCTGATACCAGCTTGTTACGATCCTTCCTCGGCTATAGGCTCTGATACCAGATTGATACGAACCCTCTTTTGGTGCTATGGCTCTGATTCAAGATTAATACGATCTTGCACGGAACTTTGAGATCAGATCCCGAAATATCCCGCCGTTGGATCGCTGTGAAATTGTGATATGTTGTAGGACCGGAAAAGAGCTTTCCAACGGATCTAGTTTCAGGCGAATCGGAGTTGGGGATCTCGAGATATCGTTCGTTTAGTGGACGAACGTCAGGATACTCTGTTTTTGGATTCCGTGGATGAAGGCACGAAATCCTAGGTAATGGTGGATTGTGGAGGGCCGGTGTTGATGGGGTGGCACCGGTGTAAAAGTGATGGTGGAAGGGTTATGGATGATGGAAAGGTTAGGGATAGCGATGGATAAATTGGAAGAAGGGGGAGAAGAGGGCCACTCCTAAGGGACTAGGGTGATTGGCCTGTCGAGGGAGATTAGAAGCGGCGTCGCCGGGGAGATTGAGGGAACGGGAGCGAAGAAGACGAAGGAGGCAAGGCAAACTCAATTCTCAATAATCAATAATAATTTTGGTTGCCCTACACATACTTTTATAGGCTAACCAACAACTCAATCTTATCCTAAAACACAATCTTATCCTAAAACACAATCTTATCCTAAAACTCAATCTTATCCTAAAACTCAATCTTATCCTAAAACTCAATCCAAACTCGAGACGACGTCGGTGAAGTCCGAATCGTATCAGAGTCTAGAGAGAAGATGGGAGGCAAGAAATCAAGAATCCAATAGCATAATAAAGTTGGCTGCTATCCACATATTTATAGAGACTAGCCAACAAGTCCTAAAATAATATGAAACCCTAATTCTAGAGGATTCCAATCGATCACATTCAAACGCGTCTGATCGCGTTCGAACGCACTCAAAAGAGCGCCATCTCTGGATGTGCGAATGCGATACAAGCGTTTGAACGCGGACATTTAAACTCGTCCGACCGCGTTCGAACACACAATATGCGTTCTCTGTATTTGCGAACTTGATGCAGGCATTCACAAGTGCGTTTAAACGCGACCCCACTAGCGTTCGAACGCGACCCATAGGAATTTTATTTTAATGAAAATAAACACCTAATGCAATAAGAAAAAATCCTAACTAAGTGTATCATGTGATTTGGCAACACTAAGTCATCCCATGCATGGATATGACCTATGGACCCTTTTCATGTTTTGTTTTCTTAGTATTTTTTGAAGAATAAGAATTGTGGCTATCGCATTCGAATACAGGGAGGTTGCGTTCGAACACCCTTTCGGTTTCCTAGTTTACTTGAAGAATAAGAATTATAGCTGTCGGGATCAAACTTGGGGAGGTCGCGTTTGAATGCTCTTTTGGTTTCTTAGTTTTCCTAAAAAATAAGATGATATGCGATTGGACATAGATGTCTCGGGTTGAGTTTCTTTTGTTTTCTTTCTAGAATAATATTTTTTTATGGTCGCATCGAACGCACGGAAGTCGCATTCAAACACCCTCTTGAATGCCTGCAAATGTTAACAAATACAGATGACGTGTTTAGCACGTTCGATGTTGTGTTCGAACGTCTACATATGTTCACAAATACAGTGAACATATTTAGCGTGTTCAAACGCGCTCGACTGCATTTAAACGTGATCGGCGAATCTACACCCTTTCTAGGGCTTTCTTTTGACTTTTTGCATGTTAGATTAGCCTCTAAATATGTGAAAGATAACCTTATGATCATTATTGAATGAATTGAGTTCTTCTCCAAATCTTCTCCTCCTCTCTCGTTCTCTCCCATTACCGCTACGCCATCTCTAATCTCCTCAACTAGCATATCCCCTTAGACCCCTAGGAAAGGCCCCCTTCTTCCTCTTCTTCTACTCTCTTTATACCCAAATATTTCCCATTGAATCAAGATCACATCAGTGGTATCAGAGCCCCCAGTTCTCGGACCTATGACAACCACAAGAGCGATGGCCAATTGACACACCGCTATAGAGGTACCCATGGAGACTAAGCCTAATGCACCCTCGACACTAGCGAGTAGAGCAGATGCGAGCACGAGCGTGACCCCAACTAGTTCAATGCCTAATATGGATCCAACCTTGGTCTCCTTCTTCCAACAAATGATGGATCTACAATAGACGCAGTAGGAGGAGATGAGAGGCATGATGAAGAGTTGCGGAACCTCACAGCACCGTGTGCATGCCAGAACTTCCAACGCCAACAAATCCAACTGCTATGGTGTTGCCTCAACCAAGAGCTAGGGCAACCCTTGCCCAAAATGAACCCTTGTTGCCACCACCCAACAGCCCTAGAGGACTTATATCAAGGCCCCTATGATCTACCAAGGGGTGCAGAATAGGCGTGTCCATATCTAAATCCCAACCGCGCCGAGGTGGATATTTGTTGGCCAAATCGAGATAATCCCAGTTGGCGCCACGAGAGAGATGATCGAAGGCGTTGAGAAAATGATGTACCGATTCTACATCCTCCTACCATTGGTCCTAAACTCATGTATGATACAGGGCGCAACAATCCTATGTGCAGAAGTACGGCGAGGCTTGAGTCCTAAGTTCCAAGGAGGTAATCCTTTGGATTGGATTTTTGTGCTGAACAATTTTTCATGTATCAAAGAACAACGGAAGACTCCAAGGTGTTATTGGCAAGCTTCCATTTGGAAGGCGCGGCATTACATTGGTATCAATCCATGAGCACCCACCAAGTGTTCGATGGATGGCTGGTATTTGTAAATGCCCTATCTAGGCACTTTGGAACCGCAAGCTTTGAGGACTACAATGCCACTTTATCAAAGCTTGTATAAAAGACGTCGATTGCTGCTTACTAGGAGTTTGAACGAATCAGTAGTCGGTGCCTACCACAATGGCTGCAGGAAATTTTAATCAGCACTTTTATTTCTGGGTCACGCGGGGAGGTCCATGCTAATGTACTATCTCTACGACCTAGGACCTTGAGCAAGGCCTTTGAAGATGTAACTAGGATGCACCAGACGCATCAAGCCTTGAGGAAAGCTAACAAGCTTGGTTGGAACAATAGGTTTACACCACAAGCAACCGAGGCGGTTGGTGCATCGAGTATGACTGCGAGAGCACCAGCGGCTACAATAGGGTCGCGAGCCATTCCAAGGCTTATTCCAGGAGTACAAGGAGGTGGAGCACCCCTTAGGGTCCGTACTCTTACACCTGCACATGCAGAAGAGCAATGAACCAAGGGGTTATGTTTCAGATGCGACGAGAGGTTCACTTCGGGCCATCGTTATGCCAATGCGACAAATAATTTTATGTTGATCGATGGGCATGAGGATGACACGGAGGAAATTGATGGTGATGCCTTGGTGACTAAGGAGACCGAAGAAGAGACATATAAGGAGCTAGA
Source organism: Typha angustifolia (assembly GCF_048772165.1). Classification (NCBI taxonomy): domain Eukaryota; kingdom Viridiplantae; phylum Streptophyta; class Magnoliopsida; order Poales; family Typhaceae; genus Typha; species Typha angustifolia. Next base: position 12,186,739 of record NC_133253.1, on the reverse strand, counting down.
GGAAGAGGTACTAACCGAGATATCCATCTATGCTTATTCTGGCACGAGCGCCTCGAAGACCCTACTGGTGGACGGGCTAGGCAAGAAACAGTGCGTGCATCTCCTCATCAACATAGGAAGCATGCACAATTTCTTGGATGAGCGACTCATGCAAAGAATTGGACTTGAGGTGAAACCCACCATCAGCTTCGAGGTGACTATTAGTGATGGTACCAAACTTTGGGCTGACAACATATGTAGGAGTGTCTCCTTCCGGGTGCAAGGCCATAACTTTATTGTGGATTTGTATCCATTGGCTCTTGAAAGAGTGGATGTGGTCTTGGGTACCCAATGGCTGTAGATCCTTGGACTAGTGACCTTTGACTTCTTACAAATGTGGCTCACTTTTCGGCAAGATGGACGGGGTTCGAACGTAACCAAGCCTCACTCTGTAGCCATTGATTAGAGCTCCTTGAGTTAGCGAGCCATCATACTTCTTCCAAATTGCACCAACTGAACCTAAGATGCTTCTTAGCTTAGGTATACGTGATGATTTGGAGCTTGTGCTGACTGACTTTGCTATCCTATTTGAGGCTCCATGGGGACTACCACCTATGAGACACGTTGATCACAAGATTGAGATCATTCCAAGGGCGGAACTAGCTGATGTTCAGCCCTACTATTATCCTCACATCTAGAAGGAGGAGATATCAAGATTGGTTGCTAAGAGGCTGGAGTAGGGTATTATCTAGCCGAGTCAGAGTTTTTATTCATCGTTAGTGCTGTTGGTGCAGAAGAAGGACGAGAGCTGGTGTTTTTGCGTCGACTATTGCGCGCTGAATGCTATCACTGTTCAGGATCGATACCTGATACCTGTTATAGAGGAGCTATTGGGTGAGTTGGTAGAAGCGTCATATTTCAACAAGCTCGATCTCCATGATGGCTATCATCAAATCCGCGTGTGAGTGAAGGACGTTCACAAAACGGGCATTCTGGACTCATGACAGACACTATGAGTTCTAGTTAATGCCATTTGGTTTGAAAAATGCATCGACAACTTTCCAAGGGTTGATGAATGACATATTCTGCCCATTCCTTAGGTGGTATGTGTTAGTTTTTTTTATGACATCTTGGTGTATAGCCGGACCTAGGAAGAGCACTTAGTTCATCTGCGCTCAGTTTTGGGATTGTTGGCAGATCATTCACTAAAGGTGAAAAAAAACAAATGCCTTTAGGGAGAGTGAAAAACCCCTAGACACACGTATGTATCTAACCTCTAGGCAATGATATTTCTCGTTCGCTTAAGTAAAAGTCGGAAGAAATATTAAAAACGAAAGTAGAGATGAACGCCAAGCTTTTAACGTGGAAAACCCAAACGGGAAAAAAACCACGGATCCAAACTCGGATCAAAACCAATCACTATGATAGTAGCAGTTACAAGACTGACTCACAAAACAACCCGTCGATCCAAACGACTTTGTTCCTCTCAGTCTTGATCGCTAGAACCCACGATTCACTGCTTCTTGTGATTGAAGTCCAATCTCAGTAGCCCTCGAGATTGATCTTTCGTCTAGATAGCCCTTAAGACGAAAGATTAAGATTTGTAGATGCGAAGGGCCTTGTTTGTTGAAGAACCGATGTAGCCTCCAAAAAGTCTCCTTGAATAATCTTCTTCAACTGCCCTAGGTTAGGGCAACACTATCCTTATATATGATATCCAAGATAAAGCCAAATCCAAGTCATATTCATACTCACGAAAATCCAATAAATTGCAAACTTCATAGGTGCGTTCGAATGCGGCCCGAGTACGTTCGAACGGCCTAACTTAATCTCAGGTGTGTTCGAACGGGCCCAAGTGCGTTCGAACGCGACAACTTGAATTCTTCAGGTTGCGTTCGAACACGTTTGTGAACGCTGCTCTCGGTCTGTGTGAACGCAGTACCCGTGTTCGAACGCGTTTGTGAACGCGGCTCTCTGTCTGTGTGAACGCAGTGCCCGCGTTCGAACGCGCTTGTGAACGCGGCTCTCTGTCTGTGTGAACGCAGTGCCCACGTTCGAACGCGCTTGTGAACGCGGCTCTCTGTCTGTGTGAACGTAGTGCCCGCGTTCGAACGCGTTTGTGAACGCGGTGAGAACGCGACGGCTTTTCTCCAATGATCTTGCAATTCTTCACACCAGTGATATTCTAGACTTGTATAAAGCTCATATACATGAAAAAATACACTTAGAATATTTTGTACAAAATTGCCAACAAATAAAAAACCTAACAATCTCCCCCTTTGGCAATTTGTGACAAAACACCTAGGTTACAAGATATTACAATGACTTCAAACTGAGCAGTCAACAAGTCTAGAATATTTTGCACATCAATCCCTGCAAGGAAATATATACCAATCCAAGATCAAGTGAAAATAACTTGAAATAAAAAAAAAAAATCAAAACACAAGTTATCACAAGAGCAAAAATTTAAACAGACAAAGATTAAACACACGTTATCACAATTACTTCAAGTTAAGTTCAAATGCCAACGACACTAAGCAAAGTTCAACCATCAAGTAAACTCCACTAAACTCCCCCTATGCCCATACTCCCCCTACACACCTAGACACCTAAACACTAAGACACTCTCCCCCTTTTTGGCACAAATGCCAAAGACTAGGAACTCGGAAGAAACAGACGATGAAGAATCGTCAACACGGAATCAAGTACAGTTCCCTGACGGACTTGCTCAGTACGTAAATCATTCACCGCTGAATGGAGATCCTGCACTTGAGTACTAAGTTGATCGAACCGGTCCGAGTACTGTGGTAACTCCCCCTCAGTGGGAGATGAGTCATCGGTAGAGCTATCATCAGAACTGTCGAGGTGCGATGACCTACCAGCGGCGGAAGAGGATGGTTTGAGAGGAGACGACTGGTCGTGAGCTTGACTCCGCTTCAGAGTAATCCGATCTAATGGTTTCTGTGAAGTTAGAGAAGGTTCCGAAGCATCCACTCGCACCCCACTTTGAATGCACAAATTTGTAAGAAAAATGCCAAATGGTAATCCCTCACGAGGTGCTTCTTTCTGTGCAGCTGAGAGAATCGAATCATAGATCACTGCAGCTAAGTTAATAGAGACTCCCAATAACATGGCATGAAGAAGAAATGCACGATCCAAAATAATACTGGAATGTCGAGTCTTGGGGGTAACATTGTACAGACAAAAGAGGTGAAGCATGCGAGCCACAGATGTCAGCCTTGCATGCGGCATCATGTTACCTTTCCAACGTTCCCCTTTGATCAGGACTGTACCGGCATATTCATTGACATCAGGAAGTGGAGCAGACGTCGGATACTGGAACTCACCATCAGGCAGACGCAGTTCAGCACGAATAACATCGGAATCTAGGTATATAGATACACCACGAACAATAGAACATATACAGTGATCGAAAATCGTGGCATTACTAAAAAATTCTCGAACAACTTCCACATAATCTGTCCCGCTCATCCGACACACTGATAATCACCCTCGTTTAGTAAAGATCTATTCAATCCCCAATTTAGAAAAATCAGATATAACCACGGGTCTTTCACAGATAACAGGACGGGTGCCAAAATTATGTTTGTAGCGACCTGCAGCCGTTGTTGAAGAAAACTTGGGAGCCGAGGATGGCGACGAAGGCGGCCTTGGTTTCTTGGTCACTGTCGTTTTTTTAGGCATTTTTGAAAAGAAAACACGTTGCAATATTCAATACATGTCCAAAGCAACCAAAAAATAGCAAGAATTCCAAAAAAAATTGGTAGAAACCATGAAGCCCCGAAAGGAAAAACATCTTTCACTTGAAAAATGCTAAGATATCACGTTCAATCTCACAAGAACCATCAAGAGTTTAACATTAACGTGATCAAAAGTTGAGAACGCACAAAATCACTCAAGATCAAGCATGTTTATTGAATAAAAAAAACTAGGAAAAATAATGGATGATCATACCTTGCAAATGTGAGGAGAAACTCAAAAATTTGGTTGAAAGACACTAGATCCGGAGGAGATCTACCCCCAAAAAGGATTTGAAGTGAAAAATTCGATGAAAAACACAAAGATCTTGAAGATTTGAGAAGGGGAAAATGAAGGGTTTTTAGGGTTTGGAAAATGGAAGATGAAACCCTTGGGTTCGGACGCAATATTTAAAGAAACCACGAGTGCGTTCGAACGCACCAGTCCGCGTGTTCGAACGCGCCGCGTTCGAACTCAAGAATCCTCGTTCGAACGCCCTGTTTTTTTTTTTAAACTAATAACAAGTTAAAAATCTTTTTGGAGATGCACTGCTAGAATTCCAAAATATATTCAAGACATAGAATATGATAATCAAATGAAATAAGTCATACAAGATCAATCAAATCATCAAAAACATATTATAATCAATTCGAATGCATCACTCAAAATTATATTAATCTTGATTGATCATAACGATATGCATATGCAAGATGAGCATAGAAAACATGAACCAATCTTCTTAAATAAACTTTACTATATAAACAATGATGCAACTCAGTAGTCAAACCGACTTAGTATAGAAATTTTACACTTTTCGACTTATTCTCCGTAACACAACAAGAATTTTTTCTGTATTTTTTTTTTACTGAAACATATATGTGCAATGATGGCTTTCACACATATGCCCAAAGAATACAAAAAAAATCCAAAAATTCTAGAAACCATGAAGACCCTAAGTGAAATCCATCTTCCACTTAAAAATGCAAGTTATCACGTTCAATCGCACAAAAAACATCAAGATCTTAACTTTAACGTGATCAAAACTTGAAACTACACGAAATCAATCAAGATCAATAGACTTTGGAGATGCACTTCTAGAAATTCAAAATACATTCAAGACATAAAATATGACAATCAAATGAAATAAGTCATACACAGATCAATCAAGTCATCAAAAGCATATTATAATCAATTCTAATGCATCACTCAAAATTAAATTAATCTTGATTGATCATAACGATACGCATATGCAAGATGAGCATAGATAACATGAACCAATCTTCTTAAACAAACTTTACTATATAAACAATGATGCAACACAGTAGTCAAACCGACTTAGTATTGAAATTTTACACTTTTCGACTTATTCTCCATAACATAACATGAATTTTTCCTGTATTTTTTTTAAAAAAAATAGGTGCAATGATGGCTTTCACACATGAGTAGGTAGCCCTTTTCTTGTAGTACAAATCAAACGATGTGCAAGAAGAAATTCACATATATCATTTTTTTTAAATTTGCAAATAATGTACTGAGTCAAATTGGATTCGAAACAAGACGGCTTTCACACTAACTTATTGTAGCCCTTTTCATTGATCTTTTATAAAAATATATTTGATAACTAAGCATGAGGTCAAACTATGCAAATCAAAGTTAATAGAGAGCTATTTAAAAAAAATATTCATGATATCATGCTCACACAAGAATACACATACGTTATGAGGCATTAAAAATTTATTATTATAGAAGTCGAGGGAGTGACAAAATCAAAAATTGAAACAATATACTACTAGATGACAAAATTGACTATAATAACTCATAATCAAAAGAAAAATCATATTTTTATGTCAAGAGTATATTATTGATTCTAGGAGTGCATCAATTTTATTTTATTTTATTTTATTTTTTTATTTTTATATGACAAAAACTCTCGACAAAACTGAAACTAAAACCAAAGAAAATTTCAGAGTAAAAGAGAACCTAAAAAAATTGAAAGAAACTCGCAAACTAAAAAGAACGCAAATCCTAATAAAATCAGTCCAAAGCACAAATCCCTAAAGAAGTACGAAGATACTCAAATCTCTGTAAATCCAAAGGTTTTGTAAACAAGTCACCCAACTGTTTCTCGGTCTCAACATGTTCTAGTGCTATTGTTTTGTCTTCAACTAACTCGCGTATAAAATGATGTCGGATATCAATATGTTTTGTACGCGAGTGTTGAACAGGATTTTTCGATATATTAATAGCACTCATGTTGTCACAATAAAGCACCATAGTATCTTGTTCAATGCCATAATCCTTGACCATCTGTTTCATCCATAGTAACTGAGAACAACAACTCCCTGCTGCAATGTACTCGGCCTCCGCAGTAGATAAAGATATCGAGTTTTGTTTCTTACTGTGCTAAGCAACCAGATTGTTTCCAACATAAAAACATCCACCTGAAGTACTTTTTCTATCATCACATAAACCTGCCCAATCAGAATCCGTGTATGCCGATATGATAGCACCCGAGTCATAAGTAAACCAGATACCTAAATCAACTGTGGCACTGACATATTTTATGATACGTTTCATAGCAAACAAATGTGACTCCTTAGGTTCAGACTGAAACCTAGCACACACACCGACACTAAATGCAATGTCAGGTCTACTAGTAGTTAAGTACAAAAGGCTACCAATCATGCTCTTATACACTGTCTGATCAACACTTTTTCCTAACATGTCTTTACCTAGTTTGGTAGTTGTACTCATAGGAGTTCTAGCATGTTTTGTATTTTCTAAACCAAATTTAGTCACAAGATCCTTAGCATACTTGGTTTGAGCGATAAAAATCCCTCTCTCCAATTGAGTAATTTGAAGCCCTAAAAAGAACTTCAACTCACCTATCATACTCATCTCAAAATGACTGTGCATGAGATCTGCAAAGTCCTTAGCTAATAATTGACTCGTCGCCCCAAAGACAATGTCATCCACATATATTTGTGCCACAACTAAACTCTTGTTTTCACGTCTAATGAATAATGTCTTGTCCACTCCCCCTCGAGTGAACCCCGCATCCACTAAAAAGGTGGTCAACTTCTCATACCAAGCTCTTGGAGCTTGTTTTAGCCCGTAAAGAGCCTTTTTCAATTTAAAAACATGAGAAGGAAATTTTTGATCTTCGAAACCCTTAGGTTGTTCCATATAAACATCTTCATTCAGGATACCATTCAAGAAAGCACTTTTAACATCCATTTGAAACAATTTAAATTTTAAATAACAAGCAATAGCAAGCAGTATACGAATAGACTCTAATCTAGCAACAGGAGCAAATGTCTCATCAAAATCTATACCCTCAACCTGAGTGTATCCCTGTGCTACTAGTCTGGCTTTATTTCGAACTATATTGCCATGTTCATCACTTTTATTCTTGTAAATCCATTTTGTTCCAATGACGTTCACATTCTTAGATCTAGGAATTAAATACCAAACATCATTCCTAGAAAATTGCTCTAATTCCTCATGCATAGCATTAACCCAAGAATCGTCTAACAATGCTTCCTTCACATTTTTAGGTTCAAAAGAAGATGTATAACAAGTAAATGATACCTCACTTTGGATTTATCGTCTTGTCTTAATTGGTTCATTCATGTCTCCGATCACTTGTGACAGTGGATGATTTGATTTCACTCTAGCAGATGGTTCCGGTACGTTGCAGTCATTTTTTTCATTTCAACTTTGTCCTCGTCCTGATTCTCAATTTCCAGATCAAGCTCCTTTCCTATTTCTTCGTAATATGTATCTGCAGAAACAGAAATAGAAGTAGCTTTAGTTAAGTCAGTCGAGGATTCATCTATCATAACATTAGCAGATTCCATAACAGTAGAAGTTTCAAGATTAAATACTCTGTAGGCTCTACTATTATTCGAGTACCCCAAGAAGATGCCTTCGCTACTTCTAGTGTCAAATTTAGTCAGATATTCTCGATCAGGCAAGATATAACATTTACTACCAAAAACTCAAAAATATTTAACACTAGGTTTCTTACCTTTTCAGATTTCATAAGCAGTCATATTTGTACCTGGTCTTAGATAAACACGATTTATCACATGTACCGCTGTATTGATCGCCTCTGTCCAAGACCTTTGAGTAACCTTTTTAGCATGAAGCATAACCCTAGCCATTTCCTGCACAACTCGATTTTTTCTTTCAACAATCCCATTCTGTTGTGGAGTTATAGGAGCTGAAAACTCATGTTGAATACCAAGAGAATCGCAAAATATAGAAAAATTTTCATTTTCAAATTCTCTACCATGATCAGAACGAATCCTAACTAGGGTTGTAGATTTTTCATTCTGCAATTTTAAGCATAGTGATTTAAAAACATCAAAGGTTTCAGACTTCTCACGTAGAAAGGCAACCCAGGTATATCTGGAGTAATCATCGACCATTAAGAATATATAGCGTTTACCTCCAAGACTTTCAGTTTTTGTTGGTCCCATCAAGTCCATGTGAACTAATTGTAGCACACGGTCAGTGGTAGCTGTATTTACCTTCTTGTGTGAGATACGAATTTGTTTTCAAATTTGACACGAACCGCACACTCTTTTTGACATTTCTTTTATCTTAGGTATTCCTCTTACCACTTCATGTTTGGACAGAGTAAATAATTCCTTGTGATTCACATGTCCAAGACGTTGATGCCAAAGATCTGCATTGTTGAAAGACGCACTGTTACATTTCAGTTTATGTGAAGTTCCAACGACATAGCAATTATCAGATGTTCTAGATCCATAACATATAATATTACCATCATGATCTAGAACAGTACAATCATTTTTGGAGAATTTTATCTCATAATCTTCATCACAAAATTGACTGATGCTCAGTAGATTTGCTTTCAAGCCCTTAACATAAAGAACATTTTCGAGACTAGGAATCCCTAGAGTACTTATCTTTCCTTAACTTATTACCTTTGATGAATTACCATCTCCGAATGTCACAACTCCCTCTTCATGTTTTTCAAGATTAGAAAATAACGACTTGTCACCCGACATATGTCTTGAACATCCACTGTCTAAATACCATAAATCAGAATTTAAAGCTTTCAAGGCTGTATGCACAACATAACATTTCAAATCACTTTTCTTGACCCATATGGTTTTTGTTTTCATCCCATAAATGAAAGCAGTTCTAAGTTTTTGCAAAAATTTACAATGAGGTCGAATATGCCCTAGAATGCCACAATGATAGCATGTCGAAACAAACCCTTTTCTACTCACCTTTTGTCGAGGAGTGTGACTAAAGTTTACCTTTGGTGCCGTCAAAGATTCACCAGTTTGTAGATTCAACTTCAATTTTGAAGGATTCATCTAGGATTGCTTTGAAAATGCGATTGATGGCTTCAGGTATTCTTCCTTTTGTAAACCTGCAGAAACAAAAATAGTTTTATTATTATTTATATTACCAGTATATCCAACACCATACTTGTCTTTTCCAGAGATCTGAGCTTTTAGAATCTCGTCCAGTTTGTTTTTCCCTTTTAGAAATGTAACTTCCTTATGCAATCGCTCTAGTTCAATTTATCAGCCTTCATTTTATTTTTCGCATTGTCAAGTTGTTCAGAAAGGTCTTTGACACGTTCAAGCTCCAATTTGTACTTCTCCTCAAATTGAATTCTTTCTGGTTCAATTTCCTTGAGTCATTGAAGTAGTCTAAGATTGCTTTTCTTGAGTTTAAACGACTCCAGGTACAAGTCATTATATGCCTTTTGAATTTCAGATTCATCTTCCTCAGTTGGTAGCATATCAAGATCATCTGTACTATCAGTATCATCAACAGAGTCAGTATTAAGCAGAGAAGAGGCAAAGGCTACAAAGTTTTCTTCGTCTTTTTCAGAATCATCATTAGATTCATCTGAATCATCCCAAGTAACTTTCATAGCTTTGCCCTTTCTCTTAAGACGATTAGGGCATTCTTGTGCGATGTGTCCAAAAGCAGAACATTCAAAACATTGAACTTTATTCTCAGAATTCTTATTTTTCTGTTTGACATTGTTGTTGCTACCACCTGTATTCGAAGTCACAGTATTCTTCTTTTTCACAAAAGCTTTGCTTTTTTCAAACTTTTCAGTATTCAACTTGTTTGGCTTTCGAAAGAATTTATTAAACTTTTTGACAAACATAGCCAACATCTAAACATCTAAATCATCTTCATCTTCAGACTCCTCTAAATTTTGTTCAACAGTGGATAGAGCTATCCCTTTGGACTTCCTCGATTTTGAAAGATTGGACTCAAATGTTTGTAGATTTCCTACCAATTGTTCAACTTTCATAGAGTCGATGTACTTACTTTCCTCAATAGCTGTAACTTTTGCCTGAAACCTTTCTGGAAGAGACCTAAGGATCTTACGAACAATTCTATTTTCAGGAATTTTCTCTCCTAGGTTGAAACTGGAGTTGACTATATCACTCAACTTTACATAGACCTCATCAAATGTTTCATTCTCCTCCATACGTAGGGTTTCAAAATTAGTAGGCAACCTCTGAAGTTTCGAAAGTTTTACAGCCATAGTACCTTCATGAGTTGTTTCTAAGATCATCCAGGCTTCTTTTGCTATTTCACAAGTAGATATTCTTCTAAATTCTTTCGAGGAAACACAACTAAAAATTGCATTTATTGCTTTGCTATTCCAGCCAACTTTTTCATAATCTGTTTTATCCCATGACTCAATCGGTTTCTCAACTAACTCATCATTCACCATGTACATTGGTGGACTCCAACCGTTCATAATGGCCATCCATACTCTCTCATCTATAGACTTTAAATAAGCTCTCATCCTAGCTTTCCAATATCCATAATTTGATCCATCTAAAATAGGAGGTCTAATAGATGAGGGTCCATCTCTATGAAAATCCATGCCTATTTGATCTCTCTCAAAGGGTGAGAGAACCTGCTCTGATACCAATTGAAAAACCCCTAGACACACGTATGTATCTAACCTCTATGCAATGATATTTCTCGTTCGCTTAAGTAAAAGTCGGAAGAAATATTAAAAACGAAAGTAGAGATGAACGCCAAGCTTTTAACGTGGAAAACCCAAACGGGAAAAAAACTACGGATCCAAACTCGGATCAAAACCAATCACTATGATAGTAGCAGTTACAAGACTGACTCACAAAACAACCCGTCGATCCAAACCACTTTGTTCCTCTTAGTCTTGATCGCTAGAACCCACGATTCACTACTTCTTGTGATTGAAGTCCAATCTCAGTAGCCCTCGAGATTGATCTTTCGTCTAGATAGCCCTTAAGACGAAAGATTAAGATTTGTAGATGTGAAGGGCCTTGTTTGTTGAAGAACCGATGTAGCCTCCAAAAAGTCTCCTTGAATAATCTTCTTCAACTGCCCTAGGTTAGGGCAACACTATCCTTATATATGATCTCCAAGATAGAGCCAAATCCAAGTCATATTCGTACTCACGAAAATCTAATAAATTGCAAACTTCATAGGTGCGTTCGAACGCGGCCCGAGTGCGTATGAACGGCCTAACTTAATCTTAGGTGCATTCGAACGGGCCCAAGTGCATTCGAACGCGACAGCTTGAATTCTTCAGGTTGCGTTCGAACGCGTTTGTGAACACTGCTCTCGGTCTGTGTGAACGCAGTACCCGCGTTCGAACGCGTTTGTGAACGCGGCTCTCTGTTTGTGTGAACGCAGTGCCCGCGTTCGAACACGCTTGTGAACGCGGTTCTCTGTCTGTGTGAACGCAGTGCCCACGTTCGAACGCGCTTGTGAATGCGGCTCTCTGTCTGTGTGAACGTAGTGCCTGCGTTCGAACGCGTTTGTGAACGCGGTGAGAACGCGATGGTTTTTCTCCAATGATCTTGCAATTCTTCACACCAGTGATATTCTAGACTTGTGTAAAGCTCATATACATGAAAAAATACACTTAGAATATTTTGTACAAAATTGCCAACAAATAAAAAACCTAACAGAGAGCATTGATACACTAAGTTAGGATTTTATTTAATTAGCTAAATCCAACATTTTGTAGTTTTAGGAAAATATTCATAGAATATTTTACACATATCCAAATAATATTAAACTAGTTGGATAAGGTCGCTAACCTCCAGATCTACAACTTTGATATTCATGGGATACGATTCGGACTTCACCGACGTCGTCTCGAGCATGGATTCACTTTAGGAGTGTTTTTATTTCATGTTTTAGTGTTTAATTTCCATTAAAATAAGTTTTCTGTAAGTCGTGTTCGAACGCGGGTGGAGTGAGTTCGAATGCGGTTGGCGAAAATTATATTTTTAGGGTTAATTTTGAGTTGTTGGTTAGCCTTTAAAAGGATGTGGATGGCAACCAAAGTGATTATTGATTATTGAATATTGAGATTGAGTTTTGCCTTGCCTCCTTCGTCTTCTTCGCTCCCGTTCTCTCAATCCCCGACGACGCCGCTTCCCTCCCTCGACCGGCTAATCACCCTAGTCCCTTAGGGGTGGCCCTCTCCTCCCCCTTCTTCCAATCTATCCAACACTTGCCCTAACCCTTCCATCAACCATAACCCTTCCACCACCACTTTTTATCGGTGCCACCCATTAACGTCGGTCCACCTTCAACTACCATTACCTATGATCACGTGCCTCCATCCACAGATCCAAAACAGATCATCCTGACATTCGTCCACTAAACGAACAATATCTCGAGATCCCCAACTCCGATTCACTTGAAACTTGATTTGTTGGAAAGCTCTTTTACGGGACTACACCATATCAAAATATCATGTCGATCCGACGGCGGAATATGTTGGGATCTTATTTCAAATTTCCATGCCAGATCTAGTCTAAGGGGAGATTAAACCTTAGCCTAAGGGAAGATCGTATCAATTTGGTATCAGAGCTCCATAGCCCGAGGCGTGATCATATCAAGCTTGGTATCAGAGCCACCGTTCCTTGGACAAGTGCTTCCTATGACGACCACCAGATCCATGGCTGCACGGCGAGATGATGAAGAAGAGATTCTCCCAATAGAGGAGAGAGAAACGGTTGCAGGGACTTCCACCCACGGAACCGCCCCATCTAATCGGAATACGGAAGAACCTAGCGTTCAAGCCGTGTTGGGGTCTCTTTCCGAGCAAATGGCCATCAATAATCAAATGATGATGGAGATGATGCGGGAACTACGGGCGACAAGGGAAGCAATGGCAAACGGGAATGCACCCTCGACCCCACGACGCGAGTCCACCCCCTTGAACCCACCGCCACCGGTTCAGCCTTTGCAACCACAAGAGCCGCTGCTACCACCACCCTATCGGCAGAGGCAAGCAAGGATGGTTACACCAGGTCCAGTTGCGGGTGAACCCATTTGACGAGCAAACCACTATGGAGACCACCTTGGAGATCAAGATCCGTGGGCGGGTCAACACGATTCGGAACCAAAAGATAGGCTCTGATACCAATTGATAGGCTCTGATACCAAATTGATAGGATCTGGAACCAAAAGATTGGCTACGGAATAAGTCGTTAAGATCTACTAAATTTATTGTAGGAAGCAGTCCATGCAACCGTGGGAAAATATTCGTCAGATATTTTCTGGTAGTCAGATAATTATGAAACTAATTGGGTTGGATCCGTACTTCCTACTCTACAACTTTCATATTTATGCCCTTGGCAGATTCTAACTTTAACATGTACGAAAATATGGAATAAAATGGGTGATGGTGGTGGTGACGGGTGGAGTGGATGTTAGGGTTGTGGATGGGTATGGAGATGAGGGTGGATTGCGTTCTCTGTCACTGTGAACGTATGCAAGCATTCGAATGAGTCGAGCGCGTTCGAATGCATAAATTGCATTCTCTGTCGATGTGAACGCCTACAACATACAGAATCCTTAAATTTTTCTAAAATTAAAAAAACTAGCAAAATAATAAAAGAAACTCGTAAGGTGTATCAGCCCACCTCACTTCCCCCACCTTATCTTCAAGGTGCAAAGTAAGGGAAACGCTTCAAAATATCCATCTCCAACTCCCATGTCGCCTCATCGGATGGCTTGCCAAGCCATGCGACTAGGATCTCCATCTCCAATCTAGTACCATGATGTTGTCGGCGCCTCGCAAGTACATGAACCGGCTCCATAACTATTGTCTCCTCCAATGGCTCGAGTAGAACTGATCCAACGACCTAGTGATCTCTAATCCGCTCCCCTAATAATAAAACATGAAAGACTAGGTGTACTCGCAACCCCTCGAGTAGCTCCAAGCGATATGTAACCGGACTGATACATTTTAACACCCAAAATAGACCGAAGTAGCGATGTGCTAACTTCTGGTTTCGTGTCGGACGTAGGGTCATCTATCGGTACGGTTGCACCCTCACGAGCACCCAATTATCGATGTTGAACTCCTGCTCTCGGTGGCTACTATCATAAACTTACTTCATGTGGTTTTGAGCAAGTTTAAGATAGGCACACAACCTCCTTGATAGGCTACAGAACGATTCTTTCAAGATCGGCATTTATTGTAGGAAATACTCCGCGCAACTGAGAGAAAATATTCACTAAATATTATCTTGTAGTCTAAAAATTGCAAAACTAATTGGAATCAATCCATGACTCCCTAATATATGATTTTTATATTTACGCGCTTTGTAGATTCGAACTGAAACTGGGACGAAAACACGATATAGTGCAAATGATGGTGGTGGTGAAGGATGGAGTGGATGTTAGGGTTATGAATGATAACTGAGCTGAGGATGGATGGTTGATGTTGCTTAAGTGTGTTAGGTTTTTATTTGTTGGCAATTGTGTACAAAATATTCTAAGTGTATTTTTTATATGTATATGAGCTTTACACAAGTCTAGAATATCTCTGGTCTGAAGAATTGCAAGGTTATTGGAGAAAAGCTGTTGAGTTCACACCGCGTTCACAAACGCGTTCAAACGCGGTGCGTTCACAAACGAGTTCGAACGCAGTGCGTTCACAAACGAGTTCGAACGCGAAATCTGCGTTCACACAGACAGAGAGCTGCGTTCACAAACGCGTTCGAACGCGGGCACTGCGTTCACACAGATAGAGAGCCGCGTTTACAAACGCGTTCGAACACAACCTGAAGAATTCAAGCTGTCGCGTTCGAACGCACTCGAGCCCGTTCGAACGCACCAACAAAGTTTAAAAATATTGGACTTTCATGAGTACGGATAAGATTCAGATTTGGCTCTATCTTGAAGATCACGAGTACGGATAAGACTCGGAGTTGGCTCTATCTTGAAGTTCATGAGTACGGATAAGACTCGGATTTGTCTCTATCTTGGAGATCATATATAAGGATTGTGAAACCCTATCTCAAGGGAGTTGAAGAAATATTATTGAAGGAGACTTCTTGAGGCTACATCGATTCTTCAACTAACAATGTTCCACTCATCTACAAGAATTTAATCTTTCGTCTTAAGGGTGATCTAGACGAAAGATCAATCTCGAGGGCTACTGAGATTGGACTTCAATCACAAGAAGCAGTGAATCATGGGTTCTAGCGATCAAGACTGAGAGAAACAAAGTCGTTTGGATCGACGGGGTGTTTTGTGAGTCAGTCTTATAACTGCTACTATTATAGTGATTGGTTTTGATTCGAGTTTGGATCCGTGGTTTTTTCCCGTTTTGGGTTTTTCCACGTTAAAATCTTGGCGTTCATCTCTGCTTTCGTTCTTAATATTTCTTCGGACTTTTACTTAAGCGAACGAGCGATATCATTGCCTAGTGTTTAGATACATACGTGTGTCTAGGGATTTATTTTTTCAATTGGTATCAAAGCAGGTTCTCTCACTCTTTGAGAGAGATCAGATAGGCATGGATTTTCATAGAGATGGACCCTCATCTATTAGACCTCCTATTCTCGATGGATCAAATTATGGATATTGGAAAGCTAGGATGAGAGCTTATTTGAAATCTATAGATGAGCGAGTATGGATGGCCATTGTGAACGGTTGGAGTCCACCAATGTACATGGTTAATAAAAAACTTATTGAGAAACCGATTGACTCATGGGATAGGTCAGACTATGACAAAGTCGGCTGGAATAGCAAAGCAATAAATGCTATTTTTAGTTGTGTTTCCTCGGAAGAATTTAGAAGAATTTCTACGTGTGAGATAGCAAAAGAAGCCTGGACGATCTTAGAAACTACTCACGAAGGAACCATGGCTGTAAAACTTTCAAAACTTCAAAGGTTGACTACTAGTTTTGAAACCCTACGTATGGAGGAGAATGAGACATTTGATGAGTTCTATGCAAAGCTGAGTGATATAGTCAACTCTAGTTTCAACCTAGGAGAGAAACTTCTTGAAAACAGAATTGTCCGTAAGATCCTTAGGTCCCTTCCAGAAAGGTTTCAGGCAAAAGTTACAGCTATTGAGGAAAGTAAGGATATCGATTCAATGAAAGTTGAACAATTGGTAGAAAATCTACAAACATTTGAGTCCAGTCTTTCAAAACCGAGGAAGACCAAAGGAATGGCCCTATCTACAGTTGAACAAAATTTAGAGGAGTCGGATGATGAAGGTGATTTAGATGTTGAGATGTTGACCATGTTTGTCAAAAAGTTCAATAAATTCTTTCGGAAGCCAAACAAGTTAAATGCTGAAAAACTTGAGAAAAGCAAAGCCTTTGTAAAAAGGAAGAATACTGTGAGTTCAAATACAAGTGGTACCAACAACAATGTCAAACAGAAAAATAAGAATTTTGAGAATAAAGTTCAATGTTTTGAATGTTCTGGTTTGGGACACATCGCACAAGAATGCCCTAATCGTCTTAAGAGGAAGGGCAAAGCTATGAAAGTTACTTGGGATGACTCTAATGAATCTATTGATGATTATGAAAAGGACGAAGAAAACTTTGTAGCTTTTACCTCTTCTCTACTTTATACTGACTCTATTGTTGATACTGATAGTACAGATGATCAGGATATGTTACCTGCTGAGGAAGATGAATCTGAAATTCAAAAGGCATATAATGACTTGTACCTGGAGTCGTTTAAACTCAAGAAAAGCAATCTTAGACTACTTCAACGACTCAAGGAAATTGAACCAGAAAGAATTCAATTTGAGGAGAAGTACAAATTGGAGCTTGAACGTGTCAAAGACCTTTCTGAACAACTTGACAATGCGAAAAATAAAATGAAGGCTGATGAAATTGAACTAGAGCGATTGCATAAGGAAGTTACATTTCTAAAAGGGAAGAACAAACTTGACGAAATTCTAAAAGCTCAGATCTCTGGAAAAGACAGGTATGGTCTTGGATACACTGGTAATTCAAATAATAATAAAACTGTATTTGTTTCTGCAGGTATACAAAAGGAAGAATACCTGAAGCCATCAACTGCATTTACAAAGCAATCGTGGATGAACCCTTCTAAACAGAACTTAAATATACAAACTGGTGAATCTTCGACGGTACCAAAGGTAAACTCTAATCACTCTCCTCGACATAAGGTGAGTAGAAAAAGGTTTGTTCCGACATGCTATCATTGCGGCATTCTAGGGCATATTCGACCATATTGTAAATTTTTGCAAAAACCTAGAACTGCTTTCATTTATGGGATGAAAACAAAAACCATATGGGTCAAGAAAAGTGATTTGAAATGTTATGTTGTGCATACAGCCTTGAAAGCTTTAAATTCTGATTTATGGTATTTAGACAGTGGCTGTTCAAGACATATGTCGGGTGACAAGTCGTTATTTTCTAATCTTGAAAAACATGAAGGGGGAGTTGTGACATTCGGAGATGGTAATTCATCAAAGGTAATAGGTAAAGGAAAGGTAAGTACTCTAGGGATTCCTAGTCTCGAAAATGTTCTTTATGTTAAGGGCTTGAAAGCAAATCTACTAAGCATCAGTCAATTTTGTGATGAAGATTATGGGGTAAAATTCTCCAAAAATGATTGTACTGTTCTAAATCATGATGGTAATGTTATATGTTATGGATCTAGAACATCTGATAATTGCTATGTCGTTGGAACTTCACATAATCTGAAATGTAACAAGACAAAACAATAGCAATAGAACATGTTGAGACGGAGAAACAGTTGGGTGATTTGTTACAAAACCTTTTGATTTACAGAGATTTTAGTATCTTCGCACTTCTTTAGGGATTTGTGCTTTGGATTGATTTGTGTTTTAGTTTGCGACTTTCTTATTATTTTGTTTCATTTTTTTTAGGTTTTATTTTATTCTGAAATTTTCTTTGGTTTCAGTTTTAGATTTATCGAGAGTTTTTGTTATAAAAAAAAGATTGATGCACTCCTAGATTCAATAATATACTCTTGACATAAAAATATGATTTTTCTCTTGATTATGAGTTATTATAGTCAATTTTGTCATCTTGTAGTATATTGTTTCAATTTTGATTTTGTCACTCCCTCGACTTCTATAATAATAAAATTTTAATGCACTCATAACGTATGTGTATTCTTGTGTGAGCATGATATCATGAATATTTTTTTAAATAGCTCACTATTAACTTTGATTTGCACAGTTTGACCTCATACTTAGTTATCAAATATATTTTTATAAAAGATCAACGAAAAAGGCTACAATGAGTTAGTGTGAAAGCCGTCTTGTTTCGAGTCCAGTTTGACTCAGTACATTATATGCAAATTCAAAAAAAAATGATAGATGTGAATTTCTTCTTGCACTTTATTTGATTTGTACTACAAGAAAAGGGCTACCTACTCATGTGTGAAAGCCATCATTGCACCTATTTTTTTTTTAAAAAATACAGGAAAAATTCCTGTTATGTTATGGAGAATAAGTCGAAAAGTGTAAAATTTCAATACTAAGTCGGTTTGACTACTGTGTTGCATCATTGTTTATATAGTAAAGTTTGTTTAAGAAGATTGGTTCATGTTATCTATGCTCATCTTGCATATGCGTATCGTTATGATCAATCAAGATTAATTTAATTTTGAGTGATGCATTAGAATTGATTATAATATGCTTTTGATGACTTGATTGATCTGTGTATGACTTATTTCATTTGATTGTCATATTCTATGTCTTGAATGTATTTTGAATTTCTAGAAGTGCATCTCCAAAGTCTATTGATCTTGATTGATTTCGTGTAGTTTCAAGTTTTGATCACGTTAAAGTTAATATCTTGATGTTTTTTGTGCGATTGAACGTGATAACTTGCATTTTTAAGTGGAAGATGGATTTCACTTAGGGTCTTCATGGTTTCTAGAATTTTTGGATTTTTTTTGTATTCTTTGGGCATATGTTGAATCTTGCGACTTTTTTCCTTCTCTAGAATGCCTAAAAAAGCTATAGTTACCAAGAAACCAAGGCCGCCTTCTTCACCTACCTCGACTCTGTGTTGACGATTCTTCATTGTCAGTTTCCTCCGAGTTCCTAGTCTTTGGCATTTGTGTCAAAAAGGGGGAGAGTGTCTTAGTGTCTAGGTTAGTGTCTAGGTGTCTAGGTGTGTAGGGGGAGTATGTGCATAGGGGGAGTTTATGAGAGTCTTAAGTACTTTTGAACTTTGCTTGAAGTAACTGTGAACTTTGTCTACTTAAGTACTTTTGAATTTATGCTACATTAATAACTTGTGTTTAGATTGTTTATTCATTTCAAGTTATTTTCACTTGATCTTGGATTGGTATATGTTTATTTGCAGGGCTTGATGTGCAAAATATTCTAGACTTGTTGATTGCTCAATTTGAAGTCTTTGTAATATCTTGTAACCTAGGTGTTTTGTCACAAATTGCCAAAGGGGGAGATTGTTAGGTTTTTATTTGTTGGCAATTGTGTACAAAATATTCTAAGTGTATTTTTTACATGTATATGAGCTTTACACAAGTCTAGAATATCTCTGGTCTGTAGAATTGCAAGGTTATTAGAGAAAAGCTGTTGAATTCACACCGCGTTCACAAACGCGTTCGAACGCAGTGCGTTCACAAACGAGTTCGAACGCGGTGCGTTCACAAATGAGTTCGAACGTGAAATCTATGTTCACACAGACAGAGAGCTGCGTTCACAAACGTGTTCGAACGCGGGCACTGCGTTCACACAGACAGAGAGCCGCATTCACAAACGCGTTCGAACGCAAACCTGAAGAATTCAAGCTGTCGCGTTCGAACGCACTCGAGCCCGTTCGAACGCACCAACAAAGTTTAAAAATATTGGACTTTCATGAGTACGGATAAGATTCAGATTTGGCTCTATCTTGAAGATCATGAGTACGGAAACGACTCGGAGTTGGCTCTATCTTGAAGTTCATGAGTACGGATAAGACTCGGATTTGTCTCTATCTTGGAGATCATATATAAGGATTGTGAAACCCTATCTCAAGGGAGTTGAAGAAATATTATTGAAGGAGACTTCTTGAGGCTACATCGATTCTTCAACTAACAATGTTCCACTCATCTACAAGAATTTAATCTTTCGTCTTAAGGGTGATCTAGACGAAAGATCAATCTCGAGGGCTACTGAGATTGGACTTCAATCACAAGAAGCAGTGAATCGTGGGTTCTAGCAATCAAGACTGAGAGAAACAAAGTTGTTTGGATCGACGAGGTGTTTTGTAAGTCAGTCTTGTAACTGCTACTATTATAGTGATTGGTTTTGATCCGAGTTTGGATCCGTGGTTTTTTCCCGTTTTGGGTTTTTCCACGTTAAAATCTTGGCGTTCATCTCTGCTTTCGTTCTTAATATTTCTTCGGACTTTTACTTAAGCGAACGAGCGATATCATTACCTAGTGTTTAGATACATACGTGTGTCTAGGGATTTATTTTTTCAAAGTGATAAAGACGAAGGGGAAGAAGTGGTCGAGATCCCAAAGAAGAAGGAGGACTCAATAGACGAGGGAGATTAGAAGTTAGAAGAGACCTTGCCAACGGTAGAGGTGGTAGGTTGGTGAAGAGTGAGGAGGGAAATTAGAGTAGAGAGACAAGAGAAAAGATAGAGAGGCAAAAAACTAATATTCCAATAGCATAATAATTTTGGCTGCCATCCACACCTTTATGTAGGCTAGCCAACAAGCCAAAGTAATAATTATTAACCCTTATTCTAGTGGACTCCTACCGATTACAATAAATCCAGATCTTGAAGAAATTATTCCATAGCCTATTATTGGTATCAAGCCTATATTTTGGTACTGTGATGGGTTACGGTATCAAAAGATCAGCTATGGAACGATTCCTTCAAGATCTAGATATAGTATAGGAATCAATCCGTGCAACCATCGTAAAATATTTGTGAAATATTATCCAGTAGTCACAAAATTATGAAACTAAGTTGATTAGATTCATAACTCCCTGATCTATAACTTTTGTATTTATGCCCTTTGTAGATTCGAATTGCAACTAGAACGAAAACATAAAATAACATGGTTGATGGTGGTGGTGACGAGTGGAGTCAATGTTACAGTTATGGATGGGTATGGAGATGAAGGTCGATGGTAGATGTGATTAAGGAAGACAAAGGGAACAAAATGGTCGAGATCCCAAAGAAGAGGGTGGCTCGATAAACGAGGGAGATTAGAAGTTAGGAGTAACCTTGCCAACAGTAGAGGTGGAAGGATGGTGAAGAGAGAGGAGGGAGAGAGTCTAGAGAGAAGATAGGAGGCAAAAAAATCAATAATATAATTCCATTGTGAATTTGGCTACCATCTACATATTTATAGAGGCTAGCCAACAAGTCCTAAAATAATAAGTAACCCTAATTCTAGAGGATTTCCGTCGATCACGTTCGAACGCACAAAGTACGTTCTTTGTATGTGCGAACACAATGCAGGCATTCAAACGTGGCGTTCAAACTCGCCTAACTGCATTCGAACGTACATTATGAATTCTCTTTATTTTCGAACCTAATGCAGGTGTTCACAAGGGCGTTTGAACGCGACCCCACCTGCGTTCAAACGCGACCTATAGGAATTTAATTTTAATAAAAATAAACAACAAATGCAATAAAAAAATCCTAACTAAGTGTATCAGCCCACCACGTTTCCCCCAGCTTGCCCTCAAGGTGTAAAGTCGGGGAAATGCTCCAAAATGTATGTCTCCAACTCCTAAGTCGCCTCATCAGATAGCTTGCCAAGCCACTCAACTAGAATCTTTATCTCTAATCTGGTACCATGTCATCGTTGGTGTCTAGCAAGTACACGAACTGCTTTACGATCTCTATCTCCTCCAATGGCTCCGGTAGATTTGATCTAACAATCTCATGATCTCTAATGTGCTCCGTCAACAATGAAATATGAAAGACGGGATGTACTTTCGACCTCTCCAGCAGCTCTAAATGATATGCAACTGGACTAGTACGCTCCAACACCCGAAACGGACCAAAGTATCGATGAGCTAACTTTTGTTTACGCATCGGACGCAAGGTCACCTATCGATACGGTTGCATCCTCACAACTCACCACGCTTCCCCCATCTTGCCCTCAAGATGAAAAGTCAGTGAAACGCTCCAAGATATCAGTCTCCAACTCCCATGTCATTTTATCAGATGGCTTACCAAGCCACTCAACTATAATCTCCATCTCCAATCTGGTACCATGTTGTCGTCGGCGCCTAGCAAATACACGAACTAGCTCTATAATCTCTATCTCCTCCAATGGCTTCAGTAAAACTGATCCAACGATCTCATGATCTCCAATGCGCTCCCTCAGCAATGAAACATGGAAGACAGGATGCACTCTCGACCACTTTGGTAGCTCCAAATGATATGCAACCGGACCAATATGCTCCAACACCCGAATGCACCCGCGATCCAGTAGCAAACCGCCTTGATTCTCCAACTCTAGATGGCGCCCCGGATCATCCATCACCTCCTGCAATAATTTCAAAATATCTGGGTCAGATGTACATGCATACCTCAGCTCGTCAAGGAAGGGAAAGGTAGGATTTCATAATCATATCCCAGCAATTTTGTGACCCATATCTGCTGTGCCGGAGTGTGTATATGCTATCCCATAAAGTATGGAAGGCTCCTTTGATCGATTCGGATAATGAATTGCTTACTGATCAAATAAGGCTTCCACTTTATCACCGCATGCAGAATTGCCAACATCTCTCTTTCATAAGTTGCTAATTGCTGAGATTTTTGTGACAAAGAGTTACTAAGAAAAGCTATGGGACGTCCTTCTTACATTAGTACAGCTCCTCTGTCAACACCCGACGAATCACATTCTATAATGAATTCTTTCATGAAGTCCGGTAACGCTAAACGGGTGCCGTCGTCATTGTTGTTTTTAATTTTTCAAAGGCTAAAGTGGCTTTATCCTGATATGATCACGCCTCGGGCTATGGAGCTCTGATACCAGCTTGATACGATCTCTCTTTATGGGCTAAGGATCGATCTCTTCCGATTCTCAGATCTAGACTAGATCTAGCACGGAACTTTGAAATAAGATCCCAAAATATGCCACCGTCGGATCGACGTGAAATTTTGATATGTTGTAGCCCCATTTTTAGGCAAAGCCGGATTGGGGATCTCGAGATATCATCTGTTTAGTGGACGAACGTCAGGATGATCTTTTTTGGATCCGTGGATGGAGGCACGTGATCCTAGGTAATGGTGGATGGTGGAGGACTGGCGTTAATAGTGTGGCACCGGTGAAAAAGTGTTGATGGAAAGGTTAGGGCAAGTGTTAGATAGATTGGAAGAAGGGGGAGAAGAGGGCCACTCCTAAGGGACTAGGGTGATTGGTCGGTCGAGGGAGGTTAGAAGCGGCATCGCCGGGGATTGAGAGAACGGGAGCGAAGAAGACGAAGGAGGCAAGGCAAAACTCAATCTCAATATTCAATAATCAATTCCTCACTTTGGTTGCCATCCACATCCTTTTAAAGGCTAACCAACAACTCAAAATTAACCCTAAAAATACAATTTTCGTCGACCGCATTCCAACGCACCGCGTTCGAACGCATCGAGTTCACTCCTCTGGATTTGAGAACGTGATGCAGGCGTTCATAGTGTGTTCGAACGCACTGCGTTCGAACGCACAGTGCACTCTCTTCATGCACATTCACAACCCCGTTCACAAACTGCGTTCGAACTCACTCCACCCGTGTTCGAACGCGATGTACAGAAAACTTATTTTAATGGAAATTAAACACTAAAACATGAAATAAAAACACTCCTAAAGTGAATCCATGCTCGAGACGACGTCGGTGAAATCCGAATCGTATCAATCCACCACGCTTCCGCAACCTTGTCCTCAAGGTTTGAAATTTGGGAAGCGATCCATGATATCTGACTCTAGCTCCCATGTAGACTCGTCAGTAGGTTTGCCCAGCCACTCAATCAGCACTTCAGTCTCTAATTTGGACCCATGGCGTCTTCTCCTACGGCCTAAGACTCGGACCGGTTCAGTGGGGCCATCTTCCTCCGTTAGTTCGGGTAAGGCCGAACCCACCACATGGTTAGGCCCGATCTGGGCCTTCAATGCTGATACATGGAAGACCGGATGTAACCTGGTTCCTTCAGGTAGGTCCAACTGGTAAGCTACTGGACCGATTCGTTTTAGCACTCGATACGGACCGTAGTACTTGTAACCCAACTTTTGGTTCAAAATTGGCCTCAATGTGGATTGCCGATACGGTTGAGCTCGAACGAACACCAATTGATCCACCTCAAATTCTCGCTCACGTCGGCCTTTGTCATGAGTTTGCTTCATGCGGTTTTGGGTTGTGGCTAGGTGAGTCTTGAGCCGTCTCAATGTTTCATCTCGATCAGCAAGCTCCAAGTCAAGCTCAGTCCTATCCGCCGCCGCGAGTCTATCGTACGCACGCAAGACAGAGGGAGTGCGCCCATAAACCGCCTTAAAGGGGGTCATGCTGATGCTAGAGTGATGAGCAGTATTGTATGACCACTCAGCCCATGGAAGGAATTTGACCCAATCCTTTGGTCGGTCCGCCACAAAGCATCGCAAGTATTGCTCCAGTCCGCGATTCACCACCTCAGTTTGGCCATCCGTCTCAGGGTGATAAGCTGAACTAAGGTTGATTTGAGTCCCTTGCAATCTGAAGAACTCGGACCAAAACTCACTGATGAAGATGCGATCCCGGTCTCACACGATCGTCCTAGGCATCCCATGCAAGCGTGCCACTTTCCGAACAAAAATTTCAGCAACCTTTTTACTGAAAACGGGTGAGACAATACTATGAAATGAGCATATTTGCTCAGTATATCCACCACAACAAACACCACCGATTATCCCCGAACCTCTGGCAGCCCCTCGATGAAGTCCATGGAGATATCCTCCCAAATACGCTCCGGTATAGGTAGTGGTTGCAACAGCCCGCTAGGCTTGAGTGCCTCCGATTTGACTCGTTGGTAGATTTGACATTCACGCACATACTTCTTCACGTCCGTCTTCATCGCTATCCATGTACAGTTTTGGGCTAGCCGCTTGTAGGTATGTAATACCCCTTCATGACCTGCTATAGGAGTATCATGGAAGTGTGCTATCAATAGTCTCCGTAGCTCTTTATTCCGGGGTACCTTGATTCGCCCGCACTCTAGTACTAACCCATCGCGCTCCTCATGCTTGGGGTGGCTTGAGGGGTTCTCTCTCAACTTCTCCATGACTCGGACCAGCTCACTATCCTCTGCACTAGCTCTCCGCAAATCTGAGAAGGAAGGAAAGGTGGGCGCCGAGAAAGAAGCGAGCTCCCTTGCGTCCCTTTCGTTTGGAAGTCCAAGCAGCGGTTTACTTCCTTCTAGCAGCACTCTCTCGTCATTTCTCCAAAATGTCAATGTGAGGCTTGTAAAATCAAATGTCACGGGCCCCAAGCTTCGAAGCCATTGGGTTCCCAAAACAATATCGGCACCTTGCAAGGCCAACGGATAGAGATCCAATGTGAAAATTTGGCCTTGCACCTTCAATTCCACACCTCTATAAATAAAATCTGCTCGCAATGTGGTGCCATCTCCGATCGTCACATCGAACCCTTCCGTGGGTTCTGACTCGAGCCCAATCTTCCTAAGGAGCCTCTTGTCAATGAAGTTGTGGGTGGACCCGGTGTCAATTAAGATTCTCACCGTGGTTTTCTTGACTACACCGTTCATCCACAAGGTCTTTGGCACAACTGTCCCCAAATAGGTGTGGAGGGAAATTTCAGCTACCATGTCCTCCACAGGTTGCTCCTCAGCTTCTTCTCCTTGATGTCCAGCCACATCTGCACTTTCAGCTGCAAACTCATCCTCAGCTTCCTCTAATCCATCGATTAGCATCACTGATCCCATCGGTTTAGCGCAGCGATACCCGGGTACAAACTTCTCATCACAACGGAAGCATAGGCCCTTGGCCCTTCTTTCTTCTACTTGGGTAAGTGTGAGTGCTCGTCCCGGACCTTTAGGTGCATACTTCACATCTTGGGATGGCTTCAAGGGTGCTCGAGGAGGTACCACTGTAGCAGCAACTCTTGGTACTCCGGTGATGTTTCCTACCGTTATGGTTGGTTGGGATTGATTGCGGCTTCCTTGACTCGTCCAACTCTGTTTCAGGTGTATCTTCATGGCCTTATGCTTGTCTTCCATAAGCACTGCATCCTCGAAGGCCTCCTTTAAGGTTCTAGGCCTTAAAGCCCTCACATCGGCTTGTATGTCACCCCGTAGCCCGGAGATGAAGGTGCTGCGAAGTTGCTGATCCGTCCATGGTGGATGACATCGGCTACTAATCCTCTCAAATTCTTCTTAGTATGCCCGAACCGTAGTCTTTTGCACTGTTTTTGATAGGAGAGCATCAAAGTCTTCATACCCCGATGCTCCAAATCGTCATGTGATATTGGCGCCAAATTCAGCCCAAGTTTCGATGGCCTCTATGGCATTGGCTGCTCGAAACCAATAAAGCGCTGCATCCTCACGGTGGAAGCTCAAAAGTGTCACCTTGTATTCTTCCGCCGTACCTTGGTATGCAAAGAATTGCTCCGCCCTATACAACCAATCGATCGGATTGCCACCTTTGAACTTGGGGAATTCGAGACGCACGACTTGTCCACGGATGCCATTGTCTCGTTCCGGATCTTGTCCAAGTCCTTATCTAACCGGGGGAGGATGCACCATGAAGGGTTGTGATACGATTCGGACTTCACCGACGTCGTCTCGAGCATGGATTCACTTTAGGAGTGTTTTTATTTCATGTTTTAGTGTTTAATTTCTATTAAATTAAGTTTTCTGTAAGTCGCGTTCGAACGCGGATGGAGTGAGTTCGAACGCGGTTTGTGAACGGGGTTGTGAACCTGCGTTCGAACGCACTGTGAACGCCTGCATCACGTTCGTAAATACCGAGAGGCGCGTTCGAACGCGGTCGGCGAAAATTGTGTTTTAGGGTGAATTTGAGTTGTTGGTTAGCCTATAAAAGGATGTGTAGGGCAACCAAAATTGATTATTGAATTTTGAGATTGAGTTTTGCCTTGCCTCCTTCGTCTTCTTCGTTCTCGTTCCCTCAATCCCCGGCGACGCCGCTTCTAACCTCCCTCGACCGGCCAATCACCCTAGTCCCTTAGGAGTGGCCCTCTTCTCCCCCTTCTTCCAATCTATCCAACACTTGCCCTAACCTTTCCATCATCCATAACCTTTCCACCATCACTTTTCCACCGGTGCCACCCCATTAACGCTGGTCCTCCACCAACCACCATTACCTAGGATCTCGTGCCTCCATCTACGGATCCAAAACAGAGCATCCTGATGTTCGTCCACTAAACGGACAATATCTCGAGATCCCCAACTCCGATTCGCCTAAAACTTAATTTGTTTGAAAGCTCTTTTCTGGGGCTATAACATATAAAAATTTCACGTCGATCCGACATCGGAATATTTCGGGATCTTATTTCAAATTTCCGTGCTAGATCTAGTCCAAATCAGGAAATTGGAAGAGATCGAACCTTAGCCTAAGGGGAGATCGTATCAATTTGGTATTAGAGCTCCATAGCTCGAGGCATGATCGTATCAAGCTTGGTATCAGAGCTCCATAGCCCGAGGCGTGATCGTATCAAGCTTGGTATCAGAGCCACCGTTCCTCGGACAAGCGCTTCCTATGATGACCACCAGATCTATAGCTGCACGGCAAGATGATGAAGAAGAGATTCTCCCAATAAAGGAGAGAGAAACGGTTGCAAGGCCTTCCACCTGCGGAACTGTCCGATCTAATCGAAATACGGAAGAACCTAGCATTCAAGCCGTGTTGGGGTCTCTTTCCGAGCAGATGGCCATCAACAACCAGATGATGATGGAGATGATGCGGGAACTACGGGCGACAAGGGAAGCAATGGCGAACGGGAACACACCATCGACCCCACGACGCGAGTCCATCCCCTTGAACCCACCGCCACCAGTTCAGCCTTTGCAACCACAAGAGCCGCTACTACCACCACCCTATGGGCAGAGGCAAGCAAAGATGGTTACACCAAGTCCAGTTGCAGGTGAACCCATCCGACGAGCAAACCACCATGGAGACCACCTTGCCCTACACATCCTTTTATAGGCTAACCAACAACTCAAATTAACCCTAAAAAACAATTTTCGCCGACCGCGTTCGAACTCGCCCGACCGCGTTCGAACCCTAAAAAACATACTTTATGCAAATATTGAAATTTGTGAAAAGATAAATGAGACTAGTATTGATACGACTTAGAGAACAGTCCCGGTATAAATCGTTTGCGATTTTTCGTGGTGACTCTAGTCTATCTGGAAATCCAGGGGAAAGTTCTAAATTAGATCACTGCGGTGACTTTCTTAGGTGACTCTGATAGGATTAGAGAACAATCCTAGGATGAATAAGAAAATTTCCTAGGTGACTCTAACTTCTCTCAACGGTTAGAGGAAAAGACAGAGTGTGTTGATCACAGGGTGATACCCTCTGATGACCCTAACCAGATCAACTATGAAGAAAAGTCTCGAGCGTCATCTCGAGGTGACTTCTAGTTGATGTGGATCCACAGAGTTTAGACCCATTGAGACATATGATAATATAAATATCAAAAAGATGTTAATATGTTGAAAACGTGCAAGGTTACAAGTTGTGACATCTCTCTATTGTTATCATTGTTATTATTTAGAGAGCATGCATATTGCATATTGTGATAGATATTGTTGCTTTTAGTTTAATTTATTCAGCATTAATATGATTTAAAATTTATTTAGTTTTCGAGTGGATTCCACTCACTAAGCTATAGTTGTTGGCTCATGGGTTTTATTGTTTTTGTATTTGTTTATTTATTTCAGGTAATAGTCAGCGGGGCGACTGAGCGAGATGTACCCGGATTCCACCTCCACTTAAGATTCACCCATTTACCTTTCTGCTCTTTTAGATTTTGTGCTTAGATTAGA
Organism: Typha angustifolia; assembly: GCF_048772165.1. Lineage (NCBI taxonomy): Eukaryota > Viridiplantae > Streptophyta > Magnoliopsida > Poales > Typhaceae > Typha > Typha angustifolia. Next base: position 12,157,694 of record NC_133253.1, on the reverse strand, counting down.
AGTTTTGTTTTTTTAGTTTAGAGACTCAAAAACATTAACATTGTTTTTATTTTTATTGCAATTAGTAATAAAATTTAATAAAGCACATTCTCATTTTATTTATTTATTTTGTCATCATATACGTAGAGAGTATTATTAAGGCTTCGTGCATCTCAAGCATATTGAGATGCATGACCGGTCATGATTCCTATTTTGGGTCGTGACAATCATCATACATGCAATCTTTTGCGGATCCGCCGCTACACCATCCGCTAAAATGATGTGGCCTAAATACTCTACCTATGGTACTTCCCACAGAAACTTGGACTTTTTGATTTTCAATTGGTTTTGCTCTAACAAATTCAGCACGTCCTCCAAATGCCGCGAATGCTCTAATTCAGTCTTGTTATCGTCAAAAAATACCAAGACATATCTTCGCAAGAGAAGCCGAAATATATCATTCATGAGACCTTGAAAGGTAGCTAGAGTATTGATGAGACCAAAAGGAATCACTCGAAACTCGTAATACTCTCTGTAGTCCAAAATACAGTTTTATGAATATCCGCCGGGAGAACTCTAATTTGATGATACTAATACACTTAGTTAGGATTTTATCTAATTAGCTAAATCCAGCTCTCCGTAGTTTTGGAAAAATATTTATAGAATATTCAACACATATCTAAATAATATCAAACTAATTGGATAACGTCGATAACCTCTAGATCTACAACTTTGATATTCATCACTTCTCTAGATTCGGAATATATCTATGCCAAAACGAAAATAAGGAATACTGGTTTAGTTGGTTTGTTAGGGTTTCATATTGTTTTAGGACTTATTGGCTAGCCTCTATAAATATGTGGATGGCACCTAACTTTATATTGCTATTGGATTCTTGATTTCTTGCCTCCTATCTTCTGTCTAGACTCCTCCCTCCCCCCTCTTCACCATCCTTCCACCTCTACCGTTGGCAAGATTTCTCCTCGCTTCTAATCTCTCTCGACTGTTGAGCCACCCCTCTTCTTTGGGATCTTGACCACTTCATTCCCTTCGTCTAATTCCCTTAATCACTTCCACAATCTACCCTCATCTCCATACCTTTCCATAACCCTAACATCCACTCCACCCGTCACCACCACCATTACCCACGTTATTCCGTATTTTCGTCTCTTCTACAGTTCGAATCTATGAAGGGTGTAAATACAAAACTTGTAGAGTAGGAAGATATAAATCGAACCCAATTAGTTTCATAATTTTATAACTACTAAAAAATATCTAACGAATATTTTCCCACGGTTGCATGGACTGTTTCCAACAATAAATTCAGATCTTAAGGAATTGTTCCGTAGCCGATCTTTTGGTTCTAGATCCCATCAATTTGGTATCCGAGGTTTAACAAATTGGTATCAGACCCTAACAATTTGGTATCAGAGCAGGCAAACCTCAGACCTCCATTAATGGTTGAAATAAGGAAGATGACATCAAAAAGGAGACCTATGGAGAGCACACCGCCAAGGAAGGACTCAATGCACGATGATCCTAACCATGAGGCCGATTCCCTTGGAGCGACCACGGTAGGACCAAGTTAACCAATATCTATGGGTTTGAATATGGATGAACTAAGGGACATGTTCCAAACATTGTTGCATAGAGTTGACAACATACAAAAGGATCACAATGAATTCAAGAAATATGTCGTGAATCGATTGGGTTCGTCATCTCCTCTTCAACAAACGGAGTTTCAAGAAGGACCAGCGGTGGGACCCCATCGAATTGATACCCCATAGGTCCAGGTGCGTCATATGAGTGTCAATGATCCCTTCCTACCTATGTCTTCACATCATCCCTCACCTCTGTTACAAAACCCAAAACCGGTGGTGGTGGAACCCGAGAGGTGTGAGGCACCGGTGCGCTTCGTCAATGAGGAGGATTGGCACTATGAGGATGAGCTTGATCCCTATGGAGATGGTGATGGACGTGCTCGAGGATTTAGAGAAGGTGATCAACATGCACAAAGGTTTAGACCTGAACCAAGGATCTTTCATGGACCTAACAATGCCATTCGGGGGACAACCGCACATTTGAACTTTCCAAAATTCCAAGGCGGTGATCCAACGGATTGGGTATTTCAAGTTGAACAATATTTTGATTGTCAAGGTACAGCAGAAGATGCAAAAGTTCAGATGGCAAGCTTTCACCTCCAAGGAACAGCATTGCATTGGTATAGATCGATTATTCATAGTGGTAGATTTACCGGATGGGCTGATTTTTGTAGGAGGATTACACGTAGATTAAAGCGGCATATGAAGATTTTGTTGTCACATTAAGCCAGATGGTTCAAAGGACTACCATATTAGAGCACCAAGCTGAGTTTCAAAGAGTTAGTAGTCGTTGTGAGCCACCGTGGCCTAAACGTACATTGATGAGTACATTTATTTCAGGGCTATGAGAGGAGATACAAGCGGATGTTCGTGCTCTATGTCCTACTACTCTTGAGGAGGCCTTTGAGAAGTTCGTGAGGATGGAACAAAAACATAGGGCTCTAAAGATGGCAGCGAAAACCAATTGGGGCAATTAAGATAGGCGGTTTGCACCTAGAACGCCGGCTGCAAATTCTGCAGTTTCATAAACAGCGGCTGCGACTACTAGACCACGACCATCTTTGAGACCTTATACTGATGTTAGAGGAGGCACTAGACCCCCCGTTCAAACTCTCACACCTGCCCAGGTGGAGGAGCGAAGAGCGAAGGACCTTTGCTTTCGATGTGATGAGCGTTTCACCCCCGGTCATCGGTGTTCTAAACCGATTGGGAGTGTGATGCTTATCGATGGTCCGGAGGAGGATAATGAGATTGATGATAATGGAGAGTGTCCAGAGGAGACCCATGAGGAGACCGTTGAGGAGGGCATTGAGGAAGATATCCATGCTGAAATATCGATGCAGCTCTGCGCAGTTTCTGAAAGATATTTGTAAAATATTTGACACATATCCAAATAATATTAAACTAGTTGGATAAGGTCTAAAACCTCTAGATCTACAACTTTGATATTCATCACTTCTCTAGATTCGGAATATATCTATGACAAAGCAAAAGCTTAATCCAAAAGGTATTCGGAGAAGATAACGAATACTAGTTTAGTTGGTTTATTAAGGTTTCATATTGTTTTAGGACTTGTTGGCTAGCCTCTATAAATATGTGGATGCCACCCAACTTTATATTGCTTTTGGTTTCTTGATTCCTTGCCTCCTATCTTCTTTCTAGACTCCTCCCTCTTCACCATCCTTCCACCTCTACTGTTGGCAATGTTTCTCTTCGCTTCTAATCTCCCTCGACTGTCGAGCCACCCCTCTTCTTTGAGATCTCGACCACTTCATTCTCTTTGTCTACTTCCCTTAATCACTTTCATAATCCACCCTCATCTCCATACCCATCTATAACCCTAATATCCACTCCACCCGTCACCATCACCATCACCCACGTTATTCCGTATTTTCGTCCCTACTACAGTTCGAATTTGTGAAGGGCATAAATACGAAAGTTGTAGATTAGGAAGATACAGATCCAACCCCATTGGTTTCGTAATTTTGTAACTATTGGAGATCATCTGACGAATATTTTCCCACAGTTGCGCGAACTGCTTCCTATTATAAATTCAGATCTTAAGGAATTGTTCCATAGTCGATCTTTTGGTTCTAGATCCCATCAATTTGGTATCCGAGCTTTAACAAATTGGTATCAGAGCCGAACAGATACCCAACCCTCAAGTCAAGCTTACTAAATATAGTCACCCTTGCAAGCTCATCCAGCAACTCCTCGATAACCAGAATGAGATACTGGTCCTTGACGATAATAGCGTTTAATGCTCGATAGTCGACACAAAAATGCCAAGTTCCATCCTTTTTTTGCACCAATAGCTTCGGGGATGAGCATGAACTATGACTTGGTTATATGTGGCCTTACTCCAACATATCGGCTACCATATTTGAGATAACTTCTTTTGCACATATGGATACCGATATGGCCTCACGTTCGCCAGTGTAGCCCCGAGTACAATCTCTATGTGATGGTTCGCCGCTCTCCTCGGTGGCAACTCCTATGGTTTCTCAAACAGTCCAAAAATGTTATCTAATAAATTAGATAATTCAATGGTAATACCTGAACTCGTTTGGGGCTCATTTCATGCTGGTCCTAACTGAAGAAGATAGGCCAAATTATATGCATAAGACAGCCCCACCATAGGCTGCATCGCAAAAATCGGTGAAGACCAAACACCATCAAGCCACACATTTTTGTTTCGTTGCTTAAATTTCATCCACATGCTTGATGGGCTCTGATACCAAATTGATGGGTTCTAATACCAAACATAAGCTACGCAACGATTCCTTTATGATCTGGATGTATTATAGGAATCAATCCATACAACCATAGAAAAATATTCAATAAATATTCTCTGGTATTTAGAAAATTAGGAAACTAATTAGGTTAGCTCCGTAACTTTCTGATCTACAACTTTTGTATTTATGTCCTTAGCAAATTCTAACTGGAACTGGCATGGAAACATGAAATAATGCAGGTGATGGTGGTGGTGACGGGTGGAGTGGATGTTAGGGTTATGGATATGTATGGAGATGAGGGTGCATTGTGAATATGGTTAAGGGAAGTAGATAAAGGGAATGAAGTGGTTGAGATCCCAAAGAACAGGGGTGGCTTGATAGTCGAGCGAGTTTAGAAGTTAGAAGAAACCTTACCAATAGTAGAGGTGGAAGGTGATACGATTCGGACTTCACCGACATCGTCTCAAGTTTGGATTTACCTTAGGATAAGATTGAGTTTTAGGATAAGATTGAGTTTTAGGATAAGATTGAGTTTTAGGATAAGATTGAGTTTTAGGATAAGATTGTGTTTTAGGATAAGATTGAGTTTTAGGATAAGATTGTGTTTTAGGATAAGATTGAGTTGTTGGTTAGCATGTGTGGAAATAATGCAGGTGATGGTGGTGGTGACGGGTGGAGTGGATGTTAGGGTTATGGATATGTATGGAGATGAGGGTGCATTGTGAATATGGAACAGGGGTGGCTTGATAGTCGAGCGAGTTTAGAAGTTAGAAGAAACCTTACCAATAGTAGAGGTGGAAGGTGATACGATTCGGACTTCACCGACATCGTCTCAAGTTTGGATTTACCTTAGGATAAGATTGAGTTTTAGGATAAGATTGAGTTTTAGGATAAGATTGAGTTTTAGGATAAGATTGAGTTTTAGGATAAGATTGTGTTTTAGGATAAGATTGAGTTTTAGGATAAGATTGTGTTTTAGGATAAGATTGAGTTGTTGGTTAGCCTATAAAAGTATGTGTAGGGCAACCAAAATTAGGATTGAATATTGAGAATTGAGTTTGCCTTGCCTCCTTCATCTTCTTCGCTCTCGTTCCCTCAATCTCCCCGGCAACGCCGCTTCTAATCTCCCTCGACAGGCCAATCACCCTAGTCCCTTAGGAGTGGCCCTCTTCTCCCCCTTCTTCCAATTTATCCATCGCTATCCCTAACCTTTCCATCATCCATAACCCTTCCACCATCACTTTTACACCGGTGCCACCCCATCAACACCGGCCCTCCACAATCCACCATTACCTAGGATTTCGTGCCTTCATCCACGGAATCCAAAACAGAGTATCCTGACGTTCGTCCACTAAACGAACGATATTTCGAGATCCCCATCTCCGATTCGCCTGAAACTAGATCCGTTGGAAAGCTCTTTTCCGGGCCTACAACATATCAAAATTTCACAGCGATCCAACGGCTAGGATATTCAAAGCCATAGCACCAAAAGAGGGTTCGTATCAATCTGGTATCAGAGCCTATAGCCGAGGAAGGATCGTAACAGAAGGATGGTGAAGAAGGAGGAGGGAGAGAGTCTAAAGAGAAGATATGAGGCAAGAAATCAATAATCCAATAGCATAATGAATTTGGCTGCCATCCACATATTTATAGAGGCTAGCCAACAAGTCCTAAAACAATATGTAACCCTAATTCTAGAGGATTCCCGCCGATTGTGTTTGAACGCACCAAAAGACGTTCTTTGTATATGTGAACGCGATGCAGGCATTCGAACTCGCTCAACCGCGTTCAAACACTATATGCGTTCTTTATATTTGCGAACCTAATATAGGCGTTCACAAGGGCGCTCGAGCAAGACCCCTCCTACATTCGAACGCGACCTATAGGAATTTTATTTTAATAAAAAAAATAATACAATAAGAAAAGATCCTAATTAAGTGTATCAGCTCACCACACTTCTCCCACCTTGCCCTCAATGTGAAAAGTCAAGGAAATGCTCCAAAATGTCAGTCTCTAACTCCCATGTCGTATCATCGGATGACTTGCCAAGTAACTCAACTAAAATCTCCATCTCCAATCTGGTACTATGTCGTCGTCAGCGTCTAGAAAGTACACGAACTGGCTCTACAATCTCTATCTCCTCTAATGGCTCCGATAAAACTAATCCAACGATCTCATGATTTCCAATGCGCTCTCTCAGTAATAAAATATGGAAGACAGGATATACTCTCGACCCCTCCGGCAGCTCCAACTGATATGCAATCGGACCAATATGCTCCAACACCCGAAACGGACTAAAATAACAACATACTAACTTTTGGTTACACATTGGACGCAAGGTCACCAGTCGATACGGTTGTACCCTCACAAACATCCAATTGCCAATGTCGAACTCTTGCTCCCTATGGCTGCGATAATAAACTTGCTTCATGCAGTTTTGAGCAAGTTTATAATGAGCACGCAACCTCCTCAATATGGCGTCTCTATCCATCAATGCTAAGTCCACCTCCGTCCGGTCTGCAAATGCCACTAGATTATAAGCGCGTAACGTTGGAGTCGTGCGTCCATACACCACCTCAAATGGAGTCATGCTAATGCTGTTATGGTAGGTGGTGTTGTAAGACCACTTCGCCCATGGTAAGAACTCCAACCATTGTTTCGGCATCTCTCCAACAAAGCACCTCAAATATTGCTTAATGCCTCGATTAACCACCTCGGTTTGACCGTCCGTCTGTGGATGGTAGGCCGAACTAAAGTTCAGTCGAGCCTCTATAATCTAAATACTCCACTTTTGGTACTTCCCATAGGCACTTGAACTTCTTAATCTTCAATTGGTTCTGCTTTAACAAATTCAGCACATCCTCCAAATATCATCAAAAAATACCTAAACATACCTTCGTAATAGAGGCCAAAATATTATTCATGAGGCCTTGAAAGGTAGCTGGAGCATTAGTAAAACCAAAAAGAATCACCTAGAACTCATAATGCCTATTCGGAGTTTGAAATGCAGTTTTGTGCACATCCGTTGGGTGAACTCTAATTTGATGATACCTGGTCCTCAAGTCAAGCTTACTAAATATAGTCGCCCCTACAAGCTCATCTATTAATTCCTCGATAATCAGAATGGGATACCGGTCCTTGACACTAATAGTGTTTAGTGCCCGATAGTCGACACAAAAATGCCGTGTCCCATCCTTTTTTCGCACCAATAGCACGGAGGATGAGTATGAGCTATGACTTGGTTGAATGAGGCATTTCTTCAACATCTCGGATACCATCTTTAAGATAACTTCTTTTTGCACATGTGGATACTGATATGGCGTCACGTTTGCCGGTGCAGCCCCGGGTATAATCTCTATGCGATGGTCTACCACTTGTTAAATTCATAATTGTAATATTTGTTATGCCCAAATTATTAAATGTTAATATTTTATTTTAACTAATTAATGTATTTTAGTTATATGTAGTCCTTTGATCAATTAGATCTTATTTAATCACTAAAAATGGTCTAATTTGGGCTCAAACCATAATTAGGCTTAGTCACTACTAACTAACTGAATCTACCTCTCATCTTTCAAGTCATGCTTAAGTTAAACCATGATCTACTAATCATTTTCTTCTTTATCAAAATCACAATGAGTCAAAATTTCTTCTTTTTTTATCAAGCAATAGATTTTCAACAATCAAATATCTATCAAGTTACAAAATTTTAGTAAGAAATTTTCACCTAATGCAGTAAATTTTCATCTCCAATTCAGGCAAAATTTCAGCAATAATTGTAGCAGTAAACAAATTTCAAATTCTTATTTGAGCAGCAATTCCGGCCAAGCAAATTACCTACCTAATGCAGCAGGTTTCTAACATATTTCATGCAAATTTTCACTAAATTTCATGCACATATTTAGTAAATTTCAAACACAATCACAACAGATTTCCAGCCGATTTAAAGCAAATTTTAATGCTCCAAGAAGTCTATAAATAAAGGGATTGAGAGCTAAAGAAAAATGACTTTTCTTGTGTTTATTATATTATATTTTTCTTTTGAGGAGTTGTAATTTAAAATTCAACATTCAAACTTGCAATTGTTTCAATTCAATTTGCAACAATAGAGGACATTCGAAGAAATTTCAATCTTTGTAAGTTAGCAAAGTTCATATTCCAATCTTCTTTTAGCGTATCTCAAGTTTTTGGATTTGGATTTTGTTTTTGAAAGAAGTATTCTGCAACTCTCTAGTGCTAAATCTTATGTTTATTTTTTTTCAAGTTGTGTTATTAACTACTAAAATGAATTTCTAATTTTCTTAAGGTTGAGGATGAAGCTTGTTGAGAACATATTTCTTTTATTCTAAATCTCTTATGTGTTCTTAATTGCTAAATAGGTTCTTCTTTCTTCTACTTTAAATTTGTTGTTTAGAATTTAGATATTAGTTGTTTTTCTTCAAAAGGATACATCTAATGATTTAAAATTCTTACTCTATATTTTCTAAAAATGAAGGAAGAACGTATTTTTTATGAAAATTGAATTGTTCATTCGAAGATAATCTTTCGATCCACTGGTGATTGATTTCTTGGTGAATTGTAGAAAAAGAAGAGATTTATGTTATCGAATAGAAATGAGTTATCTACAAGTGGATTCCAAGACCTAATTTCTCACACTTAATTAAAAGAAATTTGCAAAAAGGTTTTCTTTCTCCATAAATCTCCTAAACCCATTTTTTAACTAGGTTAAAATTATTTTTAAGATCTTCAAACAGTTCAAGTTTTCAAACAAGTCCTCGTGGGATCGATACCTTGCTTGCCGATCTACTCCATAGATTTGTGCACTTGCAAGTGTTACTTAATTTGTCACAACAAGTTTTTGGCGCCGTTGCCAGGGAGTTGTGTTGAAAACTGTTTTGAAAATTTTAAATTAATTTTTCTACTAGTTGTTTAAAAAAAATTTAAAAATTAGAAATTATTTTTTAAAAAAATCCAAATTTTGTTCTTGTTTTGAATTATTCTACAGAAACCAAAGAACGACAGAGGATTGTGCTTGAAGAAAAGAAAATTGCTTAAAAATTACTCCTAACGGAGTAATTGCTAACCGATGGACTCGATTAGAAGGTTTGAATTTTCTTAACCCTACCCACAAATCTCCTATGAGTGGGTTCTGAACTGATTCTATGTGATTATTTGTTCATTCGTATTTGCATAAAATATTTAGTAAGGGCACAAACCTCACCAAGATAAGGAGTAAATTTAATCACCACATCCTTGCCCACTTAAGTTAATCATCCCCTTTCATTTTAAAACCCAAGCCAAACATCTAACTTAAAATCAAGTAGACGTCAGCCAAAGGATTTCACATAGCTCATAGGAACCTCTCGGAAAGAGTTATCTTTTGGTAAGCCCAGTGAGCACCTTCCAAATTACAATGTCCAAGTAAGTTTTGTCAAAAAGGAGAGCCGTACTGAGGTGCCTAAGGGAACTGGTATTCTAAAGAGGCCAATGCCAACCAGTATTCTTGGGAACTTACCTGGTTGTGTTTTGGTAGGCCTTAACTGGTAATCCTCTAGTTTACTCTGAAAGGGAGTAGGAGCTCTCTAATTAGAAGAGAAGTGATTCTCTACAAGATTAAAATTGGAAAAAAAATTGCTTACTCTCATATTATACTTTAAAAACACAAATTATTGACTGTGATTTGCTTGGTAAGATTTGTGTTTGTGAAGCCTTTTTAAAAACATAGAAATTGGTTGGGTTCAAGATAGTTCAGGTCAGCTTGCTAGGGAAGAAATGACTAAAAACCATCAATCGATTTATGATGATACCATAACTTTACAAGAGCAATTTGCCCCTAATGGAACCCAACCTTCAAAATGCATTGTGTTACCTAACACTAATGCAACTCATTTTGAATTAAAATCTGCCATCCTTTAATTGCTTCCTACCTTTTATGGTAAGGAAAATGAGAATTCATACTCTCATGTTGATGAATTCTTGGATATTTATTCAACATTCAAATTTCAAAACTTTTCTTATGAATCTGTTAGGCTAAGGCTCTTTCCTTTTTCATTGAAGACCAAGCAAGAACTTGGTTGAATCACTTAGAGCCTAACTCAATCACCACTTGGAGAGATCTAAACTATAAATTTGTGTCCAAATTTTATCCTATGTCTACCAAGCAAGAACTTGGTTGAATCACTTAGAGCCTAACTCAATCACCACTTGGAGAGATCTAAACTATAAATTTGTGTCCAAATTTTATCCTATGTCTAGAACAAACCAATATAGATTGGCCATCTCCACTTTCAAGCAGAAAGAAGAAGAGAAATTTCACGAGTCATGGGAAAGGTTTAAGGATCTTCAAATTAAGTGCCCTCATCACAATTTTGAAAAATGGTGGTTAGTCCAGTATTTCTACAATGGCCTAACTGACACAAATCGTAATCTAGTTGAGTCCATGAGCGGTGGGTCATTCATGGCTAAGAGCACACCTGAAGATTGGGCTCTTTTTGAAAGAATAGCTGAAAATTCCCAACAATGGGATTTTAATACTAAAAGTTGAGGGACATCACAGTCTAATAGAGGAATATATGAAGTTCAACCTGATGTGAGTATAAATGCATGACTGGATAGTTTGTTTAGGAAAGTTGATGCCCTTGTGTTAAGTCAAACTATGAAACCTATAAATCAGGTGCAATCTGAAGTTTGTAGTGTTTGTAACAGTCCCATGCACACTACAATGGTTTGCCCTTCCTTAGGGTACCAAGATGGGTTCAATGAACAAGTGAATGCCCTAAATCAATTTAGAAAGCCATTCAATAGTCCTTACTCTGAAACATACAATCAAAATTGGCGAAATCACCCCAATTTTTCTTGGAGGCCACAGTAGCCGCAAAGAAACCAAGGAGGACCTCCAGGATTTAACCAATTTCGTTCTCCTACTCAGCCTATCTCTTATTCCCCTCCTCTTAGTCAATCGGTTATAGTACCTCAGCAACAACCATCCAACTTAGAAGCGATGAAAGAGAAATTTATTACTGGAACTAGTGCTAATTTGCAAAGAATAGAAGCTACAAATATACAAAATTCTCAAGCCATTTCTCAACTTCAACATCAAGTGGGTCAGTTAGCATCTAAGGTTAGTGCGAGAGAATAAGGAAAATTTCCTAGTCAACCCATTCCTAACCCAAAGGGCCAATATGAGGTTAGCCAACCATCCATCTCAGGTGTACACAACGAACAAGTTCAATCAGTCATTACCCTTCGGTTTGGAAAACTAGTCAATAACAAGGTTGAAGTGCCAAATTATGAAAAATCTATCTTAGAGGGTGAAGAAATCTATGTCCGGCAAAATAATCATGATAGTTCATTTGGAACTATAACCTTTGACTCTAGCAACCCAAGACAGTCTCTACCTAAGTCTAGAAATTCATCTGAGCATACTTTTATTCCCAAAGCACTATTTCCCCAAAGACTAACTCTGGCTAAAGTAGGAACAAACTTTAGTGAGATGATGAAATTGTTTAAGCAAATTAAAATTAACATTCCATTACTCTCAAGCAAGTTCCTGCTTCTGCCAAATATTTGAAGAATCTTTGCACTCAAAAGAAAATCAAAAGTGCAAAAGAAGGCATTCCTAGCTGAGCAAGTAAGCTCAATCATCCAAAACAACATTCCACTTAAGTTTAAAGGTCCAGGTTGTCCTACTATTTCATGTGTCATTGGCAGTCATGTCATTGATAAAGCCCTTTTGGATTTAGGTGCAAGTGTTAATCTTTTGTCGTATTCAGTTTACAAGCAATTAGGTCTTGGAGAGTTGAAGCCAACTCAAATTAAACTGTCTTTGGCAGATCGTTCTATCAAATATCCTTGAGGCATCATAGAGAATGTTCTGATTAAGGTAGACAAGTTTATTTTACCTGTAGATTTCATAATCCTTGATACTGAACCTGTCCAAAACCCGAGCAATCATATCCCTGTGATCTTAGGAAGACCATTCTTAGCCATTGCTAATATAGTCATTTGGCTGTCTTTTGGCAATATGACTGTTGAATTAAATGTTTTTGATGTTAGCCATCAACCTCCTAAAACTGATGATGTTTTTGAGGTTGACATGATTGAAGGCCTATTAGAGAGCATAAATGAGCAGGCAAATGTTAAGGATCTTTTAGAAAAGTGTATTTTACATTTTGATGGTAATTTTGATTGGGAAACTTCTTTTGAGCATTGTTAGAGTCTGCACCTCTTATAGATTTTAATAAATGGTAGCCCAAGATTGAACTTCTTCCACTATCTTCATCCCCAACTCCTCCGTCCATCATAGAACCTCCAAAGCTAAATCTTAAACCACTACCTGATACTCTTAAGTATGTGTTTTTAGGCTCTTCTGAAACCCTTCTTGTTATTATAGCATCTGATTTCGGTAAGGAACAGGAGGAAAAACTTGTGAGTGTCTTAAAAGAATACAAGGAAGCTATAGGATGGACCAAAGCTAATATCAAGGGAATTAGTCCTGATGTGGTTATGCATCAAATCCATTTAGAGGAAAATGCAAAAAAATCTCATGAACTGCAACAAAGGTTAAATCCTATGATGAAGGATATTGTTAGAGCTGAAGTGCTAAAATTATTAAATGCGGGTATTATCTACCCAACTTTGGATAGTGCATGGGTGAGTCCAATTCATGTTGTGCTTAAGAAGTCTGGCATTACAGTAGTGCAGAATAAGAACGATGATTTAGTACTCACTCGTGTTCAAACAGGGTGGTGTGTTTGTATTGACTACTGAAAACTTAATCTTGTAACTAGGAAGGATCATTTTCCCCTTCCTTTCATCAATCAGATGCTTGAAAGGTTAGCCAGACATGCTTATTATTATTTTTTAGATGGTTATTCTAGTTATAATCAAATCCCTATAGCACCTGAGGATCAAGAGAAGACCACAATTACTTGCCCCTTTGGAACATTTGCCTATCGTCGCATACCTTTTGGGTTATGCAATGCTCCTAGTATCTTTCAAAGGTGCATGATTAGCATATTCTCAGATATGGTAGAATGGTTCTTGGAAGTTTTTATGGATGACTTTTCTATCTTTGGATCATCATTTGATGAATGCTTGCACCACCTGTCTCTAGTCTTAGAAAGGTGCAAAGAGAAAAGCCTAGTGCTTAATTGGAAAAAATGTCACTTTATGGTGAAGAAAGGAATTATTCTAGGACATATAAGTTCTAAAGACGGGATTGAAGTCGATAAGGCTAAAGTTGACTTAATTTCTAACCTTCCATCACCTCAGATTGTGAAGGAAATCCTATCATTTTTGGGTCATGCGGGTTTTTACCGACGATTTATTAAGGATTTCAGTAAGATATCACGACCTTTATGTAATTTACTAGCTAAGGATTCTCAATTTGTCTTTAATGAAGAATGCTTTTCAACAGTTAAAAACTGAATTAACTTCTATTCCTATCATTCAACCACCAAATTGGGATGAGCCTTTTGAGATTATGTGTGATGCATCTGACTATGCAATTGGAGCGGTTTTAGGACAACCGGTTAATAGGTTACCACATGTGATCTATTATGCTAGTAAAACCCTGAATGATGCACAACTAAATTATTCTACTACTGAGAAAGAGTTGCTAGCAGTTGTGTTTGCTTTAGACAAATTTAGATCCTACCTCTTAGGGTCTAAAATCATCATCTATTCTGATTATGCAGCACTTAAGTACCTTCTCTCTAAAAAGGATGCTAATGCCTGTTTAATTTGTTGGATTCTGTTGCTATAAGAATTTGATCTTGAAATTAGGGACAAGAAAGGTTCTGAAAATGTTGTCGCAGATCACTTATCTAGGCTTATCCTAGAATCATCTTATGAATCCAAACCAATATCTGAATCTTTTCTTGATGAGCATCTAATGAGTGCTTCTCAGCTACCATGGTATGCTGATATTGTCAAGTATCTGGTCAAATGCCTCCGCATTGGACCAAGCAAGATAAGTCCAAATTTTTAGCTGAGGTCAAGTCCTTTTTCTAGGATGACCCATACTTGTTTAAGCATTGCCCAGATCAAATTATTAGGAGATGTGTGTCTGATGATGATTTTTATAAAATCATTTCTTTTTGTCATGATCAAGCCTATGGGGGTCATTTTAGCTCTAAAAAGACTGCTGCAAAAATTTTGCAATGTTGGTTTTATTGGCCTTCCATCTTTCGTGATGTTCATGAGTATTGCAAAGTTTGTGAGAGATGTCAAAGACTAGGGAGTATTTCTGGGGCTACAACATATCAAAATCTCAAGTCGATCCGACGGCGACATCTTTTAGGATCTATTTCTAAAGTTCCGTGGCAGATTCTGTCCAGATCGGGAAACCGGGAGAGATCGAACCTTAGCCTAAAGGGGAGATCATATCAAGCTAGTATCAGAGCCACAGTTCCTCGGACATGCGCTTCCTACGACGATCACCATAGCCATGGCTGCACGGTGAGATGAGGAAGAAGAGATTCTCCTAATAGAGGAGGGGGAAACGGTCGCGAGGACTTCCACCTGCGGAACCGCCCGGCCAAATCGGAATACGGAAGAACCTAGTGTTCAAGCCGTGTTGGGGTCTCTTTCCAAACAAATGGCCATCAACAATCAGATGATGATAGAGATGATGCGAGAATTACAGACGATAAAGGAAGCTATTGCGAACAGGAATGCACCATCGACCCCACGACACGAGTCTACTCCTATGAACCCGCCACAATCGGTTCATAATTTGCAACAACAAGAGCCGCTGCTGCCACCACCCTATGAGCAAAGACAAGCAAGGATGGTTCCACTAGGCCTAGTTGCAAGTGAGCCCATCTGACGAGCTAACCACTATGGAGATCACCTTGGAGATCTGGATTTGTGGGCGGGGCAATAGGAACCTAAACCACGGCGAGTTAATCAAAATCGAAGGAGGGATCATCAACCATTTATGGTGCATCCTCTTTCGGTTAGACAAGGACTTGGACATGATCTGGATCGAGACAACAGCATCCGTGGGCAAATCGTGCATCTTGAATTCCCCAAGTTCAAGGGTGGCGATCCGATTGATTGGTCGTATAGGGCGGAGAAATTCTTTGCATACCAGGGTACGATGAAAGAATACAAGGTGACGCTTGCGAGCTTCCACCTTGAAGATGCGGCGCTTCATTGGATTCGAGCAGCCAATGCCATTGAGGCTATCAAAACTTGGGCTGACTTTTGCGCCGATATCACACGACGATTTGGAGCGTCGGGGTATGAAGACTTCGATGCTTTCCTCTCAAAGACAGTGCAAAAGACCACGGTCGGGGTATACCAAGAAGAATTTGAGAGGATAAGTAGCCGATGTCATCCCCCATGGACGGATCAGCAACTTCGCAGCACCTTCATCTCCGGGCTACGGGGAGACATACAAGCCGACGTGAGGGCTTTAAGGCCTAGAACTTTAAAAGAGGCCTTCGAAGATGCGGTGCTCATGGAAGACAAACATAAGGCCATAAAGTTACATCTGAAATAGAACTGGTCGAGCCAAGGAAGCCGCAATCAAGCTCAACCAACCATAGCAGCAGGAAATGTTACCGGAGTGCCAAGAACCGTTGCTGCAATTATGCCTCCTTGAGCACCCCTGAAGCCATCTCAAGATGTGAAGTACGCACCTAGAGGTCCGGGACGAGCACTCACACCTGCTCAAGTGGAGGAACGAAGGGCCAAAGGCCTATGCTTTCGTTGTGATGAGAAGTTTGTACCCGAGCATCGCTGCGCTAAACCGATAGTATCGGTGATGCTAATCGACAGAATGGAGGAGGCTGAGGATGAGATTGTAGATAAAGATGAGGGTGTGACTGGGCAGCAAGGAGGAGTAGCTGAGGAGTGACCTATGGAGGACATGATGGCCGAGATCTCCCTCCATGCCTATTCTAGGACAGCCGCACCAAGGACTTTGAGGGTGAACGGTATAATCAAGACATCTATAGTGAGAATTTTGATCGACACCGAGTCCACCGACAATTTCATTGACAAGAGGCTCCTTAGGAAGATTGGGCTTGAGTCGAAACCCACAAAAGGGTTTGATGTGACAATTGAAGACGGCACCACATTGCGAGCAAATTTTATTTGTGGAGGCCACCCCGAGCATGAAGGGCACAATGGGTTAGTACTCGAGCGTGGGCGGATCAAGGTACCCAGAAACGAAGAGCTATGGAGGCTATTGATAGCACACTTCCATGATACTCCTATAGCAGGTCATTTAGGAGTATTACATACCTACAAGCGGTTGGCCCAAAATTGTACATGGACAGCGATGAAGGCGGATGTGAAGAAGTACGTGCGTGAATGTCAAATCTACCAACGAGTCAAATCGGAGGCACTCAAGCCCAGTAGGCAACCACTGCCTATACCAGAGCGTATTTGGGAGGACATCTCCATGGACTTCATTGAGGGGCTGCCGGAGGTTCGAGGACAATCGGTGGTGTTCATTGTGGTGGATAGACTAAGCAAATATGCTCATTTCATAGCATTGATGCACCCGTTTTCAGTGAAAAAGGTTGCTAAAATTTTTCTTCGTGAAGTGGCGTGCTTACATGGGATGCCTAGGACGATCGTGTCAGACCGAGATCGCATCTTCATCAACGAGTTTTGGTCCGAGTTCTTCAGATTGCAAGGGACTCAAATCAACCTTAGTTCAGCTTTCACCTTACGACGGATGGCCAAATCGAGGTGGTGAATCGCGGACTAGAGCAATACTTGATGCTTTGTGGCGGACCGACCAAAGGATTAGGTCAAATTCCTTCCATGGGCCGAGTGGTCAAACAATACTGCTTATCACTCTAGCATCGGCATGACCCCCTTTGAGGCGTTTTATGGGCGCACTCCCCTTGTTTTGCGTACCTACGATAGAATCGCGGTGGCGGATTGGACCGAGCTTGACTTGGAACTTGCTGATCAAGATAAAACCTTGAGACGGCTCAAGACGCACCTAGCAACAGCCCAAAACCGCATGTAGTAGACTCATGACAAAGGCCAGCATGAGCGAGAGTTTGAGGTGGATCAATTGGTGTTTGTTTGAGCTCAACCATACCGGCAATCCACATTGAGGCCAATTTTGAACCAAAAGTTGGGTCACAAGTACTATAGTCCGTACCAAGTGCTATAACGAATTGGTCCAGTAGCTTATTGATTGGACCTACCAGAGGGGACCAAGATCCATCTTGTTTTCCACGTATCAGCATTGAAGGCCCAGATTGGGCCTAACCATGTGGCGGGTTTGGCCTTGCCCGAACTAATGGAGGAAGATGGCCCAACTGAACCGATCTGAGTCTTAGGCCGCAAGAGAAGACGCCATGGATCCCAGATTTCAAACCTTGAGGACAAGGTTGCGGAAGCATGGTGGATTGATACAATTCAGACTTCACCGATGTCATCTCGAGCATGGATTCACTTTAGGGATGTCTTTGTTTCTTGTTTTAATGTTTAATTCTTCAAAAAATAAGTTTTTCGTATGTCGCGTTCAAACGCAAGTGGAGTGCGCTTGAACGCGGTTGTGAATGCCTGCATCATATTCACACATCCAGAGAGTATGAATTGTGCATTCAAACGCCGCATTCGAAAGCGCTTTGAACGCCTGCATCACGTTGGCAAATCCAGAGAAGAGAGAAATAGGTGCGTTCGAACGCGATCGGGCGCGTTTGAACGCCGTTAGCGAAAATGTACTGTTTAGGATTATTTTGAATTGTTTGGTTAGCCTCTAAAGGATGTGGATGGCAACTGTGGAGTCATTATTGAGGAATTGAGTTTTTGCCTTGTCTCCTTCATCTTCTTCGCTCCCGTTCTCTCGATCCTCGGCGACGCTGCTTCTAACCTCCCTCGATCGGTCAATCACCCTTGTCCCTTAGGGGTGGCCCACTCCTTTCCCTTCTTCCAATCTATCCCACACTTGCCCTAACCCTTCCATCACCCATACCTCTTCCACCGCCACTTATTCACCAGTGCCACCCCATTAACGCTGGTGCACCACCAACCACCATCCTAAGACAGCCTTCCAATGTTCATCCACTAATCAGACGATATCTCGAGATCCCAATAACTGATTCATCTAAAATATGATTTGTTGGAAAGCTCTTTTCTGGGGCTACAACATATCAAAATCTCATGTCAATCTGACAACGGCATATTTTGAGATCTATTTCTAAAGTTCTATGGCAGATTCTATTCAGATCAGGAAATCGGGAGAGATCGAACCTTAGCCTAAAGGGGAGATCGTATCAGTTAGAGCAATAGTCTCTCTACTAAGTAATCGGGCCTTTATGTAACCACTCGGGAAGTGTTCGCGTCAAAAGGCAAAGTTACCATCTCTAATTCATGGTTATTAGTTGTATACCGCCTTATTGGTTCGAGGTGTGATGCCCGAGGGGTGCCTCATCACCTAGTGGCCAAATCCACTAGCAGAATCCTCGCTACAAGGACAATCTAGAAAGCAAGATAACACTAGCATTGCTCAACCATGAAATTCCAAGATAAGTTAATAAGAAAATTAAGATCGTAATAAAGCATATTATACATATATACCCTGGTGTTCCAGTGTGACTCAGATCTAGATCTATCTCCTTGTGTTTAATTGCAGCATGCTTTTCTATTATGATTTTGGGAGAATGAATAGTTTCAATAAGGTTAGAATGTATATTAATACTAAATGAGAAGATAATTGGATACCATGCCTACATTTTTGAGATTGATTGACTCTAGCTATGTCTGCTTTGTGAAAATTTACTAGTATATACCTGTGTATATTCTTAGTATGAGGTCTTGAGGGTAATTTCAAAGTTTGAGATTTGCTAATCTGAGTGGATGTAATTGTCAATATTCCTGGGTTAATTTTGCTAAATGTTGTTACATAATCAATAAGGAGCAAAATTTTAGGTGATTTTATTGTTTTTTCTTCAAGATTTTTTTTTTAATTACTTGAGTCTTGTATTTTCTTTCTTTTATTTTGTTTAATTGACTTAATGAATTTTGTGGGTAAATTCACTGCAAACCCTCACGAGATACAACTCGTCCATTAGTGGAAGCTAGGGGTTTAAAGGCTTATTGCATATGCTAAATGCAATCACGATGCTTGCGAAAGTGAGTTAGAATTTTATTTTATTCTATTTTTTTCTTTTCGAATTCTTCTGTTTTTCTTGAGGACTAGCAAAAATCTTGGTTTGGGGGTATTTGTCAAATTCACAATTGTAATATTTGTTATGCCCAAATTATTAAATATTAATATTTTATTTTAACTAATTAATGTATTTTAATTATATGTAGATCTTTGATCAATTGAATCTCATTTAATCACTAAAAATGGTTAAATTTGGGCTCAAACCATAATTAGGCTTAGTCACTACTAACTAACTGAATCTACCTCTCATCTTTCAAGTCATGCTTAAGTTTAACCATGATCTACTAATCACTTTCTTCCTTATCTAAATCAGAATGAGTCAAAATTTCTTCTTTTTTTATCAAGCAACAGAATTTCAGCAATCAAATCTCTATCAAGTTGCAG
This sequence comes from Typha angustifolia, assembly GCF_048772165.1. NCBI lineage: Eukaryota > Viridiplantae > Streptophyta > Magnoliopsida > Poales > Typhaceae > Typha > Typha angustifolia. Next base: position 12,137,847 of record NC_133253.1, on the reverse strand, counting down.
AATTTTAGCAAGAAATTTTCACCTAATGCAGTAGATTTTCATCTCCAATTCAGGCAAAATTTTAGCAATAATTGCAGTAGTAAACAAATTTCAAATTCCTATTTGAGCAGCAATTCCTATCTAGCATATTTCATGCAGATTTTCACCAGATTTCATGCACATATTTAGCAGATTTCAAACACAATCACAGCAGATTTCCAGCTGATTTGGAGCAGATTTTTATATTCCAAGAAGTCTATAAATAGAAGGGTTGAGAGCTAGAGAAAAATGCCTTTTCTTGTGTATTTTATGTTAAGTTTTTCTTTTGAGGAGTTGTAGTTTAAAATTCAGTATTCAAACTTGTAATTGTTTCAATTCAATTGGCAACAATAGAGCACATTCGAGGAAATTTGAATCTTTATAAGTCAGCAAAGTTCATATTCTAATCTTCTTTTAGCGTAATCTCTTATTTTTGGATTTGGATTTTGTTTTTGAAAGAAGTATTCTGCAACTCTCTAGTGCTAAATCTTATGTTTATTTTTATTCAAGTTGTATTATTAACTACTAAAATGAATTTCTAATTTTCTAAGGTTGAGGACGAAGCTTGTTGAGAACATATTTCTTTTATTCTAAATCTCTTATGTGTTCTTAATTGCTAAATAGGTTCTTCTTTCTTCTACTTTAAATTTGTTGTTTGGAATTTAGATATTAGTTGTTTTTCTCAAAAAGGATACATCTAATAATTTAAAATTCTTATTCCATATTTTCTAAAAATGAAGGAAGAACGTATTTTTTATGAAAATTGAATTGTTCATTCAAAGATAATCTTTCGATCCACTGGTGATTGATTTCTTAGTGAATCAAAGAAAAAGAAGAGATTTATGTTATCGAATAAAAATGTGTTATCTAGTAGATTCCAAGACCTTATTTCTCACACTTAATTAAAAGAAATTTGCAAGAAGGTTTTCTTTCTCCATAAATCTCTTAAACCCATTTTCCAACTAGCTTAAAATTATTTTTAAAATTTTCAAACACTTCAAGTTTTCAAACAAGTCCTCATAGGATCGATACCTTGCTTGCTGATCTACTCCATAGATTCATGCACTTGCGAGTGTTACTTAATTTGTCACAACACCGCTCTCCTCGATGGCAACTCCTATGGCTCCTCAAACAGTCATCACCGATCCCATCAGTTTGGCGTAACGATGTCCAAATATGAACTTCTCATCGCAACAAAAGCAAAGATCATTGGCTCTTCGCTCCTCCACTTGAGTAGGTGTGAGTGCTCGACCTGAACCTCTAGGTGCATACTTCACATCGTGGGAAGGCCTCAAGGGTGCCCAAGGAAGAACCATTGCAGTAGCAGCCCTTGGTACGCCGGCTACATTTCCTACCGCTATGGTAGGCCAAGCCGGGTAAAGGCCATCTTGGCTTGTCTAGTTTCGTTTGATGTGAATCCTCATTGCTTGATGCTTGTCTTCCATTAGCACCTGATCCTCAAAGGCTTCCTTTAAGGTTCTAGGCCTTAAAGCCCTCACGTCAGCTTGTATGTCTCCCCGCAGCATTCTATTCTCCCACTTTTCCTTGACGAGATCAGGTAGCATGTACATCTGACCTAAATGTTAAGAGGTTGTAGTACAAGAGGTGTTGGATAATTCAGAGTGCCATCCGGAGCTAGAGAACCGAGGTGGTTTGCTGCTGGACCGTGGGTGCATCCGGGTACCCTCAGACAATGAATTGCAGCAGAAATTATTGGAGCACTTTCACCAAATGTAAGAACCCACAGACAGGTTTGATGTGACGATCGGAGATGGCACCACATTGCGGGCTGATTTTATTTGCAGAGGCATGGAGTTGAAGGTGCAAAGCCAAACTTTCACACTAGATCTTTATCCGTTGGCCTTATGGGGTGCCAACATCGTCTTAGGAACTCAATGACTTAAAATCTTAGGGCTCGTGACATTCAATTTTACAAACCTCACGCTTATATTTTGGAGAAATTATCGACGAGTGCTACTGGATGGAAATCAGCAGTGGCAAGGACCAGCATTGCAGCCGTTGTTTGGACTTCCATATGCAGGGGACCAAGCTTTACTCATGCAAATGGCTATTGCTGAACCAAAACATCCACCACCCAATGGAATACCTGCTGACATGAAGGAGTTGCTGCAGGAATTTAGTGACCTCTTCAAGGAGCCCCAAGGACGACCATTGAACCATCACCATGACCACCAAATTCAGATTATCCTAGGGGCTGAACCAGCAAATGTTCAACCATATCAGTACCCATATGTCCAGAAGGAGGAGATTAGCAAATTGGTGGTCGAGATGCTAGAGCAAGGGATCATCCAGCCGAGTAGCAGCATCTACTCATCGCCGATGCTACTGGTTTGAAAGAAAGACGGGAGTTGGCAGTTTTGCGTCGGCTACCGAGCCTTGAATGCAATCACCGTCAAAGATCGGTACTCAATAACAGTGATTTAGGAGCCACTAGATGAACTCACAAGGTTGGCTTACTTCAGGAAACTTTACTTAAGAGTAGGGTACTATCAAATCCACGTCGACTCAGAAGATGTACACAAAACGGCGTTCCAAACTCACGATGGACACTACGAGTTTCGAGTCATGCCGTTTGGGCTCACCAACACACTGGTGACCTTCCAAGGGCTAATGAATGACTTTTTTGTGCACTCTTGCATCAGTATGTGCTCGTCTTCTTTGACGATATACTTGTGTCAATAGGAGTTGGAGCGAACACTTGCGGCATGTGCGAGAGGTGTTGAATATCTTACGACTGAACTAGTAGAAAGTCAAGATGAGCAAGTGCCTTTGGGGTGAGCCACAAGTAGAGTACTTAGGGCACATAATCTCAGCGAGAGGAGTGGAGGCCGATACAAGCAAGATCAAACACATGGTGGGCTGGCCGATCCCTAGTAATCCGGGGGAATTGAAGGGATTCCTTGGGTTGACGGGGTACTATCGGTGACTCGTTGCCAATTACGACAAGATCGCTGCCCTGCTGACCTCCTTACTCAGAGAAAGAGGGTTTCAATGGATGGGCAAGGCGATAGAGGCTTCCAAACCATTGAAGGTAGCTATGTCTATCACGCCTAATCTTCTTTTGATGTGATCCGATTTGATCCGATTCGTATCATTGGGTCAAATTCCTCCCATTGGCTGAGTGGTCCTACAATACGGTTCATCACTCTAGCACCGGCATGACCCCCTTTGAGGTAGTTTATGGGCACACTCTCCCTATTTTGCATGCCTATGATAGACTCACAGCGTCGGATCGGACCGAGCTCAACTTGAAACTTGCGGACTAAGATGAAACCTTGAGACGGCTCAAGATTCACCTAGCATCAGCTCAAAACCTCATGAAGTAGACTTATAAAAAGGGCCGACGTGAGCGCGAGTTTGAGGTGGGTCAATTGGTGTTCGTTCAAGCCCAACTATTTCGGCAATCCACATTGAGGTCGATTTTGAACCAGAAGCTGGGTCACAAGTATTATGGGCCATATCGAATGCTATAATGAATTAGTCTAGTAGCTTACCAGTTAGACTTACCCGAAGGAATCCGGGTCCATTCGGTTTTCCATGTGTTAGCATTGAAGGCCCAGATTGGGCCTAATCATGTGGTGGGTCCAGCCTTACCCGAACCAATAGAGGAAGATAGCCCAGCTGAACCGATCCAAGTCTTAAGCCGTAGGAGACGACACCATGAATCTAGATTGGAGACAAAAGAGTTGATCGAGTGGCTAGGCAAGCCCACTAATAAGTTAACCTAGGAGCTTGAGTCAGATATGTTGGACTGCTTCCCTAATTTTACACCTTGAGGACAAGGTGGCGAAAGCATGGTGGATTGATACGATGATGTGATTCAGATTTCATCGAGTCGTCTCAAGCATGGATACACCTTACGGGGAGTCTTTTCTTATTGTGCTAGTTATTTATTTCAAAAAAATAATATGGATCCTATATGTTGCGTTTGAATGCCTTTGAGAATACCTATAAGCATTCACATTGATAGAGAACGCAATATGTAACAACCCAACCAAAAAAAAAGAAAAAAAAAATTAATTTTGCATTTGTGCATTCGAATGCCCCAGCGCCGCCGCAGCCACCGCCAACCTCCCACCGCCTTCCCTCTCTCTCTTTAAATCTCTCTCTCTCTCTCTCTCGCCACCTCCTCGAGCACCGGTGAGCTCCTCTCTCTCTGATACGATTCGGACTTCACCGACATCGTCTCAAGTTTGGATTTACCTTAGGATAAGATTGAGTTTTAGGATAAGATTGAGTTTTAGGATAAGATTGAGTTTTAGGATAAGATTGAGTTTTAGGATAAGATTGTGTTTTAGGATAAGATTGAGTTGTTGGTTAGCCTATAAAAGTATGTGTAGGGCAACCAAAATTATTATTGAATATTGAGAATTGAGTTTGCCTTGCCTCCTTCATCTTCTTCGGATGCTCTCTCGGCTATCCGGCAAGATCGAGATTCTACACCTCGACCCAGGGTCAGCCGCAACGAACTGCCACCGGCTACAATGAGATCCTCAACCATTGTAGCAGCCCTCGGAACCTCCACATCTTCCCATGCACCGGAGACCTCGTCGACAAACCGCGAAGTGCTGGCTACCCCACACCTGGTCGCTGGATATCCCTCATCAGGAATCCTCATCAGTGGTGAAGGAGATGATCCGAAATCGCGAATTTCGACACTTGGGCCGCCTTTCACTAGCTCCCTTTGCAACCATAGTGAGTCGGCAACTAAGAAGAAATCGCATATGGCCTCCAGCGATCTTCTACCATTCTCCTCGGTCAATCGACAGTCGACCACGACAGCTTCATCACCAGCGATGACGTTGCAGCTCCCTGCCAAGCTACCACTCAAAGGAGAAGGCCACGATCTTCCACCCATGGCAGCTGAAGGTGCAGATGTGGCTGGACATCGAGGAGAAGAAGTTGAGGAGCAACAACACGTGGAGGACACGAAGGCCGAAATCTCCCTCGACGCCTATTCGGGGACAGCCACGCCAAAGACCTTGCGGGTGAACGGTGTAATCAAGAAAACCACAGTGAGAATCTTGATTGACACCGGGTCCACCCACAACTTCATTGACATGAGGCTCCTTAGGAAGATTGGGCTCGAGTCGGAACCCACGGAAGGGTTCGATGTGACGATTGGAGATGGCACCACCTTGCGAGCAGATCTATCTCTCTCTCTCTCTCGCCGAGGCCGATCGTCGCCGTCGCCACCTCCTCGAGCACCGGTGAGCTCCTCTCTCTCTCTCTCCCTCTCTCCCTCTCTCTCTCTCTCTCTCCCTCTCTCTCTCTCTCTTTCTTGCCCGAGGGTGGGCTCGTCGGAGCCGAGCCACCGGCGAGAGGCCGGCCGCTGGCTGGCCAGCAGCGGCCGGTGCCCTCCCTGCCGGCCCGGGTCCGCAACCTCCTCCCTCACCTCCTCTCTTTCTTCTCTTCCTCTTCTCTTCTTCTTCTTCTTCTTCTTCTTCTTTCTTCTTTCTTTCTTTCTTTCTTTCTTTTTCTCCTTCTTCCTCAGCTCCTCTTTTCTCTTTCTGCACAGTGTTGGGCTCGGCCCAGCACTGTAGCAGACAGTGCTGGGCCGAGCCCAGCACTGATGGCAGTTGTAATTAAATTATTAATTAATTAGTTTATTTATGTTATTTATTTAAGTATTTTGCTTCTTAATTAATGCAAATAGATTATTTAAACATTAACTATTTTAATAATATTATATATCCTTCAATGTAATTTTATTAATGATAATTTTTATAATTAATGATTAATTAGGCATAAATATAGGTAATACTTATATTTATTTATTTACTTACTTATATGTATATTAGATTAATAGATAAATTTGTAAATTATAATTATTAGATTTATATTCTAATATTCTTATGATATACATTTTTTTAAGTAATTTTTATTAATTTATTATACATTATTATTTTGTAACAAAGAAGATAATGGCTACATAGTCCCTAATTAATCAAGATATAATTTAATTATAATTAGGTTTTTATCTATATTTATATTTTATTTATAATAAAAATCTAGCCAATTATAAAAATAAGTAGAAATTCTAAAATCTAATAAATCATCATATTTTACTCGAACGGATTATAATGGGATAAACAACTTACTTTATGTTACTTAAACATTTTCAGACGATCCCGAACCCCTTATTTGAGACCCCGTGGACCTTGCTAGCGATGAGTGTCACTCGATTACCTGACGGACGTGAGCGATGCGTGGTTTGTATCTTCTGATCAGACGGTGAGTAGTCTTATCCCCTAGATCCCTTTCTCAAATTAGGATATATTACATATTATGTACATGCATAATTTTGGCTTCCAGCATGATTATATGACTTTATATAGAGATGATTTCAGTCAAGCATATTTTATCATGCATTTGATTAGACTGATCTGGGATATGAGTACATTGGTGATATATAGAGATGATTGAAGATGATTATGCTGTTATGATTTTATGTCGGGATGATTTCTATCATGAGTATGCATGTGGTAGATTAGCATGAGTATGCATGTGTTAGATACATGGTTGGAGTTTGCATTACATCATTTTGCTCTTGATTCATATTCCACCTAAATTCCGGTTATGCATTGACTTGTTATTGTACTGGATATATGCATATGATTTGTCATTTAAAAAGGAAAGCATGAAATGTGATTGATAGGATAGTTGATAGAAAGCGTGAGGATACCCGAGTGGGCGCGAGGGTTAGGACGCGCTTGGTGGATGATTGATCGCTCGACATGGTCGCGATCCTGTTGGCCTTACGTCCGAGGTCGTTAGTCTGTGTGCGCAGCAGACATTCGGACACATGCCGTTCGCCAGGGCATATGTGGCGAGTTATCCTCACGAGATTTCTATCAGCTAGAAGGGTGCCCGGTCTGGATGGTTGTTGATACCCTAGCGGATGGCAGGGTATGGTTATATTTGAGATACTCCTTGCGGATGGCAGAGTATGCTCTGAGCCTTCGGGCATGATGTTGAGACCGGGTACCGGGTGTTGACTGTGCACAGTGGTCTAGTATGATGATATTATACCGAGATGTCGGTGATGATCGTGATGTTGAGAAATGCATATGATTTCATTATCATTCGGTTACCTGATTATCGAGTGGTCAATATGCATCATATATGGTTGCATTTGATATCATAGCATAGTCATGATCGGCATGCATCATGTGTCATATTTGAGAGAGAGTTATGATGATAGATGACATGGAGATTTGTTTACTCATGGTCGAGGATTATATACTTTTATCAGTTATGACGTGTTATCTACTTTTCATTTATATATTATTGAGGATACATTCATATACTCATTCATGACATGATACTCTTTCTAATTCATATTATCCAGTACATGATTTACTCTCTGTTTGGCATCACTGATTCGGGGTAAGGTCTATTCACTGAGCCTTTTGCTCATGACTCTCTTTATTTCTTTTCTAACCCCCTCAGATATGTGGTACGTGATAGCGACTTGAGAAGATATTTTAGAGCGATGATGAGGTGAGCTATAGATACGAGATGGTATAGATGATAGTTTATATAGAAATCGAGTTGTACCAATATTTGATATTTGTACTCTTTTGTATTAGACAATGATTTGTATAATACAGGTCGAATCATAGTGTACCCTTGTATTAGTTATTTTAGTTGTATCTTGATGGTTTGTTGTGGCCTGTGTGGGTCCTGCCAGATTATGTAGCGGTCTAGTGTATATTATTGTGGACTTTGATATTCATATGTTAACAGGTTTATTTGGTTAAGAGTATGATTTATTTGGTGATGGATTATGTGATCATGGATATGTTAGCAGGTGTTATTTGATGATGTCATGAACGTATGTGCACAGGAGTGTATCCGTGCGTGACGGGCCCCGCCCGACCTGTCGCGTGCGCCGCGCGTGCCGTGTGGGCGCGTGTGCGTGCACGTGCCCGTGCCGGGCGGGGGCGTTACAACATTCGTTCGCATTGATAGAGAACGCAATTTGTGCTTTCAAACGCATTTGACCCCGCTCGAATGTGATCAGCAAGAATTCACTATTTCTAGGGATAATAATTGTTATTTTTGGTTTGTTTGGTTAGCCTCTTAAGGTGTGCGTGGCAACCAAAAAGAGAATGATCAATGAATTAAGTTTTTTGCCCTAATCTTCTTCCTCTCCTTCCCTCTCGTACCCTCCTCCTTCGCCAGAAGCCACCACCATGGCACCGCTGCCTCTAGCCTCCCTCGACCGGCCACTCATCCTAGTCCCTTTGGGGCAGGCAGCCCACTCCTCCCTCTTCTTCAAATCTCTCTCTACCTTCGCCCTAACCATTTCCTCCATCCATAATCTTCCCCCACCACCTTCCTTACCGGTGCCACCCTTTACCGCCAGCCAACCATTTCCATATTCCACCTAGAATCACGTGCCCCCATCCACAAATCCAAAATCATGTTCTGATCTAAATCTAGCAGATTAGACTCCCCGACGTTTGCCCACTTATCCGAAGATATCTCCACATCCCGCCATTCGAGTAGCCCAAACTTAGATTCATTGGAAAGCTCTTTTCCAAAGCTATAAAGCTATCAAAATTTCATGTTGATCTGACGGTTATATCTTTAGGAATTCCTTTGAAAGTTCAATACAAAGTCCTACATAGATTTGATAACAAGATAGATCAAACCCAATCCGGAGAAGATCATATCAGTCAAATATACCAAAGTTGACTGAAAAGATGAGTGCTCTAGAGCCAGTTCATGTACTGGCTAAGCGTAAGAGACGTCGAGCAGCACTAGAGATAGAGATCCTGCTGGAGTGGCTTGGCAAGCCATCTGACGAGTCTGCATGAAAGCTTGAGTCAGACATCATTGATCGTTTCCCTCATCTCACACCTTGAGGATAAGGTGACAGAGGCATGGTGAATTGATATGACTGGGATTGGACCTAGATGTCTTGGGCTGAGTTTCTTTTGTTTTCTTTCTGGAATAAAATTTTTCCTATGGTCGTGTTCAAACGCAAGGAAGTTGCATTTGAACACTCTTGTTCAAACTCCTGCATATGTTCAAATACAGAGGATGTGTTTAGCGCGTTCAATAGTGCATTTGAATGCTCCCGATCGAACGCTTGCATATGTTCATAAATATAGTGAATGTATTTAGCGTATTCGAACGCGCCAGAGCAAATCTGCACTCTTTCTAAGGCTTTCTTTTGACTGTTTTACATGTTAGGTTAGCCTCTAAATATGTGAAAGGCAACCTTATAATCATTATTGAATTAATTGAGTTCTTCCCCATATCTTCTCCTCTCCTTCTCTCTCATTCTCTCCCACCAAGGCTACGCCATCTCTAATCTCCTTGACTTGCTTATTCCCCTTGACCCTTAAAAAAAGCCCTCTTCTTCCTCTTCTTCTACTCTCTTTATACCCAAATATTTCCCACTAAATCAAGATCACATCATAAGAATTCTAGCTGTCGCATTCAAATGCGAAGAGGTTGCATTCAAACACCCCGTTCGAATGTGGGGAGGTCACGTTCGAACGCTCTGTTTAAACTCCTACATACGTTCGCACATACAAAGAATGTGAATTGCCCATTCGAATGTGCTCAATCCCGTTCAAATGCGCTCGGTGAGAATGCACTATTTCTAAGTTTATCATTTGTTAGTTTTGCTTGTTAGGTTAGCCTCTTAATATGTGGACGACAATCTTATTTGTATTATTAATGAATATTGTTTTAACCTTTCTTTTTCCAATATTCTAAATCTTCTCTCTCCTCGCTCAAACCCTAGTTGTATGCCACCTCGACGCCATTTACTCCAAACCTCCCTCGACTTTCGAGTCCGCCTCCTCCTTGGGATCTCAAACCACCTTCTCCCCTGATAGGCTTTGATATCAATTGGTTAAAGCTCGGATACCAAATTGATGGGACCTAGAATCAAAAGATCGGCTACGGAACAATTCCTTAAGATCTGAATTTATTGTAAGAAGCAGTCCGCGCAACCATGGGAAAATATTCGTTAGATACTCTCTGGTAGTTAGAAAATTATGAAACTAATTAATTGGGTTGGATCAATATCTTCCTAATCTACAACTTTCGTACTTACGCCCTTTGTAGATTCTAACTGTAGCAGGGATGAAAATACGGAATAACGTGGGTGATGGTGGTGGTGACGGGTGGAGTGAATGTTAGGGTTATGGATAGGTATGGAGATGAGGGTGGATTATGGAAGTGATTAAGGGAAGTAGATGAAGGGAACAAAGTGGTTGAGATCCCAAAGAAGAGGGGTGGCTCGATAGTCGAGGGAGATTAGAAGCGAGGTGAAACCTTGCCAACGGTAGAGGTGGAAGGATGGTGAAGAAGGAGGAGGAAGGAGTCTACAAAGAAGATAAGAGGTAAAAAATCAAAAATCCAATAGCAATATAAATTTGGGTGCCATCCACATATTTATAGAGGCTAGCCAACAAGTCCTAAAACTGAAACCCTAACAAAACCAACTAAACCAGTATTCCTTATCTTCTTCGAATACCTTTTGGATTAAGCTTTCGTTTTGCCATAGATATCTTTCGAATCTGGAGAAGTCATGAATATCAAAGTTGTAGATCTAGAGGTTGTCGACCTTATCCAACTAGTTTGATATTATTTGGATATGTGTCGAATATCTTACATATATTTTTTCAAAACTGCACAGAGCTAGATTTAGCTAATTAGATAAAATCTTAACTAAGTGTATCAGCCCACCACGCTTCCTCCAAGGTATCAGTCTCCAACTCCCATGTCGCCTCATCAAATGGCTTGCCAAGCCACTCAACTAGAATCTCCATCTCTAATCTGGTACCATGTCGTCGTCGGCATCTAACAAGTACTCGAACTGGCTCTATGATCTCTATCTCCTCTAATGGCTCCGGTAGAACCGATCCAACAATCTCATGATCTCCAATGCGCTCTCTCAACAATGAAACATAAAAGACAGGGTGCACTCTCGACCCCTCCGGTAGCTCCAAAAGATGCATTCCTGGTCCAACAGCAAACCGCCTCGATTCTCCAACTCGGGATGGCGCTCCAGATCATCCATCACCTCCTGCAACAATCTCAAAATATCTGGGTCAAATGTACATGCATACCTCAGCTCATCAAGGAAGGAAAATGTAGGAGATAAATAGGCTGCAAGCTCGGCGATATTGGGTTGGCGCGATAGTGCATCCGCCGCTCTATTTTTAGTTCCCTTCTTGTATTGAATTTCATAATCATACCCCAGCAATTTTGTGACCCATCGTTGTTGTGCCAGAGTGTGTATGCGCTATCCCATAAAGTATGGAAGTCTCCTTTGATCGGTTTGGATAATGAATCATTTACCAATCAAATAAGGCCTCCACTTTGTCACGGCATGTAGGATTGCTAGCATCTCTCTCTCATAAGTTGATAATTGCTGAGATTTTTGTGATAAAGCCTTACTAAGATAGGGAATGGGATGTCCTTGCATTAGTACAGCTCCTATGCCAACACCCGACGCATCACATTCAATAATGAATTCTTTGGTGAAGTCCGGTAGCGCTAGAACGGGTGCCATCATCATTGCTCTTTTCAAATTTTCAAAGGCTAAAGTAGCTTCATCCGTCCATCTAAAAGAGTCCTTCCTCAACAAAGAAGTGAGAGGAGCAGCGATCTTGCAATATCCGGCGATTAATCGACGATAATAACTAATCAGCCCCAAAAATCCTCTCAATTCAGTGATAGTAATAGGAATAGACCAAGCGGTCATACATGCAACCTTTTGAGGATCCACCGCTACACCATCCGCTGAAATGATGTGGCCTAAATACTCCACCTTTGGTACTCCCCATAGGCACTTGGACTTCTTGATCTTCAATTGGTTTTGCTCCAACAAATTCAGCACGTCCTCTAAATGCCTCCAATACTCCAATTCAGTCCTGCTATACACCAAAATATCGTCAAAAAATATCAAGACATATGTTCGCAAGAGATGCCAAAATATATCATTCATGAGGCCTTGGAAGGTAGCTGGATTATTGGTGAGACCAAAAGGCATCACTTGAAACTCATAATACCCGTCCCGAGTCTGAAATGCCGTTTTGTGCACATCTGCCGGGTGAACTCTAATTTGATGATACCCGGCCCTCAAGTCAAGCTTACTAAATATAGTCGCCCCTGCAAGCTCATCCAGTAACTCCTCGATAACCGAAATAGGATATTAGTCCTTGACGGTAATAGCATTTAGTGCTCGGTAGTTAACACAAAAACACTATGTCCCATCCTTTTTTCACACCAAAAGCATGGGGGCTAAGTATGAGCTGACTTGGTTGTATGAGGCCTTGCTCCAACATCTTGGCTACCATCTTTGAGATAACTTCTTTTTGCACATGTGGATACCGATATGGCTTCACGTTCACCGGTGCAGCCCCGGGTACAATCTCTATGTGATGGTCCGCCGCTCTCCTCGGTGGCAACTCCTGCAACTCCTCAAACAGTCCAGAAAAGTTATCTAATAAATTGGACAATTCAATTGTAGTACATGAACTCGTTTGAGGCTCATCTCCTGCTGATCCTAACTAAAGAAAATAGGCCAAATCATACGCACCAAGCAGCCCCACCATAGGCTGCATCCCAGGAATCGGTGAAGTCCGTACACCATCAAGCCGCACATCTTTGTTTTCTTGTTTATATTTCATCCACATGCGCTAGAAATTAAATGTGACGGGTCCCAAACTTTGTAACCACTAAGCACCAAGGATAATGTCCGCTCCTCAAAGCGCCAACGGATATAAGTCCACAATGATGTCGTGTCCTTGCACCCGTATATCAACTCGGTGACACAAGCTCTCCGCCCTAAGCTTCGTGCCGTCTCCAATAGCAACGTCAAACCCTGTAGTCGGTTCGGCATCCAAATCCAATCTCCTCACTAACCTCTCATCTAGAAAGTTGTGTGTACTCTCCGAATCAATGAGGATGTGCACACAATGCTTTCTAACGAGTCCATCTACTCGTAACGTCCTCGGCGCAGAAGTACCTGAATTGCATGTATCGATATTTCAGCTTGGATATCTTCCTCAACGCCCTCCTCAACGGTCTCCTCATAGGTCTCCTCTGGACACTCTCCATCATCATCAATCTCATTATCCTCCTCAGGACCATCGATAAGCATCACACTCCCGATCAATTTAGAACACCAATGGCCGGGGGTGAAACGCTTATCACATCGAAAGCAAAGGCCCTTCTCTCTTCGCACCTCCACTTGGGCAGGTGTAAGAGTTCGAATGGGGGGTCTAGTGCCTCCTCTAACATCGAAAGAAGGTCTCAAAGGTGCTCGTGGTCTAGTTTTCGTAGCCGCTATTTTTTAAACCGCAGAATTTACAGTCGGGGTTCTAGGTGCAAACCGCCCATCTCGGTTGCCCCAATTGGTTTTCGCTGCCATCTTTAGAGCCCTATATTTTTGTTCCATCCTCACGACCTTCTCAAAGGCCTCCTCAAGAGTAGTAGGACATAAAGCACAAACATCCGCTTGTATCTCCTCTCACAGCCTTGAAATAAATGTACTCATCAATGTACGTTCAGGCCACGGTGGCTCACAACGACTACTAACTCTTTCAAACTCAGCTTGGTACTCCAATAGGGTCGTCCTTTGAACCATCTTGCTTAATGTGGCAGCAAAATCTTCATATGCCACTGTCTCAAATCTAACGTGTAATCCTCCTACAAAAATCAGCCCATCCGGTAAATCCACCACCACGAATAATCGATCTATACCAATGCAATGCCGTTCCTTGGAGGTGAAAGCTTGCCATCTGGACTTTTGCATCTTCCGCTGTACCTTGACAATCAAAAGCCTTGGAATTTTGGAAAGTCCAAATGTGCGGTTCTCCCTCGAAGAGCATTGTCAAGTTCGTGAAAGATCCTTGGTTGAGGTCTAAACCTTGGTGCATGTTGATCACCTTCTCTAAATCCTCGAGCACATCCATCACCATCTCCATAGGGATCAAGCTCATCATTATAGTACTAATACTCCTCATCGACGAAGCGCACCAGTGACTCACGCCTCTCGGGTTCCACCACCGCCGGTCTTGGGTTTTGTAATAAAGGTAGGGGATGATGTGAAGGCATAGGTAGGAGGGGATCATTGACACTCATATTTTGCACCTGGACCTGTGGGATATCAGTTCGATAGGGTCCCACCGCTGGTCCTTCTTGAAACTTCGTTCGTCATCGAGGAGATAACGAACCCAATCGATTCACGACATATTCCTTGAATTTATTGTGATCGTTTTGTATGTTGTCAACTCTATGCAACAATGTTTGGAACATGCCCCTTAGTTCATCCATATTCGAATCCATAGACGTTGGTTGACTTGGTCTTGCCGTGGTCGCTCCAAGGGAATCGGCCTCACGGTTAGGATCATTGTGCATTGAGTCTTCCTTTGTCGGTGTGCTCTCCATAGGTCTCCTTGTTGATATCATCTTCCTTGTTTCAACCATTAATGGAGGTCTGAGGTTCGCTTGCTCTAATACCAATTGATAGGCTCTGATACCAATTTGTTAAAGCTTGGATACCAAATTGATGAGATCTAGAACCAAAAGATCGGCTACGGAATAATTCCTTAAAATCTGAATTTATTGTAGAAAGCAGTCCACGCAATAGTGGGAAAATATTTGTCAGATATTCTTTGGTAGTTATAAAATTATGAAACTAATTGGGTTGGATCCATATCTTCCTAATCTACAACTTTCATATTTACTCCCTTTGCCGATTTGAACTGTAGCAGGGACGAAAATACGGAATAACGTGGGTGGTGGTGGTGGTGACGAGTGGAGTTAATGTTAGGGTTATGGATGGGTTTGGAGATGAGGGTGGATTGTGAAAGTGATTAAGAGAAGTAGACAAAGGGAACAAAGTGGTCGAGATCCCAAAAAAGAGAGGTGGCTCGACAGTCGAGGGAGATTAGAAGCGAGGAGAAATCTTGCCAACAGTAGAGGTGGAAGGATGTTGAAGAGAGAGGAGAGAGGAGTCTAGAGAGAAGATGGGAGGCAAGAAATCAAGAATCCAATAGCAATATAAAGTTGGGTGTCATCCATATATTTATAGAGGCTAGCCAACAAGTCCTAAAACAATATGAAACCCTAACAAACCAACTAAACCAGTATTCCTTATCTTCTCTGAATACCTTTTGGATTAATATTTTGTTTTGTCATAAATATATTCCGAATCTGGAGAAGTCATGAATATCAAAGATCTAGAGGTTATCGACCTTATCCAACTAGTTTGATATTATTTGGATATGTATCGAATATTCTACATATATTTTTCTAAAACTGCGCAGAGTTGGATTTAGCTAATTAGATAAAATCCTAACTAAGTGTATTATCCCCCCCCCCCCCCCCCCCCCCACTATGACCGGTCATCTCCACCTCCATCGTAACTTTGCCGATTTTTGCCCTAGCTTTAGTTAGAATCTACGAAGATATCAAAAACGTATATCAGAAAGATACGAAACAAATTCATATAGTTTCATAATTTTTTGACTACGAAAGAATATTTAACGAATATATTTATCTAACTACGTACACTACTTCCCTACATCTAAGCTTGATCGGGTAGCTAAGGTCGGTTCATAATCCACCTACTCTAAGGCCGTCCACCACCTCCTTAGCCATCTCCCACCCTCCGACGATCACCATAATGTTAGATATTTACTGTTCTACCTTATTCTCACCTTGCTCCACTATTTTATTTATATCTTTTATCTTGACCTCCAATTTAGATAAAACCGAAGCCATTAGAACTCTAACTTATGAGGCTACCATCATATCATCATACCACCTCCTCCTTTACGCACCACCACCTCCTCCTCCTTATCCTCGGCACACTACCTCCGCCCGCTCCACCTCCACCTACTACCATGATCACCTCCTCCTCCTCTTCCTTCCATCACTTTTCTTTAATATTATTCGTCTGATGAGATCTAGAACCAAAAGATCGGCTACAGAACAATTCTTTAAGATGTGAATTTATTGTAAGAAGCAGTCCATACAATTGTTCAAAAATATTCGTCAGATATTCTCCAGTAGTCAGAAAATTATGAAACTAACTAGGTTGGATCCGTACCTTCCTTATCTACAACCAAAAGATCGGCTACAGAACAATTCTTTAAGATGTGAATTTATTGTAAGAAGCAGTCCATACAATTGTTCAAAAATATTCGTCAGATATTCTCCAGTAGTCAGAAAATTATGAAACTAACTAGGTTGGATCCGTACCTTCCTTATCTACAACTTTCGTATTTATTCCCTTCACAGATTCAAACTGTAGCAGAGATGAAAACATAGAATAACGTGAGTGATGGTGGTGGTGATGGGTGAAGTGGATGTTAGGGTTATGGATGGGTATGGAGATGAGGGTGGATTATGTGATTAAGGAAAGTAAACGAGGAGAACGAAGTGGTTGAGATCCCAAAGAAGTGGGGTGGCTTAACAGTCGAGCGAGATTAAAAGCAAGGAGAAACCTTACCAACGGTAGATGTGGAAAGATGGTGAAGAAGGAGGAGAGAGAAATCTAGAGAGAAGATAGGAGGTAAGAAATCAATAATACAATAGCATAATAAAGTTGGCTGCCTTCCACATATTTATAGAGGCTAGCCAACAAGTCCTAAAATAATATGAAACCCTAATTCTAGAGGATTCCCGTCGATCGCGTTCGAACGCACTCAAAAAGCCTCATCTCTGAATGTGCGAACGCGACACAGGCGTTCGAACTCGCCCGACCGCGTTCGAACGCATAATATGTGTTCTCTATATTTGCGAACCTAATGCAGGCGTTCACAAGGGCATTCGAATGCGACCCCACCTACGTTCGAATGCGACCTACATGAATTTTATTTTAATGAAAATAAACACCTAATGCAATAAGAAAAGATCCTAACTAAGTGTATCATCGTCCAAAATTTTGTACACAATGCAAACATGATAAATTAAATGAATCAAAAGGGAAAATCAATATAAGATCCTTTAATTGCACCTTTGCAATCCTATATGTCGATATTCTTACGAAAGTTTTTCCTAATTTACCTAAAAGGGGCCCTAAGTCATTTGTTTATCTTAAAAAATGAGCTGGTATGCACTTATACCTTTAGAAACAAAAGGTGCAGCCCACCTATTTTTTATTCTTGGTCATTTTGTTTCTATGGGCTGTATGTCATGTTGTTTCTATGGGCTGTAGGCTGGCGCATAACCCACTTGCCATTTTATTTCTATGGGCTGTAGGCTGGCCCACAACCCACTTGCCATTTTGTTTCTGTGGACTGCAGCCCACTTGATCGATTTTCTTTATGATTAAAGTTTCGCATGTTTTCATTATCTGTTCATTTTTAGAGTTATATTGTTTTTAACAAATAATAAAATTAAGCAGCAGATATTAATTATTGGGAAAATGGTTTGTTAGTCATCTTTATTAGTTGTTATAAACTGAACTTAATTAATTTGTAATAGATGTAAAAAATTTTGTATCCTTCATAGTTATTTTATATTGATCTAATATAGATGCTTATATTAAGGGCACTAATATTTAATAATACTTCAAATTATCATAAATGCTAACATTATTAGTTGGGCATTTAAATTTAGGAATCTAAACCAACCCAAGTTAATAGCAGTAATCTGTAGCCTAAATAATTAGTTGGATCTTAGTAGATATGTTTGCTTATATCCGATTATTTCATTAGTTGGTAGATCCGTTACCATACAAGGAGGAGCTCGAGACACACGACAAGATCGACATTTGAGGAGAGCTCATTGCAGTTCGGATATATTTTTCAAGCAAATAAATATTTCATAGTCTAGGAATGATATAAACTTTAGCATGATATTGTGAATATTATAATAATGCATATATTTTGTGACATGTATAATATTCCTTATGTTCATATTCTTTACTCATGTGCATGTCATAAATTAATAATCCGATCCATGCATTATAGAATGATGTGTCCTATAATTATCATAAATATGATGTGATTCAAACTTGTTGAGTTTACCTTAAAGGACATTGAGTTTGATGGTCAAACCATATCTTGATTAAGTCACCTACTATTTTGGGTCCTAGTTGGTTAAGTGGTCTACTTGACTTAATTAGTTACTTGTTGTAACAAGAGTCTTAATTTAAGTTCGAGCCTAGTTAGCCTCTATGTATATGTGGAGAATTGCCCATTTTACGGTTATGCCAATATTAAAACATATCTCCTCAACCCTAATCTCTCCTCTTTCTATCTCTACTACACCTTATTAGAGTCTTTTTTTATTGCATTAGTTATTTATTTTTATTATAAAAAAATTTCTGTAGGTCGCATTCAAAAGCGAAAGGGGGCACGTTCGAACGCTTTTGTGAATGCCTACATCAATTCGCAAAAACAAAGAATGCAAAATGTGCGTTCAAATGCAATCGGGTGCGTTCGAACACAATCAAGTGCATTCGAATGCCTGCATCAGTTCGCATCGATAAAGAACGTCTTTTGTGCGTTCGAACGCAATCGGTGGGAGTCCACTAGAATTAGGGTTAATAATTATTATTTTGGCTTGTTGGCTAGCCTCTATAAAAGTGTGGATACAGCCAAAATCATTATGCTTAATGAATATTGATTTTTTGCCTCCACTATCCTCTCTCTCTAGTCTCTCTACCCTAATCTCCCTCCTCCCTCTTCACCAACCAGCCATCTCTACCGTTAGTAAAGTCTCTCCTAACTTCTAATCTCCCTCGTCTATCGTGTCCTTCCTCTTTCCTAGGATCTTGACCACTTCTTTCTCTTCATCTTTATCCCTTAAACTACATCAATCATCCACTCTCATCTCCATTATCATCCATAACCCTTTCATCCACTCCACCCGTCACCACCACCATCATCCGCACTATATCGTGATTTCATCCAAGTTTTAGATCGAATCTAGGAAGAGAGTAAATACAAAAAAATGTAGATTATGGAGTTATGGATTTATCCCACTTAGTTTCGTAATTTTCTAACTACTAGAAAATATTTAACGAATATTTTTACTCGGTTGCACAGACTGCTTTCTACAATCAATTCAGATCTTGAAGGTATCGTTCCGTAGACCTATCATTGGTATTATAGCTCGGTGAACCTCGGACCTCCATTAATGGTGGAAAAAAAGAAGATGGCATCAACAAAGAGATCAATGGAAAATACACTAATAAGGGAAGACTCAATTCATGATAACCCTTTGGGATGGCCACGACAGGACCGAGTTAACCAACGTCCATGGGTGTGAACATGGGCTTGGAGGATTAACTAAGAGGCATGTTCCAAATATTGCTGCATAGGGTGGACGCAATGCAGAATGATCATAATGCTTTAAAGGAATATGTCATGAACTGATCAGCTTCGTCATCTTCTCAAGGAAGATCGGTGCCTCAAAAAGGACCGGCTGTGGGACCACACCGAACCGATACACCATAAGCTCAGGTATGACATGCTAATGTCAATGATCCTCTTTAACCTATTCCTACACATCATCCCCCATCTTGGATACACAACCAAAGACCGGCGGTGGTGGAACCCAAGAGGTGTGCAGCACCGGTGCGTTTCGTCAATGAAGAGGATTGGCACTTGGAGGATGAAGTTGATCCTTTTGGAGATGGTGATGGGCATCCTTGAGGATTTAGAGGAGATTAACAAGCACAAAGATTCAAACCTAAACTAAGGATTTTTCGCAAACCTAACAATGCTATTCAGGGAAGAACCGCATGCTTGGACTTCCCAAAATTCTAAGGTGGTGATCCGACAGATTGGGTGTTTCAAGTGGAGCAATACTTTGATTGTCAAGGGACAGCGGAAGATGCAAGGTACAGATGGCAAGCTTTCACCTCCAAGGAACGACATTGCATTGGTATCGATTGGTCATTCATGGTGGAGGATTTACCGATTGGGCTAACTTTTATAGGAGGATTACATACATATTTGGGACAGCAGCGTATGAAGATTTTGCTACCACATTAAGCAAGATGACTCAGAGGACAACCGTATTGGAGTACCAAGTAGAATTTGAAAGAGTTAGTAGTCATTGCGAGCTACCTTGGCTCCAACTGACATTGATGAGCACATTCATTTTAGGGCTGCGTGAGGAGATATAGGCGGATGTTTCTACTCTTTGCCCTACCACTCTTGAGGAGACCTTCGAGAAGGCCGTGAGGATGGAGCAAACGCAAAAAAACTATCAAGATGGTAGCAAAAGCAAGTTGGGGCAATTGAGATGGGAAGTTTGCGCCTAGAACGCCGGCTAGAAAATGCAGGTTCAAAGACAGTGGTTACTAGTACTAGAGTACAACCACCCTTGAGACCCTCTTCCAATGTTATAGGAGGCACAAGACTCCCCGTTCAAACTCTCACACCTGCCAAGGTGGAGGAGCGAAGAGCGAAAGGCATTTGCTTTCAATATGATGAACGTTTCACCCTCGATCATCGATATTCCAAACTAATCGGGATTGTGATGCTCATCGACAGGCTTGAGCAGGATGTTGAGGTTATTGGTGATAGAGTGTTCAAAGGAAGTCCATGAAGAGGCCGTGGAGGAGGGCACGGAGAAAAATATCCAAGCTAAAATATCAATGCATGCATATTCGGGTACTTCCCCGCTGAGGACATTACGGGTGTTGTTAGAAAGTATTGTGTGCACGTCCTCTTCGATTTTGAGAGCACACATAACTTTCTAGACAAAAGGTAAGTGAGGAAGTTGGGCTTGGATGCTAAATCGACCATGGGGTTTGACGTTGCTATTAGAGACAGTACGAAGCTTTGATTAGAGAGCTTGTGTCACTGGGTCGATGTACGGGTGGAAGGACACGACATCATTGTGGACTTATATCCGTTAGCACTGCGAGGAGCGAACATTGTGCTAGGCACTCAGTGGTTGCAGATCTTGGGACCCATCACTTTTAATTTTCAAAGCATGTGGATGTGATAGGGTCTACAGTACCAAATTAATAAGCTCTGATACCAATGATAGGTCACTGAACAATTCCTTTATGATTTGAATTTATTGTACGAAGCAGTCCGCGCAATCGAGGGAAAATATTCACCAAATGTTCTTCCGTAGTTAGAAAATTACGAAACTAAGTGGAATTGATTCATAACTCCCTAATCAACTTTTTTCGTATTTAAGCCTTTCGTAGATTCGAACTACAACTGGAACGAAAACACAACATATTATGGATGATGGTGGTGGTGATGAGTGGAGTGGATGTTAGGGTTATGGATGATAATGGAGATGAGGGTGGATGGTAAATGTTGTTAAAGCTAAAGACGAAGGGAAAGAAGTGATCGAGATCTCAAAGAAAAGGGAGGACTCAATAGACGAGGGAGATTAGAAGTTAGGAGAGATCTTGCCAATAGTAGAGGTGGTAGGTTGGTGAAGAGGGAGGAGGGAGATTAAGGTAGAGAGAATAAATAGGAGACAAGAAATCAATAATCCAATAGCATAATAATTTTGGCTGCCATCCACACCTTTATAGAGGCTAGCCAACAAGCCAAAATACAATTATTAACCCTAATTCTAGAAGATTCCCATCAATCGCATTCAAACACGCCAGATTGCATTCGAACGCACAAAAGACGTTCTCTGTATTTGCGAACACGATGCAGGCGTTCGAACGTGCCCGATCGCGTTCGAATGCACATTTTGCGTTCTTTGTTTTTTGCTAACTTGATGTAGGTATTCGCAAAAGCGTTTGAACGCGACCTACAAGAATTTTATTTTAATAAAAATAAACAACTAATGCCATAAGAAAAGACCCTAGCTAAATGTATCAGCCCACCACGTTTCCCCCACCTTGTCCTTAAGGTGAAAAGTCAAGATGCTCCAAAACATCAGTTTTCAACTCCCATATCGCTTCATTGGATGGCTTGCCAAGCTACTCAACTAGAATTTCCATTTCTAATTTGGTACCATGTCGTTGTCGGCGCCTAGCAAATACACGAACTAGCTCTACGATCTCTATCTTCTCCAATGGCTACGGTAGAACTGATCCAACGACCTCATGACCTCCAATCCGCTCCCTCAGCAATGAAATATGGAAGACAAGATGCACTCTCGATCCCTCCGGCAACTCCAAACGATATGCAACCGAATTGATACGCTCTAACACCCGTTTTGATTATACATTAGACGCAAGATCATTTGTCGATAAGGCTATACCTTAACAAACACCCAACTACCAATGTCGAACTCCTACTCTCGATGACTGCGATCATAAACTTGTTTTATGCGGTTTTGAGCAAGTTTAAGATGGGCATGCAACCTCCTCAATGTGGCATCTCTATCCATCAAAGCTAAGTCCACCTCTGTCCGATCTGTAGATGCCACTAGATCATAAGCATGTAATGTCAGAGCCGTACGTCCATACACCGCCTCAAATGGAGTCATGTAAATGCTATTATGGTAGGCAGTGTTGTAAGACCACTCTGCCCCATGGTCTCGGCATCTTTCTAACAAAGCATTTCAATTACTATTTAATGCCTCGATTGACCATCTCGGTTTGGCCGTCTATCTATAGATGGTAGGCCGAACTCAAGTTCAATCGAGTCCCCTATAATCTAAAAAACTCAGCCCCAAAGTCGCTTATAAATACACAATCACAATCCAAGACAATTGTGCATGGCATGCCATGTAACCGAGCTACATCTCTCACAAAAATTTCAGCCACTGACTTGGCTGAAAATGAATGTGATAATGCTAAAAAGTGCGCATAGTTACTCAATCTATCAACCACCACAAAGATAACGGAATAACCACATACCAGGGGAAGACTCTCTATGAAATCCATAGAAATATCTTCCCAAACACGGTCCGGTATAGGTAAAGGCTGTAGTAATCTGGCCGGTTTCAATGTGGTTGCCTTAGCACTTTGACAGACTTCGCAAGCATGAACAAAACTCCTCGCATCTCGCCTTAATCCTTGCCACGTGCAACTCTGTGATATCCTCTTATAAGTCCTCAAGACATCCTCATGGCTAGCCTCTAGAGTTTGATAAAAGTCCTCCAATAATTTCTACTGTAACCCATCATTTGTGGGCACCCGAATGCATCCGCGGTCTAGCAGCAAACCGCTTCGGTTCTCCAATTCTAGATGGCACTCTGGATCATCCATCACCTCCCGTAACAATATCAAAACATTTGGGTCAGATGTACATGCATACCTCGACTCATCAAAAAAAAAAGTGGGAGAAGAATAGGCTGCAAGCTCAGCGGTATCGGGTTGGCGTGATAGTGCATCCGCCACTCTATTTTTCGTTCTTTTCTTATATTAAATTTTATAATCATACCCCAGTAATTTATGACCCATCTCTACTATGTCGAAGTGTATATATATTGTCCCATAAAGTATGGAAGTCTCCTTTGATCGATTCGGATAATGAAGATCAAATAAGGCCTCCCCTTTGTCACCGCATATAGAATTGCTAACATCTCTCTCTCGTAAGTCAATAATTGTTGAGATTTTTATAATAAAGCTTTACTAAGAAACGCTATGGGACATCCTCTCTGAATTAGTACAGCTCCTATACCAACTCCCAATGCATCATATTCCACAATGATGGAACAAAAGCATAGGGCTCTAAAGATGGCAGCGAAAATCAATTGGGGCAACCAAGATAGGCGGTTTGCACCTAGAGCGGCTGCGAGTACTAGACCACGACCATCTTTGAGACATTCTTCCGATGTTAGAGGAGGCACAAGACCCCCTGTTCGAACTCTCACACCTGCCCAGGTGGAGGAGTGAAGAGCGAAAGACCTTTGCTTTCAATGTAATGAGCGTTTCACCCCCGATCATCGGTGTTCTAAACCGATCGGGAATGTGATGCTTATCAACGGTCTTGAGGAGGATGATGATGTTGTTGATGATGGAGAGTATCCAGAGGAGGTCCATGAGGAGACCATTGAGGAGGGCATTGAGGAAGATATCCATGTTGAAATATAGATGCATGCATATTCGAATACTTCTGCGCCAAGGACGTTACAAATAGACGGACTCATTAGAAAGCATTGTGTGCATATCCTCATCGATTCGGGGAGTACACACAACTTTTTAGACGATAGGTTAGTGAGGAGATTGAGTTTGGATGCCGAACTGACTACGGGGTTTGACGTTGCTATTGTAGACGGCACGAAGTTTAGGGCGGAGAGCTTGTGTTGTCGGGTCAGTATACGGGTACAAAGACACAATATCATTGTGGACTTGTATCTGTTGGCATTGCCAGAAGCGAACATTATCCTTGGTGCTCAGTGGTTACAAAGTTTGGGACCCATCATATTTGATTTCCAAAGCATGTGGATGAAATATAAATAAGCAAACAAAGATGTGCGGCTTGATGGTGTTTGGTCTTCGCCGATTCCTACGATGCAGCCTATGATGGGGCTGCCTGGTGCGTATGATTTGGCCTATCTTCTTCAGTTAAGACTAGTAGGAGAAGAGTTTCAAATGAGTTCAAGTACTACCATTGAATTGTCTAATTTATTAGATAACTTTTCTGGATTGTTTGAGGAGCCATAGGAGTTGCCACCGAAGAGAGCGGCGGACCATCGCATAAAAATTGTACCCGGGGCTGCACCGGCAAACGTGAGGCCATATCGATATCCACATGTGCAAAAAAAGTTATCTCAAAGATGATAGCCGAGATGTTGGATCAAGGCCTCATACAACCAAGTTATAGCTCATACTTATCCCCAATGCTATTGGTGCGAAAAAAGAACAGGACTTGGCGTTTTTATGTCAACTATCGAGCACTAAATGCTATTACCATCAAGGACCGATATCCCATTCCGATTATCGAGGAGTTGTTGGACAAGCTTGCAGGGGCAACTATATTTAGTAAGCTTGATTTGAGGGCTGGGTATCATCAAATTAGAGTTCACCCAGCGGATGTGCATAAAACTACATTTCGTACTCCAGATGGGCATTACGAATTCCGGGTGATGCCTTTTGGTCCAACCAATGCTCCAGCTACCTTTCAAGGCCTCATGAATGATATATTTCGGCCTCTATTGTGAAAGTATGTCTTGGTATTTTTTGATGATGTTTTGGTGTATAGTATGACTGAATTGGAGCATTGGCGACATTTGGAAGACGTGCTGAATTTGTTGAAGCAAAACCTATTGAAGATCAAGAAGTCCAAGTGCCTATGGGGAGTACCAAAAGTGGAGTATTTAGGCCACATCATTTTAGCAGATGGTGTAGCGACGGATCCTCAAAAGATTGTATGTATGACTGCTTGGCCTATTCCTACTACTACCACTGGATTGAGAGGATTTTTTAGGCTGATCGGATATTATCGCCTATTCATCGCCGGATACGGCAAGATCGCTGCTCCTCTCACTTCTTTGTTGAATAATGACTCTTTTAGATGGACGGATAAAGCCAATTTAGTCTTTGAAAAATTGAAAACAGCAATGCCGTGATAGGCTCTAATACCAATTGATAGGCTCTGATACCAATTTGATATACTCTAATATCACTTGATATGCTCTGATACCAAATTGATGGGTTCTTGTACCAAAAAATTGGCTACGGAATAATTCCTTAAGATCTGAATTTATTGCATAAAATAGTCCGCATAATTATGGAAAAATATTACTCAGATATACTCCAGTAGTCAGAAAATTATAAAACTAATTGGGTTAGACCCGTAACTTCCTGATCTACAATTTTTGTATTTACGCCCTTTGCAGATTTGAACGGTACTAGGGAATAAAATACGGAATAACATTAGTGAAGGTGGTGATGACGAGTCGAGTGGATGTTAGGGTTATGGATGGGTATGGAGATGAGGGTGGATTGTGGAAGTGATTAAGGGAAGTAGATAAAGGGAACGAAGTGGTCGAGATCCCAAAGAAAGGGGTGACTCGACAGACGAGGAAGATTAGAAGTTAGAAAAAACCTTACCAACGGTAAAGGTTGAAGGATGGTGAAGAGGGAGGAGGGAGGAGTCTAGAGAGAAGATAGGAGGCAAGAAATCAACAATCCAATAGCATAATAAAGTAGCTGCCATCCACATATTTGTAAAGGCTAGCCAACAAGTCCTAAAAAAATATGAAACCCTAATTCTAGAGTATTCTCGTCGATCGCATTCGAATGCGCCCGGTCTCATTCAAATGCACTTAGAAAGCCCTATCTCTAGATGTGCGAATGTGATATAGGCGTTCGAATGCAGGCGTTCGAACTCGCCCGATCGCGTTCGAACGCACTATATCCGTTCTCTGTATTTGCGAACCTGATGTAGGCATTCACAAGGGCGTTCGAATGTGACCTACAGGAATTTTATTTTAATGAAAATAAACACCTAATGCAGTAAGAAAAATCCTAACTAAGTGTATCCTAACGATGGCACACGTTCTATCGCTACCGAACTTCACCAAAGAATTCATTGTGGAATGTGATGCGTCGAGTGTTAGCATAGGAGCTATACTAACGCAAGATAAATATCCTATTGCCTATCTCAATAAGGCTTTATCACAAAAATCTCAGAAATTATCGACTTATGAGAGAGATATGTTGGCAATTGTGCATGCGGTGACAAAGTGTGGAGGTCTTATTTAATCGGTAGGCAATTTATTATCCGAACCAATCAAAGGAGCCTCTCTTACTTTATGAGACAGCGCATACACAATTCGATACAGCAGCGATGGGTCATAAAATTGCTACGGTATGATTATGAAATTCAATATAAGAAGGGAACGAAAAATAGAGCGGCGGATGCACTATCGCGTCAACCCGATACCGCCGAGCTTGCTGCCTATTCATCTCCTACCTTTTCCTTCCATGACGAGCTGAGGTATGCATGTACATCTAACCCAGATATTTTGAGATTATTGCAGGAGGTGATGGATGATCCGGAGCACCATCCCGAGTTAGAGAAGCGAGGCGGTTTGCTAGTGGACCATAGATGCATTTGGGTGCCCGCAAATGATAGATTACGGCAGAAATTGTTGAAGCATTTCCACCACACTCTAGAGGCTGGTCATGAGGGTGTCTTGAGGACTTATAGGAGGATATCTCAAAGTTGCACGTGGCCAAGATTAAGAAGGGATGTGAGGAGTTTTGTCCGTGCTTGCGAAGTCTGTCAAAGGGCTAAAGTAACCACATTGAAATCAGCCGGATTACTACAACCTTTACCTATACCGGACCGTGTTTAGGAAGATATTTTTATAGACTTCATAGAGAGTCTTTCGCTGATACATGGTTATTCTATTCTCTTTGTGGTGGTTGACAAATTGAGTAAGTATGCGCACTTTTCGGCATTGTCACATCTGTTTTTAGCCAAGTCGGTGGCTGAAATTTTTGTTAGAGATGTTACTTGGTTACATAGCATGCCACACACAATTATCTTAGATCGTGATTATATATTTATGAGCGACTTTTGGGCTGAGTTTTTTAGATTGCAAGGGACTCGATTAAACTTCAGTTCCTCCTACCGTCCATTGACGAATGGCCAAACCGAGGTGGTTAATCGAGGCATTGAGAAGTATTTTAGGTACTTTGTTGGAGAAATGCCAAGATGATGGTTGGAGTTTTTACCGTGGGTAAAGTGGTCTAATAACACCGCTTACCATAGCAGCATTGGTATGACTCTATTTGAGGTGGTGTATGGACGCATGGCTCCGACGTTGCACGCTTATGATCTAGTGGCATCGACAGATAGGACGGAGGTGAACTTAGCATTGATGGATAGAGACACCACATTGAGGAGGCTGTGTGCTCATCTTAAACTTGCTCAAAACCGCATGAAGCAAGTTTATGATCGTAGCCATAGGGAGCAGGAGTTTGACATCGGTAGTTAGGTGTTTGTGAGGGTGCAACCGTATCGACAGGTGAAGGGCGTAAATATGAAAGTTGTAGATTAGGAAATTATGGATCTAACCCAATTGGTTTTGTAATTTTTTGACTACCGGAGAATATCTTACAAATATTTTCCCACAATTGTGCGGACTGATTCCTATAATACATTCAGATATTGAAGAAATCTTAGCGTAGCCTATCTTTGGTTCCAGATCTCATCAATTGGTATCAGAGCCCTATCAATTGGTATTAAAGCCTATCAATTTGGTATCAATACCCATCATAACACCTTCCATTAACTTAAACTATACCAGCAAAGGAATATTCTATTTAATATATAAAATAATTTATAAGTATCTAAATTACCCATGCCTTCTTCAGAGGAAAGACAAAAAGGAGGAAAATAGTAGTGAGAGTATTTTAGTAATTTGGTTGATATTAGTTAGTCAAAATAACATCAGGGTATTAAACGAGAATTATAGAAAAAATGTAAGGGTCGGGTTACAAAATCATCAAAGAATATATGTGAATCACAAAATGAGTAAAATATAGGGTGTGATTTGTAAAATACCCTAAATAAGAATTAATTATAAGAAACAGTCTGCACAATCGAGAGAAAATATTTACCAAATATTCTTCCATAGTCAGAAAATTACGAAGCCAAATGGGATCGATCTATAGCTCTCTAATGTACTTTTTTTTGTATTTATGCCCTTCAATATTTGAGCTGCAACTAGGATAAAAATATGATATAGTGTGGATGATGGTGATGGTGACGAGTGAAGTGGATGTTAGGGCTATGGATGATAATAGAGATGAGGGTGGATGGTTGATGTAGTTTAAGGGATAAAGATAAAGGAGAAAAAGTGGTCGAGATCCCAAAGAAGAATGAGGACTTGACAAACGATAACTAAATGTATCATTGTAACTTGGGGGAAGCATGATGCTTTTCATGTTATCTTGTAATTCTCTAGATAGGTGTAGTGTATTGTACATCAAGATCTACTTATGCCGAGTTCCTTATTACAGAGTTTGGAGCAACAAAGGTCATTGTATTAGTGTGAATACGCTAACCCTTTAATAGCCACTATTATTATCATTTTCTATGTTTATGTTTTGAACTAATAAAGGAACCTTTTTTTCGTAATAATATTAGATAGGTGAATCCATATAATTTTCTGATAAGTACATTTTCAATTGGTTTATGAGTATCAGTATATACTTTTAGCAGTTTAATTTTGTCTCAAATAGTCGAACTTTAGTGTTAGTCGCTCCTCTAGTTGTTAATGCTCAATTGAAGTGATTTATTATTTCTTGTGTGGTGTAATTTTGTTAATAATGTTATATTATGTAGAATGTGTTATTTTTTATTGACATGCAAGAAATTATTTTTGCGAAACTTTTAGTTTTTTATGTTAATGTGTCTAAAAGAAAGGTCATAATTCATTTAAGATCTAATATGTATCCAAAAACTATTTGATACGTATTCAAAAACTATTTGATACATATCAAAAAACTATCTAATCCATATCCGTTTAGCTAGGATATGATTTTAAATTTTGTTATCGATCAAATATCCGTATTTGAATCCCTTTCCAAACCAAAAATATAGATCTGAATGTGGGTTGAGCACTATTTGATCTGTATCAAATCCGTTCTCACCCCTATATGGAGTTGTAATAGTTAGCTAATAGTTTGTTTGGAGAGAAATTAAAGTTTTAGTCAATCAAAGGAGCAAGTCTCGGGATGGGTGTTCGAACGCATTTATCCGAGAGCCAAAAAATTAACTAAGCGTTTGAAGCCTTCAAGGCCGTTCGAACGTCCGACGATAAGAAAACCCAGTTTAGGTATTTTAATTAAGTATTTTTGCTTATGTTAGGCAATAAGATTCAAGCTTGTTCGATCCTATTGCTAAGTCTAGTCGAGTCAAGGAGCCACTTATAAATAGATGTGGTGTGCACCTAAATAGTCATCTTGGATTATTGAAGTTAATTTGTAAGATCGTCTCCTTCCTCCTTGTTTGATTGCCTCTAAGCTTTGGAACCCTAGCCACCATCTAAAATATAAATTGCTGCCTTCCTCTTTGTCTGGTCACACCCTTTGACTCTAAGGGACGACCCTACTTCTTCTCTATCCCTTTCTACCAATTACCTCGACTTCCACCACCTTCCACAACCCTAGGCCCTTTCCATGATCCATCGTGA
The DNA here is from genome assembly GCF_048772165.1 of Typha angustifolia. NCBI lineage: Eukaryota > Viridiplantae > Streptophyta > Magnoliopsida > Poales > Typhaceae > Typha > Typha angustifolia. The sequence goes on along the minus strand of NC_133253.1, from coordinate 12,107,787 downwards.
TAGATTCATTCTCCATCCCGAATCTATCTCAATCCCAAAAGTACTTTACTTTTAACTATTGGATCTTTAGTTCATTCTTAACTTTGGAGATCTATGGTAACCATAACTTTCTCTATGTGAGCCGAAATCTAGTTTAAGTCTTCAAATTTGGATTCGTGGTGATCATGGTGTTATGACGGTGATCATTACAGGATCCCACTTTAATAATAATAGTAATAAAAATATAAGTACAATGTTCTTATCACTACTTAACTAAATAATCATATTGATGTTCATTATAGGCTTAGGTAAGTCAATCTAAAAATTTATATATTTATTAAACAGGTAGAGTTGGCATAGCTTACCAAGGCCTAACATGTAATTAAAGTAATTAAAACAATTTACCTTAAATTATTGTTCCACTAGTTATTATCAATTAAAAGTAAATCACATAGGCAACATTTAATTACTTTACTGTGTTAAATAAGACCATATGCTTAAAATAATTTTTCTACAATAATCTGTATTAATTTTCAAACAAGAGCAACTAATACGAATATTCCTAGATCACAGACTCATTTATTAAACAAATTGATTTAACCAAAATTATAATCGACTACGTTAAACTCTAATTAGTGCTAATTCCTTATTATGAGCAACTAGTTATGACACTATTAGGCCACGATCTAAATCATTAAAAATTGATTTATAACAATTATTATAACTGACAAGTTGTCCTTCAAAAATGTTTAATTAAGGCTCAAGTTTGACATGATTAACTAAGTAAAAGATTAAAATAAATTAAAAGAAATTAAAAAGTAATTAATCTATTTGGGCCAGCCTAATAGTAATATTTTCGTATATTGACATTTAAATTAGTTAATTTTAGTTGGCTAATTAACTCTAGGTAACCTTCACGCCAAAACTAAGAGTTTTAAAAGTATATATGCAAAAGCTATTTGTTTTCAAGGTATGTGCAAATATTAATTTTAGAGGAACAAAACAATAAAGAATTTTTAGAAGTTAAACGAGAACCTCATAAGAAAAACTAATTTTGGTGTCGTGAACCCTGCACATTTGTGGAATAGAAATTGTAACACCCTCCACCAAACACGTGCCTCTCATGTGGGTAGAACCCACATGATTACCACGTGACCTGCTGTGATACGATTCGGACTTCACCGATGTCGTCTCGAGCATGGATGCACTTTACGGGTGTCTTTTATTCTTATTTTAGTGTTTAATTTATAGAAAAATAAGTCTTCTGTCTGTCGCGTACGAACGCAAGTGGAGTGCGTTCGAACGCGCTTGCGAACGCCTGCATCAAATTCATAAATACAGAGGATGCAAAATGTGAGTTCAAACGCTGAGTTCGAAAACGGTTGCGAACGCGTACATCACGTTCGCACATACAAAGAACGCAAAATATGCATTCAAACGCAATCGGGCGCGTTCGAACACGGTCGACAAAAATATACTATTTTAGGGTTAATAATTGCTATTTTTGAATTGTTTGGTTAGCCTCTAAAGGTGTAGATGGCAACCATAGAATCATTATTAAATGAATTAAGTTTTGCCCTAGTCCTTTGTCTTCTACCCTCTCGATCTCTTATTCCCTAGCATCGCCGCTTCTAACCCCCCTCGACCGGCCACTCACTCTAGTCCCTTAGGGGCGGCCCACTCCTCCCCCTTCTTCTAATCTGTTAGGTTTTTTATTTGTTGGCAATTTTGTACAAAATATTCTAAGTATATTTTTTCATGTATTTGAGCTTTACACAAGTCTAGAATATCACTGGTGTGAAGAATTGCAAGATCATTGGAGAAAAGCCGTCGCGTTCTCACCGCGTTCACAAACACGTTCGAACACGAAATCTGCGTTCACACAGACAGAGAGCCGCGTTCACAAGTGTGTTCGAACGCGGGCTCTGCGTTCACACAGACAGAGAGCCGCGTTCAAAAGCGCGTTCGAACGCGGGCACTGCGTTCACACAGACAGAGAGCCGCGTTCGAACGCGGGTACTACGTTCACACAGACCGAGAGCAGCGTTCACAAACGCATTCGAACGCAACCTGAAGAATTCAAGCTGTCGCGTTTGAACGCACTTGGGCCCGTTTGAACGCACCTGAGATTAAGTTAGGCCGTTCGAACGCACTCGGGCCGCGTTCGAACGCACCTATGAAGTTTGCAATTTATTGGATTTTCGTGAGTACGATTATGACTTGGATTTGGCTCTATCTTGGAGATCATATATAAGGATAGTGTTGCCCTAACCTAAGGGAGTGGAAGAAGATTATTCAAGGAGACTTTTTGGAGGCTACATCGGTTCTTCAACAAACAAGGCCCTTCGCATCTACAAATCTTAATCTTTCGTCTTAAGGGCTATCTAGACGAAAGATCAATCTCAAGGGCTACTGAGATTGGACTTCAATCACAAGAAGTAGTGAATCGTGGGTTCTAGCGATCAAGACTGAGAGGAACAAAGTCGTTTGGATCGACGGGTTGTTTTGTGAGTCAGTCTTGTAACTGCTACTATCATAGTGATTGGTTTTGATCCGAGTTTGGATCCGTGGTTTTTTCTCGTTTGGGTTTTCCAAGTTAAAATCTTGGTATTCATCTCTGCTTTCGTTCTTAATATTTCTTCAGATTTTTACTTAAGCGAACGAGCAATATCATTGCCTAGTGTTTAGATACATACGTGTGTCTAGGGGTTTTTTCAATTGGTATCAGAGCAAGTTCTCTCACTCTTTGAGAGAGATCAGATAGGCATGGATTTTCATAGAGATGGACCCTCATCTATTAGACCTCCTATTCTAGATGGATCAAATTATGGATATTGGAAAGCTAGGATGAGAGCTTATTTGAAGTCTATAGATGAGCGAGTATGGATGGCCATTATGAACGGTTGGAGTCTATCAATGTACATGGTGAATGATGAGTTAGTTGAGAAACCGATTGAGTCATGGGATAAAACAGATTATGAAAAAGTTGGCTAGAATAGCAAAGCAATAAATGCAATTTTTAGTTGTGTTTCCTCGGAAGAATTTAGAAGAATATCTACTTGTGAAATAGCAAAATAAGCTTGGATGATCTTAGAAACAACTCATGAAGGTACTATGGCTGTAAAACTTTCCAAACTTCAGAGGTTGACTACTAATTTTGAAACCCTACGTATGGAGGAGAATGAAACATTTGATGAGTTCTATGCAAAGTTAAGTGATATAGTCAACTCCAGTTTCAACCTAGGAGAGAAAATTCCTGAAAATAGAATTGTCCGTAAGATCCTTAGGTCTCTTCCAGAAAGGTTTCAGGCGAAAGTTACAGCTATTGAGGAAAGTAAGGACATTGACTCTATGAAAGTTGAACAATTGGTAGGAAATCTACAAACATTTGAGTCTAGTCTTTCAAAACCGAGGAAGTCCAAAGGGATAGCTCTATCCACTGTTGAACAAAATTTAGAGGAGTCTGAAGATGAAGGTGATTTAGATGTTGAGATGTTGGCTATGTTTGTCAAAAAGTTCAATAAATTCTTTCGGAAGCCATTGGGATCTCGGCCACTTCGTTCCTTTGTCTACATCCCTTAACCACATCCACTATCCACCTTCACCTCCATACCCATCCATAACCCTAACATCCACTCCACTTGTCACCACCACCATCACCCACATTCTTTCATGTTTTCATCCAATTGTAGTTCGAATCTGAGAAGGGCATAAATACAAAAGTTGTAGATCAGAAAGTTATGAATCTATCCACTTAGTTTTGTAATTTTATGACTATCAAATAATATTTGATGAATATTTTCTCACGATTGCACGGACTGATTCCTATAATACATCCAGATCTTGAAGGAATCGTTGCGTAGCTTATCTTTGGTACGAGAACCCGTCAATTTGGTATTAAAACCAATTGAGGCAACCGAGATGGGTGGTTTGCACCTAGAATGCCGGCTGAAAATTCTACGGGTTCAAAGACAGTGGCTGCGAATACTAGACCACGACCACCTTTGAGACCTTCTTCCGATGTTAGAGGAGGCACAAGACCCCCCCCCCCCCCCCCCCCCCCCCCCCCCCCACCCCCGTTCGAACTCTCACACCTGCCCAGGTGGAGGAGCAAAGAGCGAAGGGCCTTTGCTTTCGATGTGATGAGCGTTTCACCTTTGATCATCGGTGTTTCAAACCGATTGGGAGTGTGATGCTTATCGACGGTCTTGAGGAGGATGATGAGGTTGTTGATAATGGAGAGTGTCTAGAGGAGGTCCATGAGGAGGCAATTGAGGAGGGCATGGAGGAAGATATCCAAGCTGAAATATTGATGCATGCATATTCGGATATTTCCGCGTCGAGGACGCTACGGGTAGACGAACTCGTTAGAAAGCATTATGTGCACACCCTCATTGATTCGGGGAGTACACACAACTTTCTAGTGAGGAGATTGGGTTTGGATGCCGAATCAACCACGAGATTTGACGTTGCTATTAGAGACGGCACGAAGCTTAGGGCGAAGAGCTTGTGTCACCGGGTCGGTATACGGGTGCAAGGACACGACATCATTGTGAACTTATATTTGTTGGCGCTAAGAGGAGCGGATATTGTCCTAGTTATTCAATGGTTACAAAGTTTGGGACTCGTCATATTTGATTTTCGAAGCATGTGGATAAAATTTAAACAAAAAAACAAAGATGTGCGGCTTGATGGTGTTCGGTCTTCGTCGATTCCTACGATGTAGCCTATGGTGGGGCTGCCTTGTGCATATGATTTTGCCTATCTTCTTCAGTTAGGATTAGTAGAAGATGAGCCTCAAAGGAGTTCAAGTACTATCATTGAATTGTCTAATTTATTAGATAAATTTTTTGGACTGTTTGAGGAGCCACAGGAGTTGCCATCGAGGAGAATGACGGACCATCGCATAGAGATTATACCCAGGACTACACCGGCGAATGTGAGGCCATATTGGTATCCACATGTGCAAAAAGAAGTTATCTCAAAGATGGTAGTTGAGATGTTGGAGCAAGGTCTCATTCAACTAAGTCATAGCTTATACTCATCCCTCATGCTATTGGTGCGAAAAAAGGACGGGACATGACGTTTTTGTGTCAACTATCGGGCACTAAATGCTATTACCGTCAAATACCGGTATTCCATTCCGGTTATGAGGAGTTACTGGACAAGCTTGCAGGTGCGACTTGATACGATTCGGACTTCACCGACATCGTCTCAAGCTTGGATTTACCTTAGGATATGATTGAGTTTTAGGATAAGATTGAGTTTTAGGATAAGATTGAGTTTTAGGATAAGATTGTGTTTTAGGATAAGATTGAGTTGTTGGTTAGCCTATAAAAGTATGTGTAGGGCAACCAAAATTATTATTGAATATTGAGAATTGAGTTTGCCTTGCCTCCTTCATCTTCTTCGCTCCCGTTCCCTCAATCTCCCCGGCGACGCCGCTTCTAATCTCCCTCGACAGGCCAATCACCCTAGTCCCTTAGGAGTGGCCCTCTTCTCCCCCTTCTTCCAATTTATCCATCGCTATCCTTAACCTTTCCATCATCCATAACCCTTCCACCATCACTTTTACACCGGTGCCACCCCATCAACACCGGCCCTCCACAATCCACCATTACCTAGGATTTCGTGCCTTCATCCACGGAATCCAAAATAGAGTATCCTGACGTTCGTCCACTAAACGAACGATATTTCGAGATCCCCATCTCCGATTCGCCTGAAACTAGATCCGTTGGAAAGCTCTTTTCCGGGCCTACAACATATCAAAATTTCACAGCGATCCAACGGCGGGATATTTCGGGATCTGATCTCAAAGTTCCGTGCAAGATCGTATTAATCTTGAATCAGAGCCATAGCACCAAAAGAGGGTTCGTATCAATCTGGTATCAGAGCCTATAGCCGAGGAAGGATCGTAACAATCTGGTATCAGAGCCACCGTTCCTCGAACAAGCGCTTCCAATGACGATCACTCGATCTAATAGGAATACGGAAGAACCTAGCGTTCTATCCATGTTGGGGTCTATTTCCAAACAGATTGCCATCAACAAGCAAATAATGATGGAGATGATGCAGGAAATACGGGCATGGACGAAACCTTTTTCAACAAGCAAGGCAATCACAAGACAGCATTGGGAACCCTCCACAACATACCCAACATCCTCCACGGCCTCCCCGTTCATCACAAAAATAGGGGAAAGTTCGGCTATCCAGCAAGAGCGAGATTCTACACCTCGACCTATGGTCAGCCGCAACGAACTGCCACCGGCTACAATGAGATCCTCAACCATTGTAGCAGCCCTCGGAACCTCCACATCTTCCCATGCACCGGAGACCTCGTCGACAAACCGCGAAGTGCTGGCTACCCCACACCTGGTCGCTGGATATCCCTCATCAGGAATCCTCATCAGTGGTGAAGGAGATGATCCGAAATCGCGAATTTCGACACTTGGGCCGCCTTTCACTAGCTCCCTTTGCAACCATAGTGAGTCGGCAACTAAGAAGAAATCGCATATGGCCTCCAGCGATCTTCTACCATTCTCCTCGGTCAATCGACAGTCGACCACGACAGCTTCATCACCAGCGATGACGTTGCAGCTCCCTGCCAAGCTACCACTCAAAGGAGAAGGCCACGATCTTCCACCCATGGCAGCTGAAAGTGCAGATGTGGCTGGACATCGAGGAGAAGAAGTTGAGGAGCAACATCACGCGGAGGACACGATGGCCAAAATCTCCCTCCACGCCTATTCGGGGACAGCTGCGCCAAAGACATTGCGGGTGAACGGTGTAGTCAAGAAGACCACAGTGAGAATCTTGATTGACACCGGGTCCACCCACAACTTCATTGACAAGAGGCTCCTTAGGAAGATTGGGCTCGAGTCGGAACCCACGGAAGGGTTCGATGTGACGATTGGAGATGGCACAACTTTGCGAGCAGATTCTATTTGTAGAGGTGCAGAATTGAAGGTGCAAGGCCAAACTTTCACATTGGATCTTTATCCATTGGCCTTGCAAGGTGCCGATATTGTTTTAGGGACCCAATGGCTTCGGAGCTTGGGGCCCGTGACCTTTGATTTTACAAGCCTCACATTGACTTTTTGGAGAGATGATCAGAGAGTGTTGTTGGATGGAAGTAAACCGCTGCTTGAACTTTCAAAAGAAAGGGAGCTCGCTTCTTTCTCGGCACCCACTTTTCCTTTCTTTTCAGATCTACGGAGAGCCAGTGCAGAGGATAGTGATCTGGTCCGACTCATGGAGGAGTTGAGAGAGAACCCCTCAAGCAACCCCGAGCACGAGGAGCGCAATGGGTTAGTACTAGAGCACGGGCGAATCAAGGTACCCCGAAACGAAGAGCTACGGAGGCTATTGATGTCACACTTCCATGATACTCCTATAGCAGGTCATGAAGGGGTATTACGTACTTACAAGCGGCTGGCCCAAAACTGTACTTGGACTGGGATGAAGACGGACGTGAAGAAGTATGTGCGTGAATGTCAAATCTGCCAACGAGCCAAATCGGAGGCACTCAAGCCTAGCGGGCTACTGCAACCACTACCGATACCAGAGCGTATTTGGGAGGATATCTCCATGGACTTCATCGAGGGGCTGCCGGAGGTTCGAGGACAATCGGTGGTGTTTGTTGTGGTGGATAGATTGAGCAAGTATGCACATTTCATAACATTGTCTCACCCGTTTTCAGCAAAAATGGTTGCTGAAATTTTTGTTCGGGAAGTGGCACGCTTGCATGGGATGCCTAGGACTATCGTGTCAGACCGGGATCGCATCTTCATAAGTGAGTTTTGGTCCGAGTTCTTCAGATTGCAAGGGACTCAAATCAATCTTAGTTCAGCATATCACCCCGAGACGGATGGCCAAACCGAGGTGGTGAATCGTGGACTAGAGCAATACTTGCGATGCTTTGTGGCGGATCGACCAAAGGATTGGGTCAAATTTCTTCCCTGGGCTGAGTGGTCATACAATACCGCTCATCACTCAAGCATTGGCATGACCCCATTTGAGGCGGTTTATGGGCGCACTCCCCCTGTCTTGCGTGCCTACGATAGACTCGCGGCGACGGATAGGACTGAGCTTGACTTGGAGCTTGCTGATCGAGATGAAACATTGAGACGGCTCAAGACTCACCTAGCCACAGCACAAAACCGCATGAAGCAAACGCATGACAAAGGCAGACGTGAGCGAGAATTTGAGGTGGATCAATTGGTGTTCGTTCGAGCTCAACCGTATCGACAATCCACATTGAGACCCATTTTGAACCAAAAGTTGGGATACAAGTACTATGGTCCGTACCGAGTGCTACAACGAATCGGTCTAGTAGCTTACCGATTGGACCTACCTGAAGGAACCAGGATACATCCCGTCTTCCATGTCTCGGCATTGAAGGCCCAGATCGGGCCTAACCATGTAGTGGGTTCGACCTTACCCGAACCAATGGAGGAAGATGGCTCCACTGAGCCGGTTCGAGTCCTAAGTCGTAGGAGAAGACGCCAAGGATCCAGATTAGAGACTGAAGTGCTGATTGAGTGGTTGGGCAAACCTACTGACGAGTCGACATGGGAGCTAGAGGCAGACATCATGGATCGCTTCCCAAATTTCAAACCTTGAGGACAAGGTTGCGGAAGCGTGGTGGATTGATACGATTCGGACTTCACCGACATCGTCTCAAGCTTGGATTTACCTTAGGATATGATTGAGTTTTAGGATAAGATTGAGTTTTAGGATAAGATTGAGTTTTAGGATAAGATTGTGTTTTAGGATAAGATTGAGTTGTTGGTTAGCCTATAAAAGTATGTGTAGGGCAACCAAAATTATTATTGAATATTGAGAATTGAGTTTGCCTTGCCTCCTTCATCTTCTTCGCTCCCGTTCCCTCAATCTCCCCGGCGACGCCGCTTCTAATCTCCCTCGACAGGCCAATCACCCTAGTCCCTTAGGAGTGGCCCTCTTCTCCCCCTTCTTCCAATTTATCCATCGCTATCCTTAACCTTTCCATCATCCATAACCCTTCCACCATCACTTTTACACCGGTGCCACCCCATCAACACCGGCCCTCCACAATCCACCATTACCTAGGATTTCGTGCCTTCATCCACGGAATCCAAAATAGAGTATCCTGACGTTCGTCCACTAAACGAACGATATTTCGAGATCCCCATCTCCGATTCGCCTGAAACTAGATCCGTTGGAAAGCTCTTTTCCGGGCCTACAACATATCAAAATTTCACAGCGATCCAACGGCGGGATATTTCGGGATCTGATCTCAAAGTTCCGTGCAAGATCGTATTAATCTTGAATCAGAGCCATAGCACCAAAAGAGGGTTCGTATCAATCTGGTATCAGAGCCTATAGCCGAGGAAGGATCGTAACACGACTATATTTAGTATGCTTGACTTGAGGGCCGGGTATCATCAAATTAGAGTTCACCCGGTGGATGTGCACAAAACTACATTTCGGACTCCGGACAGGCATTACGAGTTCCGGGTGATGCCTTTTGGTCTCACCAATGCTCTAGCTTCCTTTCAAAGCCTCATGAATGATATATTTTGGCCTCTATTGCGAAGGTATGTCATGGTATTTTTTGACGACATTTTGGTGTATAGCAGGAATAAATTGGAGCATTGGCAGCATTTGGAGGATGTGCTGAATTTGGTGAAGCAAAACCAATTGGAGATCAAGAAGTCCAAGTGCCTATGGGGAGTGCCACAAGTGGAGTATTTAGGCCACATTATTTCAGCGGATGGTGTAGCTGAAGATTCTCAAAAAGTTTCATGCATGACCGCTTAGCCAATTTCTACTACTACCACTTGGGGCTAACCGGATATTATCGCTGCTTCATCACTGGATATGGCAAGATTGCTACTCCTCTCACTTCTTTGTTGAAAGACTCTTTTAGATGGACGGATGAAGCCAATACAGCCTTTGAAAAATTGAAAACAGCAATGACGACGGCCCCCGTTTTAGCGTTACTAATACATTGTGGAATGTGATGCATCGGGCATTGGCATAGGAGTTGTACTAATGCAAGGAGGGCTTCCCATTGCATATCTTAACAAGGGTTTATTATAAAAATCTCAGCAATTATCGACTTATGAGAAAGAGATGTTGGCAATTCTGCATGCAGTGACAAAGTAGAGGCCTTATTTGATCGGTAGACGATTCATTATCCGAACCGATCAAAGGAGCCTTCCATACTTTATGAGACAGCGTATACACACTCCGACACAGTAGAGATGGGTCACAAAATTGCTAGGATATGATTATGAAATCCAATACAAGAAGGGAACGGAAAATAGAGCGGTGGATGCACTATCGTGCCAACCCGATACCGCCAAGCTTGCAGCTTATTCTTATCCTACTTTTCCCTTCCTTAATGAGCTAAGGTATGCATGTACATCTAACACAGATATTTTAAGATTGTTGTAGGAGGTGATGGATGATCCGGAGCGCCATTCAGAGTTAGAGGATCGAGGCGATTTGCTGTTGGACTGCGGATGCATTCGAGTACCCGCAAATGATGGATTACGGTAGAAATTATTGGAGCACTTCCACCAAACTCCAGAGGCTGGTCATAAAGGTGTCTTGAAGACTTATAGGAGAATATCTCAGAGTTGCACGTGGCCAGGATTGAGGCAGGATGTGAGGAGTTTTGTCTGTGCTTGCGAAGTTTGTCAAAGGGCTAAGACAACCACCTTGAAACTAGTCGGATTACTTCAGCCTTTACTTATACCGGACCGTGTTTGGGAAGAAATTTCTATGAATTTCATAGAGGGTCTTCCGCTAGTACGTGGTTATTTTATTATCTTTGTGGAGGTTGATAGATTGAGCAAGTATGCGCATTTTTCGGCATTGTCACATCCGTTTTCAGCCAAGTCGGTGGCTGAAATTTTTGTTAGAGATGTTGCTCGGTTACATGGTATGCTACACACAATTATCTCGGATCAATATTGCGTATTTAAGAATAACTTTTGGGCTGAGTTTTTCTGATTGTAGGGACTCGATTGAACTTCAGTTCGGCTTACCATCCACAAACGGATGGCCAAATCGAGGTAGTTAATCGAAGCATTGAGCAGTATTTGAGGTACTTTGTTGTAGAGATGCCGAGACGATAGTTGGAGTTCCTACCATGGGCGGAGTGGTCTTATAACACCGCCTACCATGAGGAAAAGGATTGGAGATCATGAGGTCGTTAGATCAATTCTACCAGAGTCATTGGAGGAGATAGAGATTGTCGAGCTAGTTCATATACTTGCTAGGCACCGTCGACGACATGGTACTAGATTGGAGATGGAGATTCTAGTTGAGTGGTTTGGCAAGCCATCAGATGAGGTGACATGGGAGTTGGAGACTGACATTTTGTAGCGTTTTCCTGACTTTTCACCTTGAGGGCAAGGTGGGAGAAGCGTGGTGGGCTGATACACTTAGTTAGGATCTTTTCTTAATACATTAGTTGTTTATTTTTATTAAAATAAAATTCATGTAGGTCGCGTTCGAACGCAGGAGGGGTCGTATTCAAAACCCTTGCGAATGCCTATATCAGGTTTGCAAATATAGAGAACGCATATTGTGCATTCGAACGTGGTTGGGTGAGTTCGAACGTGATACGATTCGGACTTCACCGACATCGTCTCGAGCATGGATTCACTTTAGGAGTGTTTTTGTTTCATGTTTTAGTGTTTAATTTCCATTAAAATAAGTTTTCTATAAGTCGCGTTCGAACGCGGATGGAGTGAGTTCGAACGCGGTTTGTGAACGGGGTTGTGAACGTAGGTGAAGAGAGTGCACTGTGCGTTCGAACGCGGTGCGTTCAAACGCACTGTGAACGCCTGCATCACGTTCGCAAATACCGAGAGGCGCGTTCGATCGTGAGTTCGAACGCGGTCGACGAAAATTGTATTTTTAGGGTTAATTTTGAGTTGTTGGTTAGCCTTTAAAAGGATGTGGATGGCAACCAAAGGGAGGAATTGATTATTGAATATTGAGATTGAGTTTTGCCTTGCCTCCTTCATCTTCTTCGTTCCCGTTCTCTCAATTCCCGGCGACGCCGCTTCTGACCTCCCTCGACCGGCCAATCACCCTAGTCCCTTAGGGGTGGCCCTCTCCTCCCCCTTCTTCCAATCTATCCAACATTTGCCCTAACCCTTCCATCAACCATAACCCTTCCACCACCACCTTTTCACCGGTGCCACCCCATTAACGCCGGTCCTCCACTAATCATCATTACCTAGGATCTCGTGCCTCCATCCACGGATCCAAAATAGAGCATCCTGATGTTCGTCCACTAAATGGATAATATCTCGAGATCCCCAACTCCGATTCGCCTGAATCTTGATTTTTTGGAAAGCTCTTTTCAAGGGTGACAATATCAAAATTTCACGTCGATCCGATGGCGGTATCTTTCGGGATCTTATTTCAAAGTTCCATACCAGATCTAGTTCAGATCAGGAAATTGGAAGAGATCGAACTTTAGCCTAAGGGGAGATCGTATCAATTTGGTATCAGAGCTCCATAGCTCGAGGTATGATCATATCAGAACGCCCGTGTTCGAATGCCTGCATCGCATTCGTAAATACAAAAGAACGTCTTTTGATGTGTTCGAACGTGATCGGAGGTAATCCTCTAGAATTAGGGTTACATATTGTTTTATGACTTATTGACTAGCCTCTATAAATATATGGATGGCAACCAATTTCATAATACTATTGAAATATTGATTTCTTGCCTCATATCTTCTCTCTAGACTCTCTCCCTCCTCATTCTTCACCATCTTTCCACCTCTACCGTTGGCAAGGTTTCTCCTAACTTCTAATCTCTCTTGTCTGTTGAGTCACCCCTCTTTTTTGGGATTTCGACCACTTTGTTACCTTCGTCTACATCCCTTAACCACATTTACTATCCACCTTCACCTCCACACCCATCCATAACCTTAACATCCACTCCACCCGTCACCACCACCATCACCCACGTTCTTTCATATTTTCGTCCTAGTTGCAGTTCGAACCTTCACCTCCATACTAGAGAATATTTGACGAATATTTTCCCACGATTGCGCGGACTGATTCTTGTAATACATCCAGATCTTGAAGGAATCGTTGCGTAGCCTATCTTTGGTATGAGAACCCATCACCAAGCCACATGGGCCAAGCTACACCCACAATTTAGGGCTAGGCTGCTTATAGCCCAAGCTTGGGCTGGGCTGCTTACAACCCCAAACCCACCACTCACCTGGGCTGAGTTGCATGTAGCCCAACCCACCTGAAGCTCAGGTTGGGTTGCACCTAGCCTAGTCGAGCTTGACACATAGGTTAGGGTGCGCCCAGCCCAGCCTAACATGGGCTAGGTCATGCCTAGTGCAGCTCGACTCACAGGCTGGGGCACACGAGCCTCGAGCTGGGCCACACCCTGCCAAGCTTGACACGTAGGCTCTAGGCTGGATTGCACTCGGCCTGGCCCGCAACGGGAGCCCGTGACCCGACCCGACACGTGGGCCCGGGGCTGGCCACACTCGGCCCGGCTAGACACGTGGGCCCCAAGCTAGGCCGCACTAGCCTGACTCGATGCTCGAGCTCGCTGCACCTAGCCCGACCGCCCCCTCCTTCCTCACCTCGACCAAAAGGAGAGAGGAAGGCAGGCTGCTGGCTAACTTGGTCGTCAACAAGCAGAAGTCAACCGAGGGGAAGCCAAGTAGCCAGCGATGGCTAGTAGCGAGCACCCACCTTGCCTTGGTTGGGCCACTTGATGGCACAGGACAGGAGGGCGCCAAAGGGAGCCATCGTGGGCATCCTCGCAAAGAGGGGGAGCTCACCGAACCAGCGTGGCAAGGCACGAAGCCGCCGGCTAGCCGAATCACAGCGAGGCCAAGAAGGAAAACGTTTGGAGAGAAAACTCACAATAATTATTTAATTACAGATCTGACTTACCGAGATGTGGAGGTAGTCTAGCACTTCAGTCCATAGGGTCGGCGGCACTCCGATGCGGCGGGGGGGAGTGAGCTGGCGGGGAGAAGAAGGAAGAAAGAAGAAAAAGAAAAGAAAGAAGGAGAAGAAGAAAAAAGAGGGAAGAGGGAGGGGGAAGAGGCGCATGTGCCCCATTTTTTTTCTTCTAGTTGTTACCGGAATAGCTTTTCTTTAGAATAAAATCTTGGCTAGAATAAAACCTCATTATACTTGTGTAGTAATTAAACAAGTTAATTTCTTATGGTATACTAATTCATTATTATTTCTCATCTTATTTCAAACCACTTTTAAAATTAATTTAATAATAACCCGCAATTAGTATTTTGCTTCTAAATTACACATCACTTAAATATACATCATCTTAATTAAAGTTGAGATTTCTTTTCTATTTTCTTTCTCTCTTCTCTCGAAGGCAATCATTTCATCTAAATAAAATATATATCTGAACTACAATGCAATATATCTTAACTATGTGATTATATGTTCACACAATAATTACATAACTCCACATTATAATACAGTATATGACCATAATAAGGCCACATTAGGACAGAAGTTGATATGTGCGTATAAATTTTTATTTTTATGGTTTAAAAAGTATTTTTATTAACTCAGAAATATAGAAAAGTAATCTTAGTGCATAGATGTTTGTGAGAGTAAATACGAGCTTATAGCTTTGGTGCAAAAAAAATTTAAAATTATTTCTTTCTGCTGCAATGTGAGAAAGTTGAGATATGCATGGAATTTCTACAGTAAATACAGTGTAGTGCAAGTATATAAAGCATTTTAGATTCGCAATTATAAAAAATATATTATAATTTTAGATAAATATATATTACTATTGATGCTTTACATCTAATTAAGAGTATTTTTATCATTTGATATAAAATATTATAAATTTTTAATACAAATTCACTAATTTTCAATACTTTAATACTGACTTTATATCATATTAAATATAATTATTAAATTTTATACTAATATTCAACTAAATATTAGAATAGGTTATATTGATATTAGCTCTCTTCATTTGATATTAAAAATTAGAATGAATGCTATTCTAAAATAGGTCGTGAAATTCTGAGAGTATCTAGCTAATTCTCGATTGTAGACATTAGAAAGAAAATTTGAATTTACAATCACTTTCTTGGCGTCACGCCTTAGGTAGCGACCAACTGGTAGCCTGCACACTCTTTGGTATCAGGTTATAAAAGTCATCCTGTCGAGCTGGTTACAATGTTCCTATTCGAGCTTGTTATAACTTTTGACTGACAATCTCGGGAACTCAAAAGATATTTCTTTATATAATATTTTAAAATCCAAAATTAAATACAATTATTTTGTATTGCTTGTTCGGGAACTCCTGGTATAGCTACCATCCGGCGCAAACATAATTAAAAATAAGAAAAGTTGCATATATAACACTCTATTTTTTTTTAATAAAATTATGATTTATATCCTACATTTTTACTATTTATAAATTAAGCCTTATGATTTAGCGAATATATGCACTACCGTTAGATCAGTTAATTAAACTTAATTAAATCTCTAAGTTAAATTAACTAAATTAAAAAAATTATGAAAATACCCATAACCAAATCATAGTAAGGGTATTTTAGTAATTTTAAAAATAAGAGTATTTTAGTTATTTTAAAAATAAAATATATTTATTTAACAGAATATTCTTACGGTGTTAGTTTAAATATATCTTTATTTAATAGAATAATCTGACAGTGTTAGTTCTACATATATTCGCTAAATTAGAAGGCTCAATTTATAAATAGTGAAACTATAGAATATAAACCACAATTATATTATAAAGCAAGATGTTATATACAATTTTTTTTAAAAAATAATTATTCCAAGAAATAGGTGCCAAGACTATTAGCTGGTTAGACTTCAAAATTACAATGAAAACCCTAAGAATGCATTTCATTTAGGGATATATATATATATATATATGTATATATATAGTATATTATTTTATATTTATTTAAAGTATTCCTATAACTTCATATATTTATATTTCCATTATTAAATATTTTTATATAATTTATTCTATTTTTTTTTTAATTTTGAGTATTTTGGATTGAATGTGATTAATATTTATAATTAATATAGTATAATTTAATGATATAATTTAAGTTTGAGATAATCAATAATAGTTTAAAATAGTAATTGACTTTACAAAGAAAGAATAATAATGTATTTTTGTTTAGTCATTCTATATATAGTCTTGTATAAATAAACAATAATTTAAAATTATTATATAAATTAGTAATATGTTATCCCTTGAAATAAGTCTAGAAATAACTTATTGGTTGGTCAAATACACCCTAAGGTTCATCAATTCATTCTTTACCAATGATCTTAAATAGCAAAATTGGCTATCCTATATTTTCACATTCGAATTTATATCCGTATATTTGGGTCCAAGGCCGATGTTATGCTAACAAGAACAGTAGAAATATAAAAATATAGTAGATTATACTTTCAGAATCTAATGGAGTAATAATAGAAAGAAAGGCAAAAAGAATGGATAAAGTCAAATATGAAAAAAAAAAATCGAATAAAGGGATATCCCATTCCCATTTATTCAACCACCAACCCCTAAACCTAGAAACCTTTGCTCACACGAGTTGAGATACTGAAAAGTGAAAACACCAAACTTCATCCCCCTCACTTTCGCATCTATAAATGCCAACTTTGGTACTACTAACCCCCCACTACAGAGCATAGTTGTTGGAAATATCACAAGAGAAAAAAAGAAGAGTGAAGAAAAAAATGGCGGCTTCCACTGTTCCGTCTAATCTCCATCTTCTCTGCCCCTCCCCGCCATCGTCTCTCTCCCGCCTCCTCCTCCTTCCCCCTTCCTCCGTCAAAGCTCTCCGCCTCCGTCGGCGCTCACGCCTCCCTGTGGTTGCTCAAGCCGCAGCCGCCGGTGGCATGGATGCTAAGCCTACCGTTCTTGTGGCTGAGAAGCTCGGCGCGGCGGGCTTGGCTCTCCTTAAGGAGTTCGCGAACGTGGACTGTTCCTACAACTTGAGCCAGGAGGAGCTCTGCACCAAGATCTCCCTCTGCGACGCTCTCATCGTGCGCAGCGGCACCAAGGTCGTTCGCGAGGTCTTCGAGTCCTCCGGCGGTCGGCTCCGCGTCGTTGGGCGCGCCGGCGTCGGCATCGACAATGTCGATCTCGCCGCCGCCACCGAGCACGGCTGCCTTGTCGTTAATGCTCCCACCGCCAACACTGTTGCTGCCGCGGAGCATGGCATCGCTCTGCTTGCTGCCATGGCGCGTAATGTCGCCCAGGCTGATGCCGCCCTCAAAGCTGGTCTGCTTCTTGCCCCTCTGATTTAATACCAATTGAATTGTTAGAATATTTAAGAAGCTCTTCTGATTTTTTTGATATTGAATAGTGATTACTTGTATTGCTGCTTCAATGCAATGCTTCCTACCAATTTAATATATTGGATATCTAACATAATGTTTTGATGGAGAGAATACAAGAGAAAAGAAGAGGAAGAAAGAGAAGAGAAATTTATGTTTGGTTGAAGAGAGTAGGGGAGAAAAGAAGAGCAATGAAGAGAAGAGAGAATAATTTCTTCTCCTCATGTTTGGATTTATGAGAGAAAAGAAGAGGAGGAATTTTCTCAAAGAAAAAATGACCTAACCTTTGGGTGAAAATGCGATTTACTTTTCTATATCAAGTTGCATAGTAGCATAGATGTGATCTATCCTGATTTAATACGTTTGACTTTTGTCTTGATGCCACTTTCCTAGTAATTTTTGTGATATACTTCTAAGAATTTGTGTGGTTGCTGTGTATGAATATGGAAAACTGAAAAGACTATGCAGAAAAACTCTGAATGCTTGAGTAAAAGAAGTATAGTAATTGGATATTTCTATAGAATTGGGAGTTTTAGTGACTTTTCTTTGTTCAGTACTGGATTCATAACTCGTATTAAATTTAGTTAATAAATTGACAAGATGAGTTTTACAATTATCACTACTGTTTCTGAAATAAGTAGCATTGCATTTTGCTATGTCATCATCCACATGTTCTGACTAACAAAGGATGGGATACTAGGATAACGCATATTGGTGGAGGAAAAGGATCCATATCCCTAGCCCCAATTGTTAAGTTTTTGGCCAAAGTATTGTTATCGGGAAAAATAATTCCCACAGTATGTCACTATTCAATTATTTACTGATCTACTACAACTTTTACCGGCTTAGCAAATCACTGTCTCAGACAATGATTAATAACTATACTACTATGTTGGACAAATGTTAGGAAAAATGATTAGAGAATTGCTCTCCCAATAAGCAATTTATAAGTCATTTTTTGAGAAAATGATTCATATATAATATACTAATATATTGACATAGCCATTCTCTCTCGATATACTTCTCCTTCTCTCACAAGTCATTTATCTTTACAACAAATATTTCTCTCCGATAGCAATTTTTATGAAGAGTGGTTCATTAATTGTTTTTCCATCATGTTAGTCTAGTGACTAATTGAGTTAAAGTTGCTGTCTGAGATAACTATTTGTTAAGTTGGCAAAAATTATAGTAGTCTTAGAAATAGTTTGAACAGTATCAAACTGGAGAAATTATTTTTCCCTGTAGCAGTACTTTGTTTAAAATCTCCCAAATGGTTTGAAATAAAGTCTTGGTGCTGGCTTCATTGTTCTTGATAGTTTTATATGCCTTCTTTAGATAGTTCTTAAAGTTATTTTAAACCTTTTCTATAAGAAAGTTTTAATTGAAGTTTTTAAATCAATCAAGAGCACTATGAAACCTTGTTTTCAAGATATAGTTGTCTTTGATCAGTTAATAGATGTTTTTGTTCTCCTTCTCTAAGCTAAATCTTGATTCACGCAGCTAAATCTTCTCAACCCCTCTTTTCTTTCTTTTTTCTACATCTTAAACATCAAGAGTTGACATTCTTCTTCTTCCTCTCTTGTTCATTCTAATTTCTTAGATGAGAATCAAAGTGATGTTGCAGTTGGAAACTCTTTACAAGGATAGTAATGAGTAGTATAGGTATCACATAACAATACATCCCCTACATGTCAAAGTATCTATGAACAGCATACTACCCCAAGAGTATAACTGAAAACTCAAAACAAAATTTTGTGCCAGCATCTTTCTGTTTCTTCCTGTCAAGACAAATGGGGTCTTCAATGCTCTTGCCCTACAAAAGTCGTATTGCTTTTGCCCTCGTCTCTGCCCTTGGAAGTACTGCCTACATAGAGATAGAGATTTAATATGCAACACTAGTTCATCCAGGATTTTTCATACATAGTGTTGTTGGAAGATGCACTTATTTCTTTCCAATCAAAAAGACCAAATAACTGTGACCACCCAAATTTTCCACCTTCCTTTGACTTTTTTTTAAATTGTCAAGCTCTCCTGCTCTCGTAAAATTTCCAGGACCTTCTTGGCCTTTCACCACCAAAGACATTCTCTATCCACCTGAGGATTCTCCCCACATATACACATCTAAGAAGAAAAGGCTCAACAGATTCTCTTTTCCCATAGAAAACACATTTTCATTCCCAATTTCTTTCAAGAAAATTGCTCTTTATTAAGAAATCTATTGTTACCTATCAAAGAAAAGACCTAACATTAAGTAGGATTTTTAAGCTACAAAGATCAGGAAACAACTTGGATAGTCTTCCTCCATTATTGATTAAGCCATACAAAGACTAGTATAGAAATCTCTTTATTGTAAAACCTCCAATAAGAGATATCTCTGCTACCCAAATATTTTTCACCAGATGCTGAAACATATTTCCTCTACAGTCTTTGGATCAAAATCCAGGTTTCATCTATAAGAAATCTCCCATAATTGTTCACCAAAACCTCCTTTGCCATAACATCCTCATCCCATGCAATAGAAAACAATTGAGGGAAACAAGTTGCTAAAGAACATACACCATTCCCTAGGTATCTAGAAATGAATTTTACTCCCATTATCGAAGCCAACCAGTTCCTACTTTAAAGCTGGCCCAGAATTACTCTCCAAAAGGGTAAAAACTTTTCATATTTTTCAATATGAAATCCCTTACATTTAACCTTCTGTAGTATCTTTTCATTATAACCCAAGCCCATAGTAGATTATTCAGTTTCAGCAGCCAGCATCACCATTTTGCTAATAAAGCAGCATTCATGTCTTGAATATCTATAACTTTCATTCCACCATCTTCTTTTTTCTTCTGTACTCTCTTCTAATTCATTAGCATGTCATTTTCAAACCCTCTCATTTCCATGAAAGTCTACTCCTTAGTTTGTCAAATATCCTCTTGACACAACCATATACCAATAAAATGGAAAGGTCATATAGAGGGATAGTACTAAACACTGAATTAACTAGAGTAACTCTTCCTCCAAAAGGTAAAAATTTTCATTTCCAAACTGGCAATATATTTTCCACTTCCTCTATGACAAAAAACCAGTCCAGCATCATAATGTGGTCGAGCCAAATATTTGATTGGCAGTTTTTTCACTTTGCAACTAAGTGCATCTACAATTTTCCTCCATTCTTCAACATATTTTATATATCAAGGGGTTCTTACTAAAATGTACTTTAAAGATGTATATGTGCTTGAAACTAAAAAGAAGAAATTTTGGCACAACTAGCTCATTAACAAAAGCCTTCAAAAAGATTAAGATTACATTTGCATATTGCAGATTAATCACTCCTTTTGGAATTAAATCTTCTCCTAGGTCAGTAGTTGAAACCTGTTGCTTTGTTCAATCCAACAATTTATTGAATCCAATGTTTTGAAAGGCAACCCATGGTATGCAAGCGCCAATGCAGTTAGCATTTTTAATATATAATATTAAAAATTATTATATATGATATATAATATCTATGAAATTTTTAATACTACATTACACAAACATAATAGCAATATCCCAACCATTTTTAATATATAACGAATAATATTATCAAAATCATCAAGCAACCGAAGAGTAAAGAAGTTTCAAATATCTAGTTCACTACATCATCCTCATTCTCAAACAACTAAAGAAGAGAGACCGGTAAGGAAGAGCTAGTCAAACTCTAGCTCAACGCTTATCTTTTGATTCTTTATCCAATTGGAATAATTGCCCATCCATTTCTCTTGACAGAGAAGTGGAAGGACTACTATTCAAGATTCTGAAATTCAATATCGGGATTAGGATTGGCTTTTCAGAAAAACGATATATATTGGCCATATCGACTATATCAGCTGCCTATATCGGTTTGACTATTTTTTAATTACTAAAATTCTAAGTATTATTAAAAAATGCAGAAAATTTCTAAAAAAATATAGAAAAAATGACAAGAAAATAAGAAAATTATAATTGCTCACAGACGAAACCTAAAATTAAAAAATGTATTAACTTAAAACTTTTTTTTCTAATTTTTTTCTTTTCTTCTTTCTCTTCTTTCTTTTCCTACTCGCTTTTGCTCTCTCCTCTCTTATTGCTGATTAGCAATTTTCTGTTTTTTGGTTTGTTTTCTTCATTTTTATCTCTCTCCTTTCTCTTTCCCATCTCTCTTCTTGCTCTCTGTCATCCCTTTTCTCTCTCTCTTTCTCCTGCTCACTCACTCTCCATTCTCTCGTCTCTCTGTATCATCTCTATTAATAGAGATAGAGAAAAAAAGTGAGGGAGGAAGAGAGCAGAGGAAAGAAAGAGAGAAAGAAAGATAGAAAGTAGGAGGGGACTCGTCGGAGTCTGAGAGGGAGAAAGAGAGATGGGGCGTCGAAGAGAGAGAAGAAAGAAAAAAAAATACTAACTCGAGTTTAGTGGAGATTGAGCACACCAAATCTTCACCAGAGCATGTCACTAGACGTCAAGGTCGTTGGGATCTACCCTGGTGTCGTTGATATAGGAGGGAGAGTAGAGAACAGAGAGAAAAGAGAGAATAGAGAAACAAGAGGGTGGAATGGGCCCGGTTGGATATGGGTTGGATTCAACCCATATTTGATAAATCCCACCCATACTGGGTAGTAGGTAGAATCGGCCGATACAGATGGTGACTGGTTTCAGCTATGGATCGGATTGGCTATGGCAGATCTCGATCCATTTTGATTGATCTAACTCAGGATCGATTGAAATCGGGATCCATGGTGCTACTTGTAGTGCTCCTCCTTGATCTCAAATGTTCTTTAGTTCTTGATGCTTCTATAATCATATCCCAAGTTAACCCTTTACTTGTGAAGATCTCTTGCTATAGATCATCAACGAATAATTCCCTTACATTATTTTTCTCCTTTTTTGAAGTGGTAGGGTTCATCTCTTTCTCTTTTCTTCGATCCTTCATTCTTGTACTAAATTGTACATGAATTAAATCATTCAACTTTATTTCCAATCTATTGCTCATCTTTGGATGAATATGAAATCAAAGACCAAATCAGTATCATAATAATAATTGAAATTGACAATTTAATTAATACATTATACATTCAAATAAGCTCTAATTTTTTTCATATTATGAGGAGCTACATATCAAATTAGTAATCTTTATTACCATGCTATTTAAGTAGAGGGCACCAAATTAGTATCCACTATACTAATTAGCTAATATGAAATCATCAGCACTTTTGAAATGTAAACTTGAATGAGTGCTTTTCTGTAAAAGTTCTCAAGACAACTAAGAATACCATCCATTACCTTATCATTTGACTCTATTTTATTACTATCTTTGTAATAATAATACGGATTTAAGTAATATACAATGATGTTGAGAGGAGTATTTAACTTTTCATTAAGTAGTGATCAATGGCATTTAGAAAAGGCTTATTATTGTTGAAATTTTTTATGTCCTTCGTTGACATCATTCAGCTATTATATCCCAGTAGTAGCTTTCTTTCACCTTCAACGATTCAAAGCAACTTTATGAGGGAAGGAATACTTTAACAACTAATGACGCTTTCCTCTAATTGATTATTGAGGATAGTAGAATAAGCTCTTTATTTTTTAGTAGTTTTTGACCGCTTGCATGTTGTAAATTTATTAAAAGTAAATATATACCATAATTTTTCTTTCTTCTCCAAAATATTTTGCAAAGTAAGAAAATAAGTGGTTGGTACAAGATGTCTAGCATATGTGAGGGTATTTTTCTTGTAGCAATTATACAATTGCTAAATTAGTAACATCATTATCAGCCACAATTTGGATAATATTCTTCTCTCATTTTCTTATTACTAGAATCAACAATGTCATGGATGTATTCACCTGTATATGCTTATTTAGAGATATTAACATAACATAGAAAACTAATGCCCAACTCACAATTGACATATAAACTCATTATGCTTCTTCCTCTTTGATTTGTCTAAGCATCAATTAAAATTAAGCAATCATAATGCTTCTTCCTCTTCCTCTTTAATTGACTCTCCTTCACTCCACCTAATCTCGAGTTAGAAATGAATTTCTAAATGGTGTTCCATGTAATTCCACCTCCACATTATATATCCAACAGAGGCAATTGGAGCAAAAGGATAATCTCCCCTTTTCTTATATTGCTCTACCCTAGGGAAATAAGTCAATAACCGTCTGAAGAAGAGGGGACATAAAGCACCTCATCTTCAAGAATAGTTAGCTACACTCCTGGTGCTGCAATCAATATTCTTCTATTGTTCTCCACTATCTTTCCCCAAAATAAAAATAAAAAGGTTCTTCTTCGTGTGTCACTCAGCCAAGTATCCAACAGTTTCTTTTTCTCATTCTATTTTAACTTCTTCCTGTAGCTTTCAACTCTAATTTTTACAATTAAATCTTCCCTTGCTCCCATCCTTCACTAGCACCAGTACTCTGTCCTTGAATCCCTGTTTTCTCACCCAAGTAAAGGATCCGCCCTCCATTCTTTGTGGGTTTCCTCAACCTCACATACCACATTAGGCCAAACCACCATTGACCACAGCAAGATTCTTAGGTTTATCTTCTATCCTCAGATTAGCCATGGATCACGTTCTATCATCCACCATATCCAAAATCACAATTGAAGAAACACGTTGATCAAACTCATACCAACCCCATCATTTACCCCGATCCACATTGAATTGTTCTTCTCAATGACCCTAAACTCCGTCTATTGAGTAAAAAGAGACAGCCATCCCTAGGTTTATCTCTGCAATTCACTTAACAAATCCTTAAAACTCTTTTGCCATAATCCATCCTTTAATTACAGAAACTACCATGCTTCTTCTGAGGTTGTTTGACTTTAAAAGAATATTTCAATTACACCACAGGTGAACTTGGTTTTAGAAGAATATTTCAATAATGCTAAAGACAACTTGAAGAAATGCCCACACCTGTCATGACTCTTCTTGGACAAGGAAATGATCTCTTCTAGGCTTTTCACACAAACAAATCACACTATCCCAGCAAGTGATTGCTCAATGCCCCTCTTTTCCACACCTAAAACACCTCTTACTGAATCAAGATTTAGGCTGCAGTTAGAGTCTGTCATTTAAGACAAAGTGTTTAGGATTTTTTACTTTATCTGCTTTAGCCCCCAACAGAGCACCACGATGTAGTAAATTGTTATTCAAACCGTTCATTTTATTTGATCATTTCTAGTAATCTCACCAAGAACATTGTGAGATCCCACATCCTTGAGATCTCTGTTATTGGTGACAGTGTCACCTACCTTCTCGGAAAAGCAAAGCTTTATTGGCATCTCCTGTAATCTACAACTATATATCCCGACCTTCTGCAGCAGCACATCCTTTTCCAGCATTGATGCTTTTCCCATACTTCGATCCCTAAATGCATCTGAGGAAGACACATGGATAGCCGTTAGAATTAGTGTTGAGATTAATTGCAGAAGAAAGAATAAGATAATTGCTAGTCGAAGGACACTAAAATTGATGAAGTTCTAATTTACATGATATTTCAGTTTACTATAGTTTAGCAAAAGCATTAAATGATGAAGCAAAAAATTCTATTTCCTTTTGTAATGAAAAACAGATTCACCTTTATCTACCAAAAAAAGTAAAATCAAGTTAGAAGAAGTATGGAACAACAGATCAGCAAGATGATTATCAAGTTTGAAGAATTATCTGACACAACCAAAAACTATTGTACAAGTATCATACCTATATGTATTCAATAGTCATACAGCTAGCATAATGAAGTATAAAAGCTTCACAGTATGCTATGCACCATGATAACATGTGTTGCGGTTCTTGATTTAGGTGCATAGTGGTTCGCTTCAATTTGTATCAATTTCTATTTATGTTTAGAAAAATTAAATAGTTTCTGGCAAGTACGTTTGAACGCAAAGTGATAGCATTCGAACACACGATTTGCGTTAGTACATTTAAAGAATGCGTTTTAGTCGTTCAAATGCCTGATTTCATGTTTGTACATACAAAAAATATGTTTTGGCCGTTCAAATGCAATCGGGGTGCGTTTGAATGTGCGACGAATAAGTTGAGTCGTAATAGGATTTGTTTAGGGTTTTTGGATATTTGGCTAGCCTCTATATATATAGAAAGACAACCTCTTTGGATTATTGATTATTGAATATTGGAATTGGTTTTCATCTAGGCTTGAGTCATGTTCTCTCTCCTCCTGCCTCCCCCTCGATATCGAACCCGAGTTTTTGTCTACAACTGAGATTAATTCTCCGTCTGTTCACCCTTCTCTTTCTAGCAACCAATCTTACCTTGAAGTTCTCTTCTCCTCCCCCATCTAGTTCCAAGCACTAATCCATCCACTATACCATAATTATTTTTCATAACCCTAACCACGTATTCCATGTCCATCCCGCTATCTCTTGACCTTCGGTCACTATTTCATACGTAACTTTTGATTTACTCATCCGATTGTCATGATTCTAGTTGTATTGGATTTCTAACTCATAGAGAAACAATATATCCAAATCTCAGATCAATTCAACGGTTAGATCGATCCCAGTTATTTTCGCAAGTTTTGTGCTGATTTCTGTCCAGATTATCAATTCGGATAGAAACTCATCTTCACCAAAAGTGACTGTAACAACATGATGCAAAATTAACTTTCATTATCTATGAAACTTAAAAGCAATTCTTCCTTCTTGCCGTCATGGTCTAATTTGGATGGTGCTTCATGTAATTAACAAATCACACAGATCATTATTTCTGTTTGTGCAGGTAAATGGCAGCGCAATAAATATGTTGGTGTGTCTCTTGTTGGTAAAACACTTGCTGTTTTGGGATTTGGAAAAGTTGGATCAGAAGTTGCTCGTCGTGCTAAGGGTTTAGGCATGCATGTAATTGCACATGATCCATATGCATCTGCTGATCGTGCTCGTGCAATAGGAGTGGAATTGGTTACCTTTGAGGAAGCTATATCAACTGCTGACTTTATCTCATTGCACATGCCTCTTACTCCAACAACCTCCAAGATTCTTAATGATGAAGCTTTTGCAAAGATGAAGAAAGGAGTGCGTATTGTGAATGTTGCTCGTGGTGGTGTTATAGATGAAGAAGCTCTAGTTAGGGCACTAGATTCAGGAATTGTTGCACAGGTTTCTTTCTATTAATTTTCTGTTCTCTAGCTCTGTTATGCTTGGGACCTTAGGCAAATAACACGTGTTTTTCATTGCACTCTGATGTCTGGAACAACCAGGCTGCTCTTGATGTCTTTAGTGAAGAACCTCCTGCTGCTGACAACAAGTTAGTGCTACATGAGAATGTAACAGTGACACCACACCTCGGTGCCAGCACAATGGAAGCACAGGTAGGATAATGGTGCATTTTAGAATCTTATTTTGTTCTACTGGCCATTTATATTGTCAGTCTAACTGTTAAATGCTTGCAACCTCCAGGAAGGAGTAGCCATTGAAATAGCTGAAGCTGTTGTTGGTGCCTTGAAAGGGGAACTTGCTGCTACAGCAGTAAATGCACCAATGGTTCCAGCTGAGGTATAATTATCTCAGAATTGTTTGCGTTATATTTTCACCTGAATGAAACTTATAACTAGTTAAAGTCAGGTTTTATGAAAATTTCTCAAAGTAATATGGCCAGTGTAGTTCGTTAGTTTGTTTGATGAAGTAGAATGAATCAATCCTTCCAGTGAATGATGTCACTCTTCTTGAGTGGTTGTGGCAATAACTGTGATATTTAAGTCTTTGAAGTTAAAAATGATAGTGATCTCCCTACTAAAGGTGGTGGCTGGTGGCTGCATTTTTAAATTTGTTTAAACAGTTCCTATTTGGGATCTACCACACATACTTCTTTTCCTTTTTTTGTTCCTGGCCAGCATGAATTAGTCTAGAATACATCTAGAGAAGCCTCATGCAGCAGCTGGAGGTTAGAATGGCTGCTCTCTGGGACTTCCCTTGTCCAATCGATGTTGTTATCTTCAGCTTCACTTTACATGTTGATACGATCTTCCCTTAGGGCTAAGGTTAGATCTATCCTGTTTTTAGATATAAACAGGATCTGACACGGAACTTTGAAAATAGATTCCGAAAAATGCACCCGTCGGATCGACATAAAATTTTGATATGTTGTAGCCCCGGAAAAGAGCTTTCCAACAGATCTAGTTTCAGGCGAATTGGACGGTGAGATCTCGAGATATTGTCCGATTAGTAGATGAACGTCAGGGAGTCCGTCTTTGGATCCGTGGATGGAGGCACAAAATCCTTAGTAATGGTGGAGGGTGGTGGACTGACGATAATAGGTTGGCACCGGTGAATAAGTAGAGGTGGAAGGATTATGGATGATGGAAGGGGTTAGGGCAAGGTGATAGATAGATTGGAAGAAGGGGAAGGAGTGGGTCACTCCTAAGGGACTAGGGTGAGTGGCCGGTCGAGGGGAGGTAAGAAGTGGCGTCGCCGGGGAATGAGAGAACGAGAGAGAAGACGAGGGAGATAAGGGCAAAACTCAATTCATTCAATAATGATTCCATGGTTGCCATCTACACCTCTAGAGGCTAATCAAACAATTAAAAAATAACAATTATTAACCCTGAAACAGTAGATTTTTGATGACCGTATTCGAACACGCCCGATTGCATTCGAACGTATATTGTGTTCTTTGTATGTGCGAATGCGATGCAGGCATTCGCAGGCGCATTCGAACGCATATTTCGCATTCTCTATATGTGCGAACTTGATGCAGGCGTTCACAAGAGCGTTCGAACGCACTCCATCCGCATTCGAACGCGACATACAGAAAATTTATTTTTCTATGAATTAAACACTAAATCAAGAATATAAGACACCCTTAAAGTATATCGATGCTCGAGACAACATCAGTGAAGTCCAAATCATATCAATCCACCACGCTTCCGCAACCTTGTCCTCAAGGTATGGAATTAGGGAAGCGATCATTGAACTCTGACTCAAGCTCGTCCATAACTTAATTCTCTGCACTGGTTTTCCACATATCTGAAAATAGAGGAAGGGTTGGTGTTGAAAAGGATACGAGCTCACTTGTGTTCGGTTGGCGTGAAAGGGCATCGGCCGCTCGGTTCTCGATCCCTTTTTTATAGATTAGCTCGTAGCCATACACAAGGAGTTTCGTGACCTACCGTTGTTGTGCTGGGTGTGCATACGTTGTTCCATAAAATAGGGTAAGCTATGTTGGTTCGTGCGGATAGTAAACCGTTGGCCAATCAAGTAGAATCGCCATTTGATGACGGCATGTAGAATTGCTAGTATTTCGCGCTCGTAGGTGGATAGCTATCGTGATTGGTTTCATAATGCCTTGCTCATATAAGCCACGGGCCTGCCCTCTTGCATCAATACAACTCCAATGCCTTCACCTGAAGCGTCGCATTCCACCACGAAGGGCTTGCTGAAATCCGGTAGAGCGAAAACCGGTGCAGTAGACATAGCTGTCTTTAATGCTTCAAAAGCCTCTGTCACTTTGCTCGTCCATTGAAACCCTCTTTTTCTGAGTAAGGAGGTCAGTGGGACAGTAATCTTGTCGTAGTTGGCAACGAATCGCCGATGGTGCCCCGTCAACCTAAGGAATCCCTTCAATTCTCGCTGATTGGTGGGAATCGGCCAGTCCACCATATTTTTTATCTTGCTTGGATCAGCTTCCACTCCTCTCGTTAAAATTATATGACCCAAGTACTCCACTTGTGGCTCACCCCATAGGCACTTACTTATCTTGACTTTTAACTGGTTTTGTCGCAAGATATTCAACACCTTATGCACATGCTTCAAGTGTTCGCTCCAATTCCTGCTATACACTAGAATATCGTCAAAGAAGACGAGCACGTACTGACGTAAGAGCGGGCGAAAAAGGTCATTTATCAGCTCTTGAAAGGTAGTCGGTGCATTGGTGAACCTTAATGGCATGACTCGGAACTCATAGTGGCCATTGTAAGTTCGAAATGTCGTTTTGTGCACGTCTTCTGGGTCGACACGGATTTGATGGTACCCTGCTCTTAAGTCAAGTTTGCTGAAGTAAGCCGACCCTGTAAATTTGTCCAGCAACTCCTCGATCACTGATATTAGGTACTGATCTTTGACAGTGATTGCATTCAAAGCTCAGTAGTCGATGCAAAACCGCCAACTCTCGTCTTTCTTTCGAACCAGCAACACCGGCGATGAGTAGGCACTTCTACTCGGTTGAATAATTCCTTGCTCTAGCATTTCCACCACTAATTTGCTGATCTCCTCCTTCTGGACATGCGGGTACTAGTAGGGCTAGACATTTGCTTGTTCAGCCCTTGGAATGATCTAGATGCGATGGTCGTGCCGACGGGTCGGCAGTAGTCCTCGGGGCACATCGAAGAGATCCTTGAATTCCTACAGCAGCTCTTGCATGTCAGCTGGTATTTCCCTTGATGGTAGATGTTTTGGTTCAGCAACAGCCATTTGCAATAGTAGAGCTCGGTCCCCTGCACAAGGAAGTCCTAAAAGTGGTTGCAACGTCGGCCCTTGCCACGGTTGGTTTCCATCCGGCAGCACTCTTCAACCATTCCTCCGAAATGTAAGTAAGGTTTGAAAATTCAAATGTTACTGGCCCCAAGCTTTGAAGCCATTGGGTCCCCAAGACAATGTCGGCACCTCGCAAGGCTAACGGATAAAGATCCAATGTGAAAGTTTGGTCTTGCACTTTCAATTCCACACCTCCACAAATAAAATCTGCCCGCAATGTGGTGCCATCTCCAATCATCACGTTGAACCTATCCGTGGGTTCCAACTCGAGCCCAATCTTTCTAAGAAACCTCTTATCAATGAAGTTGTGGGTGGATCAGGTGTCGATCAAGATTCTTACTGTGGGTTTTTTGACTATACCGTTCACCTGCAAAGTCTTTGGCGCGGTTGTCCCTAAATAGGCGTGGAGGGACATTTCGGCTATCATGTCTTCCACAGGCTGCTCCTCAGCTACTTCTCCTTGCTGTCCAGCCACACTTTTATCTTCAGCGGTAATCTCATTCTCTACCTTTTTCAATCTATTTATTAGCATTTCCAATCCCATCGGTTTAGCGCAGCGATGTTCGGGTACAAACTTCTCATCACAACGAAAGTATAGGCCTTTGGCTTTTCGTTCCTCCACTTGAGCAAGGGTGAGTGCTCGTCCTGGACCTTTAGGTGCGTATTTCACATCTTGGGAGGCTTTAGGGATGCTCGAGGAGGCATCATTGCAGTAGCGGTCCTTGGTACGCCGATAACATTTCCTGTCACTATGGTTGGTGGAGCTGGATTGCGACTTCCTTGCCTCATCCAGTTCTGTTTTAGGTGTAACTTCATGGCTTGATGTTTGTCTTCCATGAGTATTACATCTTAGAAGGCCTCCTTTAAGGTTCTAGGTCTTAAAGCCATCAAGTCGGTTTGTATATCTCCTTGCAGCCTGGAGATGGAAGTGTTGCGAAGTTGCTGATCCGTCCATAGGGGTTGGCATCGGCTACGTATCCTCTCAAAATTCTTCTTGGTATGCTAAACCGTGGTCCTTTGCACCGTCTTTGAGAGGAGAACATCGAAGTCTTTATATCCCGATGCTCTAAATCGTCGGGTGATATCGACGCAAAAGTCGGCCCAAGTTTCAATCCTCTCATGGGAATTGGTTGCTCGAAACCAATGAAGCACTGCATCTTCAAGGTGGAAGCTCACAAGTTTCACCTTATATTCTTCCGCTGTACCCTGGTACTTGAAGAATTGTTCCGTCCTATACAACCAATCGATCGGATCACCACCTTTGAACTTAGGAAATTTGAGATGCACGATTTGCCCACGGATATCGTTGTCTCGATCCGGATCATATCCCAATCCCTGTCTAACCAGAGGAGAATGCACCATGAATGGTTGATGATCTCTCTTTTGATTTTGGTTGATTCGATGCGGTTCTGGTTCGTATTGCCTCACCCACAGATCTAGATCTCCAAGACGATCTCCATAGTGGTTCGCTCATCGGATGGGCTCACCTGCAACTGGGCCTGGCGGAACCATTCTTGCTTGTCTCTGCCCATAGGGTGGTGGCAGCAGAGGCTCTTGTTGGTGCAAATTCTGAACTGGTGGCGGCAGATTCATGGAGGTGGACTCGCGTCGTGGGGTCAATGGTGCATTTCCGTTCGCCATAGCTTCCCTTGTCGCCCGTAAGTTCTGCATCATCTCCATCATCATCTGGTTGTTGATGGCCATTTGTTCGGAAAGAGACCCAAACATCACTTGAACGCTAGGCTTTTCCATATTTAGGTTTGGTTGGACAGTTCTACAGATTGAAGTCCCCGCAACCGTTTCTCCCTCCTCTATTGGGGAAATCTCTTCATTTTTATCTCGCCGTATAGCTATGGCTCTGGTTGTCGTCATAGGAAGCGCGTGTCTGAGAAACGGTAGCTTTGATACCAACTTTATACGATCTTCCCTTCGGGTTAAGGTTAGATTTATTCCGTTTTCAGATCTGGACAGGATCTGACACGGAACTTTGAAAATAGATTCTGAAAGATGCAGCCGTCGGATCGATATGAAATTTTGATATGCTATAGTCTCGGAAAAGAGCTTTCTAACAAATCTAGCTTCATGCGAATCAGACGGTGAGATCTAGAGATATTGTCCAATTAGTAGATGAACGTTATGGAGTCCGTCTTTGGACGCGTATTTTGCACTCTTTGTATGTGCGAAACTGATGCAAGCGTTCACAAGCGTGTTTGAACACACTTCACCCATGTTCGAACGCGACATACAGAAAATTTATTTTTCTATGAATTAAATACTAAAATAAGAATAAAAGACACCCATAAAGTGTATCCATGCTCGAGACGACATCGGTGAAGTCCGAATCGCATCACATGTCCGCAAATTTACCTTAATTCCATTATATGATATCTGCTACCTTCTGGACAGAAGTTGTAAGTTAGAGTTAGGCTAGAAAGGTTTTCATTTCACAACATTTCTTAGTTTACTAACCTCTTTAGAGGCGCTACTAAAAGAATTTATTTTTCTTAAGCTCATTTCTCTCTGAGGTGCTGTCTACTTAATTTGTCTTCCCTTTCATGGAGTTACATAGCAATGATGTGTGGTTTCTACAGGTTCTGTCAGAGCTTGCACCATTTGTTGTAGTGGCAGAAAAGCTCGGTAGGCTAGCTGTGCAACTTGTGGCTGGAGGCAGTGGTGTAAAATCAGTGAAGGTTACCTATGCGTCATCCAGGTCTCCTGATGATCTTGACACTAGGTTGTTGCGTGCAATGATCACGAAGGGTCTGATTGAACCCATCTCCAGTGTGTTTGTGAATTTAGTAAATGCTGATTTCACTGCAAAACAAAGAGGTATTCGTATTACAGAGGAGAGAATCTTTTTGGATGGCTCACCAGAGAATCCTCTGGAATTCATACAAGTTCAGATCGCCAATGTTGAATCGAAGTTTGCCAGTGCTATGTCTGAGACAGGAGAAATAAGAGTGGAGGGAAGGGTGAAGGATGGGATACCTCATCTGACAAAGGTAGGGTCGTTCCAGGTGGATGTCAGCTTGGAGGGAAGCCTAATCCTCTGCCGGCAGGTTGACCAGCCAGGTATGATTGGGACTGTTGGAAGCATCTTGGGTGAGCAGAACGTCAATGTTAGTTTTATGAGTGTTGGTCGTATTGCTCCACGGAAGCATGCTGTTATGGCAATTGGTGTTGATGAGGAGCCCACCAAAGAAACTCTGTTGAAAATTGGAGACATTCCAGCCATTGAAGAGTTTGTCTTCCTGAAGCTTTAGTGGCGCTACTGAATCTTTAGCTGGCATGATTGTGAGTTTTCTAAGTATTGCACCTTTTTTTAGGAACTCTGATTAGTAATAAGACCTTAATTATAATATCAATTTTGTTGTCTTGATCTCTTGAACGCTCTATTTCATTTAAATCAGTTTAGTGTTGTTTAAATTGCTCTCTTACTTGGAAAATACTGGTGCATTGATTTTCCATTACACCTTCGTTACTTACTGAAGGTCCTGGGTATCATGTTAATTTATGTAGGCAGGTGGATGAACCTTGACATGATCTTGTTTTCTGTGAAAGGTTTACCTTGGTGCAATCTGCTTTCAAGAATTAGTGAGAGTGTTGCATCTGATATTGATTAGTCCTTCACATCAGCCTAAAAAATTTGTCCAGCTTTATCTGATTATTATCCAACTGCACATATTAAGACCCTTATTTGGACAAATTTCTTGGCACACTTATTAAAGATGACGTATGGATTACATTGGAACCTCTTTGATTACCTTCGGGGCTTATTTGTTCCGTGAAGCTGGCTGAATATGGAAAATAATTGATTCATTAACCATACATGTTTGAATGATAGACTGGTGTTTGATGGGTTGAGGTTGAATAAGTAAATGCTGAATGAGCTATTCAACAGTGTTTGGTTGGTGTTTTTGGATAATTGGATAAGTATGACAGATAATATATTAGATATTATGCAAAATCTGTAGGTCAAATTATGAAAAACCAAAGATAGTTTTTGATTTTGCAGATGCTGTCTTTTGTTTACTTTGCAAAGGTAAATAAATTTTGTTATACGAGGCCTAAGTTCCTTAGTTATTATATTAGCATTTTTGGTGCCATTTTACTCATTTAGCAATAACAAATTAAAAAAGACTGTCGTGTCCTAGTTTGATAGTTCTTCCATCTGCTATCCTCTTATTCTCTTTTCATCTTCTTTATTTTCCATCAATAACAATTGAAATGTATTTTTTCCTCTATAATGATCTTATTTGACAATCCTAAAAGATAGTTTCTAGCTTTAGACTTTTTTGTTGTCCTTGTCCATTCTTATGTTTCCACTTCAATCAATGGCCACTTTTCATCTACTCTATATTCTTATGTAATTCAAATATTTTCAAAATGAAATTATAGGTTATATGCAATGTAAATTCTTAGGTTCTGAAGATCTTTGATGTATATTTATAAAAAAGTATATAGATTCTAAAGGTAGTTGATGTACATAGTTTATTGATACAATGCATACTATGTCAGGGAGTCTGCTTAGTTTTATATTATGGATGAACTTGCTGAGGTCTACGAGTCTCTTTTTTGTTTTTGCTATTTTGATCTTATCTAGTATTGGTTGTATATTTTTACCCCTCTCGAACTCTGTGAACCTCAGACGTAAGGCATGTGACAAATTAGAAATGTTTCAACATGGTACTAGAGCTCAGTTATTAAAACTCGGCAAGTCCATCTAGAATACTATACATGTGACATAGGATGCCAATAGTGATGCATAGATGAATAACTTAGGATGTTGTCTTCTGCAAATCTAGGATGCTACCCTGTTGTTGTCATGCCACATTTCAGAGGGCACATTGGCCTCTATGGGGAATCTCATTATGAACGTGCATAGACTTTGCATGACTAGCCCACTTTATTATGCCACAACTATTAACAAACATTATATGCAGATGTACACATTTTGTTACGGAGATGCTAAACTAGGACAGGGAGAGATTGGGTACTAGATACGGTCAATATAGTGATGCCTGTGGGACTGGGTCAATCAAGATGAGCTTACAATCCATACTTACCCATCACTACTTTCAGGTCGACCCAATCCAACTTTGATTCTTGTAGTTCGAGGGGCCTTAACTGTGCTATATGTTACACTTGTGTTAGGGGCTCGATTAGGGGCCTCGAGGTGACTACTAGGTCTGGAGGCATACCTAGATCTTTGAGGACTTGAGGATGCTACAATTTTGGCTAGGAGGGCCAATGTTAAGAGATTGTGGCCGGGGATCAACTAGAGCCAGCTCATCTTACCAATGTAGATCCCTATGCTGGCCAAGTATATGTGATGATCAAGTAGGATGCCATGGCTTTCAATGAGGTGGCGACAAATTCTCCGATTTTGTTTTCTCAGCTTACTAAAGTTTTATTTGATCAGGGGCCACACACATCTTTATTCTTATTCCTTCATGTGTTGAGTTTCTTGATAAACCCTTCTTGATATCTACACCTTTAGGAGATACATCTGAGATAAACCATGTGTTTCATTCTTGCATTATTAGCTTGGATTTTTTGGTCTCCTACCTTAGGAGATGTAGGATTTTAATGTTATCCTAGGAATAGATTGACTAGCATCATATCATGCTAGCGTTGACCGTTTCAAAAGGAGGTGGTACTACAGTTTGATGATGGAACAGAATGTTGGATTCGCAAAACTCATCCGGGTTTCTTATCTCAAATCTCTTCCACTTTTTGTACCCGACATATGGTGCAAGGAGATTATTTAGGTCTCCTAGCAAATATGACAGTTGTACTGGAGCTACTCCCTTGCTTGGCCAATGTTGTTGTCATTTGCGAGTTCCTTGGAGAACATTGATGAGTTGCCTCTAGATTGAGGAGCTGAGTTTGTTATTACCGTAGGTCCTAGAGCAGGTCCCACTTTGAAGACACCCTATCAAATGGGGCGCACAGAGATGATGGAACTCCGTAAAAAAATTGATGACTATCTAAGCAAAGACTTTATTAACTCTAGTTTGTCCTCTTGGGGTGTCTTGGTGCGAAGAAAGATGATACCTTGCACTTGCATCAACTATCAAGAGGTGAATTGTGGTTGATCGAAGAACAAGTATCTTCTACATTCAATTGAGGACCTCTTTGATCAACTTTGGAGAGCCCGGGTGTTCTCCAAAATCCATCCACCACATTAACCTGGAGAATATCCTCTAATGTTTGGATGGTGAGCTCTAGCTGTCTGTTCATCTAAAGGTGATATGTTATGATGAGATCTTTCCTAAACAAGCTGCTCTATCGTGTTAATGAACTAGCAAGAAGTTTGCTCACTTGGTTAATATGTCCACAATTAAACAAATGGAATTCGTTTCTCTATTTGGTCTCGGGCAAGCCGGTAATAAAGTCCATCGTAGTATGCTCCCGCTCCCTCTTTCACTAAGGAATGGATAATGGTTGTAGGATACTCGGGGAGCTCTAA
The DNA here is from genome assembly GCF_048772165.1 of Typha angustifolia. Taxonomy (NCBI): domain Eukaryota; kingdom Viridiplantae; phylum Streptophyta; class Magnoliopsida; order Poales; family Typhaceae; genus Typha; species Typha angustifolia. The sequence continues at coordinate 12,071,477 of NC_133253.1, read as the reverse complement.
TGCTCAATCACCTATTGATAAGTCAGACAACGAGCGATAAATGCTGCAATGTTCTTCAAACTTGGCCATTTGGTATATCTTGGTCTCATTGGATGTACATTGTAGATGAGCTTCTATCAAAATCTCCTCCCATAAGACCTCGACAAGGTATGCGTGATCTCTCCCCTTATCACAATGCCTAGAGGGTCCAAACCATAACCAGTCTTTTGACCAATTTGCACCTAATAAATAATTTGGAGAAAAACTAGCTCACTGTATTGTGTTGCCTCAATCCTATCTAGGAGGATAGGCTTGGCGATCAACTAAGCCAGTTAGTTGTTACGGACTAGATCTGAACTAATCTAAACGTAAAAAAATTATGAAAATTTAGATGGTGGTGACTTACGAGATAGGGTTTTAATGGCTCTAGTTTTATGTCAATCGAATGTTTAGATGAAAAGATATAATTAAATTAGTGGAGCAAGATCAGAATGGGGGCAAAATGGTAAATATCCGACATTACGGCAGTCGTCGGAGGGTGCCGAACGGCCAAGAGTGGTGGTGGACGGTCGTATAGTAGATTTGCTATTGGAGGTGATGGTGGCTATGGGTTAGAGTTAGAATTTGAATTTCTAACTTAGATACTCCTAGGAAAATAAAGACGATCTAATGGTTATGATAATAACGATAAATGTAAGAATAAGAAAATAACTAAAGTCAATTAATTTTTAATGCTTGGATGCTTAGATGAATAAAGCCCAACTCTTCTATATATAGAGGTTAGGTATAATGAGTCCTACTTGGATTTAGCCCTAAAGATTTATACGATTCAAACTAAGACTTGCCTTAGAGGCTTACATGACTCGAACTAGGACTTGCCTTGAGGCTTATATGACTTGATTAAACTTGCTAGACTTACATGACTTAATTAAACTTGTCTTAGTAACTTACATGATTTAACTAGGCTTGCCTTAAGGTTTACATTGAAGATATACATGATTTAGAGATAAACACGACTTAGCTAATTTAAGGATGGAGTCCTAATTTAGAAAAACCTTTGATATAAAAGTTGTAGATCAATACGTCTTCGATCTTCTCCAAGTGGTCTCATAATATTCAATCAACTGATAAATATCTATAGAATATTTTTTTGAAATTGCGTAAAAGTTAATGTAGCTAATTAAATAAACTCTAATTTACATAGATTCTAGCTAAACTATATAAATAGAATAAATAAGATAACTAGATTCAATCTATCGAATCTAATGTCCTAATGATGCGATCCGATTTGATCCGGTTTACATTAATCCACCACGCTTTCGACCACCTTGTCCTCAAGGTGTCAATTGTGATTTCCATACCCTCTGATGCTCTCAAATTACATGTCCTCGATCTTCGTGTGGATCTCGTTTGCCATAAGGAGGAGTGCCTCATGATAGGTTTTGCTCTAGGGCCCACTTATTCGAACCATAGTCTCTTTTAGCCACGAGTGAGTCGGGCCAAATCCTAGCCATGAGTGGTTCAAGCCAAGGTTTTAGTGCATGTGGTTTAGGCTATGGCTTCAGTGCAGTTGGTCCAAAGGAAGGTGCCAACGATAGTGGCTTGGACCAAAAGTACCTGGATTATTTGAAAAAACCCCTAGACACACGTATGTATCTAACCTTTAGGCAATGATATCGTTCGTTTGCTTAAGTAAAAGTCGGAAGAAATATTAAAAACGAAAGTAGAGATGAACGCCAAGATTTTAACGTGGAAAAACCCAAAACGGGAAAAAACCACGGATCCAAACTCGGATCAAAACCAATCACTATGATAGTAGCAGTTACAAGACTGACTCACAAAATAACCCGTCGATCCAAACGACTTTGTTCCTCTTAGTCTTGCTCACTAGAACCCACGATTCACTGCTTCTCGTGATTGAAGTCCAACCTCAATTGCCCTCGAGATTGATCTTTCGTTTAGATAGCCCTTAAAACGAAAGATTAAGTTTTTGTAGATGAGTGGAACCTTGTTAGTTGAAGAACCAATGTAGCATCAAGAAGTCTCCTTCAATAATCTTCTTCAACCACCCTAGAGATAGGGTTTCATAATCCTTATATATGATCTTCAAGATAGAGCCAAATCCGATTCCTATCCGTACTCATGAAAGTCCAATATTTTCAAACTTCGTTGGTGCGTTCGAATGGCATGACTTGATCTTATCAACTTTGCTCCAATAATTTTGCAATTCTTAAAACCAGAGATTTTCTAGACTTGTGTAAAGCTCATATACATGTAAAAAATACACTTAGAATATTTTGTACATAATTACCAACAATTAAAAACCTAACATTATTGCTGGTGAAAAGGTTGGGTTTTTAGCCCTAGCTACTACCATGGCTGGGGAAGATGGTGTTGGGGCCATTGCTAGGGGCTTCTCTGGCATAGTAAGGGTGGCTTGGAGGGTCTCTAGTGGTGGAATGACCTCCACTGCGGTTGGAGGAGTAGTGGTTGTGGCGGTTTGGAGCTCTCCTACATCTCCTTCAAGGGTGGATTTTGTCTCGCCATGGGTGGTTGGTTCCGGTGTGTCGGCGATTCTGGCTACACAGGGGGGTGGTGTCGAGCTAGGATTATTGCTTTCAAGGCTTGGATAGCCTTCTCAATCCTCTCAGAGCTCTTGATTGCTCTCTTCGATGATTCTTGCAACAAGTCAATATGCTCTATCAATACCTTCGCCCACACTAGTGGGTCATTGGTGGTGGCTGCTGGTGTACTGAGGAAACCTCCACAAGCATTGAGATGAGTTCTTGGTCCTTCATAGTTGCGATCTTTACTGGTTTAGCTTTGGATCACGTGTTCACCATTATGCGAGGAACGTCAGCTCTGATACTAATTATTACAAACCAAATTTGGATTGATTCGAACTAAGAAAATTATGAAAATTTAGATGTTGGTTGCCTTACGAGATAGAGTTCTAATAGCTTTAGTTTCACATCAATTGGATGTCTAAATGAAAAGATATAATTAAATTAGTAGAGCAAGGTTAGAACAGAGCAAAATATTAAATATTCGACGTTGTAGCGGTCGTTGGAGGGTGGCAGACGGCCAATGGGGGTGGTGGACGGTCGTATAGTAGGGTGGCTGCTAGAGGTGATGGTGGCTATGGGTTGGAGGTAGAATTTAGCTTTCTAACTTAGATCCACTCCTAGAAAAATAAAGACAATCTGATAACTATAATAAAAATAGTAAATGCGAGAATAAGAAAATAACTAAACTCAATTAATTCTCAATACTTGGATGCTTGGATGAATAAAACCTAGCTTCTATATATATAAAGATTGGGTATAATTAGTCCTATTCAAACTTAGCCCTAAAGACTTATACAACTCAAACTAGGACTTGCCTTAGAGGCTTATATGAATTAATTGAACTTGCCTCAGTGGCTTAAATGACTTAACTAGGTTTGCTTATCCTTATAGATAAACATGACAACTAAATTAGCTATCCTTATCCTTTTCGGAATGTTTCTTTATTATGCTACAGATGGAGTTCTAATCTGGAGAACTTTGAATACGAAAGTTGTAGATATTTGGTCAACTGATAAATATTTGCAAAATATTTTTTACTGTGCAGAAGTTAACGAACTTAGCTAATTAAATAAACTCTAACCTACTTAGATTCTAACTAAACTACATAAGTAGAATAAAAAAAATAATTAGACTCGATCCATCGAATCCAATATCCTCAAGATGCGATCCGATCTGACCCGGTTCGCATCAATTCACCACGCTCCTGACCACCTTATCCTCAAGGTGCCCACGGTGGTTTCCTTACCCTCCAGCGCTCTTAAATTACATGTCCTCGATTTCGGTGTGGATTTGGTCTGCCATGAGGAGGAGGGCCCCATGATAGGTTCTGCACTAGGGCCTACTTATTCGAGCTATAGTCTGCCCTAGCCACGGGTGTGTCAGGATAAATCCTAGCCATAAGTGGTTCGAGTCAACGTCTTAGTGCATGTGGTTTAGGCCATGGCTTAGATGCGATGGTCTAACAAAGGTGCCAATGGTAGTGGCTTGGACCGAAAGTACCTGGATCATCACCGGTGAAAAGGTTGGGTTTTCAGCCTTAGCTTCCGTAGTCTTTTACTAGCTTTAGCCACTAGCACTGACGAAGGTTCAGGTCTTTTTAGTGAATAAGTAGTTGAGACTAATATGATTTGAGTAGATGTGGACTTTTCCCCACAAAAAAGATGATGTAGCCAAATCTTGATAACAAAACAATAACGATCAACTCCAAATTATGAGTGCGGTGGTTCTTCTCAACCCACATCCGAATCCATATTTTTAGTCCAAATACGGATTCAGATATGAATATTGGGTGGATAACAAAATTTAAAATCATATTCTAATTAAACGAATATGGATAATTTTTGGATAGAGGATTAGATCTTAAATGGATGTTGATCGATTTTAAATGAATTATGATCTTTTAGACATAATTAATACGAAAATATTGAGTTTCAAAAAAATAAATTTTTTGTATGTCAAATACATATGAAATTAGAAAAATTAATCTCTACAAATAATATATAACACATCATTAGTAACAATATCAATATTCACTATTTAAATAAGCAAACTAAAAACTATAAATCATTCAAAAATATATGCAGGTAAATGAATATTCGATATCTGTATCTGAATCTGAAAATTATATCCGACCTATATCCTAATCGGATAGGAATTTTTTATCCGAATCCGATCCGACGGATAGCGGGTCGAGTTAAGAGTTAATCTGACTTGTTTTCACCCCTATATCAATATTATCCTTTTTGATCTAAACTCATTTATCTATATCGTTATAATAAACTGATTTTTTCTTGCATTAGTAGAAGTTGTTAAAGTTGCTTCCACCAACCCTAGCTCAACCCAATCATTGACCACCACCACAGCCCTCTCCGAGCTATACCACCATCTTCCCACCCCCACACTTTGACCACCCTTTCAAGCTTTCAAGAGCCATCCCTACGCAAGTATCGGTAATGGTTACACCATCCCGAATTGGACCGTTGCAGTGCGTCCTCTTTCCTCTCGCTAAGAACAACCCCAATTATGGCCACCACCAAGGCCACTATAACAGCCTAGAATTTTAAAAATAAATAATTATAGATTATTATTTAGATAACGAGGTATTTAAATCCTTAATACTTTAGCATCAAAATTATATTAAATTAATTTTTAGATTAGGTATATCTTTAAATAAGAAAAGAGATTATAATCCCTATCCTATTAAGACTCTTATATCTTTTTAACAATAAAAAGGGAAGCTTAGAAAAGAAGAGAAAACCCTAGGCTTTATGGGCCGGTACTGTGCCAAGAAGAGTGAAAAAAAAGAAAAAAAGAATTGAGATCAAATCGTACGAAAGAAGAGGGAGAAAAAAATAGCAAAAGTAGAGAAAAGCAAACAGGGAGAATATAGAGGAAAGAGAAAAAGAGAAGAAAATGACAAAGAAAGACATTGTGAGTGCATCCCCGTGCTGATTATGATTAGAAATCAAAAATTAGAATTTTTTGATATTAGATGATTGAGATAAGTTTCCACTCATATTTTCTAAGTTTTGTATTTTTCTAAATAATTTAGAGTTGTTAAATTGAAAAGCATCTCTCTTTTAATTATTCTTATCATGTCCAATTTCATAAGATAAAGAATTTTGATGACACTTATACTACATGTATAGGAAATTAAGAAATCTATTACTTTAAGGATTTTTATTGAATAACTAGAGATGATTATTTATATTTTATAAAAAATTTAGATTTACTATATTTTCAGAATAAAAATAAATTATGATATTATATTTCTAACAGATAAAAAAAATTTAATTTAAAGGAATTTCAGATTTATGAAAATATTAATAATTATTTTATTTCTAGAAAATAAGATATAAGAGGAAATCTTTATTCTCATATATTTTATTTTATATAAATAAAATATAGAGATCTTTGTGAAAGGAAATATTTTTGAAAAGATGATCATAAATAAAATATTATTTATGAGATGTAAATTTTACAGGATCAAATATTAGATTCTTATTTATTCATTTTTTCTGTACATGACCTAGAAGAATTGAGATATATATTAGAGAAACTATCGCTATCCTGATTTATGGATAATTTATAAATTGCATTTAGAAGAATTGAGAATCTTGATTATAGAAGAATTATGATATTTGAGATTTAGAATGAATAAGTATAAATGAATACTAGTAAAATTGAGAATTAGAATATAATTTACTTTTAAGAAGATAAGTCTAGCAAAAAGATTCTTGGAATGTAATGTTATGACGTGCTACTAAGTGATACTATTGAGATTAGGAAAAAGATTATCATATTTTTATCCGTGGTGTTTCTTGTAATGCCCCCGCCCCGCGCAGCACATGCGACAGGTCAGGTGGGGCACGTCACGCATAGATACACATGTACTCAACATAATCCATCTCAGAGATCAATCATACTATCAACCAAATAAATCTATTAACATATGGATATTCAAGCCTAAAACAACCATACTAGATAGCTATATAATCTGGCAGGACCAACATAGGTCACGATAAACTATTAAGATGCAACTAAAATCACTAATACATATGTACACTATAATCCGACTTGTATTATATAAATCCTCGTCTATACAATGGAGTACAAATATCAAATAATGGTACAACTCAATATCTGTATAAATTATCTTTTTACCATCTCAAGTCTATAGCTCACCTCATTTTTGTTCTAAAAATATCTCCTCAGGATATCTCAAGTCGCTCGCACGAATTAGAATATCTGGGAGATTAAAAAAGAAATAAAGAGAGTCATGAGCAAAAGGTTTAGTGAATAGATCAGTGATGCCAAATAGAGAGTAAATCATGTATTGAATAATATGAATCAAAAATAGCATCATGTCATGAATGAGTATATGAATGTGTCCTCAATAATACATAAATGAAAGGTAGATATCATGTCATAATTGATAAAAGTATATAATTCTTAACAATGAACATATCTCCATGTTATACCATTATCATAACTCTCTTAATATGACACATATGATGCATGACGACTATGACCATGTTATAATACAAAATATACTCACATATGATGCATAATGACCACTTAAAAATTAGGTATATCAGATAATATTGAAATCATATGCATTTCTCAACATCACCATCATCACTGACATCTCAGTATAATATCATCATACTATACCACTGTGCACAGTCAACACCTGGTACCCGATCTTAACATCCTGCTCGTAGGCTCAAGGCATACCTTATTATACGCTAAGGGTATCTCAGTCATAATCAGACCCTGTCATACGCTAAGGGTATATTAAAATTCATCCAAATCGAGTACCCCACCAGTTAATAGAAATCATATGAGGGTAACTCGCCAAACACATGCCTTAGCCAACGGCAGGTGTCCGATTATCTGTGTGTATAGACTCAATTGACCTCGGAGTAGGCCACGAGATATTACATATCAGCGACCATAATCACTAATCCAGACACCCTTAACCCTGGTGTCTATTTGGGTACCCACATGCTTTTTTAATTAACTTTTCTATCAATGAGATTTATGCTTTTCCTTCTATATAATAGATTACGTGCATATATCGAGTACTATAATAAGTCATGCATATTAGGAATTTAGGTGGTAAGGAAGTTAAGAGGAAAATAATGCAATGCAATCTCGAATCATACATCTATTACATGCATACTCATGCTAGTCTATTAGATGCATACTCATGCTAAAGATCATTTTGACATAATATCATAACAATATAATCATCTCCAACCATCTCTATATATCACTAGCATATTCATATCCTAGATCAATCTAATCAAATGAATGATAAAATATGCTCGACTGAAATCATGCTATTTACATATATACATAATTATATAATATATCATAATTTGAGAAAGACGTCTAAAGGATAAGACTATTTACATTTAATCAGAAGACACAACTCACATATCTCACATCTGGCTATTGAGGAGTAACTTGTCCTAACAGGGTCCATGGGGCCTCACATAAGGGGTTCAGAATCTAAAAATATTTAAGTAGCATAAAGTTAGCCGTTCATCTAATTAAAATTTGTTCATGTAAAATATGATGATTTATTAGGTTTTAGAATTTCTACTTATCTTTATAAGTAGCTAGATTTTTAATTATAAATAAAAATGTAAATATAGATAAAAACCTAATTATAATTAAATTGTGGTTCTCATTCTATCTTGATTAATTAGGGACTATGTAGTTATTACTTTATAAAATAATAAATAAAGAAATAAATAAATAAGCCTAGTATTTTATTTGCTACAAAATAATAATATATAATAAATTATTAGAATTACTTAAAATGTATCTCATAAGAATATTAGTATATAAATCTGATAATTATAATTTACAAATCTATCTATTAATCTAATAGAGATATAAATAAATAAATAAATATAAGTATTACCTATATTTATACCTAATTAATCATTAATTATACAAATTGTAATTAATAATATGAAGAATATATATTATTATTAAAATAATTAATGTCTAAATACTCTATTTGCATTAATCAAAATGAAAATACCTAAATAAATAACATAAATAAAATAAAATAAAATAAAATAAATAAATAAAACACTACCACTAGTGCCGCGCCGAGCCTAGCACTATGCAGAAAGAGAAGGAGGAGAAGTTGAAGAAAAAAGAAAGGAGAAGAAAGAAGAAAGAAGAAGAAGAGGAGAAGAAGAGGAGAAAGAGAGGAGGGGACTGGGTTAGGTTGCTGTTGGCCAGCCAGCGGCCGGCCTCTCACCGGCATCTTGGTTCCGGTGAACCAGAAAGAGAGAGAGAGAGAGAAAGAGAAGGGAGAAGATGAGAGAGGAAAAGAGGCTCATCTTGGCCACTGTGGTGACGGCGGCAGCGACGGTTTGGCAGCGATAACAGTGAAAGAGAGAGAGAGAGAGGCGGTGGGGGGTTGGTGGTGACTGTGGTGGCGCTGGGGCCCACCACGGCCAGCTAGCCGCAGCTGGTTAGTTGCGGCGGTGTTACCCCCATGCCGCACCCATTTGCATAGGCACTAGGCCGATCATAGGTCGGCCACGTCATGCCCATAACAGATTTATTTTTTAAATTTTTTTAAGGAGGTTGTTACAATTCTAATCTTACGATGAAGTTGGAGATGGGAATGGTCCGCGTCGTTGAGTCATTTAGGTGAAGGTGTTGGTTTTGGTTCGATGAATGGGGTGGAATAGTGGTCTCGAGTGGGGGAGTATGGCTTAAATGGAGGTTGGTAGTGTAGAGGGAAGCTTGGGTAGTTTAATGGAGAAGAGATGGTGGCTATGGAGGTGTGAGGTTGGAGAAGAGAGAAATTGGGAGTGAGTGATGTGGGCAATCACATGAATTGATAGATAAGGAGTGGAGTAAGTGAGAGGGGAGTGTGGGTCTTAGCTGGTGGCATCTAGGATGCTGCCGGTTGAAGGTAGAGAGAGAAGGAGAGAGAGAGAGAGAGAGAGAGAGAGAGAGAGAGAAGGGAAATTAGGGTAATTCTCATTGCCTTCTTAGGGTGCTCACCGCACCATCTTTATAGTGGCTATCCCATACTAGGTTACTTGCTCTTCAAGCAACCCTAGACTAGACTCAACTCAACTAGACTAACCCGACCAACTCGACTAGATCAACAAGCTCTAGGCTGGTTCACCACATCTTACTCAACAACTAGTGAAAATTTTACTAAGGCATTTTAGAGGTACCTATTGTGAGCCTAGAGACTATATAGGAAAGTCCCAGGCACCAACTTGATGTTAGCTAGTAGTGCATTGTGGCCATGGGTCAAAGTACCCATTAAAAAGACATTATAACATTTTATTTCTTTTGTTAATTCAATTAGCTATTAGAATTCAGTAAAAGAGATAAGACATTATAACATTTTATCACTTTTGTATAATTTGATTAGCTATTAGATTTTAAAATTCAGTAAAAGAGATAAGAAAATTATTTATATTAAAACAGCTTATATATATATATATATAATCATTATGATCTAACCATCGATGAACTGATCGGATTAACCAACCAAAGTTGGCCTCAGTCATTATGTATTGAACAAAGGAAAAAGCCTCTGTAATGGTTAATGTCGAATTATGATCAACTAGGGCAGAAATAAAGCATGGATCTTCATCGAGGTATTGACAACAATTTCAAAGGCACAAGAAGAGGAACATCCTATGCTGCTCAAGTTGTAGTGGTAAATGTTATTCATAAATAGTTGATCAAGTAATACACCTAGTTAGGATCTTTCTTATTGCATTAAGTATTTATTTTCATTAAAATAAAATTCTTGTAGGTCGCGTTCGAACGTAGGTCGGGTCACGTTCAAACGCCCTTGTGAATGCTTGCATCAGGTTCGCAAATACAGAGAACACATATTGTGTGTTCGAACGCGGTCGGGCGAGTTTGAATGCCCGCGTTCGAATACCTGTATCGCGTTTGCACATTCACAGATGGGGCTTTTTGAGTACATGTGAACGCGATCGGGCGCGTTCAAACACAATTGACGGGAATCCTCTAGAATTAGGATTTAATATTGTTTTAGGACTTGTTGGCTAGCCTTTATAAATATGTGGAGGGTAGTCAACTTCATTATGCTATTGGATTCTTGATTTCTTGCCTCCTATCTTCTCTCTAGATTTCTCCCTCCTTCTTCACCATCCTTCCACCTCTACTGTTAGCAAGGTTTCTTCTAACCTCTAATCTCCCTCGACTGTCGAGCCACCCCTCTTCTTTGGGATCTCAACCACTTTGTTCCCTTCGTCTACTTCCCTTAATCACTTCCGCAATCCACCCTCATCTCCATACCCATCTATAACCCTAACATCCACTCCACCCGTCACCACCACCATTACCCACGTTATTTCGTATTTTCGCCCCTACTATAGTTTGAATCTGTGAAGGGCGTAAATACAAAAGTTGTAGATCAGGAAGATACAGATTGAACCCAATTAGTTTAGTAATTTTCTGACTACCGAAAAATATCTGACGAATATTTTCCTACTATTACGCGGACTGATTCCTATAATAAATTCAAATCTTAAGGAATTATTCCATAGCCAATCTTTTGGTACAAGAACTCATCAATTTGATATCAGAGCTTATCAATTGGTATCAGAGCTTATCAAATTAGTATCAGAGCCTATCAATTTGGTATTAGAGCCCATCACTTGGTATCAGAGCATATCATTTGGTATTAGAGCATAATAATTTAGTATCAAAGCCTATCAAGTGGTATCAGGGCTTATTATTGGTATCAGAGCCTATCAATATAGTATCAGAGCCTATCAATTGGTATTAGAGCATGCGAACCTCAGACCTCCATTAATAGTTGAAATAAGGAAGACATCAACAAGGAGACCTATGGAGAGCACACCGACAAGGGAAGACTCAATCCACGATGACCCTAACCGTGAGGCCGATTCCTTTGGAGCAATCACGGTAGGACCGAGTCAACCAACGTCTATGGGTGCGAATATGGATGCACTTAGGGGCATATTCCAAACATTGTTGCATAGAGTTGACAACATGCAAAAGGATCACAATGAATTCAAGGAATATGTCGTGGATCGATTGGGTTCGTCATCTTCTTGACGACGAATGGAGTATCAAGAAGGACCAGCGGTGAAACCTCATCGAACCGATACCCCATAGGTCCAGGTCCGTCATATGAGTATCAATGATCCCCTCTTGCCTATGCCTACACATCATCCTCCATCTCCGTTGCAAAATCCAAGACCGACAGTGGTAGAACCCGAGAGGCGTGCGGCACAGGTGCGCTTCGTCGATGAGGAGGATTAGTACTATGAGAATGAGGTTGATCTCTATGGAGATAATGATGGACGTGCTCGAGGATTTAGAGAAGGTGATCAACATGCACAAAGGTTTAGACCTGAACCAAGGATCTTTCGCGAACCCAACAACTCTATTCAGGGGAGAACCGCACGCTTAGACTTTCCAAAATTCTAAGGCGGTGATCCAACGGATTGGATGTTTCAAGTTGAACAATATTTTGATTGTCAAGGTACAACGGAAGATGCAAAAGTCCAAACGGCAAGCTTTCATCTCCAAGGAACGGCATTGCATTGGTATAGATCGGTTATTCGTGGTGGTGGATTTATTAGATAGGCTGATTTTTGTAGGAGGATTACACGTAGATTGGGACAGTGGCATATGAAGATTTTGCTACCACATTAAGTAAAATGGTCCAGAGGACAACCGTATTAGAGTAGACTATTCATTATCTGAATTAATTAAGGAGCATTCCATACTTTATGGGATAGCGTATACGCACTCTAGCACAGCAGAGATGGGTCACAAAATTGCTAGGATATGATTATGAAATCCAATACAAGAAGGGAACGAAAAATAGAGCGGCGGATGTACTATCGCGCCAACCCGATACCGTCGAGCTTGTAGCCTATTCATCTCCTACCTTTCTCTTCGTTGACGAGTTGAGGTATGCATATACATCTGACCCAGATATTTTAAGATTGTTGCAGGAGGTGATGGATGATCCGGAGCGCCATCCTGAGTTAGAGAATCGAGGTGGTTGCTGTTGGACTTCACCAAAGAGTTCCTTGTGGAATGTGATGCATCATAAGTTGGCATAGGAGCTGTACTAATGTAAGGAGGACGTCCCATAGCCTTTCTTAGTAAGGCTTTATCATAAAAATCTCAGTAATTATCGACTTATGAGAGATAGATGTTGGCAATTCTACATGCGGTAACAAAGTCGAGGCCTTATTTGATTGGTAGGCGATTTATTATTCGAACCGATCAAAAAAGCCTTCCATACTTTATGGGACAGCATATACACACTCCAGCACAGCAAAGATGGGTCATAAAATTATTGGGGTATGATTATGAAATCCAATACAAGAAGGGAATAGAAAATAGAGCGGCGGATGCACTATCGCGCCAACCCGATACCGCTGAGCTTGCAGCCTATTCTTCTCCTACTTTTTCTTTCCTTGATGAGCTGAGGTATGCATGTACATTTGACCAATATGTTTTGAGATTGTTATAGGAAATGTTGGATGATCCGACATGCCATCCAGAGTTGGAGAACTGAGGCGGTTTGCTATTGGACCGTGGATGCATTTGGGTGCCCGCAAATGATGGATTGTGGTAGGAATTATGGAGCACTTTCGCGTAACTTCAGAGGCTGGTCATGAGGATGTCTTGAGGACTTATAGGAGGATATCTCAGAGTTGCACGTGGCCAGGATTGAGGCGGGATGTGAGGAGTTTTGTCTGTGCTTGTGAAGTCTATCAAATGGCTAAGACAACCACATTGAAACCGGCCGGATTACTACAGTCTTTACTTGTACCAGACCATGTTTGGGAAGACATTTCTATAGATTTCATATAGGATTTTCTGTTGGTACGTGGTTATTCTGTTATCTTTGTGGTGGTTGACAGATTGAGCTAGTTTGCGCACTTTCCGGCATTGTCATATTTGTTTTCAGTCAAGTCAGTGGCTGAAATTTTTGTTATAGATGTTGCTCGGTTGCATGGCATGCCAAGCATGATTGTTTCGGATCATGATCGTGTATTTATGAGCAACTTTTGAACTAAGTTTTTCAGATTACAGGGGACTCGATTTAACTACAGTTCGGCCTACCATCCACAGACGCATGGCTAACTGAGGTGATCAATTGATGCATTGAGCGGTACTTTTAGTGCTTTGTTAGAGAGATGCCGAGACGATGGTTGGAGTTCTTACTATAAGCAAAGTGGTCTTACAACACCGCCTACCATAGCAGCATTGGCATGAGTCCATTTGAGGTGGTGTATGGATGCATGGCTTCGACATTACGCGCTTATGATTTAGTGGCATCTGCAGATCGGATGAAGGTGGTATTAGCTTTGATGGATAGAGACGCCACATTGAGGAGGTTGCATGCCCATCTTAAATTTGCTCAAAATCGTATGAAGTAAGTTTATGATCATAGTCATAGGGAGCAGGATTTTGACATCAGTAGTTGGGTGTTTGTGAGGGTACAACCGTATCGACAGGTGACCTTACGTCCAATGCGTAACCAAAAGTTAACACATCGTTATTTTGGTTTGTTTCATACTTGGAGCGTATTGGTCTGGTTGCATATCGTTTGGACCTACTCGAAGGGTCGAGAGTGCATCCTGTCTTCCATGTTTCATTGCTGAGGGAGTGGATTGGAGATCACGAGGTAGTTGGATCGGTTCTATTGGAGCCATTGGAGGAAATAGAGATCGTAGAGCCAGTTCGAGTACTTGCTAAACGTCGACGACGACATGGTACTATATTGGAGATGGAGATTCTAGTTGAGTGGCTTGGCAAGCCATTTGATGAGGCAACATAAAAGTTGGAGACTGATATCTTGGAGCGTTTTTCTGACTTTTCACCTTGAGGGCAAGGTGGGGGAAGCGTGGTGGGCTGATACACTTAGTTAGGATCTTTTCTTATTGCATTAGGTGTTTATTTTCATTAAAATAAAATTTATGTAGGTCACGTTCGAACGCAAGAGAGATCGTGTTTGAACGCCCCTGTAAACACCTGCATCAGGTTCACAAATACAGAGAACGCATATTGTACATTCGAACGCGGTCAGGCGAGTTCGAACGCCTGTATTGCATTCGCACATCTAGAGATGGAGCTTTTTGAGTACGTTCGAACACGATCGGGTGCGTTCGAACGCGATCGACAGGAATCTTCTAAAATTAGGGTTTCATATTGATTTAGGACTTGTTAGCTAGCCTCTATAAATATGTGGATGGCAGCCAACTTCATATGCTATTGGATTATTAATTTATTGCCTCCTATCTTCTCTAGCTTTCTGCCTCCTTCCTCTTCACCATCCTTCCACATTTACCGTTGACAAGGTTTCTGCTCGCTTCTAATCTTCCTCGTCTCTCGAGTCACCCCTCTTCTTTGGGATCTCGACCAATTTGTTCCCTTCGTCTACTTCCATTAATCACATCCACAATCCACCTTCATCTCCATACCTATTCATAACCCTAACATCCACTCCACCCGTCACCACCACTATCACCCACATTATTTCGTATTTTTGTCCCTGCTACAGTTCGAATCTGCGAAGGGCATACATACGAAAGTTGTATATCAAGAAGTTAGGGACCTAACCCAATTAGTTTTGTATTTTTGTGACTACCGGAGAATATCTGACAAATATTTTCCCATGATTATGCGGACTGCTTCCTACAATAAATTCAGATCTTAAAGAATTGATCTGTAGCCGATCTTTTGGTACAAGAACTTAACGAAGTGGTATCAGACTCTAACAAACTTATATGGTTCAACTAGACCGAGCCATGCCAGGGGCGGAGATATTGGATTCAACGCCCACGACATCAAATTTGGAATTGCAATAAAGAGTCTAGACTTTTGTTATTTATTTACTTTGCATTTGCTTTGTGAATTTGTAATTTAGATTAGATCCTAGAGTCTCATTATTTAATTTCTACACCTATTCGCTTATTAGGTTAGTCAGACCCAAGCTTATCAAACTTGGGCCAATTGGAGTCTAATTATCCAGCCACTATAAATACTTGTGGTGCATATCTAATTGAACTATCTTGGGTTAATCAAAGTGCTAAGATCGTCTTCTTCCTCCTTGTTCGATGAGACCAAGCCTTGGCCAACCTTAGCACCACCTAGGGCCAATCACTAAGGCCTACCCCTATGTTTGGCCGATGTGCCTCTCACCCCGGAGAGACAACCCCTACTCCTTTTTATCCCCTTCTCTATCAACAAACCCTACCTTCCATTACCGCCACCTTTGCCATTATTGCACCACCACCATCTGCTCTAGTAGATTTGCACCTTTGCTGCTGATCTACCAACTTTCCAAATCTCAAGATGTTCTAATCGTCGGATCTCAAGATCTCTCTGTCTTATGTATATATAATATGCTAAGCTTTTACTACGAACGTCAGAACTTGGATCCGAAGGTATATTCAAACTCTCCTTGATCTTAGGAGTCAGAATATAATTTTGGATCGCTAGACTAGGATTGGAACTTGCAATTTAACAAAATTTTGTAGTTAATTTACGAATTTCACAATTAAACATTGGCAACAAAAAAAAAGAATAAAAAAATGAATACTTAGTTTCTTTTGAAAAATAACTTAATCTATGTTGCTTAAAAAAATCAAAAGATTATCAATCTTTCAAAAAGAGAGAATTAATTAATTCAAATTTATTGGTTTTCTCTAAAAAGATCTTAATCTATATTACCAATAAATTACAGTTTCAAGTTATGGATACTACAAATTAGCAAGGTATTAGTGATAATAAATATCTCTAAAAGTTTGAATATGATAGTACATATCTCACTCATCTCATTCTCCTATTTTTTATGGTATTTCACAGCTAATTTACAAATTTTGTAAAAAAACTATGAATTACAATCAGAAGAATTTCGTAGTTAATTTTGTAGTTATACTAATTTTCTTTGTCATCTACTTTTTCTATTAAAGATAATTTTATACAAGTCTGTCATACAAAAAAATAAGGTGAGAGAAGAGTGAGACATAGAAGAATATGTAGTTTGTAAAAGATAGAAGCTTCGTTGCGAACTTAAACTTGAGAGTAAGGTTATCAGTTAATATAGAAAGTACATTTCGTTAGATAGGAAAGGTTATTTTCACACATTTGATGCATAACATCTCCATTCTATACTAGTAGTTCGGCTGGAATAGTTTTGAAGATACTTACACTATATGTCGATAATTACATATCTTTCTCTGAATAGATGAGAAGATGGAAGTAAATTATCGGCTAAGACTAGATAAATATACAACTTGAAGAAGTCACAGCTTTTCTCCTTTACATTGTTTGGACATAAACAACTCTAGTGTTTCTTTAGCATCAGTAACCTGTATAGGGATATATGCACCTCTTTTAGCTTGTAAAATGTAAGCTCTTGTAATAATTGTGAATCAAAATACCTAGGGCAAGCTTGGAATCAGAAAGGTATTGGTAATCATGAAATATTTTCAAAAGTATAAATATGGTAGTATCTTCTTCTATTTATTCTTCTATGTCTTACTCATTCACCATCATATTTCTATTGTATATGAGGCGTGTGTAGAATTATCTCTAGTGAAAAAAGAAAAGAGAATGTTAGTAAATATTACTCTGAAATTGATAATATAACCATAAAATTAATAAATTAACTATGTAAGTAATAAAAAATTATATAGTAAAATAAATGTTTGTCCTTTTCTTTTAGCTACTCATAGCACCAAATTTCTATTAGTTATAGCATTTGCTTCTTTCAGCTACTCATAGCACCAACATTCTATTAATTATAGCATTTTCTTTTTTTATGTCTTTTAATTGGGAAATATCTCTCATGTACACTTAAAAAATTATGTTAGAAAAATAGAAATGCTTCTATACACTAAAAAAAAGTTTACTATTTTTCTACTTATTCTTTTATATCTCTCTTAACCCATCTTATATCTCTTGTATTAGAGGCTTGAAGAGAATGTATCTAGTTGGGAACATAAGAATAATTCTTTTAGCTGTTTCAATTGGGAAACAATCTAATATATAATTAAAAAATTGGTTTAGATGAAAAAAATGCCCATAACTAGATATTGCACTTTATTTGCAATGCGTATTAAATTTAATTTAGGGTAGTATCTATTTCGCTTTTTTTATCTTCCTTTTGCTAACCGTATTTCGCACTTAATTTACAAAATTTATAAAGTAACTATAAGTTTCTTAAAAAAACAATGAGTTATAGTTAGAAAAATAAGTAATGATGTTTCTTTAGCTCTTTCAGTTGGGGAATAGTCTAATGTATAATTAAAAAATTGTGTTAGATATAGAAAAGTGCCCCTAACTAGATATTGGACCTTATCTGTGACACATCTTAAGTTTTTTTAGAAGGAACCAAGTAATTTGAATTAAATATACCAACTACATCATAAGTGTGCAAATATGCCCACAAATAAATAAAAGTTTCCCTAGCAAAATTCTATTTTCTATTCCATCCACCATTTGAATAACTGGATGAAAAATGAAAAAGAAGAAATAAGAAAGTAGTGAGAGATGAAAGAAGATAAAAAAAAAAAGTTAGAAGAAGAAAAAGACAGAAAAAAAGTACGAATCACTTATTTTTATTCTTATTTTGTCTCGTAGGTATTTAATGAAAACCAAATAGTAGAAAGGCAAACTTGAAAAAAAATAAAATAAAAAGGTACCTCATCTGCGAATAAAATTGATAACAGACCCTTGTAACAAAAACAAAAATTTATTGTGCCTTTTGTGTTAGTTTCCCTTTTAATTCTTCATACTTATTATTAAAGTGAAATTTCGATATCAATGCTCCTAAAAAAATAAACCAATTGTATTGCCACAATTTTTTAACTATTGTGGGCTAAAATATTCATCTATCATCGCATATAAATTAACAAACAAGTTAAAACTGGTACAAAGAAGTAAAACAAAAATCATTCTCTCGTAATAGATTATTATCTAACAAAAATAATATAAGCACTTTTGTAACTTCAAATATTATGTTAATGATATTATTAACTTTTACCAAAATTTGTATATAATATCTTGATTTTTAATGAAATTACGGTTTACATTCTATAATTTTATTATTTACAAATCGAGTCATATAATTTTGTAAATGTCCAAAAATATTTTAAGTTAGATTTAAATTAGCATTGTAAGAATATTTTATTTTTAAAATAACTAAAATAAAGTTAATATCACGTAATTGAGAATATTTTTATAATTTTTTGTGTAGTTAATTTAACCCAAAGTTTGGCTAAGTTTAATTAAAAGATCTAATAGTAAGATATTTGTTTAATTAACTGATCTAATAGTAAGATATTTTTTGTATATATTATTAAATTATAGGATTCGATTTATAAATAGTAAAAATATACTGTTTTATGTCAATTTTCCTTAATTTTATCTTAATAAGTTTATCAGGTAAAATAATTTTATATCAAAGGGGTACAATATGTTTAACCTAAGATTAAAACTGACATGGAATTACATAATACTCTCTCTCTCTCTCTCTCTTAGAAAAACCACTCGAATCACATGCTTACTGTCCAAAATAATATTGACAAATGCCGTGCCATGGGAATCTCTGTCTGCGGCCCACTGCCGTCTCAGGATCATCATAAGTGGGTGACAGTCACATGGCCGCGCCTCTAAGTCCACCGTCAATTTCTACCCCTTGAAAATCGATCCTCTCGCCATGTCTTTTTCCTACTTCGATATCCGTGCTCACCAACCTTCATACTTTTCCCTATTGCCAGATGCAGGTGGTACAGCGCTTGAACGCACTATGCCATGTGCAGATCACATTCTAGCTAGACGTCTGTTTTGATGAAAAATTAGTACTTTTTTATATATTTAACAAAATAAGGATAGTTGGAAAAAAAAAGAAACTTTTTAGTATATTTATAATTTTGTTTTATTTGTATATCAAGTCATTTTTGCTATTTTTCCTAAACTTTTCTTAATCTATTATTATACAATATATTTATTAGCTACATTAAAAACAGACAACATTTATTGTAAGTTTTCTACAATGATTAAATATTTCTCTTTTTTTATCTCTCGCGCCAAAAGAAGATTCACTTATTTATCTTCCTATATATAAAATGGGTTTTTGCATTTATTACACCTTTGTATGCATACACCCCTCAAAATATATATCGTTAATATAAAGTAAAGACTTTTAAGTTGACAAATGTGTGTGCTTATCTATCTAAAAATATAATATGAGCATATACAGAAAATTTAAATCGAAGAATTTTAAATTTTGAAGTGCATCATGCTTAAGCTCATGCAGTCTAACCGGTCTGCAAAGAAGAAATCAACACAAGTCAAGTTGTTCAAACGACATCACGAATTCTCATCTATCAAATATATTTGGCCTTAGCGTGAACGGTCAAGGGTTAGGGTACCCTAAACTTAGGAGTTGCGATGATTAATTTTGAGAAACCTAATAAGAGAAGAACAACAACTAGTTTTGGTGGAGAGTTAGAGATTAGAAATTTTTCACAAAAAGTAGTGAATTGCGAAATTTGGTGAGCAATACAGCTTAGTCAAAGGTATCGACGTGTTTCTAAGTTAATCTTATAAATTGCTAGGGTATCTTAGTGATTATTTTGATGTCTATCTAGATCCATATTTCTTTTTTACTTTGTTTGAGATTTTTTTATATAAAAATCTTGGCGTTTATTTTACTTATTTATGCACTATTATTCTATATTATTATTTACATTAAGCAAAGGTTGGGAAATTGTGCCTAGATGTTACAGTTGTTTCAATTGGTATTAGAGTAGGACTCTCCTAGTTGAGAGAAGTCTTCTAGGCAATAGATTTCCACAAAGAAGGACAATGTTTGATTAGGCCTCCAATTCTTGAAGCAAACAATGTTTATTGGAAGGTAAGAATGAGAGCATTCTTAAAGTCTATAGATGAATTGAGGTGTTTCAGACATCTAGTAGAATAATAGTGAGGATGAAGGTGGTGGGTGGAATAGGGTGGTGGTGGAAATGGATGATTTAGTTGCATATCTATATAGTTCTAAGAGAATATTCTTGAAATTATCTTATAATGCCAAAAAATTATGAAACTAGATTGATTGGCTTTGTAATATCTCAACCTACAATTTTGGTATTCAGACCCCATTTAGATTCATAATCTATTTGAGTTAATAGTGATCTAATCAAGAATTATGGGATTAGTAGTGGAATTAGTAGAAAATAACAATACGGTTTGGTGACAAGCTCGGTGCAGTGTTGTGGGATAGCAAGGAGGAAGGATGTGGTAAGGGATTGAATATGAGATTAGGGGTGGTTTAGGGTGGCGTAGCATTGGAATGGCAGTAGGTGGTGATGCAAATAGAGTAGGGCAATGGTATCAGTGACTTGATTTAGGGGTTGTTTGGATGGTAGGGGATGGTGCGGTAAGGGGGCAATAATGGTGGTGCGACTTGTGGTGTTGATAGAGATGGTGTGAAGGGTCGTAATGGTGGTAGATCGCACCTGAGGAGTTGGTCGACATATGGGATTAGGGGGATCAATCAAAAAAATGGGGAAGGAGATGTTGAACAAGAAGGGGCATTGGTTGCTTGAGCAGAAGATGAGTGATAAGGTAAGGAACTTCATTTTCAATATCTGGTTCGATTGTAGGAAGCAGTCCGCATAATTGAGAAAAAATATTCACCAAATATTCTCCTATAGTCAGAAAATTACTAAACTAAAAGTGGTCGATTTGTAACTTCCTGGTCTACGTTTTTAATATTTATACCCTTTACAAATTTGAACTGCAACCGGGACAAAAATATGCTAGAGTGGGAATGATGGTGGTGCTGACAGGTGAAGATGATGGTAGGGTTATGGATGATAATAGAGATGATGGCGGATGGTAGATGTAGTTTAAGAGATAAGGATGGAGGGGGAGAAGTGGCCGAGATCCCAAAGAGAAGGTAGGACTCGATAGACGTGGGAGATTAGAATAGATGAGACCTTGCCAACGATAGAAGTGACTGGTTGGTGAAGAGGGAGGAGGGAAATTAGGGTAAAGATGCTAGATAGAGGATACAGGAAGATAAAAACTAATATTCATTCATCATCATGATTTTAGCTGCTATCCACACCTTTATAGAGACTAGCCAATAAGCCCAAATAATAATTATTAACGCTAATACTAGTGGACTCTCGCTGACCGTGTTCAAACGGGGTCGATCGCGTTCGAATGCATAAAAGACGTTCTCTGTGGATGCGAACTGATGCAGGCATTTGCACGCGGGTGTTTGAACATGCCCGACTGTGTTCGAATGCACATTTTGCGTTATCTATTTTTGTGACCTGATATAATCGTTCGCAAAGGCGTTCGAATGCACCTCCTTCCGCGTTCTAATGCGACCTATAGAAAATTTATTTTTATGAAAAGAAATAACTAATACAATAAGAAAAGATTCTAGCAAGATGTATCAGCTCACCACGCTTCCCCCACCTTGTCCTCAAGGTGTAAAGTCAGGGAAACACTCAAAAATATCCATCTCTAGCTCTCATATCGCCTCTTTGGATGGTTTTCCAAGCCACTCGACTAAGACCTCTATCTCCAATATGGTACCATGACGTCGTCGACTCCTAGCAAGTACACAAATTGTCTCCACAATCTCTGTCTCCTCTAATGGCTTCAATAGAACTGATTCAACGACCTGATGATTTCTAATCCGCTCCCTTAGCAATGAAATATGGAAGACCGAATGTACTCTCGACCCCTTAGGCAGCTCCAAGCGATATGCAATTGGATCAATACCTTCTAACACCCGAAATGGACCGAAGTAGCGATGTGCTAACTTTTGGTTTCGCATCGGATGTAAGGTCATTTGTCGATAAGGTTGCACCCTCATGAACACCCAACTACCAATATCGAACTTTTACTCCTGATGGCTGCGATTATAAACTTGCTTCATGTGATTATGAGCAAGTTTAAGATAGGCACGTAACCTCCTTAATGTGGCATCTCTATCCATCGAAGCTATATCCATCTTTGTCCGATCTGCAGATGCCACTAGGTCATAGGCGCGTAATGTTAGAGCCGTGTGCCTATACATCACCTCGAATGAAGTCATGCCAATACTACTGTGGTAAACGGTATTATAAGACCACTTCGCCCACGGTAAGAACTCCAATCATCATCTCGGCATCTCTTCGAAAAAGCACCACAAGTAATGCTCAATGCCTCAGATGACCACCTCGATTTGGCCATCTATCCACGGATGGTAGGTTGAACTGAAAATCAATAGAGTCCTCTGCAATCTGAAAAACTCTATCCAAAAGTCGCTCACAAAAATACGATAATGATGATATATTTAGTTAGGATCTTTTGCTACCATATTAGTTGTTTATTTTCATTAAAATAAAATTCATGTAGGTCATGTTCAAACGGAGGAGGGGTCGCGTTCGAACGTCCTTGCGAACGCCCTTGCGAACGCCTACATTAGGTTCGCAAATATAAAAGATGCGAAAAGTACGTTCAAATGCGGTTGGGCACGTTCAAACGCCTACATCGCATTCGCACATACAGAGAACGCCTATTGTGCGTTCGAATGTAATCAGCGGGATTGCACTAGGATTAGGGTTAGTTATTGTTATTAGGACTTGTTGGTTATCCTCTATAAATATGTGGATGGCAGCCAAATTCATTATGCTATTGGATTATTGATTTCTTGTCTCCTATCTTCTCTCTATTCTTTCTACCCTAATCTCCCTCCTCTATCTTTACCAACCTACCACTTCTACCGTTGGCAAGATCTCTCATAACTTCTAATCTTCCTCGTTCGTTGAGTCCTCCCTCTTCTCTGGGATCTCGACCACTTCTTCCCCTTCGTCTATATCTCTTAACCACATCCACCATCCACCTTCATCTCCATTATCCTCCATAACCCTAACATCCACTCCACCCGTCACGACCACTATCATCTGTGTTCTTTCATGTTTTCATCCCAGTTGTAGCTCGAATATGCAAAGGGCATAAATATAAAAATTATAGATCAAAGAGTTATGAATCTAATCTACTTAGTTTCGTAATTTTTTGACTAAAGAAGAATATTTGGTAAATATTTTCCCTTGATTGTGTGGACTGATTCTTATATTAAATCCAGATCTTGAAGGAATCGTTCCATAGCCTATCTTTTGGTACAAAAACCTATTAATTTAGTATCAGATCCAGGTGAACCTCAGATCTCAATTAATGGTGGAAACAAGGAATATGACATCAATAAAGAGATAGATGGAGAGCACATCGACAAGGGAAGACTCAACCCACGATAACCCTAACTTTGAGACCGATTTCTTTGGAGCAACCACAGCAGGACTAAGTTAACCAATGTCTATGGGTATGAATATGGGCTTGGCGGATGAACTTAAGGGCATGTTCCAAACATTGCTGCATAGAGTTGACACAATGCAAAAGGATCACAATGATTTAAAAGAATATTTCATGAACCGATCGACTTTGTCATCTCCTCGATGATGATTAGTGCCTCAAAAAGGACCAGCGGTAGGACATCATTAAACCGATATCCCACAGGTCCAGGTGCGACATGTTAGTGTCAATGATCCCCTCTTACCTATGCCTACACATCATCTCTCACCTCCGTTACAAAACTCGGGTGGTGGAACCTGAGAGGTGTGCAACACTGGTGCACTTCGTCGATGAGGAGGATTGGCACTTTGAGGATGACGTTGATCCCTTTGAAGATGGTGATGGACGTGCTTGAGGATTTAGAGAAGGGGATCAACAAGCACAAAAGATTCAGACCTGAACCAAGGATCTTTCGCGAACCCGACAATGCTATTCAAAGGAGAATTACACGCTTGGACTTTTTAAAATTCCAAGGCAGTGATCCCACGAATTGAGTGTTTCAAATTGAACAATACTTTGATTGTCAAGGGACAGCGGAGGACGCAAAGGTCCAGATGGCAAGCTTTTACCTCCAAGGAACAACATTGCATTGGTATCGATCGG
The DNA here is from genome assembly GCF_048772165.1 of Typha angustifolia. Classification (NCBI taxonomy): domain Eukaryota; kingdom Viridiplantae; phylum Streptophyta; class Magnoliopsida; order Poales; family Typhaceae; genus Typha; species Typha angustifolia. The sequence goes on along the minus strand of NC_133253.1, from coordinate 12,046,887 downwards.
TTATTCGTGATAAAGGATTTACTAGATGGGTTGACTTTTGTAGGAGAATTACACTCAGATTTAGGACAGCGGCATATGAAGATTTTACTGCCACATTAAAGAAGATGGTTTAGAGGACGACCGTATTAGAATACTAAGCTGAATTTGAAATAGTTAGTAGTTGTTGTGAGCCACCTTGGCCCGAACAGATATTGATGAGCACATTTATTTCGGGGTTGCGAGAGGAAATATAAGCGGATGTTTGTGTTCTATGTCCTACTACTGTTAAAGAGGCCTTTAAGAAGGCCGTGAGGATGGAACAAAAGCATAGGGCTTTAAAGATGGTAGCGAAAACCAATTTAGGCAACTGAGATGTGCGATTTGCACCTAGAACGCCAACTGGAAATTCTGTGATAGGTTCTGATACCAATGATAGGCTCTGATACCAAATGATAGGCTCTGATACTAAATGATAGGCTATGATACCAATTTATAGGCTCTGATACCAATTTGATAGGATTTGGAACCAAATGATCGGCTATGAATAAATTTATTGTAGGAAGCAGTCTGCGCAACCATGATAAAATATTCGTAAGATATTATCCATTAGTTAGAAAATTATAAAACCAATTGGGTTGGATCCATAACTTCTAATCTACAACTTTTACATTTACGCTATTGTCATATTCAAAATGTAGCAGGGACAAAAACACGGAATCATGTGGGTGATGGTGGTGGTGACGGGTGGAGTGGATGTTAGGGTTATGGATGGCTATGAAGATGAGGGTGGATTGTGGAAGTGATTAAGGGAAGTAGACGAAGGGAACGAAATGGTTGAGATCGTAAAGAAGAGGGGTGATTCGACAGATGAAGGAGATTAGAAGCAAGGAGAAACCTTGCCAATGGTCGATGTGGAAGGATAGTGACGAGGGAGGAGGGAGTTGTCTAGAGAGAAAATACGAGGTAAGAAATCAAGAATCCAATTCCGTAATGAAGTTGGCTGCCATCCACATATTTATAGAGGCTAACCAACAAGTTCTAAAATAATATGAAATCCTAATTCTAGAGGATTCCCGTCGATCGCGTTCGAACGCACTCAAAAAGCCTCTTCTTTGTATTTGCGAACGCGACACAGGCGTTCACAAGGCGTTCGAACGCGAGCGTTCACAAGGGCGTTTGAACATGACTCCACCTACGTTCGAACGCGACCAACAGAAATTTTATTTTAATGAAAATAAACACCTAATGCAATAAGAAAAGATCCTAACTAAGTGTATTATTCAGCGGTTTCAAAAACAGTAGCTGTGAGTACTAGACCATGACCACCTTTGAGACCTTCTTCCGATTTTAGAGAAGGCACAAGACCCTCCGTTCGAATAGCATTGTTGGGTTTGCGAAAGATCCTTAGTTCAGGTCTAAACTTTTGTACATATTGATCAACTTCTCTAAATCCTCGAGCACGTCCATCACCATCTCCATAGGGATCAACCTCATTCTCATAGTGCTAATCCTCCTCATTGACGAAGCGCACCGGTGTCGCACGCTTCTCGGGTTCCACCACCGTTGGTCTTGGGTTTTGTAACGGAGGTGGGGTTTGATGTGTAGGCATAGTTAAGAGGGGGTCATTGACACTCATATAATGCGCCCGGACCTGTGGGGTATCAGTTTGATGAGGTCCCACTACCGGTCCTTCTTGAAACTCCGATCGTCGTCAAGGAGACGACGAACATAATCGATTCACGACATATTCCTTGAATTTATTATGATTCTTTTGCATGTTGTCAACTCTATGCAACAATGTTTGGAACATGCCCCTAAGTTCATCCATATTCGAACCCATGAACATTGGTTGACTCGGTCCTACCGTGGTCGCTCTAAAGGAATCGGTCTCATGGTTAGGGTCATCGTGGATTGAGTCTTCCCTTGTCGGTGTGCTCTCCATAGATCTCCTCGTTAATGTCATCTTCTTTGTTTCAACCATCAATGGAGGTCTGAGGTTCGCCTGCTCTGATACCACTTGATAAGTTCTGGAACCAAAGATAGGCTATGCAACGATTCCTTCAAGATCTAAATGTATTACAGAAGTTAGTCCGCGCAATCGTGGGAACATATTTATCAAATATTCTTCAGTAGTCAAAAAATTACAAAATTAATTGGGTTAGATCTGTAACTTCCTGATCTACAACTTTTGTATTTATGCCCTTCACATAGCAGGGACAAAAATAAGGAATAACGTGGGTTATGGTGGTAGTGACAGGTGGAGTGGATGTTAGGGTTATGAATGGGTATGGAGGTGAAGGTGGATGGTGAATGTGATTAAGAAAAGTAGATGAAGGGAATGAAGTGGTCGAGATCCCAAAGAAGAGAGGTGGCTCGACATTCGAGGGAGATTAGAAGTTAGGAGAAACTTTGCCAACTATAGAGGTGGAAGGATGGTGAAGAGGGGGGAGGGAGAGAATTTAGAGAAGATAAGAGGTAAGAAATCAATAATCCAATAGCATAATGAAGTTGGCTGCCATCCATATATTTATAGAGGCTAGCCAACAATTCCTAAAATAATATGAAACCCTAATTCTTGAGGATTCCCGTTGATCGCGTTCGAACGTGCTCGATCGCATTCGAACGCACCCAAAAGCTCTATCTTTGTCTATGCGAACATGATGCAGGCGTTCGAGCGCAGGTGTTCAAACTTGCCCGATCACATTCGAATGCACAATATGTGTTCTCTGTATTTACGAACCTGATTTAGGTGTTTGCAAGGACGTTCGAATGCGACCCTTCCTGCATTCAAACGCGACCTATAGGAATTTTATTTTGATGAAAGTAAACACCTAATGCAATAAGAAAAGATCCTAGCTAGGTGTATCACGATATTGATGAGTACATTTATTTCAAGGTTGTGGGATGAGATACAAGCGGATGTTCGTGCTCTATGTCTAACTACTCTTGAGAAGGCCATGAGGATAGAGCAAAAATATAAGGCTTTCAAGATGGCAGCAAAAATAAGTTGGGGCAACCGAGATGGAAGGTTTGCACCTAGAACGCCGGTTGGAATTCTTCGGGTTAAAAACAGCGGCTATGAGTTGATACGGGCGGTTCTGTGGGTGGAAGTCCTCGCAACCGTTTCCCCTTCCTCTATTGGGAGAATCTCTTCTTCCTTATCTCCCTGTGTAGCCATGGGTCTGGTTGTCATCATAGGAAGTGCATTTACGAGGAACCTGGCTCTGATACCAGCTTGATACGATCTCCCCTTTTGGGCCAAGGCTCGATCTATTCCGATTTTCAGATCTAGATAAGATTTGATACGAAATTTTGGAAATAGATCCTGAAATATGCTGTCGTTGGATTAATATGAGATTTTGATATGTTGTAGCTGCAAAAAAGAGGTTTCCAATAAGTCAAGTTTTAGACGAATCGGATGTTGGATCTCGAGTTATCGTCCGATCCGTGGATGGAGGCATGAGACCCTAGATGATGGTGGATGGTGGTGGATCGGCATTAATAGGGTGGCACCGGTGAATAAGCGGTGGTGGAAGGGTTATGGGTGATGGAAGGGTTAGGGCAAGTGATGGATAGATTGGAAATAAGGGGAGGAGAGGGCCGCCCTTAAGGGACTAGGGTGATTGGCCGGTCGAAGGAGGTTAGAAGCGGCGTCGCTGGGGAACGAAAAAATGGGAGAGAAGAAGACGAAGGAGACAAGGGAAAAGCTCAATTTATCAATAATAATTCTATGGTTGCCATCCACACTTTTAGAGGCTAATCAAACAATTCAAAAATGGCAATTATTAATCCTAAACAATACATTTTTGCTAACCACATTCAAACATGCTTGATCACGTTCGAACACACATATTTTGCACTTCTCTGGATGTGCGAACGCGATGCTGGAGTTCGCAGGTGCGTTCGAATGCACATTTCGCACTCTCTAGATGTGCGAACCTAATGTAGGCGTTTATAAGTGCTTTCGAATACACTCCACCAGAGTTCGAACGCGACAAATAGAAAACTTATTTTTAAGAATTAAACACTAAAATAAGAAACAAAGACACCCCTAAAGTGTACCCATGCTCGAGACAACATCGGCGATGTCCAAATCGTATCAATCCACCATGCTTCTGCAACCCTGTCCTCATGGTTGGAAATTTGGGAAGCAATCCATAATATCTAACTCTAGCTCCTAGGTAAACTCGTTAGTGGGCTTACCTAGCCACTCGATCAACACTTCGGTCTCCAATCTGGATCCATGGCATCTTCTCCTATGGCCTAAGACTCGGACCGGTTCAGTTGGGTCATCTTCCTCCATTGGTTTGGGCAAGGCCGAACCCACCACATGGTTAAGCCCGATCTAGGCCTTCAATGCTGATACATGGAAAATCGGATGGATCCTGGTCCCCTCAAGTAGATCCAATCGGTAAGCTACTGGATAGATTCATTGTAGCACTTGGTACAGACCATAGTACTTGTGACCTAACTTCTGGTTCAAAATTGGCCTCAATGTGGATTGCCAGTACAGTTAAGCTCGAACGAACACCAATTGATCCACCTCAAACTCTCGCTCATGCCGGCCTTTGTCATGAGTTTGCTTCATGCAGTTTGGGCTGTTGCTAGGTGCATCTTGAGCCGTCTCAAGGTTTAATCTTGATCAACAAGTTCCAAGTCAAGCTCTGTCCTATCCGTTGTTGCGAGTCTATCGTAGACATGCAAGACAGGGGAAGTGCACCCATAAACCACCTCAAAGGGGGTCATGCCAATGCTAGAGTGATGAGCAGTATTGTATGACCACTCGGCCCATGGAAGGAAATTGACCCAATCCTTTGGTAGGTCTGCCACAAAGCATCGCAAGTTTGCTCTAGTCCGCGATTCACCACCTCAGTTTGGCCATTCGTCTTCGGGTGATAAGCTGAACTAAGGTTGACTTGAGTCCCTAGCAATCTGAAGAACTTGCACCAAAACTTGCTGATGAAGATGCGATCCTGGTTTGACATGATCGTCCTAGGCATCCCATGCATGCACGCTACTTCCCGAACAACAATTTCATCAACGTTTTTCGCTGAAAAAGGGTGCGTCAATGCTATGAAATGAGCAAATTTGCTCAATCTATCCACCACAACGAACACCACCAATTGTCCTTGAACCTCTAGCAGCCCCTCGATGAAGTCCATGGAGATGTCTTCCCAAATATGCTCCGGTATAGGCAGTGGTTGCAACAGCCCATTGGGCTTGAGTCTCCGATTTGACTCGTTGGCAGATTTGGCATTCACGCACATACTTCTTCACGTCTGTCTTCATCGCTGTCCATGTACAGTTTTGGGCTAGCCGCTTATGGCTGTCTATGTACACTAGGTTCTTTTGTATTCCAATTTGATCGGACAGTTCCGTGGGTGGAAGTCCCCGCAACCGTTTCTGTAACAACCCAATCCCAAAAAAAAAAAAAAAAAAAAAAATCATGGGCACGACGCGACCGGCCACACTGTGGCCGGCCTTGTGCCCATGCCAGCTGCTCATGCAGCTTGGTGGGGCGCCACGCGCCTGCGGCCAGTTGGCCGCGGTGTGCCCCGGCGGGCCCCGGCGCCGCCACTACTCCTCCTCCACCGCCTTCCCTCTCTCTCTCTTTAAATCTCTCTCTATCTCTCTCTCTCTCTCTCTATCTCTCTCTCTCTCGCCGAGGCCGGTCGTCGCCGTCGCCACCTCCACGAGCGCCGGTGAGCTCCTCTCTCTCTCTCTCTCTCTCTCTCTGTTGCCCGCGGGTGGGCTTGTCGGAGTCGAGCCACCGGCGAGAGGCCGGCCGCTGGCTGGCCAGCAGCGGCCGGTGCCCTCCCCGCCGGCCCGGGTCCGCAACCGCCTCCCTCACCTCCCCTCTTTCTTCTCTTTCTCTTCTGTTCTTCTTCTTCTTCTTCTTCTTCTTCCTGTTCTTCTTCTTCTTCTTTCTTTCCTTCTTTCTTTCTTTTTCTCCTTCTTCCTCAGCTCCTCTTTTCTCTTTCTGCACAGTGTTGGGCTCGGCCCAGCACTGTAGCAGACAGTGCTGGGCCGAGCCCAGCACTGATGGCAGTTGTAATTAAATTATTAATTAATTAGTTTATTTATGTTATTTATTTAAGTATTTTGCTTCTTAATTAATGCAAATAGATTATTTAGACATTAACTATTTTAATAATATTATATATCCTTCAATGTAATTTTATTAATGATAATTTTTATAATTAATGATTAATTAGGCATAAATATAGGTAATACTTATATTTATTTATTTACTTACTTATATGTATATTAGATTACTAGATAAATTTGTAAATTATAATTATTAGATTTATATTCTAATATTCTTATGATATACATTTTTTAAGTAATTCTATTAATTTATTATACATTATTATTTTGTAACAAAGAAGATAATGGCTACATAGTCCCTAATTAATCAAGATATAATTTAATTATAATTAGTTTTTTTATCTATATTTATATTTTATTTATAATAAAAATCTAGCCAATTATAAAAATAAGTAGAAATTCTAAAATCTAATAAATCATCATATTTTACTCGAACGGATTATAATGGGATAAACAACTAACTTTATGTTACTTAAACATTTTCAGACGATCCCGAACCCCTTATTTGAGACCCCGTGGACCTTGCTAGCGATGAGTGTCACTCGGTTACCAATCGGACGTGAGAGATGCATGGTTTATAGCTTCTGATCAGGGTGAGTAGTCTTATCCCCTAGATCCCTTTCTCAAATTAGGATTTATTATATATTATGTACATGCATGTTTTGGCCTCCAGCATGATTATATGACTTTATATAGAGATGATTTCAGTCGAGCATATATTTTATAATGCATTTGATTAGACTGATCTGGGATATGAGTACATTGGTGATATATAGAGATGATTGGAGATGATTATGCCGTTATGATTTTATGTCGAGATGATTTCTAGTATGAGTGTGCATGTGATAGACTAGCGAGAATATGCATGTGTTAGATACATGGTTGGAGACTACATTGCAGCATTTTTCTTTTGATTCCTGTTCCACCTAAATTCCTATTATGCATTGACTCGTTATTGTACTGGATATATGCATATGATCTGTCATTTAAAAAGAAAGCCTGAAATATGATTGATAGGATAGTTGATAGAAAGCGTGGGGATACCCGAGTAGGCGCTAGGGTTAGGGGTGCCTGGATTGATGATTATGGTCGCTGATATGCGATATCTCGTGGCCCATGTCCGAGGTCAGTTGAGTCTGTGTGCACAGACAATCGGACACATGCCGTTCGCCAGGGCATATATGGCGAGTTATCCTCACGAGGTTTCTATCAACTATGTGGGGTGCCCGGTCTGGATGGATGTTGATACCCTTAGCGGATGGCAGGGTATGGTTATATTTGAGATACTCCTTGCGGATGGCAGAGTATGCTCGGAGCCTTTGGGCATGATGTTGAGACCGGGTACCGGGTGTTGACTATGCACAGTGGTCTAGTATGATGATATTATACCGAGATGTCGGTGATGATCGTGATGTTGAGAAATGCATATGATTTCATTATCATTCGGTTACCTGATTATCGAGTGGTCAATATGCATCATATATGGTTGCATTTGATATCATAGCATAGTCATGATCGGCATGCATCATGTGTCATATTTGAGAGAGAATTATGATGATAGATGACATGGAGATTTGTTTACTCATGGTCGAGGATTATATACTTTTATCAGTTATGACGTGTTATCTACTTTTCATTTATATATTATTGAGGATACATTCATATACTCATTCATGACATGATGGTGCTTCCTGATTCATATTATCCAGTACATGATTTACTCTCTGTTTGACATCACTGATTCGGGGTAAGGTCTATTCACTGAGCCTTTTGCTCATGACTCTCTTTATTTCTTTTCTAACCCCTCAGATCTGTGGTGCGTGATAGCGACCTGAGATATCTGGAGAATATATTTTAGAGTTATGATGAGGTGAGCTATTGATGTGAGACGGTATAGAAGATAGTTTAACCAGGCATTGAGTTGTATCGTTGTTTGTTATATTTGTACCTTATTGTATTAGACGATGATTTGTATAATACAGGTCGAATCATAGTGTACTCTTGTATCAGTTGTTTAGTTGTATCTTGATGGTTTGTTGTGGCCTGTGTGGGTCCTGCCAGATTATGTAGCGGTCTAGTGTGTATTATTGTGTATTTTGATATTCATATGTTAACAGGTTTATTTGGTTAAGAGTATGATTTATTTGGTGATGGATTATGTGATCATGGATATGTTAGCAGGTGTTATTTGATGATGTCATGATCGTATGTGCACAGGAGTGTATCTGTGCGTGACGGGCCCCGCCCGACCTGTCGCGTGCGTCGCGCGTGCCGTGTGGGCGCGTGTGCGTGCACGTGCCCGTGCCGGGCGGGGGCGTTACAGTTTCCCCCTCCTCTATTGGGAGAATCTCTTCTTCCTCATCTCGTCGTGCAGTCATGGCTCTAGTTGTCGTCATAGGAAGCGTGTTTCTAAGGAACCTGGCTTTGATACCATTTTGATATGGTCTCCCTTTTTAGGCCAAGGCTCGATCTATCCCTATTTTCAGATCTGGACAAGATTTGACACAAAACTTTGGAAATAGATCCCAAAAGATGCCACCATCAGATCGATGTGAAATTTTGATATATTGTAGCCCTAGAAAAGAGCTTTCCAAAAAATTAAGTTTCAGGCGAATTGGATGGATGTAGGGATCTCAAGATATCGTCCAATTAGTGGATGAATATTAGGGAGTCTGTCTTAGGATCTGTGGATGGAGGCACAAGATCCTAAATGATGGTGGATGGTGGTGGGCCGGTGTTAATGGGGTGGCACCGGTGAACAAGTGGTGATGGAAGGGTTATGGGTGATGGAACGGTTAGGGCAAGTGATGGATAAATTGTGTAATAACCCAGAAAAAAAAATCATAATAATAAATAATGTAATAACCTAGAAAAAAATAAATAAAATAATAATAATAATAATATATAAAATAAATAAATAAATAAATAAATAAATAAGAGACAAAAAGAAATAAAAATAAAAATTTAAAAGTTTTTGGGCACAACGTGATCGGCCACACCGTGGCCGGCCTCGTGCCCATGCAAGCTGCTCATGCAGCTTGCGTGGTGGGGCGCCATGCACCCACTGCTGCTGTCGTAGCCAACCAGTTGTGGCCAGCTAGCCGCGGCGGGCCCTAGCGCTGCCGCAGCCACCGCCAACCCCCCCACCGCCTCTCTTTCTCCCTCTATATCTCTCTTTCTCTCGCTCGCTCTCTCGGTCTCTCTCTCTCTCTTTCTCTCTCTCTCTCTCTTTCTCTCTCGCCGAGGCCGGCCTATCGCCGCCGTCGTCGTCCTTGGAAACCACCGCCTCCACCTCCGCGAACTTCGGTGAGCTCCTTTCTCTCTCTTTCTCTCTCTCTCTCTCTCTCTCTCTCTCACTCTCTCACACCCGAGCTCGGGCTTGTCGGAATCAAGCCGTCGGCAAGAGGCCGGTCGCTGGCTGGCCAGCAACGACCAGTGCCCTCCCCGCCGGCCCGGTTCTGCACTCCCCTCCCCTCCTCCCGTCTTCTTCTTCTTTCTTTCTTTTTCTCTTCTTCCTCGGCTTCTTCTCCTTCTCTTTCTGCACAGTGCTGGGCCGCGCTTAGCGCTGATGACAGTGTTTTATTTATTTATTTATTGGTGTTATTTATTTAGGTTTTCCTTCTTAATTGATGCAAATAGATTATTTAGACATTAACTATTTTATTAATATTATATATTCTTTAATATAATTATTATTAGTTATAATTTGTATAATTAATGATTATTTAGGTATAAATATAGGTAATACTTATATTTATTATTTATATCCCTATTAGAGTAATATATAGATTTGTAAATTATAATTATCAAATTTATATACTATTATCCTTATGAGATACATTTTAAGTAATTCTAATAATCTATTATACATTATTATTTTGTAACAAATAAAATACTAGGCTTATGTATTTATTTATCATTTTATAAAATAATGACTGTATAGTTTCTAATTAATCAAGATATAATAATAATTAGGTTTTTATCTATATTTATAGTTTTATTTTAAAACATAGCGAGTAATAAAGATAAGTTGACCCTGAACCTCTTATGTGAGACCTCGTGGACCCAAACGTTGGGTTGATGTTTGACCGACGGATATGAGAGTTGCGTGGTTCGTGTCTTCTGATCAAGAGTGAGTAATCTTATCTCCTAGACGCCTTTCTCAAATTACATGCATGTTTGGGCCTCCAGCATGATCATATGACTTTATCTAAAGATTGTTTCAATCAAGCATATTTTATCATGCATTTGATTAGGCTGATCTGAGATATGAGTACATTGGTGATATATAGAGATAATTGGAGATGATTCTATTGCTATAATTATATACCAAGATGATCTCTAACATGAGTGTGCATGTGATAGACTAGCGGGAGTATGCATGTGTTAGATACATGATTGGAGACTACATTGTATCATTTTTTTCTTGATTCCTGTTCCACATAAAATTCTTGTTATGCATTGACTTGTTATCATACTAGATATATGCATATGATCTGGCATTTAGAATTAACCAAATAATTTAGAAATGACAATTATTAACCCTAAATAGTACATTTTCGTCGACCGCGTTTGAACGTATATATTTCACACTTCTCTAGATGTGCGAATGCGATGCATGCATTCGTAGGAGCGTTCAAACACACATTTCACACTCTCTAGATGTGTGAACCTGATGCATGCATTCACAAGCGTGTTCGAATGCACTCCACCCGCGTTCGAACGCGATAAACAAAAAACTTATTTTTTAAGAATTAAACACTAAAACAAGAAACAAAGACACCTCTAAAATGTATCCATGCTCAAAACGACATAGGTGAAGTCCGAATCATATCATGAGCACTAGACCATGACCACCTTTGAGACTTTCTTCCGAAGTTAGAGGAGGCACAAGACCCCCGTTCAAACTCTCCAACTTGCCCAGGTGGAGGAGCAAAGAACGAATGGCCTTTACTTTCGATGCGATGAACGTTTCACCCTCGATCATCAGTGTTCCAAACCGATCGGGAGTGTGATAATCATCGATAGTCTCGAGGAGGATGATGAGGTTGTTGATGATGGTGAGTGTCCAAAGGAGGTCCATGAGGAGGCTGTTGAGGAGGGTGCGGAGGAAGATATCCAAGCTGAAATATTGATGCATGCATATTCGGGTACTTTCGCACCGAGGACGTTATGGGTAGACGGACTCGTCAGAAAGCATTGTGTGTACACCCTCATCGATTTTGGGAGTACACACAACTTTCTAGATGAGAGGTTAGTGAGGAGATTGGGTTTGGATGCTGAACCAACCATAGTGTTTGACGTTGCTATTGGAGATGGCACGAAGCTTAAGGCGGAGAGCTTGTGTCGCCAGGTCGGTATACGAGTGCAAGGACACGATATTATTGTGGACTTGTATTTGTTGGAGTTGCGAGGAGCGGACATTGTCCTTAGTACTCAATGGTTACAAAGCTTGTGACCCATTACTTTTGATTTTCAGAGCGTGTGGACGAAATTTAAGTAAGAAAACAAAGATGTGCGGCTTGATGGCGTTTGATCTCTATCGATTCCTGTGATGCAGCCTATGGTGGGGTTGCCATGTGCGAGTGATTTGGCCTATCTTCTTCAGTTAGAACCAGCAAGAGATGAGCCTCAAATGAGTCTAGATACTACCATCGAGTTGGCTAATTTATTAGACAAATTTGTTAGACTGTTTGAGGAACCAAAGGAGAACGACATACCACCGCATAGAGATTGTGCCCGGGGCTGCATCGATGAATGTGAGGCCATATCGGTCTCCCCATGTGCAAAAGGAAGTTATCTCCAAGATGGTAGCCGAGATATTGGAGCAAGGCCTCATTCAACCAAGTCATAGCTCATACTCATTACCCGTGCTATTGGTGCAAAAAAAGGACGGGGCATGGTATTTTTGTGTCGACTATCAGGCACTAAACGCTATTGCCGTCAATGACCGGTATCCCATTCTAGTTATAGAGGAGCTGCTGGACAAGCTTGCATAGGTGACTATATTCAGCAAGCTTGACTTGAGGGTCGGGTATCATCAAATTAGAGTTCACCCGGCGGATGTGCATAAAACTACATTTCAGACTTCGGACGGGCATTATGAGTTCTGCGTGATGCCTTTTGGTCTCACCAATGCTCCATCTACCTTTCAAGGCCTCATGAATGATATATTTCGGCCTCTATTGCGACAGTATGTTTTGATATTCTTTAACGAAATTTTAGTGTATAGCAGGACTAAATTGGAGCATTGGCGGCATTTGAAGGATGTGTTGAATTTGTTGAAGCAAAACCAATTGAAGATCAAGAAGTCCAAGTGCCTATGGGGAGTACCACAAGTGGAGTATTTAGGCCACATCATCTCAGCAGAAGGTATAATGGCGGATCCTCAAAAGGTAGCATGCATGACTGCTTGGTCTATTCCTACTACCCACTACTGAATTGTGAGGATTTTTGGGGCTGACTGGATATTATCGCCGCTTCATTGCCGGGTATGGCAGGATCGCTACTCCTCTCACTCTTTTGTTGAAGGACTCAAACAAATCCACAAAAATATTGTATATGAACTAAAGCTACTAAGATTAATATCCCGAATTGGTCATGCTATTATGATCTGCCAATAAAATAACTGACAGTAACTGATTCATATAGATCAAAAAACATCCAAAAATATAAATTACAACCTTACTAGTATATCTTTTATTTTACTTTAGTTCATCTCGCAACCTTAACTTTTCAATTCATTAAAAGATCAAATTTTCACAAACTATAATGGGACCAATCATGAAATCATTATCTCCCAACCAAATATCTTTATCTTAAGACTCAAATGCAAACCTGTAAGTCTTTACAATTATTAAAATCAATCTAATCATTCTAAAAGGCTCACTAAGTAACCTCTAGTAATATTCGAACATATAAGCCAACAATTAAACAAATGCTAATATAATCATTTTCCTATACATTATTATCCGTTTATCATCTAGCAGTATAATAAACATCTATCGATACACTGTATATGAAATATCATAGTCCTATATATTCCTTTCATTATCGTCCTATGAAGCAATTAGTTCAACTTCCAAATCATCTATCAATCATAATAAATAATCATATCTATAAGCTCTATGAATAACTCTATCAAATTATCTCTCCAATTAGTATCATCAAGACAACTAACTTGTCCAAGCACATAATATCTCAATTTAATATCTATGATTAAAAACCAACATATTTTATTTCTAATTAAATCACTTAAACCTCATATTTCTTTAAGAGTCTCAACTTAATATTCTATCACATCCTCTATATAAAGTCCACCACATATACTGAACAATTTAATCTTATAGCATCATCAAAAATTATTTTATACCATCATTAATATCACCTAATAATCATAAGAAAAATAAGTGTGTATATTTGTAATTAAAATTCATCAACCAAAACACACGAACATCATGCTATAAGATTATTATCCTCTAAATCAATGTCTAAAACTAAACTAATAATCAAAATATACTTTCACTATCATATATGTCATGAGACCATTAACTTAGTAACTATCATTACTCTATATATTTCATTTCATTATCATTCTTTCCATCTAATCATATTCACATACTTAGTAGCTACTAAACTCAACCTACTATTGTGTCATCCAGAAATAACTAAACCTACCATCGTGTCATCCAGAAATACATACATTAAGTCTCAACTACTGACATCACTCACAATCCAATAATTGTATTTATGTCATATTTCCTATGCTCATTACCCTATTTGGTAATCATCAATTTAGATATTTAAACGAGACATTAATCCTCTAGTAATATTATTGGACAAACATATCCCTATTAAATCATCCATCTTGTCGGTACAATCAAAATTTTATATCTACTAACACAAGTATCTTACAAACATAATTTATCATACTAGTCATCCCAAAAATTCTTTTCTATATATAATCTACAATCATCTATATCACATCACCTAATATCTTTTCCACTATACAAAATCATCATATGTCTTACTTATCCATCCACAATCAATAATTATAATTTTCATAAAAGTCAGAATAGTCTCTCTGCACATATATCTTTTTACATCAATCTCCTAATCTCAAGTGTGTCATAAAATGATCAAAAATTCAATATATTTGTTCAGAATAGTCTCAAATCTATTAATAATAATTCTTCTGGATAATTAAATATCTCCATATGTTTAAGAATTTTTACACTTTATCACATCATATGAACATGTCGACACCTCCAATATTATAACCCACATACTATAACACCTCGACATCAATAACATCAATGCATGATTTAGTAATATTTCTTCTTATTCATTAGTTGCTCAAATAAATTCTTAATATACCAATATCACATTATTTCTATCAATATCAGCAAGGTATCAAAACTTAATAATCTCAACATCACAACCTAGATCTCTATCTCAACCAATTAATATTAAACTCATCGAGATCATCTACTAGCATAATCCTAAAATAAACCGACAACTACTATACTTGATGGTTTGCCAGATCATCCTTAAACCTAGGCTCTGATACCACCTGAATTGTAACACCCCCGCTCGACACGGGCACGTGCACGCCCATGCCCTCACACGGCAAGCGCGGCGCACATGACAGGTCGGACAGAGCTCATCACGCACAGATATACTCCTGTGTACATACAATCATGACATCATCAAATATAACTTACTAACATATCCATGCTCACATAATCCAATACTAAATAAATCATATTATCAACCAAATAAACTTATTAACATATGAATATCCAAGTCCACCATAATATACACTAGACCACTACATAATCTGGTAGGACTCACACAGGCCATGATAAACTATCAAGATACAACTAAACAATTGATACATGAGTACACTATAATCTGACATGTATTATACAAATCATCGTCTGATACAACTCAATTTTTATACAAACTATCATCTATACCGTCCCACACCTATAGCTCACCTCATCAGTCTAAAATATCTTCTCAAGATATCTCAAGTCGCTATCACGTACCACATATCTAAGAGGGTTAGAAAAGAAATAAAGAGAGTCATAAGCAAAAGGCTTAGTGAATAGACCTTACCCCGAATCAGTGATGCCAAATAGAGAGTAAATCATGTACTGGATAATGTGAATCAGAAAGAGCATTATATCATGAATGAGTATATGAATATATTCTCAATAATATATAAATAAAAAGTAGATAATATGTCAAAACTGATAAAAGTATATAATCCTCAATAATAAATAAACAATTCTCTATGTCATACTATCATCATAATTCTCTCTCAAATATGACACATGATGCATGCCAATCATAACCATGCTATGATATCAAATGTAACTATATATAATATATATTGATCACTCGATAATCAGGTAATCAGATAATAATAAAATCATATGCATTTCTCAACATCTCAGTCATCAATGTCATCTCTATATGTCATTATCATACTAGATCACTATGAACAGTCAACACTCGGTACCCAGTCTCAACATCATGTCTAAAGGCTCAGAGCATACTCTGCTATCTGCAAGGAGTATCTTAAATATAACCATATCCTGCCATTCGCTGAGGGTATCAACATCCATCCAGACCGGGCACCCTTCTAGTTGATAGAAATCCCGTAAGGATAACTCGCCATATATGCCCTATTGAACAGCATGTGTCCAAATGTCTGTTACGCACACAAACTAACGACCTTAGACGTAAGGCCAATAGAATCGCGACTATGTCGAGCGATCAATCATCCACCAAGCGCGTCCTAACCCTCGCGCCCACTCGGATATCCTCACGCTTTCTATCAACTATCCTATCAATCATATTTTATGCTTTCCTTCTAAATGACAGATCATATGCATATATCTAGTACAATAACGAGTCAATGCATAACAGGAATTTAGGTGAAATAGGAATCAAGAGAAAAATGATGCAATGTAGTCTCCAACCATATATTTAACACATGCATACTCATGCTAGAAATCATCTCGATATAAAATCATAACAGTATAATCATCTTAATCATCTCTATATATCACCAATGTATTTATATCCTAGATCAGCCTAATCAAATGCATGATAAAATATGCTTGACTGAAATCATCTCTAGATAAAGTCATATAATCATGCTGGAGGCCAAAACATACATATATATAATATATAATATATCCTAATTTGAGAAAGACGTCTAAGGGATAAGACTTCTCACTTTTGATCAGAAGATTTGAACTGCGTATCCCTCACATCCGTCAATCAAGCATCAACTTATCGACAGGGTCTACGGTGTCTCACATAAGGGGTTCGGGATGTGAAAATATTTAAGTAGCATGAAGTTAGCCGTTCATCTAATTAAAATCCATTCATATAATATATGATGATTTATTAGGTTTTAGAATTTCTACTTATCTTTATAACTAGCTAGATTTTTTTAATTATAAATAAAAATATAAATATAGATAAAAAACTTAAATTATAATAAAATTATATCTTGATTAATTAGGGACTATGTAGTCATTACTTTATAAAATAATAAATAAATACATAAGACTAGTATTTTATTTGTTACAAAATAATAATGTATAATAAATTATTAGAATCACTAAAAATGTATCTCATAAGAATATTAATATACAAAGTTGATAATTATAATTTACAAATCTATATTTATACCTAATTAATAAATAAATATAAGTATTACCTATATTTATACCTAATTAATCATCAATTATACAAATTATAATTAATAATAATCATGTTGAAGAATATATATTATTATTAAAAAAATTAATGTCTAAATAATCTATTTGTATTAATTAAGAAGGAAATACCTAAATAAATAACATAATAAATAAATAAATAAAACACAACCATTAGTGCTGGGCTCGGCCCAACACTACTTACTACGGTGCTAGGCCGAGCCTAGGACTATGCAGAAAGAGAAGGAGAAGAAGCCGAGGAAGAAGAAAAAGAAAGAAAAAAGAAGAAGAAGAAGAAGAGGAGGAGAAGAAGGGAGGAAGGGAGGGAGGGTGTTGTAGACCCGGGATGGCGGAAAGGGCACTTGCTGCTGCTGGCCAGCTAGTGGCCGACGGCTCGACTCCGTCGAGCTCGAGCTCGGGTGTTAGCACGCGAGAGAGAGAGAGAGAGAGAGAGAGAGAGAGAGAGAGAGAGAGAGAGGGGAGGGAGGGAAAGGAGCTCACTGACGCTCGCGGAGATGGCGGCTGTGGTTTCCAAGGACAAGCGACGATGAAAGGACGACCTTGGCGAGAGAGACAGACAGAGAAAGAGAGAGATACCAAGAGAGAGAGAGCAAGAGAAAGAGAGATATAGAGGAAGAAAGAGAGGTAGTGGAAGGGGAAAAGGGCAGCGGCACCAGGGCCCACCGTGGCCAGCTTGCTGCAGCCGGTTGGCTGCGGTAGTGGCGGTGGGCGTGTGGCACCACACCACGCAAGCTGCTCATGCAGCTTGCATTGGCACGAGGCCGGCCACATGTCGTGCCCAAAAACTTTTTTTTTAAGGTTGGGTCGTTACACCTATGCCAACACCTGATGCATCACATTCAACAATGAACTCTGTGGTGAAGTCTGGTAGCATTAGAACGGGTGCCGTCATTAGTGTTTTCAGCTTTTTAAAGGCTATAGTGGCTTCATCTGTCCATCTAAAAGAGTCCTTCTTCAATAAAGAAGTGAGAGGAGCAACGATCTTGCCATATCCGGCGATGAATCGACGATAATATCTAGTCAGCCCCAAAAATCCTCTGAATCCAATAGTAGTAGTAAGAATTGGCCAAGCGGTCATCCATGCAACCTTTTGAGGATCCGCCGCAACACCATCCACTGAATTGATGTGGCCTAAATACTCCACTTGTTGTACACCCCATAGGCACTTAGACTTCTTGATCTTTAATTGGTTTTGCTTCAACAAATTCAGCACATCCTCCAAATGTCGCTAATGCTCCAATTCAGTTCTGCTATACACCAAAATGTTGTCAAAAACATACCAAGACATACCTTCACAAGAGAGGCCAAAATATATGATTCATGAGGCCTTGAAAGGTAGCTGGAGCATTGGTGAGATCAAAAGGCATCATTTGGAACTCGTAGTGCCCGTCTAGAGTCCGAAATACAGTTTTGATGATACCCGACCCTCAAGTCAAGCTTACTAAATATAGTTACTCCTGCAAGCTCGTCCAGCAACTCCTCGATAACCAGAATAGGATACCGATCCTTGACGATTATAGCATTTAATACTTGATAGTAGACACAAAAATGCCATGTCCTGTCCTTTTTTCGCACCAATAGCGCGGGGGGCCGTATGAGCTATGACTTGGTTGAATGAGACTTTTCTCCAACATCTTGGCTACCATCTTTGAGATAACTTCCTTTTGCACATGTGGATACCGGTATAGCCTCACGTTCATCGGTGCAGCCCCGGGTACAATCTCTATGCGATAGTCCGCTGCTCTCCTTGGTGGCAACTCCTGTGGCTCCTCAAATAGTCTAAAAAAGTATTTAATAAATTAGACAATTCAATGGTAGTACCTGAACTCGTTTGAGACTCATCTCCTACTAGTCCTATCTGAAGAAGATAGGACAAATCATACACATAAGGCAGCCCCATCATAGGCTGTATCGTAGGAATCGGCGAAGACCAAACACCATCAAGTCGCACATCTTTGTTTCTTTGTTTAAATTTCATCCACATACTCTAGAAATCAAATATGACGGGTCTTAAACTCTATAACAATTGAGCACCAAGGATAATGTCTGCTCCTCACAGCACCAACGGATACAAGTCCACAATGATGCCGTGTCTTTTTACCCGTATACCGACCTGGCGACACAAGCTCTCCGCCTTAAGCTTTGTGACATCTCCAACAGCAACGTCAAATCCCGTGGTCGGTTCGGCATCCAAACCAAATCTCCTTACTAACCTCTCATCTAGAAAGTTGTGTGTACTCTCCGAATCGATGATGATGTGCACACAATGCTTTCTAATGAGTTCGTCTACTCATAATATCCTCAGCATGGAAGTACCTGAATATGCATGCATCGATATTTCAGCTTGGATATCTTCCTTCGCACCCTCCGCAATGACCTCCTCATAGACCTCCTCTAGACACTCTCCATCATCACCAATCTCATCATCCTCTTTAAGACCGTTGATAAGTATCACACTCTCGACCGGCTTAGAACACCAATGACCGGGGGTGAAACGCTCATCACATCGAAAGCAAAGGCCCTTCGCTCTTCACTCCTCCACCTGGGCAGGTGTGAGAGTTCGAACGGGTGGTCTTGCGCCTCCTCTAACATCGAAAGAAGGTCTCAAAGGTGGTCATGGTCTAGTACTCGCAGCCGCTATTTTTGAAACCGTAAAATTTCCAATCGGCGTTCTAGGGGCAAACCGCCCATCTCGGTTGCCTTAATTGGTTTTCATTGCCATCTTTAGAGCCCTATGCTTTTGTTCCATTCTCACAGCCTCTTTAAGAGTAGTAGGACATAGAGCACGATCATCCACTTGTATTTCTCTCGCAGGCCCGAAATAAATGTGCTCATCAATGTCCATTCAGGCCAAGATGGCTCACAACGACTACTAACTCTTTCAAACTCATCTTGGTACTCCGATACGATCGTCCTCTGAACCATGTTGCTTAATGTGGCCGCTAAATCTTCATATGGCGCTGTCCTAAATTTGTGTGTAATTCTCCTACAAAAATCAGCCCATCCAATAAATCCACCACCACGAATAACTGATCTATACCAATGCAATACTGTTCCTTGGAGGTAAAAGCTTGCCATCTGGAACTTTGCATCTTCCGCTGTACCTTAACAATTAAAATATTGTTCAACTTGAAACACCCAATTCTTTGGATCACCACCTTAGAATTTTGGAAAGTCCAAGTGTGCGGTTCTCCCCGGAATAGCATTGTCGGGTTCGCGAAAGATCTTTGGTTCAGGTCTAAACCTTTGGGCATGTTGATCACCTTCTCTAAATCCTCAAGCACGTCCATCACCATCTCCAAAGGGATCAAACTCATCCTCAAAGTGCCAATCCTCCTCATCGACGAAGCGCACCGGTGTCGCACTCCTCTTGGGTTCCACCACCGCCGATCTTCGGTTTTGTAATAGAGGTGGGGGATGAAGTGTAGGCATAGGTAAGAGGGGATCATTGACACTCACATGACGCACCTAGACCTGTGGGGTATCGGTTCGATGAGGTCCCACCGTTGGTCCTTCTTGAAATTCTGATCGTCATCAAGGAGATGACAAACCCAATTGGTTCACGATATATTCCTTGAATTCATTGTGATCCTTTTGCATATTGTCAACTCTATACAACAATGTTCGGAACATGCCCTTAAGTTCATCCATATTCTCACCCATGGATGTTGGTTGACACGGTCCTACCATGGTTGCTCCAAAGGAATCGGTCCCATGGTTAAGGTCATCGTGGATTGACTCTTCCTTTGTCGGTGTGCTCTCCATAGGTCTACTTGTTGATGTCATCTTTCTTATTTCAACCATAAATGGAGGTATGAGGTTCGCCTGCTCTACTACCAATTTGATTGGCTTTGATATAACTTTGGTATGCTCTAATACCAATTGATAGATTATTGTACCAAAGATATGCAACACAATGATTTCTTCAATATTTGAATGTATTATAGGAATCAGTCCATGCAACTGTGGTAAAATATTTGTCAGATATTCTCTAGTAGCCAGACAATTACGAAACTAATTTTTCTACATCCGTAACTTTTTGATCTACAACTTTTATATTTACACCCTTCTCAGATTCAAACTACAACTAGGAGAAAAACACAGAATAACGTGGGTGATGGTGGTGGTGATGGGTGCAGTGGATGGTAGGGGTACGGATGGGTATGGAGATGAAGGTGGATGGTGGATGTGATTAAGAGATATAGAAGAAGGAATGAAGTGGTCGAGATCCCAAAGAAGAGAGATGTCTCAATAGTCGAGGGAGATTAGAAGTTAAGAGAAACCTTGCCAACAGTAAAGGTGGAAGAATGGTGAAGAGGGAGGAGGGAGAGAGTTTAGAGAGAAGATAGGAGGCAAGAAATCAATAATCCAAAAGCATAATGAAGTTGGCTGCCATCCAAATATTTATAGAGGCTAGCCAACAAGTCCTAATATAATATGTAACCCTAATTCTAGAGGGTTCCTACCGATTACATTCGAACACGCCCGATTGCGTTCGACCGCACCAAAAGCTCCATCTCTGTATGTGCGAACGCGATGTAGGTGTTTGAACGCGGGCGTTTGAACTCCCTCGACCGCGTTCAATCATAGAAAATGCGTTCTTTGTATTTGTGAACTTGATGCAGGCGTTGCGTTCGAACGCGACCTACAGAAATTTTATTTTAATGAAAATAAATAATTAATGCTATAAGAAAAGATCCTAACTAAATGTATCACACACAATGATTTCTAGCGACTCCGTCCACCCGTAACGTCCTCGATGCGGTAGTACCCGAATATGCATGCATCGACATTTTAGCTTGAATATCTTTCTCCGCACCCTCCTCAATGGCCTCCTTATAGACCTCCTCTAGACACACTCCATCATCAACAACCTCATCATCCTCCTCGAGACCGTCAATGAGCATCATACTCCCGATTAGTTTGGAACACCGAAGACTGGAGGTGAAACGTTTATCGCATCGAAATCAAAGACCCTTCGCTCTTCGCTCCTCCACCTAGGCAGGTGTGAGAGTTCAAACAGGGGGCCTTGTGCCTCCTCTAACATTAGAAGAAGGTCTCAATGCTGGGTCGTGGTCTAGTATTCGCAGTCGCTGTCTTTCAATCTGCATAATTTCTAGCCAATGGTCTAAGCACAAGCCACCCATCTCGGTTACCCCAACTTAATTTTGCTACCATCTTGAGAGCCTTATGCTTTTGCTCCATCCTCACAACCTTCTCTAATACGATCTCTGATACACTTAGCTAGGATTTTATCTAATTAGCTAAATCCAACTCTGCATAGTTTCGGAAAAATATTTGTAGAATATTTGACACATATCCAAATAATATCAAACTAGTTGGATAAGGTCGACAACCACTATATCTACAACTTTGATATTCATGACTTCTCCAGATTCAGAATATATCTATGACAAAATGAAAGCTTAATCCAAAAGGTATTCGGAGAAGATAAGGAATACTAGTTTAGTTGGTTTGTTAGGCACTTCAGTCTCTAATCTGGATCCTTGGCGTCTTCTCCTACGACTTAGGACTCGAACCGGCTCAGTGGAGCCATCTTCCTCCATTGGTTCGGGTAAGGTCGAACCCACTACATGGTTAGGCCCGATCTGGGCCTTCAATGCCGAGACATGGAAGACGGGATGTATCCTGGTTCCTTCAGGTAGGTCCAATCGGTAAGCTACTGGACCGATTCGTTGTAGCACTCGGTACGGACCATAGTACTTGTATCCCAACTTTTGGTTCAAAATTGGCCTCAATGTGGATTGTCGATACGGTTGAGCTCGAACGAACACCAATTGATCCACCTCAAATTCTCGCTCACGTCTGCCTTTGTCATGCGTTTGCTTCATGCGGTTTTGTGCTGTGGCTAGGTGAGTCTTGAGCCGTCTCAATGTTTCATCTCGATCAGCAAGCTCCAAGTCAAGCTCAGTCCTATCCGTCGCTGCGAGTCTATCGTAGGCACGCAAGACAGGGGGAGTGCGCCCATAAACCGCCTCAAATGTTTCATACTGTTTTAGACTTGTTGGCTAGCCTCTATAAATATGTGGATGGCACCCATCTTTATATTATTGCTATTGGATTATTAATTTCTTGCCTCCTATCTTCTCTCTAGACTCCTCTCTCCTCCCTCTTCACCATCCTTCAACCTCTACCGTTGGCAAGGTTTCTCCTCGCTTTTAATCTCCCTCGACTGTCGAGCCACCCCTCTTCTTTGGGATCTCAACCACTTCGTTCCCTTCGTCTACTTCCCTTAATCACTCCCACAATCCACCCTCATCTTCAATAATAATTTTGGTTGCCCTATAATCCCTAAAACAGCCATCTTATCCTAACCCTAACATCCACTCCACCCGGCACCACCACCATCACCCACGTTATTCCATATTTTTGTCCCTGCTACAGTTCGAATCTGTGTACGAAAGTTGTAGATTAGGAAGATATGGATCCAACCCAATTGGTTTTATAATTTTCTAACTACCAGAGAATATCTGACGAATATTTTCCTATGATTTCGCAGACTACTTCCTACAATAAATTCAGATCTTAATGAATTGTTCTGTAGCCGATCTTTTGGTTCTAGATTCCATCAATTTGGTATCTGAGCTTTAATAAATTGGTATCAGAGCCTATCAATCTCCCCTTTTGGCCAAGGCTCGATCTATTCCGATTTTCAGATCTGGATAGTATCTAACACGGAATTTTGAAAATAGATCTCGAAATATTTAGCCATCGGATAGATGTAAAATTTTGATATGTGATAGCCGCAGAAAAGAGCTTTCCAACAAATCAAGTTTTATGTGAATCGAACGGTGGGATCTCGAGATATCGTTTGATTCGTAGACAAACATCAGGAAGTTCGTCTTTGGATCCGTGGAAGAAGGCACGGGATCCTTGATGATGGTGGAGGGTGGTGGACCGGCGATAATGGGGTGGCACCAGTGAATACGTGGAGATGGAAGGGTTATGGGTGATGAAAGGGTTAGGGCAAAGTGATAGATAGATTGGAAGAAAGGGGAGAAGTGGGTCGCCCTTAAGAGACTAGGGTGATTAGCTAGTCGAGGGAGGCTAGATGCGGCGACGCTGGGGAACAAGAGAACAGGAGAGAAGAAGACGAAGGAGACAAGGCAAAATTAATTCATTCCATAATGATTTCATGGTTGCCATCCACACCTTTAGAGACTAACTAAACAATTCAAAAATGATAATTATTAAACCTAAACAGTAGATTTTCGCCAACCCCGTTCAAATGCGCCCGATTGCGTTCAAACACATATTTTCCATTCTCTGTATGTGCGAACACGATGCAAGCATTCGCAGGCGCGTTTGAACGCACATTTCGCACTCTCTGTATGTGCGAACCTGTTGTATGCATTCACAAACATGTTCGAACGCACTCTACCGGCGTTCAAATGTGACATACAGAAAACTTATTTTTCTATGAATTAAATACTAAAATAAGAATAAAAGACATCCCTAAAGTGTATCCATGCTTGAGACAACATCGGTGAAGCCCGAATTGTATCAATCCACCATGCTTTCGCAACCTTGTCCTTAAGGTTTGAAATTAGGGAAGCGATCATTGAACTCTGACTCAAGCTCCTCTATGATTTGATCCTCTGCATTGGTTCCCCACATATCTGAAAATAGGGGAAGGGTTGGTGCTGAAAAGGATGCGAGCTCACTTGAGTCCGGTTGGCACGAAAGAGCATCGACCGCTCGGTTCTCGATCCCCTTTTTGTAGACTAACTCGTAGTCATACCCAAGGAGTTTTGTGACCCATCGTTGCTATGCTGGGGTGTGCACACGTTGCTCCATGAGGTAGGGTAAGCTACGCTAGTCCGTGCGGATAGTAAACCGTTGGCCAATCAAGTAAGGTCGCCATTCGGTGACGGTGTGCAGAATTGCTAGCATTTCGCGCTCGTAGGTGGATAGCTATTACGACTGGTTCGACAATGCATTGCTCATATATGTCACGGGCCTGCCCTCTTGCAACAGCTCCAATGCCCTTGCCCGAAGCATCGCATTCCGCCACAAAGGGCTTGTTGAAATCCGATAGTGCTAGAACCAGTGTGGTAGACATGGCTATCTTCAATGCTTCGAAGGTCTCCGTCGCCTTGCCCATCCATTGAAACCCTCCTTTTCTGACTAAGGAGGTCAGCGGGCAACAATCTTGCCATAGTTGGCAATGAATCGCCGGTAGTACCCCGTTAACCCAAGGAATCCCCTCAATTCTCACTGATTAATGGGAATCGGCCAGTCCACCGTATTCTTGATCTTGCTTGGATCGGCTTCCACTCCTTTCGTTGAGATTATATGTCCCATGTACTCCACTCATGGCTTTCCCCAAAGACACTTGCTCATCTTTATTTTTAACTGGTTTTGTTGCAAGATATTCAACATCTCACGCACATGCCGCAAGTGCTCGCTCCAATATCTGCTATATACTAGAATATCGTCAAAGAAGACAAGCACGTACCGACGCAAGAGCGAGTGAAAAAGGTTATTCATTAGCCTTTGGAAGGTAGCCGGTGCATTGGTGAGCCCAAACGACATGACTCGGAACTTATATTGGCCATCGTGAGTTCAAAAAGCCGTTTTGTGCACATCTTCCAGGTCGACGCGGATTTGATGGTACCCCACTCTTAAGTCAAGTTTACTGAAGTAAGCCAACCCTATAAGTTCATCCAACAACTCCTCGATCACCGGTATTGGGTACCGGTCTTTAACGGTGATCGCATTCAAGGCTTGGTAGTCGATGCAAAATCGTCAACTCCCGTCTTTCTTTCAAACCAGTAGCACCGACGATGAGTAGGCACTTTTACTCGGTTGAATAATCCCTTGCTCGAGCATTTCCACCACCAATTTCCTGATCTCCTCCTTCTGGACATGCGAGGATCGATATGGCTGAACATTTACTAGTTCAGCCCCTAGAATAATCTGAATGCGATGGTCATGCCGACAGGTCGGTGGCAATCCTCGGGGCTCCTCGAAGAGATCCTTGAATTCCTACAGTAGTTCTTGCATGTCAGCGGGTATTTCCCTTGATGGTGGATGTTCTGGTTCAGCAATAGTCATTTGTAAGAGTAGAGCTCAGTCCCGTGCACATGGAAGTCCCAATAGTGGTTGCAACGTCGGCCCTTGCTGTGATTGGTTCCCATCCAGTAGCACTCTTCGACCATTCCTCCGAAATGTAATTGTGAGGTTTGAAAAATCAAATGTTACAGGCCTCAAGCTTTGAAGACATTGGGTCCCCAAGACAATGTCGGCACGTCACAAGGCCAACGGATAAAGATCCAATGTGAAAATTTGGCCTTGCACCTTCAACACCACACCTCCACAAATGAAATATGCTCGCAAGGTGGTGCCATCTCCAATCATCACAGCGAACCCTTTCATGGGTTCTGACTCAAGCCCAATCTTCCTAAGAAGCCTCTTGTCAATGAAGTTGTGGGTGGACCCAGTGTCGATTAAGATTCTCACTGTGGTTTTCTTGACTACATTATTTATCGTCAAGGACCGGTATCCCATTCCAGTTATAGAAGAGCTATTGGACGAGCTAGTAGGGGCGACCATATTTAGTAAGCTTGACTTGAGGGCCGAGTATCATCAAATTAGAGTTCACCCGGTGGATGTGCACAAAACTGTATTTTGGACTCCGGACGGGCATTACAAGTTTAGGCCACATTATCTCAGCGGAAGGTGTAGCGGCGGATCCTCAAAAAGTAACATACATGATCGCTTGACCTATTCCTACTACCACTATCGGATTGCGAGGATTTTTGGGGCTGACCGGATATTATCGCTGCTTCATCGCCAGGTTTGGCAAGATCGTTGTTCCTCTTAGTTCTTTGTTGAAGAAGGACTCTTTTAGATGGACGGATGAACCACTACAGCCTTTAAAAAACTAAAATCAGCAATAACAACGGTGCCCGTTTTAGCGCTATCGGACTTTACCAAAGAGTTCATTATGGAATGTGATGCGTTGGGAGTTGGCATAAGAGTTGTACTAATACAAAGAAGACATCCCATGGCCTTTCTTAGTAAGGCTTTATCATAAAAAACTCAGCAATTATCGACTTATGAGAGAGAGATGTTGGCAATTCTACATGCAATAACAAAGTGAAGGGGTTATTTGATCGGTAGGCGATTCATTATCCGAACCGATCAAAGAAGCCTTCCATACTTTATGGGACAGCGTATACACATTTCGGCACAGCAAAGATGGGTTACAAAATTTCTGGGGTATGATTATGAAATCTAATACAAGAAGGGAACATAAAATAGAGTGATGGATACACTATCGTGCCAACCCGATACTGCTGAGCTTGCAGCCTATTCTTCTCCCACTTTTCCTTTCCTTGACGAGCTCAAGTATGCATGTACATCTGACCCAGATATTTTGAGATTGTTGCAGGAGGTGATAAATGACTCGGAGTGCCATCAGAGTTGGAGAACTGAGGCGGTTTGCTGCTAGACCGCAGATGCATTTGGGTGCCCACAAATGATGGATTGCGGCAGAAATTATTGGAGCACTTCCACCAAACTCCAGAGGCTGGTCATGAGGGTGTCTTAAGGACTTTTAGGAGGATATCTCAGAGTTGCACGTGGCTAGAATTGAGGTAGGATGTGAGGAGTTTTGTCTGTGCTTGTGAAGTCTGTCAAAGGGCTAAAGCAACCGCATTGAAACCGATCGAATTACTACAGCCTTTACCTATACTGGACTATATTTGGGACGATATTTTTATGGATTTCTTAGAAGGTCTTCCGCTGGTACGTGGTCATTCCGTTATCCTTGTGGTAGTTGATAGATTGAGCAGTTATGCGCACTTTTCAGCATTGTCAAATCCGTTTTTAGCCAAGTTGGTGGCTGAAATTTTTGTTAGAGCTGTTGCTCGGTTATATGGCATACCACACATGATTGTCTACGATCGTGATCGTGTATTTATGAGCGACTTTTGGACTGAGTTTTTCAGATTGCAAGGGACTCGATTGAACTTCAGTTCGGCCTACCATCCACAAACGGATAGCCAAACCGAGGTGGTCAATCGAGGCATTGAGCAGTTTTGAGTTGCTTGTTGGAGAGATGCCGAGATGATGATTGGAGTTCTTATCGTGGGCAGAGTGATCTTACAACACCGCCTACCATAGCAGCATTGGCATGACTCCATTTGAGGTGGTGTATAGACGCACGGCTCCGACATTACACGCTTATGATCTAGGAGTATCTGTAGATCGGACGAAGGTGGACTTAGCGTTGATGGATAGAGACACCATATTGAGGAGGTTGCATGGTCATCTTAAACTTGCTCAAAACCGCATGAAGCAAGTTTATGATCACAGTGTTAATCTCTGATACCAGTTGTTAAGATCTGGAACTAAAGATAGGCTACGCTATGATTCTTTCAAGATCTAAATATATCACAGGAATCAGTCCGCGCAACTGTGAGAAAATATTCGTCACATTTTCTTCAGTAGTTCAAAAATTATGAAACTACCTGGGTTAGATTCGTAGCTTCCTAATCTACAACTTTTATATTAACGCCCTTCATAGATTTGGTTGACTCGATCCTGCCGTGGTCGCTCCAAAGGAATCGGCCTCATTGTTAGGATCATCGTGCATTGAGTTCTCCCTTATCGGTGTGCACTCCATAGGTCTTCTTGTTTCTGTCATCTTCCTTGTTTCAACCATTAATGGAGGTTTGAGGTTCGCCTACTCTGATACCAAATTGTTAAGCTCTGATACCACTTGTTAAGATTTGGAACCAGAGATAGGCTACGCTAAGATTCCTTTAAGATCTGAATGTATCATAGGAACTAGTCCGCATAACTGTGGGAAAATATTCGTCAGATATTCTCTGATAGTCAGAAAATCATGAAACTAATTGGGTTAGATCCACAAGTTCCTGATCTACAACTTTTGTATTTATGCAGTTTGCAGATACGAACTACAACTGGGACGAAAATATGAAATAATATGGGTGATGGTGGTGGTGATGAGTGGAGTGGATGTTAGGGTTATGGATAGATATGGAGATGAGGGTGGATTGTGGAAGTGATTAAGGAAAGTAGATGAAGGGAACGAAGTGGTCGAGATCGCAAAGATGAGGGGTAGCTCGATAGTCGAGAGAGATTAGAAGCGAGTCGTCTCATCCGATGGCTTGCCAAGCTACTCAACTAGAATCTCCATCTCTAATCTGGTACCATGTCGTCGTCAGCGTCTAGCAAGTACTCGAACTGGCTCTACGATCTCTATCTCCTCCAATGGCTCCGGTAGAACTGATTCAACGACCTCGTGATCTCCAATCCGCTCCTTCAACAATGAAACATGAAAGACAGGGTGTACTCTTGACCTCTCTGGCAGCTCCAAACGATATGCAACCGGTCCAATACACTCCAATGCTCGAACTGGACCAATGTAGCGATGTGCTAACTTTTGGTTACGCATTGGACGCAAGGCCACCTGTCGGTACGGTTGCACCCTCACAAACACCTAACTGCCTATGTCGAACTCCTGCTCCCTATAGCTACGATCATAAACTTGCTTCATGCGGTTTTGAGCAAGTTTAAGATGAGCATGCAACCTCCTCAATGTGGCGTTTCTATCGATCAATGTAAAGTCCACCTCCGTCTGGTCTTTAGATGCCACTAGATCATAAGTGCGTAACGTCAGAGCCGTGTGTCCATACACCACCTCAAATGGAGTCAAGGCAATGCTGCTATAGTAGGCGGTGTTATAAGACCACTCCGCACACACTAACAACTCCAACCATCGCCTCGGCATCTCTCCTAGAAAGCACCTCAAATATTGCTCAATGCCTTGATTGACCACCTCGGTTTGGTCGTCCGTTTGTGGATAATAGGCCGAACTGAAGTTCAATCGAGTCCCCTACAATCTAAAAAAATCAGTCCAAAAGTCGCTCATAAATACACGATCACAATCCGAGACAATCGTGCGTGGCATACCATGTAACCGAGCAATATCTCTAACAAAAATTTCAGCCACCGACTTGGCTGAAAACATATGTGACAATGTCGAAAAGTACACATACTTGCTCAATCTATCAACCACCACAAAGATAACAGAATAACCATGTACCAACGGAAGACCCTCTATGAAATCCATAGAAATGTCCTCCCAAACATGGTCCGATATAAGTAAAGGCTGTAGTAATCCGGTCTATTTCAATGTGGTTGCTTTAGCCCTTTGACAGATTTCGCAAGTACGGACAAAACTCCTCACATCCCGCCTCAATCCTAGCCATGTGCAACCCTGAGATATCCTCCTATAAGTCCTCAAGACAACCTCATGACCAGCCTCTAAAGTGTGGTGGAAGTGCTCCAACAATTTCTGCCGCAATCGATCATTTACGGGCACTCAAATGCATCCGCGGTCCAACAGCAAACTGCCTCGATTCTCTAACTTTGGATGGCGCTCCGGATCATCCATCACCTCATGCAACAATCTCAAAATATCTGGGTTAAATGTACATGCATACTTCAGCTCGTCAAAGAAGGGAAAAGTAGGAGATGAATAGGCTACAAGCTCGGCGGTATCGGGTTGGCGCGATAGTGCATCCATCGCTCTATTTTCCGTTCTCTTCTTGTATTGGATTTCATAATCATACCCCAGCAATTTTGTGACATATCGCTGCTATGCCAGAGTGTGTAGGTGCTGTCCCATAAAGTATAGAAGACTCCTTTGATCGGTTCTTATAATAAATCGTCCACCGATCAAATAAGGCCTCCACTTTGTTACCGCATGTAGAATTACCATATCTTTCTCATAAGTCGATAATTGCTGAGATTTCTATGATAAAGCCTAGCTAAGATAAGCAATGGGAGTCCTTCTTGCATTAGTATAGCTCCTTTGCCAACACCTGACGCATCACATTCCACAATAAACTCTTTGGTGAAGTTCGGTAACGCTAAAACGGGTGCTGTCATCATTGCTATTTTCAAATTTTTAAAGGTTGAAGTGGCTTCATCTGTCTATCTAAAAGAGTCCTTCAACAAAGAAGTGAGAGGAGCAACGATCTTGCCACATCTGGTAATGAAGCGTCGATAATATCCGGTCAGCCTAAAAAATCCTCTCAATCCGATGGTAATAGTAGGAATAGGCCAAGCGGTCATATATGCAACCTTTTGAGGATTCGCAACTACACGATCTGCTAAAATGATGTGGCCTAAATACTCCACTTGTGGTACTCCCCATAGGCACTTGGACTTCTTGATCTTCAATTTGTTTTGCTTCAACAAATTCAGCATTTTCTCCAAATGCTAGCAATGCTCCAATTCAGTCCTACTATACATCAAATATCATCAAAAAGTACCAAAACATACCTTTGCAAGAGAGGCCAAAATATATCATTCATAAGGCCTTGAAAGGTAGTTGGAGCATTGGTGAGACCAAAAGGCATCACCCGGAACTCGTAATTCCCGTCTAGAGTTCAAAATACAGTTTTATGCACATCCGCTGGGTAAACTCTAATTTGATAATACCCGGCCCTCAAGTCAAGCTTACTAAATATACGCCCCTGCAAGCTCGTCTAGCAACTCCTCGATAACTAGAATGGGATACTGGTCCTTGATGGTAATAGCGTTTAATGTTTGATAGTCGACACAAAAATTTCATGTTCTATCCTTTTTTCGCACCAAAAGGATGGGGGATGAATATAAGCTATGACTTGGTTGTTTGAGGCCTTGCTCTAACATCTCGACTACCATCTTTGAGATAACTTCTTTTTACACATGTAGATACCGATATGGCCTCTCGTTCGTTGGTGCAGCCCCAGGTACAATCTCTATGCGATGGTCCATCGCTCTCCTTGACGGCAACTACTATGGCTCCTCAAATAGTCTAAAAAGATTATCTAATAACTTAGACAATTCAATAGTTGTACCTGAACTCATTTGAGGGTCATCTCTTGTTGGTCCTAACTGAAGAAGATAGGCCAAATCATACACATAAGGAAGCCCCACCAAAGGCTGCATCGCAGGAATCGGCGAAGACCGAACACCATCAAGCCGCACATCTTTATTTTCGTGTTTATATTTCATCCACATGCTTTGAAAATCAAATATGACAGGTCCTAAACTCTGTAACCACTGAGCACCAAGGACAATGTCCACTCCTCGCAGCGCCAACGGATATAAGTTCACAATGATGTCGTGTCCTTGCACTCGTATACCGACCTGACGACACAAGCTCTCCGCCCTAAGCTTTGTGCCGTCTCCAATAGCAACATCAAATCCCGTGGTCAGTTCGGCATCCAAACCCAATCTCCTCACTAATTTCTCGTGTAGAAAATTGTGTGTACTCTACGAATCGATGAGGATGTGCACACAATGCTTTCTAACGAGTCCGTCTATCCGTAAAGTTCTTAGTGTGGAAGTACTCGAATATGCATGCATCGATATTTTAGCTTGGATATCTTCCTCCACGCCCTCCACAACGGCCTCCTCATGGACATATATCATCTCCCTCACCACTGATGAGAATTCCGGATTAGGGATATCCGGCGGCCATGTGTGGTCTTCCTCTATTCAACAGTGGTTCGCACAGTTGTTGACTCGTCGAAGAACTCTGTTCTGACGTCGAAGGAATCTTGCCAACCATCGGGCTCACCGAAGGAAACTGCTGCCTTGAAGTTGGACTCTTCGCCGTTTCTGCAGGGACCGGGAAAGGAACGACTAGCCTTTCGCGGTTTGTCGGCGAGGTCTCCAGTGCATAGGAAGATTTGGAGGTTCTAAGGGCTGCTACAATGGTTGAGGATCCCATTGTAGCCGACGACGGTTCGTTGCGACTGACCAGGGATCGAGGTGTAGAAGCTCGATCTTGCTGGATAGCCGAACTCTCCCCTACTTTTATGAGGAACGAGGAGGCCGTGGAGGATGTTGGGTATGCTGCGGAGGGTTCCCCATGCTGCCTTGTGATTGCCCTACTTGTTGAAAAAGGTTTCAGCCACGCTCATTTTTCCTACATCATCTCCATCATTATTTGATTATTGAGGGCCATCTGTTAGGAAAGAGACCCCAACACGGTTTGAACGCTAGGTTCTTTCATATTCCGATTAGATCGGGTGGTTCCGCGGGTGGAAGTCCTCGCAATCGTTTCCCCCTCCTCTATTGGGAGAATCTCTTCTTCATCATCTTGTCGTGCAGCCATGGCTCTGGTGGTCGTCATAGGAAGCGCTTGTCCGAGGAACGGTGGCTTTGATACCAGCTTGATACGATCTCGCCTCTAGCAATGGAGCTCTGATACCAAGTTGATACGATCTCCCCTTTAGGCTAAGGTTCGATCTCTTCCAATTTTCTGATATAGACTAGATCTGGCATGGAACTTTAAAATAAGATCCCGAACTATTGGAGCAATGTGAAATTTTGATATATTATAACCCTAGAAAAGAAATTTCCAACGAATCTAGTTTCACGCGAATCGGATGTGGGGATCCCACGATATCGTTCGATTAGTGGACGATGGTCAGGGTGGTCTGTTTTGGATCTGTGGATGGAGGCACATGATCCTAGGTGATGGTGGTTGAAGGTGGACTGACGTTTAGGAAAATTAAATGTGCCAAAATTAAATGTGCTCATCAATGTTCTCATCAAGGTCGTGATCCTATTGTATCTTCTCTCGCAGTCCCAAAATAAATGTGCTCATTAATGTCCGTTTAGGCCATGGTGGCTCACAACGACTACTAACTCTTTCAAACTCAGCTTGGTACTCTAATACGGTAGTCCTCCGAACCATCTTGCTTAATGTGGCAACAAAATCTTTATATGCCGCTATCCCAAATCTACATGTAATCCTCCTACAAAAATTAGCCCATCCGGTAAATCCACCACAACGAATAACCGATCTATACCAATGCAATGTCGTTCCTTGGAGGTGAAAGCTTGCCATGTGGACTTTTGCATCATTCGCTGTACCTTGACAATCAAAATATTGTTCAACTTGAAATACCCAATCCATTGGATCATCGCCTTGGAATTTTGGAAAGTTCATGCGTGCGATTCTCTCCCGAATAGCGTTATTGGGTTCACGAAAGATCCTTTGTTCAGGTACAAACTTTTGTGCATGTTGATCACCTTCTCTAAATCCTCGAGCATGTCCATCACCATCTCTATAGGGATCAACCTCATCCTCATAGTGCCAATCCTCCTCATTGATGAAGCGCACCGGTGCCGCACGCCTCTCAGGTTCCACCACCGCCAGTCTTGGGTTTTGTAATAGAGGTGAGGAGTGATGTGAAGGCATTGGTAGGAGGGGATCATTGACACTCATATGACGCACCTAGACCTGTGGGGTATCGTTTCAATGAGGTCCCATTTCTGGTCCTTCTTGAAACTCCGATCATCGTCGAGGAGATGACATCCCCACCACGTTCTAAGTCCAACCAAGTTGATCCAACTAGCTCTGGTGGGCCCATCGGCACCGCAGCCACAGTGCCGACGTCCCCACTGCCTCTCCTTCCCCCTTTATATTTCTCTCTCTCTCTCTCAAACTCTTTCTCTCTCTCTCCCACTATTGCCGTCGTCGCCGTCCTTGGAAACCATCGCTGCCACCTCCACAAGTGTTAGTGAGCTCCTTTCTCTCCCTCTCTCTCTCTCTCGCTCACACCTAAGCTCGGGCTCGTCGGAGCCGAGCCGCCAGCGAGAAGCCGGCTGATGCCCTCCCCACCGGCCCGGGTTCGCACTTCCCTCCCCTCCTTCTCTTCTCTTCTCTTCTTCTTCTTCTTCTTCTTTCTTTCTTCTTCTTTCTTCTTCTTCCTCAGTTGTTCCCCCTTCTACAACAGTACTAGGCTCGGCCCAACACTGTAGCAAATAGTGCCGAGCCTAACACTGTGATAAGGGATTGGTCCCTTTTAATTTGTTTACATTAGTTATATGATTTAGTTTCTAAAATTTCAGTAAATCAGTTTATTTAGATGGTAGATTATTTTGATAATTTACACTCACTAGTATAAGTATTAGCTAAGTATTTTTAGTATAATAATTTATTAATTATAGTTATAAATACTTGCATATGATTATATACAGTTTAGCCATTGTTTATTAGATTAATACATGTAATCATATTGATAATAATCTTATATTTTATATAGTTAGTTTTATTAAAAATAATTAAATTATATAAGTTTCTATTAATGTTTATGTATGCTTATACATGCATATATTTAATATATTTGAGTATACAATGTGTTTCTAGCACCTTATTATTATTATATATTATTTTCTATGCAATAAAATGCTGAGCTCAGATTATTTTTATATTTTTGGATAATGATTATTATATGTATGATTAGTAACTAGTTAAGTAAAAGTAGTGATTGCCAAATAATTGAATTATAGTTAGTTATTTTATGTACATATATTTTAATTATATTATCATATATCTGATTCTTTTATGCTTAAAGAGATTAATTATTATATGCCTAATATATAATTAGAATAAGGTTATCATAATTATATATATAATGTATATCAAGTTATTTAATAAAATCAAATAATTTATTATATTTTACATCAATGAATTCTAAATGGGATAAACGGCTAACATCATATTACTTAAATATTTTCAGTCCCCGAACCCCCTTATGTAAGACCCCGTGGACCTTGACGATGAGTTGATGTTTGACTGACAGACGTGAGAGATGCGTGGTTCGTGTATTCTGATTAGATTGTGAGTAGTCTTATCCCCTAGACGTCTTTCTCAAATTATGATATATTATATATTATATACTAGCATGTTTTGGCCTCTAGCAAGATTATATGACTTTATCTAGAGATGATTTCACTCAAGCATATTTTATCATGCATTCGATTTTATATGACTTTATCTAGGATATGAATACATTGGTGATATATAGAGATGATTGGAGATGATTATATTATTATGATTTTATACCGAGATGATCTCTAGCACGAGTGTGCATGTGATAGACTAGCAGGAGTATGCATGTGTTAGATACATGGTTGGAGTCTACATTATATCATTTTTCTCTTGGCTTCTTTACCACCTAAATTCCCGAGTTGCATGGTCTATTGCAGTACTCAATATATGCATATGATCTATCATGTATAAGAAATCATGAAAATCCTTGTGTATGTGATGTGATGTGATGGTTGGAACAGTATCTAGTCCGGACTGGTACTGGACATACTCTTAGCGTATGGCAAAGTATGGTGATGGCTGATGGTTGTACTCTTAGTGTATGATAGGGTACAACTATCATTGATATACTCTTAGCATATGGTAGGGTATGATTACTTTCTTTTGAGATACCCTTAACGTATGGTAGGGTATGATTTATCTGTAGAGATACTCTTAGCGTATGGAGATGATAGCGACTTGAGTATCCTAAGGAGATATTTTAAAGCAAAGATGAGGTGAGCTATAGGCGTGAGATGGTATAGAAGATAGTTTAACCAGATATTGAGTGGTACCATTATTTGATGTTTATACTTCATTGTATAGACGATGATTTGTATAACACATGTCAGATTATAGTGTATGACTCAGTTGTTTAGTTGTATCTTGATGGTTTGTTGTAGCCTGTGTGGGTCCTACCAGATTATGTAGTGGTCTAGTGTATATTTTGTGGACTTAGATATTGATATATTAATAGGTTAATGGTTGATAGTATGATTTATTTGGTGTTAGATTATATGTGCATAGGAGTGTACTTATGCATGACGGGCCCTACCCAACCTGTCGCGTGAGTTGCGCGTGCTATGTGGGCGCGTGGGCGTGTATGTGCCCGTGCCAAGTGGGAGCGTTTCAGGTTCGACCACCCAAGACCAAGTGGACTCGATGTAGACGGACCCGAATCCCACTTTGGGCCAATAGGAGTACAAGTATCCAAGCTCGACTAAGGATGACCCACTGAACATACCAAGTTTGACTCAAGTCACCTTGAGGATAAGGTTGCGGAAGCGTGGTGGATTGATACGATTCAGACTTCACCGATATCATCTCGAGCATAGATACATCTTGTGGGTGTTTTTTCTTATTATTATAGTGTTTTATTGAGAGAAAAATAAGATTTCTATAGGTCGCGTTCGAACGTGGGTGGGTGCGT
The DNA here is from genome assembly GCF_048772165.1 of Typha angustifolia. Lineage (NCBI taxonomy): Eukaryota > Viridiplantae > Streptophyta > Magnoliopsida > Poales > Typhaceae > Typha > Typha angustifolia. The sequence continues at coordinate 12,009,959 of NC_133253.1, read as the reverse complement.
CCGAACGCACTTACGAACGCCTGCATCAGCTTCACAAAAATAGAGAACACGAAATGTGCGTTCGAACGCCTGCATCAAGTTCACAAAAATAGAGAATGTGAAATGTGCGTTCGTCAGCGAAAATCCACTATTCTAGAGTTAATAATTATCATTTTTAAATTATTTGGTTAACCTCTTGAGGTGTGGATGGCAACCAAAGAGGGATTATTAAATGAATTGAGTTTTTGCCCTAATCTTCTTCTTCTCCTTCTCTCTCGTTCCATCATTCCTCGGCTCCGCCGCTTCTAGCTTCCCTTAACCGGCCACTCACCCTAGTTCCTTAAGGGCGGCCCACTCCTCCCCTTTCTTCAAATCTCTCTACCCTTGCCCTAAACCTTTTCATCATCCATAATCCTTTCACCATCACCTTACTCATAGGTGCCACCCCATTATTGCCAGCCTCCCATCTCCATAATCCACCTAGGATCTTGTGCCTTCATCCACGAATCCATAAAATGGACTCCTTAACATTTGTCTACTTACTTGACGATATCTCCAGATTTCGTTGTCCGGTTTTTCATAAAATTAGATTCGTTTAAAGCTCTTTTACAGGGCTACAACATATCAAAATTTCATGTTGATCCGACTGCTATAACATCTGAAATCCTCTTATAAAGTTTCGTATAAGATCTTATCCAGATCTGAAAATGGGATAGATCAAACTTTAGCCCAAGGGGAGATCATAGAAAGAGTGGTATCAGAGCCATCGTTTCTCGAACATGCGCTTCCTATGATGACAACCAGAGCTATGGTTGTATGGTGAAATGAGGAGGACGAGATTTTCCCAATAGAGGAGGGGGAAACGACTACGGAAACAGTTGGCCATCAGTAATCAAGCTATGATTGGATCTCTTTTCGAACAGTTGGCCATCAGTAATCAAATGATGATAGAGATGATGCGAGAAATACAGGTGACAAGAGAAGCTATGACGATCGAAAATGCACCAATGACCCCTTGACGCGAGTCTACCACCATGAACCCACCACCACCGATTCAGAACCTTCACCATCAAGATCCCATTGGTTTTGTAACACTCCCACCCATGCGCCCACACGGCACGTGCGGCTCATGCGATAGGACGGGTGGGGCCCGTCACACATAGATACACTCCTGTGCACATATAATCGTGACATTATCAAATAATATTTGCTAACATATCCATACTCACATAATCCAGCACTAAATGAATCATATTATCAACCAAATAAATTTGTTAATATATGAATGTCCAAGTCCACAATAATATACACTAGACCACTACATAATCTGACAAGACCCACACAGGCCACAACAAACCATCAAGATACGACTAAAACAACTAATACAAGAGAACACTATGATTCGATATATATTATACAAATCATCGTCTAATACAAAAGAGTACAAATATCAAATACTGGTACAACTCAATTTTTATATAAACTATCATCTATACCGTCTTGCACCTATAGCTCACCTCATTAATCTAAAATATCTTCTCGGGATATCTCAAGTCACTATCACGTACCACATATTTGAGAGGGTTAGAAAAGAAATTAAAGAAAGTCATGAGCAAAAGGCTTAGTGAATAGACTTTACCCTGAATCACTGATGCCAAACAAAGAGTAAATCATGTACTAAATAATATGAATCAGAAAGAGCATCATGTCATGAATGATTATATGAATCTATCCTGAATAATATATAAATGAAAAGTAGATAACATGTCATAACTGATAAAAATATATAATCCTCAACAATGAATAAATAGATCACCATGTCATACTATCATCATAACTTTCTCTCAATTATGACACATGATGCATGCCGACCATGATAATGCTATGATATCAAATGCAACTATATATGATGTATATTGACCACTCAATAATCAGATAATCAGATGATAATGAGATCACATGTATTTCTCAATATCTCAGTCATCAATGTCAGCTCTATATGTCATCATCATACTAGACCACTATGCACAGTCAACACCCGGTACCCAGTCTCAACATCATGTTCGAAGGCTCAGAGCATACTCTGCCATCCGTAAGGAGTATCCTAAATATAACCATACCCTGTCATCCACTAAGAGTATCAACATCCATCTAGACCGGGCACCCTTCTAGCAGATAGAAATCTCGTGAGGATAACTCACTGTATATGCTCCGACGAACGGTATGTGTCCGAATGTCTGCTGCACACATAGACTCACGACCTCGGAAATAAGGCCAACAGGATCGCGACTATGTCGAGCGATCAATCATCCACCAAGTACGTCCTAACCCTTGCGCCCACTAGGGTATCCTCACGCTTTCTATCAACTATCCTATCAATCACATTTCAAGCTTTCCTTCTAAATAACAGATCATATGCATATATCCAGTACAATTACAAGTTAATACATAAAAAGAATTTAGATGGAATAGGAATTAAGAAAATAATGATGCAATGTAGTCTCTAACCATGTGGTCAACACATGCATATTGTTTGGAGCTGCTAGAGGGGTTGAGAATGCATCTTTTCTTCCATGTTTCATTATTGAGGGAATGGATTGGAGATCATGAGGTCATTGGATCAGTTCTACCAGAGCCATTGGAGGAGATAGAGATCATAGAGCCAATTTGTATACTTGCTAGGCACCGACGATGACATGGTACTAAATTAGAGATAGAGATTTTAGTCGAGTGGCTTTGCAAGCCATCAGATGAGACAACATGGGAGTTGGAGACTGATATTTTGGAGTGTTTCCTTGACTTTTCACCATAAGGACAAGGTGGGGGAAGCATGGTGAGCTGATACACTTAGTTAGTGTATTTTCTTATTGCATTAGTTATTTATTTTCATTAAAATAAATTTTCTGTAGGTCGTGTTCGAATGCGGTTGGGGGCACATTCGAACGCCCTTGCGAACGCCTGCATTAGGTTCGCAAAAACAAAGAACGTGACATGCATGTTCGAACGCGGTCGAACGCTTGCATCGCGTTCGCACATAAAGAGATCGCCTTTTGTGCGTTCGAACATGATCGAGTGCGTTCGAACGCGATCGGCATGAATATTCTAGAATTAGGGTTAATAATTATATTTTGACTTGTTGGCTAGCCTCTATAAAGGTGTGGATGGCAGCTAAATTCATTTGCTATTGGATAATTGGTTTCTTGTCTCCTATCTTCTCTCTATTCTCTCTACCCTAATCTTCCTCATCCCTCTTCACCAATCTACCACCTCTACTGTTGGCAAGGTCTCTCTTAACTTCTAATCTCCCTCGTTTGTCGAGTCTTTTCTCTTTCTTGGAATCTCGACCACTTCTTTCCCTTCAACTATATCCCTTAAACTACACCATCCATCCACCCTCATCTCTATTATCATCCATAAGCCTAACTTCCACTCCACCCATCACCACCACCATCATCCGCACTAAATTGTACTTTCGTCCTAGTTGTAGTTAGAATCTACGAAGGGTGAAATACGAACAAACATAGATTAGAGAGTTATGGATCGATTCCATTTAGTATCGTAATTTTCTAACTATGGAATAATATTTGGTGAATAATTTTTCTCGATTGCACGGACTGCTTCCTACAATAAATTCAGATCTTAAAGGAATTGTTCCGTAGCCCATATCATTGGTATCAAAGCCTATCTTTTGGTACCGTAGAACCTATCAGTACAGCTTTGGGCCAGCCGCTTGTAGGTACGTATGACCCCTTCATGGCCTGTTATAAGAGTATTATGGAAGTGTGCCATCAATAGTCTCTGTAGCTCTTTGTCCGTGGGTATGTTGATATGCCCATGCTCGAGTACCAACTCGTTGCGCTTCTTGTGCTCAAGGTGACTCGATGGGTTCTCTCTCAGCTCCTCCATGAGTCAGACCAGATCACTATCCTCTACATTGGCTCTCTGCAGATCTGAGAAAAAGGGAAAAGTGGGTGCTGAGAAAGAAGCGAGCACACTTGCGTCCCATACACATGGAAGTTCAAATAGCGATTGCAACTCTGGTTCTTGCCGCGGTTGATTTTCATTCAGCAGCACTCTCCGGTCATTCCTCCAAAATGTCAGTCTAAGGTTTATAAAGTCAAATGTCACAGGCCCCAAGCTTCAAAGACATTGAGTCCCCAAGATGATGTCAGCACCCCACAAGGCCAATGGATAAAGATCCATTGTGAAAGTTTGGCCTTGCACCTTCAACTCCACACTTCCACAAATCAAATATGCTCGTAATGTAGTGCCATCTACAATCGTCACATCAAACCTGTCCATGGGTTCCGACTCAAGCCTAATTTTCCTAAGAAGCCTCTTGTCAATGAAGTTGTGGGTGGACCCGGTGTCGATTAAGATTCTCATAAGAGTTTCCTTGATTACACCGTTCACCCTCAAGGTTTTTGGTGCGACTGTCCTGGAATAGGTATGGAGGGAGATTTCAACCATAATGTCCTCCATGGGTTGCTCCTCCACTACTCCTTCTTGTTGTTCAGCCATACCCTCATTTTTAGCTGCAATCTCATTCTCAGCCTCCTCCAACCCATCTATTAGCATCACCAATCCTATTAGTTTGGCACAGCGATATCCGAGTACAAACTTCTCATCACTGCAAAAGCATAGGTTTTGGCTCTTTCCTCCTCTACTTGAGTTGGTGTGACTACTCGACTCGGACCTCTAGGTGCATACTTCACATCTTGGGAGGGCTTTAGGGGTGCTCGAGGAGGCACCATTGTAGCAGTAACTCTTGATACATCGGTAATATTTCCTGCTGCTATGGTAGGTCAAACCGGATTGCGGTTTTCTTGGCTCGTCTAGTTTTGTTTGAGGTGTATCTTCATGGCTCGATGTTTGTCTTCCATGAGTACTGCATCTTCAAAGGCTTCCTTTAAGGTTCTAGGCCTTAAAGCCCTCATGTCGACTTGTATGTCTCCCGCATCTCAGAAATGAAGGTGTTGCGAAGTTGTTGATCAGTCCATGGAGGTTAGCATCGGCTAATTATCCTCTCAAATTCTTCTTGGTATGCCCCAACCATGGTTCTTTGCACCATCTTTAAGAGGAGAGCATCGAAGTCTTCATACCTCGACGCTCCAAATCACCATGTGATACCGGTGCAGAAATCAGCCCAACTTTCAATCGTTTCATGGCATTGGCTACTCGAAACTAATGAAGTGTCGCATCTTCAAGGTGAAAGCTCACAAGCGTCGGCTGATATTCTTCCGCTGTACCCTAGTACGTGAAGAATTATTCTACCTATACAACCAATCGATTGGGTCACCACCTTTGAACTTGGGAAATTCGAGACGCACGGTTTGCCCACGAATACTATTGTCTCGATCTAGATCATATCCAAGTCCTTGTCTAACCAGAGGAGGATGCACCATGAATGGTTGATGATCCCTCCTTCGGTTGTGGTTAACTCGATGCGGTTCTGGTTCGTATTGTCCCGCCCAAGGATCTAGATCCCTAAGATGATCTCTATTTTGGTTTGCTTGTCAGACGAGCTCACCTGCAACTTGGCCTGGTGGAACCATCCTTGCTTGTCTCTACTCATAGGGTTGTGGCAACAGAGGTTCTTGCTGGTGAAGATTCTGAACCGGTGGCGGTGGGTTTATAGGGGTGGAAATATCATCCGAGAAGTAGATGAACGTTAGGGAGTCTGTCTATGAATCCGTGGGTGGAGGCACGAGATCCTAGGTGATGATGGATGGTGATAGACCGACAGTAATGGGGTGGCACCGGTGAGTAAGTGTTGGTAGAAAGATTATAGATGATGGAAGGGGGTTAGGGCAAGGTAATAGATAGATTGGAAGAAAGGGGAGGAGTGGGCTGCCCTGAGGGACTAGGGTGAGTGTGGCCGGTCGAGGGAAGCTAGAAGCAGTGGCGCCGAGGAATGAGAGAATGAGAGAGAAGAAGAAGAAGAAGAAGAAGACTAGGGCAAAACTCAATTCATTCTATAATGGCTCCTTGGTTGCCATCCACACCTTTAGAAGCTAACCAAACAATTCAAAAATGATAATTATTAACCTTAGAAACAGTGGATTTTTGCCAACCACGTTCAAACGCATAAAAAATATTCTCTATCGATGTGAATTTGATGCAGGTGTTCGAACGCACATTTTGCGTTCTTTATTTTTGCAAACCACATGTAGGCGTTCGCAAGCGCGTTCGAACGCTCCCTACCCGTGTTCGAACACAACATACAGAAAACTTATTTTTCCCTAAAATAAAATAATAAAATAAGAATAAAAGACACCCTTAAAGTGTATCTATGCTCGAGACGACACTGGTGAAATCCAAATCATATTAGAAGAGGGAGGCTAAGGCCTAGTGGTTTCTTATGCTCGAATGATACACCTTGTTAGAGTCTTTTCTTATTACAATAATTATTTATTTTCATTAAAATAAATTTTCTATAGGTCGTGTTGGAACTCTGTTGGGGGCGCGTTCGAACGTCTGCATTAGGTTCGCAAAAATAGAGAATACGAAATGCATGTTCTAACGCGGTCGAGCGCGTTCGAACGTCTACATCATGTTCGCATCGATAAAGAACATCTTTTGTGCGATCGGATGCATTTGAACGCGATCGACGGGAGTCCACTAGAATTAGTGTTAATAATTGTTATTTTGGCTTATTGGTTAGCCTCTATAAAGGTGTTGATGGTAGCCAAAATCTTCTCTCTACTCTAATCTCTCTCCTCCCTCTTTACTTACCTACCACCTCTACTGTTGGCAAGGTCTCTCCTAACTTCTAATCTCCCTCATGTATCGAATCCTTCATCTTTCTTGGGATCTCGACCACTTCTTTCCCTTCATTTTTATCCCTTAAACAGCATCTACCATCCACCCTCATCTTCATTATCATCCATAATCCTAATATCCACTCCACCTGTCACCACCACTATCATCCACACTATATCATGTTTTTATCCCAGTTGTAGTTCGAATTTGTGAAGGGCGTAAATACAAAAACGTAGATTAGAGAGTTACGGATCGATTCCATTTAGTTTCATAATTTTTTTATGACATGAGAATATTTGGTAAATATTTTACCTTGGTTGTATGGACTGCTTCCTACAATAAATTTAGATTTTAAAGGATTCGTTCCGTACCCTATTATTGAATTAAACTAATCTACATAAGCAAACGATTTGAATGTAAATACAATAATTATATGGTCTAACATCAAAGCGAACAAATTAGCAAATACAAAGCAAAATAAAATAGATAACTAGTTAGGGGGTAAGAATGTAAATGCTTCCGACCTCTTTCTAGGTACTGAACTAAATGTAGTTGGGTTTGCCCACATGGCTAAACCGTATCAAAACATTGCTTTAACCATATAAGAATTCTTTCACAAATTATATATCTTGATTTAACATTAAAACTAAATTATATATTATATTTTAAAATATTTTATGTCCACGATGTTACTAGTATATAATTTACAATTACATCAACTCATTGCGGAAGTTTGAGGTCTCATTTTTTTATTTTATTTTGGATCATTCGTGAGTCCGAAGGTTAGTTATGAGTTAGACAAAAGATCAACTCTCTGTAGATACAGAGATACTTTAGGTCCCACCGAGCTTTTAACTATTTAGCCTAGGTTTTAAATGATATGCGTCACCGAATAATTACTTCGAACTAAATGTCGCCGAGATCTACTTTAAGCTGTTGCATTGCTAAGCTATTCTTTCAAGTTAATCGCACTGTCGAGTAATCAACTGAATCAAGCCAACCTACCAAACTACCAACTACTAAATAATTTTTCTATAATATTATGTAAGATTAAAGTTGAACTCTACTTAAGTCAATAGTTTGAAGTCCCTTTGACGGGAAAGAGAAAGTTGGGACATGCTGTATTCGGCCACGACAACAAGGATGAAACAGAGGGATAAACATAGGGAGCTCACGAAAGAATGTGATGTATTTTATAAAAAAAAAATGTGATTCTATTGGGAGAGAGAGAGAGAGAGAGGGAGGAGCTGGTAGGAGGTTCGCGGCTCGGGGACGACCACCCTGCAAGCGCACCTGGTTGCTATTGCTTTGTGTATGATGGAAAGTAACTCCGGTGGTACAGACAATGTGTTGGGACCAACTTGGGATAGGAGTTTTTATTAATCATCCAGGAATAGTTGTGTGAGACAATAATTTTTCACATGATACTGAGTTAAAAAAATCATATTATTTTAATAAATTATTTGAATCCTAATATATTTAACGAAATATTTGTCCATGTTGCAGCACTTGGGAAACAAAAAACTAATGTTTTCACTACTACTCAAGTCCGTACATGACAGCTTTAATCTGACACCACTTCTCTTCTTTTGCTAAATAATTCTGACACCTCTTGTGGTGCCCATTGTGATGCACTGCTCATATTTCCATCTGGCTCTCTTTTCTTGCAACCTTTTACTGTGCTCCACACCCTCATAATTGAATACTACACTTGCTAACACTCTGCTCCCAATATTTCAACCCTAAACCCCAATCCCTCGTTCTCATTTTAGATCTCCCTCCTTAACCCGCATTCCTAGAACCTGCGAGCCCCACCTGTCTAAATCCCGGATCCTCCGCTCTCTGCCTTCTCTCTAGTAAATACTACTGATAGAAGAGAGGGAGAGAGAGGGAGAGAGAGGAAGAAAAGAGGGAGAAAAGAGGGAGTCATGGTGTCCCATTCTTTACGTATGGTTTTCGTCCTTCTTGTGGCCTTGTTGGACAATGGCGGTCCTTCCGAGGCCGCGACGCTAGCCTTATACAACAGATGCCACGAGCCGGTGTGGCCAGGCATCCAGCCAAGCGCCGGTAAGCCGATCCTCGCCCGTGGTGGCCTCCGCCTCCTCCCTAATCAGGCCACCTCCCTCCGCTTCCCCCCGGGTTGGTCTGGCCGCGTGTGGGGCCGGCAGGGTTGCGACTTCGACCCAGCCACCGGCCGTGGTCACTGCGCCACTGGCGATTGCGGTGGCAACCTCTATTGCAACGGTCTCGGAGGCACTCCTCCCGCCACCCTCGCCGAGATCACCCTCGGTCAGAGCCCCAACGCCCAGGACTTCTACGACGTGAGCCTTGTAGATGGCTACAACCTCGCCATCTCCATGACCCCCTTCCGTGGCGGCAACGGACGGTGCGCCTCCGCTGGCTGCGTCAGAGACCTCAATGAGGTGTGCCCCGCCGGTTTAGCGGTCAGGGCCGGGGCGGACAACCGCGTGGTGGCATGCAAGAGCGCCTGCTCGGCCTTTGGGTCGCCGATGTACTGTTGCACGGGGAGCTTCGGGACCCCGCAGCAGTGCAAGCCGACGGCGTACTCGAAGCTGTTCAAAACCGCCTGCCCGAGGGCGTACTCCTACGCGTACGATGATCCTACCAGCATCCTCACTTGCACAGGGGGGAGCTACGTCGTTATCTTTTGCCCGCATAATCATTGAGTCCGTCTGGTTGCCGGGTTTAATTTCTTGCTGTTTGTTTTAGCTGATGTTATTGTTTTTTATCTTTTTTCTGTTTCTTCTTGTTGGGAAGGTTGTGCTACTTGGTACTACTACTAATCAGTGGGAGAGTACTGTAGGGTTTCTAGTAGTAATAGTATCACCATGGTTGATGTACTACTGGATCTGATCTGGTCTACCGCTGGTAGACCTGGATATGGCTCTGTGGACAGCCGGTGTTTGGAGTTGCATTTTATTAGTAATCTACATACTACCTTTTGATCTATCCTAATTTCTCTGCACTGGATGTTGACGCTTTTTTCATTTTATGCACAGCTTTTGGAGTTTTTGACCAAACTATATGCCTTTTATTTTTTAAATTTAATTTACCAAAATAGATTGCCCCTTAAATTTATTATTAAATAAGTTCTAATTCACTATAATTCTAATAAATATATATAATTTATTAGCGTATTTTCTTTTAGAGTTTTAAAAAGTGAACTGATTTTATGCATATAAATTAATTAATTTTCAGCAGTTAAATTAAAAAAATACGTCTGAAGATAAAAGTGCTAAAGTGCTAAATTGATCGGTTATTAGAAACGTTGATCTGATTCGGACTACTCTATGTGACAGTAAAGTTATTGTTTCTCGGAATTTGATTCCTTGTCATTCTTAAAACCCAAATATCTTTAAACGTTAAAAAATTATTTTTGGTGTAACATTGGGAAACAGACGATTCAAAAGGACCATGAGCGGAATAAATGGGCTAGATGATTTGTTTTTAGAATTTTATAAATCTCATCTTTTATTTATTTTTAAATTTTCTGATTAAAATTTATACTTTGAGGATTTTTTAAGCCGACAGTTTTTTCCTATAGTTTTTACACGACATTGTGGTATTATTTTAACTAACCAGTATTAATCCTGTTATACGGTTATGTTGGTTATGTAACTATACTGAAATGCTCTTAAAAGATTCAGATCTAATTCACACTAGCTAAATCGATTTCATCTTTTCCAAAATTATATCCTATTTCAGACTAAAACTTAATTTATTAAATCTAATCTTTCTTTTCCAAAGCTAAATCCCGCAGCATCAAATTTAAATCTCCCTTTTCAAATTATATCCTATTTCTAGAGAGTAATTTAGGTAATTTATAAATCATGTTTACTGTGATCTTCTGTTTGGTTTTTTATGTAGAGTTATAAAATCCTCAATAATAAAAATTGATTTGTAAACTTTCTTTTCATTTTAATATATACAAGCATTTGTCGTGACCTTTTTCTTAGTAAATGGACTATAATGGGTAAAGAGAAATAGTTACAGACTTACACTCCAGTACCTGCAAAGGAGTATAGTTTTTCTATCTGAAATCGTCTCATCGCAGCTTACGCCCATCCTTGTGTTGAATGTGTGTGTTACGCTTTAATACCAATTTGATAAGCTCTGATACCAATTTGTTAAAGCTAGAATACCAAAATTGATGGGATCTAGAACCAAAAGATCGGCTACGGAATAATTTCTTAAAATCTAAATTTATTGCATGAAGCAGTCCGCGCAACTGTAAGAAAATATTTGTCAGATATTTTCCGGTAGTTAGAAAATTACGAAACCAATTGGGTTGGATTATCTTCCTAATCTATAACTTTTGTATTTATGCCCTTTGCAGATTCGAATTGTAGCAAGGACGGAAATATGGAATAACATGGGTGATGGTGGTGGTGACGGGTGGAGTGGATGTTAAGGTTATGGATGGGTATGAAGATGAGGGTGGATTGTGGAAGTGATTAAGGGAAGTAGACGAAGGGAATGAAGTGGTCAAGGTCCCAAAGAAGAGGGGTGGCTCGACAATCGAGGGAGATTAAAAGTGAGGAGAAACCTTGCCAACGGTAGAGGTGGAAGGATGGTGAAGAGGGAGGAAGGAGGAGTCTAGAGAAAAGATAGGAGGCAAGAAATTAAGAATCCAATAGCAATATAAAGTTGGGTGCCATCTACATATTTATAGAGGCTAGCCAACAAGTCCTAAAACAATATGAAACCCTAACAAACCAACTGAACAAGTATTCCCTTATCTTCTTCGAATACCTTTCAGATTAAGCTTTTGTTTTGTCATAGATATATTCCGAATCTGGAGAAGTCATAAATATAAAAGTTATAGATCTAGAGGTTGTCGACCTTATCCAATTAATTTGATATTATTTAGATATGTGTCGAATATTTTACAAATATTTTTTAGAAATTGCGCAGAGTTGAATTTAGCTAATTAGATAAAATCCTAAGTGTATCAGCCCATCACGCTTCCCCTACCTTGTCCTGAAGATGTCAGTCTCCAACTCCCATATCGTCTCATCAGATGGCTTGCCAAGCCACTCAACTAGAATCTCCATCTCCAATCTGGTGTCAGCGTCAGCGTCTAGCAAGTACTCGAACTGGCTCTACGATTTCTATCTCCTCCAATGGCTCCGGTAGAACTGATCTAACAATCTCATGATCTCCAATACGCTCTCTCAATAATGAAACATGAAAGATAAGGTGCACTCTCTGAAAAAACCCCTAGACACATGTATGTATCTAAACACTAGGCAATGATATCGCTCGTTCGCTTAAGTAAAAATCCGAAGAAATATTAAGAATGAAAGCAGAGATGAATGCCAAGATTTTAACGTGAAAAAACCCAAAACGGGAAAAAACCACGGATCCAAACTCGGATGAAAACCAATCACTATGATAGTAGCAATTACAAGACTGACTCACAAAATAACCCGTCGATCCAAACGACTTTGTTCCTCTTAGTCTTGATCGCTAGAACCCATGATTCACTGCTTCTTGTGATTGAAGTCCAATCTCAGTAGCCCTCGAGATTGATCTTTCGTCTAGATAGCCCTTAAGACGAAAGATTAGATTCTTCAAATTAGAGATTTTGTAGACTTGTATAAAGCTCATATATATGTAAAAATACACTTAGAATATTTTGTACACAATTACCAATAATTAAAAAACCTAACAATCTCCCCCTTTGGCAATTTGTGACAAAACATCTAGTTTACAAGATATTACAAAGAATTCAAAATGAGCATTCAACAAGTCTAGAAGATTTCGCACTTCAATCCCTGCAAATAATAAAAATATACCAATCCAAGATCAAGTGAAAATAACTTGAAATGAATAACAATCGAAACACAAGTTATTAAACAAGCATAAGTTCAAAAATACTTAAGCAAAGTTATTATGCAGTAAACATAGACCAGTAAACTCTAATAAACTCCCCCTATGCCAACACTCCCTCTACACCAGTAAACTAAACTTTAAACTCGCGTCTAAACTCACCACACACACTATACACTCTCCCCCTTTTTGACACAAATGCCAAAGACTAGGAACTCGGAGGGAACTAACGATGAAGAATCGTCAACACGAAGTTGAGGTAGGTGACGAAGGCAGCCTTGGTTTCTAGGTAACTGTAACTTTTTTAGGCATTCTAGAAAAAAAAATCGCAAGATTCAACATATGCCCAAAGCATACAAAAAATTCTAGAAACCATGAAGATCCTAAATGAAATCCATCTTATCACGTTCAATCGCACAAGAAACATCAAGGTATTAACTTTAACGTGATCAAAATTTGAAAACGCACGAAATCAATCAAGATCAAGAGAATTAATTGAATAAAAAATAAGAAAATTGATGAATGATCATACCTCGCAAAAAGTGAAGAAAATCTTGAAGTTTCGACCAAAAGACTTTAGATCCGGAGGAGAATTACCCTCTAAAAGGGTTTGAAGTGAAAAATTTGATGAAAAAGATGAAGATCTTGAAGATTTGATTTTTTTTAAAATCAATAAAAAACACAATAAATCTTTTTGGAGATGTACTTCTAAAAAATTCAAAATAGATTCAAGACATAGAATATGACAATCAAATGAAATAAGTCATACACAGATCAATCAAATCATCAAGAGCATATTATAATCAATTCTAATGCATCACTCAAAATTAAATTAATCTTGATTGATCATAACAATAAGTATATACAAGTTGAGTATAGATAACATGAACCTATCTTCTTAAACAAACTTTTCTATTTAACCAATAATGCAACACAATAGTCAAACCGACTTAGTATAGAAAATTTTATACTTTTCGACTTATTCTCCATAACATGACAGGAATTTTTCCTGTATTTTTTTTACTGAAACATATAGGTGCAATGATGGCTTTCACACATGAGTAGGTAGCCCTTTTCTTGTAGTACAAATCAAACAATGTGCAAGAAAAATTCACATATGTCATTTTTGTTTTGAATTTGCAAATAATATATTGAATCAAACTAGACTCTAAACAAGACGGCTTTCACACTAACTCATTCTAGCCCTTTTCATTGATCTTTTATGAACAAATTTTTGATGACTAAGCATGAGGTCAAACTGTGCAAATCAAAGTTAATAGTGAGCTATTTAAAAAAATAATTCATGATATCATGCTCACTCAAGAATACACATACGTTATGAGTGCATTAAAATTAGTTTCATTATAATAAAAGTCGAGGGAGTGACAAAATCAAAATTGATACAATACTACAAGATAACAAAATTGACTATAATAACTCATAATCAAGAGAAAAATCATATTTTTATGTCAAGAGTATATTATTGAATCTAGGAGTGCATCAATTTTTTTTTATGACAAAAACTCTCGGCAAATCTGAAACTTAAAACCAAAGAAAATTTCAGAGTAAAAGAAAACCTAAAACAAACGAAACGAAAGAAACTCGCAAATTAAAAATAACACAAATCCCAATAAAATCAGTCCAAAGCACAAATCCCTAAAGAAGTAGGAAGATACTCAAATCTCTATAAATCCAAAGGTTTTGTAAACAAAGCACCCAACTGTTTCTCCGTCTCAACATGTTCTAGTGCTATTGTTTTGTCTTCAACTAACTCGTGTATAAAATGATGTCGGATATTAATATGTTTTGTACACGAGTGTTGAATAGGATTTTTTGATATATTAATAGCACTCATGTTGTCACAATAAAACACCATAGTATCTTGTTCAATGCCATAATCCTTGACCATCTGTTTCATCCATAATAACTGAGAACAATAACTCCCTTTTGCAATGTACTCAGCCTCCGCAGTAGATAAAGATATCGAGTTTTGTTTCTTACTATGCCAAGCAACCAGATTGTTTCTAACATAAAAACATCTACTTGAAGTACTTTTTCTATCATCACATGAACCTGCCCAATCAGAATCCGTGTATCCCGATATGATAGCATCCGAGTCATAAGTAAACCAGATACATAAATCAACTGTGCTACTGACATTTCTAAACCAAATTTCTAGCATGTTTTGCATTTTCTAAACCAAATTTAGTCACAAGTTCCTTAGCATACTTGGTTTGAGCGATAAAAATCCTTCTCTCCAATTGAGTAATTTGAAGCCCTAAAAAGAACTTCAACTCACCCATCATGCTCATCTCAAAATGACTGTGCATGAGATCTGCAAACTCCGTAGCTAATAATTGATTCGTCGCCCCGAAAACAATGTCATCCACATATATTTGTGCCACAACTAAACTGTTAGGTTTTTATTTGTTGGCAATTGTGTACAAAATATTCTAAGTGTATTTTTTACATGTATATAAGCTTTACAAAAGTCTAGAATATCTCTGGTCTGAAGAATTGCAAGGTTATTGGAGAAAAGCTGTTGAGTTCACACCGCGTTCACAAACGAGTTCGAACGCGGTGCGTTCACAAACGAGTTCGAACGCGAAATCTGCGTTCACACAGACAGAGAGCCGCGTTCACAAACGCGTTCGAACGCAACCTGAAGAATTCAAGCTGTCGCGTTCGAACGCACTCGAGCCCGTTCAAACGCACCAACAAAGTTTAAAAATATTGGACTTTCATGAGTACGGATAAGATTCGAAGTTGGCTCTATCTTGAAGTTCATGAGTACGAATAAGACTCGGATTTGGCTATATCTTGAAGATCATATATAAGGATTCTGAAACCCTATCTTAAGGGGAGTTGAAGAAATATTATTGAAGGAGACTTCTTGAGGCTACATCGATTCTTCAACTAACAATGTTCCACTCATCTACAAGAATTTAATCTTTCGTCTTAAGGGTGATCTAGACGAAAGATCAATCTCGAGGGCTACTGAGATTGGACTTCAATCACAAGAAGTAGTGAATCGTGGGTTCTAGCGATCAAGATTGAGAGAAACGAAGTCGTTTGGATCGACGGGGTGTTTTGTGAGTTAGTCTTGTAACTGCTACTATTATAGTGATTGGTTTTGATTCGAGTTTGGATTCGTGGTTTTTTCCCGTTTTGGGTTTTTCCACGTTAAAATCTTGGCGTTCATCTCTGCTTTCGTTCTTAATATTTCTTTGGACTTTTACTTAAGTGAATGAGCGATATCATTGCCTAGTGTTTAGATACATACGTGTGTCTAGGGATTTATTTTTTCAATTGGTATCAGAGCAGGTTCTCTCACTCTTTGAGAGAGATCAGATAGGCATGGATTTTCATAGAGATGGACAATCATCTATTAGACCTCATATTCTAGATGGATCAAATTATGGATATTGGAAAGCTAGGATGAGAGCTTATTTGAAATCTATAGATGAGCGAGTATGGATGGCCATTGTGAACGGTTGGAGTCCACCAATGTACATGGTGAATGAAAAACTTATTGAGAAACCGATTGACTCATGGGATAAGTCAGACTATGACAAAGTCGGCTGGAATAGCAAAGCAATAAATGCTATTTTTAGTTGTGTTTCCTCGGAAGAATTTAGAAGAATTTCTACGTGTGAGATAGCAAAAGAAGCCTGGACGATCTTAGAAACTACTCACGAAGGAACCATGGCTGTAAAACTTTCGAAACTTCAGAGGTTGACTACTAGTTTTGAAACCCTACGTATGGAGGAGAATGAGACATTTGATGAGTTCTATGCAAAGCTGAGTGATATAGTCAACTCTAGTTTCAACCTAGGAGAGAAACTTCCTGAAAACAGAATTGTCCGTAAGATCCTTAGGTCCCTTCCAGAAAGGTTTCAGGCAAAAGTTACAGCTATTGAGGAAAGTAAGGA
Organism: Typha angustifolia; assembly: GCF_048772165.1. Classification (NCBI taxonomy): domain Eukaryota; kingdom Viridiplantae; phylum Streptophyta; class Magnoliopsida; order Poales; family Typhaceae; genus Typha; species Typha angustifolia. Next base: position 11,993,433 of record NC_133253.1, on the reverse strand, counting down.
TATCGATTCAATGAAAGTTGAACAATTGGTAGGAAATCTACAAACATTTGAGTCTAGTCTTTCAAAATCGAGGAAGTCCAAAGGGATGGCCCTATCTACAGTTGAACAAAATTTAGAGGAGTCGGATGATGAAGGTGATTTAGATGTTGAGATGTTGACCATGTTTGTCAAAAAGTTCAATAAATTCTTTCGGAAGCCAAACAAGTTAAATGCTGAAAAACTTAAGAAAAGCAAAGCCTTTGTAAAAAGGAAAAATACTGTGAGTTCAAATACAGGTGGTACCAACAACAATGTCAAACAAAAAAATAAAAATTTTGAGAATAAAGTTCAATGTTTTGAATGTTCTGGTTTTGGACACATCGCACAAGAATGCCCTAATCGTCTTAAGAGGAAGGGCAAAGCTATGAAAGTTACTTGGGATGACTCAGATGAATCTATTGATGATTCTGAAAAGGACGAAGAAAACTTTGTAGCTTTTACCTCTTCTCTACTTTATACTGACTCTATTGTTGATACTGATAGTACAGATGATCAGGATATGTTACCTGCTGAGGAAGATGAATCTGAAATCCAAAAGGCATATAATGACTTATACCTAGAGTCGTTTAAACTCAAGAAAAGCAATCTTAGACTACTATAACGACTCAAGGTAATCGAACCAGAAAGAATTCAATTTGAAGAGATGTACAAATTGGAGCTTGAACGTGTCAAAGACCTTTCTGAACAACTTGACAATGCAAAAAATAAAATGAAGGCTGATGAAATTGAACTAGAGCGATTGCATAAGGAAGTTACATTTCTGAAAGGGAAGAATAAACTTGACGAAATTCTAAAAGCTCAGATCTTTGGAAAAGACAGGTATGGTGTTGGATACACTGGTAATTCAAATAATAATAAAACTGTATTTGTTTCTGCAGATATACAAAAGGAAGAATACCTGAAGCCATTAACCGCATTTACAAAGCAATTGTGGATGAACCCTTCTAAACAGAACTTGAATATACAAACTGGTGAATCTTCGACGGTACCAAAGGTAAACTCTAATCACTCTCCTCGACATAAGGTGAGTAGAAAAAGGTTTGTTTCGACATGCTATCATTGCGGCATTCTAGGGCATATTCGACCACATTGCAAATTTTTGCAAAAACCTAGAAGTGCTTTTATTTATGGGATGAAAACAAAGGCCATATGGATCAAGAAATCTGATTTGAAATATTATGTTGTGCATACTACCTTGAAAGCCTTAAATTCTGAATTGTGGTATTTAGATAGTGGCTGTTCAAGACATATGTCGGGTGACAAGTCTTTATTTTCTAATCTCGAAAAACATGAAGGGGGAGTTGTGACATTCGGAGATGGTAACTCATCCAAGGTAATAGGTAAAGGAAAGGTAAGTACTCCAGGGATTCCTAGTCTCGAAAATGTTCTTTATGTTAATGGCTTGAAAGCAAATTTATTAAGCATCATTCAATTTTGTGATGAAGGTTATGAGGTAGAATTCTCTAAAAATGATTGTATTATTCTAGATCATAATGGTAATGTTATATGTTTTGGATCTAGAACATCTAATAATTGCTATATTGTTAGAACTTCACATAATCTGAAATGTAACAAGACAAAACAATAGCAATAGAACATGTTGAGACGGAGAAACAGTTGGGTGATTTGTTACAAAACCTTTTGATTTATAGAGATTTCAGTATCTTCGCACTTCTTTAAGGATTTGTGCTTTGGGTTGATTTGTGTTTTAGTTTGCGAGTTTCTTATTATTTTGTTTCATTTTTTTTAGGTTTTATTTTACTCTGAAATTTTCTTTGGTTTCAGTTTTAGATTTGTCGAGAGTTTTTGTTATAAAAAAAAAATTGATGCACTCCTAGATTCAATAATATACTCTTGACATAAAAATATGATTTTTCTCTTGATTATGAGTTATTATAGTCAATTTTGTCATCTTGTAGTATATTGTTTCAATTTTGATTTTGTCACTCCCTCGACTTCTATAATAATAAAATTTTAATGCACTCATAACGTATGTGTATTCTTGTGTGAGCATGATATCATGAATATTTTTTTAAATAGCTCACTATTAACTTTGATTTGCACAGTTTGACCTCATACTTAGTTATCAAATATATTTTTATAAAAGATCAATGAAAAGGGCTACAATGAGTTAGTGTGAAAGCCGTCTTGTTTCGAGTCCAGTTTGACTCAGTACATTATATGCAAATTCAAAAAAAAATGATAGATGTGAATTTCTTCTTGCACTTTATTTGATTTGTACTACAAAAAAAGGGCTACCTACTTATGTGTGAAAGCCATCATTGCACCTATTTTTTTTAAAAAAACAATACAGGAAAAATTCCTGTTATGTTATGGAGAATAAGTCGAAAAGTGCAAAATTTCAATACTAAGTCGGTTTGACTACTGTGTTGCATCATTGTTTATATAGGAAAGTTTGTTTAAGAAGATTGGTTCATGTTATCTATGCTTATCTTGCATATGCGTATCGTTATGATCAATCAAGATTAATTTAATTTTGAGTGATGCATTAGAATTGATTATAATATGCTTTTGATGACTTGATTGATCTGTGTATGACTTATTTCATTTGATTGTCATATTCTATGTCTTGAATGTATTTTGAATTTCTAGAAGTGCATCTCCAAAGTCTATTGATTTTGATTGATTTTGTGCAGTTTCAAGTTTTGATCACGTTAAAGTTAATATCTTGATGTTTTTTGTGCGATTGAACATGATAACTTAGCATTTTTAAGTGGAAGATGGATTTCACTTAGGGTCTTCATGGTTTCTAGAATTTTTGGATTTTTTTTTGTATTCTTTGGGCATATGTTGAATCTTGCGACGTTTTTCCTTCTCTAGAATGCCTAAAAAAAGCTACAGTTACCAAGAAACCAAGGTCGCCTTCTTCACCTACCTCAACTCTGTGTTGACGATTGTTCATCGTTAGTTTCCTCCGAGTTCCTAGTCTTTGGCATTTGTGTCAAAAAGGGGGAGAGTGTCTTAGTGTCTAGGTTAGTGTCTAGGTGTCTAGGTGTGTAGGGGGAGTATGTGCATAGGGGGAGTTTATGTGAGTCTTAAGTACTTTTGAACTTTGCTTGAAGTAACTGTGAACTTTGTCTGCTTAAGTACTTTTGAATTTATGCTACATTGATAACTTGTGCTTAGATTGTTTATTCATTTCAAGTTATTTTCACTTGATCTTGGATTGGTATATGTTTATTTGCAGGGCTTGATGTGCAAAATATTCTAGACTTGTTGATTTCTCAATTTGAAGTCTTTGTAATATCTTGTAACCTAGGTGTTTTGTCACAAATTGCCAAAGGGGGAGATTGTTAGGTTTTTATTTGTTGGCAATTGTGTACAAAATATTCTAAGTGTATTTTTTACATGTATATGAGCTTTACAAAAGTCTAAAATATCTCTGGTTTGAAGAATTGCAAGGTTATTGGAGAAAAGCTATTGAGTTCACACCGCGTTCACAAACGCGTTCGAACGCGGTGCGTTCACAAACGCGTTCGAACGCGGTGCGTTCACAAACGAGTTCGAACGCGAAATCTGCGTTCACACAGACAGAGAGCCGCGTTCACAAACGCGTTCGAACGCAACCTGAAGAATTCAAGCTGTCGCGTTCGAACGCACTCGAGCCCTTTCAAACGCACCAACAAAGTTTAAAAATATTGGACTTTCATGAGTACGGATAAGATTCGGAGTTGGCTCTATCTTGAAGTTCATGAGTACGGATAAGACTCGGATTTGGCTATATCTTGAAGATCATATATAAGGATTCTGAAACCCTATCTTAAGGGGAGTTGAAGAAATATTATTGAAGGAGACTTCTTGAGGCTACATCGATTCTTCAACTAACAATGTTCCACTCATCTACAAGAATTTAATCTTTCGTCTTAAGGGTGATCTAGACGAAAGATCAATCTCGAGGGCTACTGATATTGGACTTCAATCACAAGAAGCAGTGAATCGTGGGTTCTAGCGATCAAGACTGAGAGAAACAAAGTCATTTGGATCGACGGGGTGTTTTGTGAGTCAGTCTTGTAACTGCTACTATTATAGTGATTGGTTTTGATCCGAGTTTGGATCCATGGTTTTTTCCCGTTTTGGGTTTTTCCACGTTAAAATCTTGGCATTCATCTTTGCTTTCGTTCTTAATATTTCTTCGGACTTTTACTTAAGCGAACGAGCGATATCATTGCCTAGTGTTTAGATACATATGTGTGTCTAGGGATTTATTTTTTCATAAACTCTTATTTTCATGTCTAATAAATAATGTCTTGTCCACTCCCCCTCGAGTGAACTCCGCATCCACTAAAAAAGTGGTCAACTTCTCATACCAAGCTCTTGGAGCTTGTTTTAGCCCGTAAAGAGCATTTTTCAATTTAAAAACATGAGAAGGAAATTTTTGATCTTCGAAACCCTTAGGTTGTTCCACATAAACATCTTCATTCAGGATACCATTCAAGAAAATACTTTTAACATCCATTTGAAACAATTTAAATTTTAAATGACAAGCAATGGCAAGCAGTATACGAATAAACTCTAATCTAGCAACAGGAGCAAATGTCTCATCAAAATCTATACCCTCAACCTGAGTATATCTCTGTGCTACTAGTCTGGCTTTATTTCGAACTATATTGCCATGTTCATCACTCTTATTCTTGTAAATCCATTTTGTCTCAATGACGTTCACATTCTTAGGTCTAGGAACTAAATACCAAACATCATTCCTAGAAAATTGCTCTAATTCCTCATGCATAGCATTAACCCAAGAATCGTCTAACCATTTCCTTCACATTTTTAGGTTCAAAAGAAGATGTATAACAAGTAAATGATACCTCACTTTGGATTTGTCGTCTTGTCTTAATTGGTTCATTCACGTCTCCGATCACTTGTGACAGTGCATGATTTGATTTCACTCTGGCAGATGGTTCCGGTACGTTACAGTCATTTTTGTTCATTTCAACTTTGTCCTCATCATGATTTTCAGTTTCCAAATCAAGCTCCTTTCCTATTTCTTCGTAATATGTATCTACAGAAAAAGAAATAGGAGTAGCTTCAGTTAAGTCAGTCGTGGATTCATCTATCATAACATTAGTAGATTCCATAACAGTAGAAGTGTCAAGATTAAATACTCTATAGGCTCTACTATTATTCGAATACCCCAAGAAGATGCCTTCGCTACTTCTAGTGTCAAATTTAGTCAAATATTCTCGATCACGCAAGATATAACATTTACTACCAAAAACTCAAAAATATTTAACACTAGGTTTCTTACCTTTTCAGATTTCATAAGTAGTCAATTTTGTACCTGGTCTTAGATAAACACGATTTATCACATGTACCGCTGTATTGACCGCCTCTGCCCAAAACCTTTGAGTAACCTTTTTAGCGTGAAGCATAACCCTAGCCATATCCTGCACAACTCGGTTTTTTATTTCAACCATCCCGTTCTGTTGTGGAGTTATAGTAGCTGAAAACTCATGTTGAATACCAAGAGAACCGCAAAATACAAAAAAAATTTCATTTTCAAATTCTCTACCATGATCAGAACGAATCCTAACTAGGGTTGTAGATTTTTCATTCTGCAATCTTAAGCATAGTGATTTAAAAACTTCAAAGGTTTCAGACTTCTCACGTAGAAAGGCAACCCAGGTATATCTAGAGTAATCATCGACCATTAAGAATATATAGTATTTACCTCCAAGACTTTTCGTTTTTGTTGGACCCATCAAGTCCATGTGAACTAATTGTAGCACATGGTCAGTGGTAGATGCATTTACCTTCTTGTGTGAGATACGAATTTGTTTTCCCATTTGACACGAACTGCACACTCTTTTTGACATTTCTTTCATCTTAGGTATTCCTCTTACCACTTCATGTTTGGATAGAGTAAATGATTCCTTGTGATTCAGATATCCAAGACGTTGATGCCAAAGATCTACAATGTTGAAAGAGACACTGTTACATTTCAGTTTATGTGAAGTTCTAACGACATAGCAATTATCAGATGTTCTAGATCCATAACATATAACATTACCATCATGATCTAGAATAGTACAATCATTTTTGGAGAATTTTACCTCAAAATCTTCACAAAATTGATTGATGCTCAGTAGATTTGCTTTCAAACCCTTAACATAAAGAATATTTTTGAGATTAGGAATCCCTATAGTACTTACCTTTCCTTTACCTATTACCTTTGATGAATTACCATCTCCGAATGTCACAACTCCCCCTTCATGTTTTTCAAGATTAGAAAATAACGACTTGTTACCCGACATATGTCTTGAACAGCCACTGTCTAAATACCACAAATCAGAATTTAAAGCTTTCAAGGCTGTATGCACAACATAACATTTCAAATCACTTTTCTTGACCCATATGGCCTTTGTTTTCATCTCATAAATGAAAGCAGTTCTAGGTTTTTGCAAAAATTTGTAATGAGGTCGAATATGCCCTAGAATGCCACAATGATAGCATGTCGGAACAAACCCTTTTCTACTCACATTTTGTCGAGAAGTGTGACTAGAGTTTACTTTTGGTACCGTCGAAGATTCACTAGTTTGTAGATTCAACTTCAGTTTAGAAGGATTCATTCAGGATTGCTTTGAAAATACGATTGATGGCTTCAGGTATTCTTCCTTTTGTATACCTGGAGAAACAAAAACAGTTTTATTATTATTTGAATTACCAGTATATCCAACACCATACTTGTCTTTTCCAGAGATCTGAGCTTTTAGAATCTCGTCCAGTTTGTTCTTCCCTTTTAGAAATGTAACTTCCTTATGCGATCGCTCTAGTTAAATTTCATCAGCCTTCATTTTATTTTTCACATTGTCAAGTTGTTCAGAAAGGTCTTTGACACGTTCAAGCTCCAATTTGTATTTCTCCTCAAATTGAATTCTTTCTAGTTCAATTACCTTGAGTCGTTGAAGTAGTCTAAGATTGCTTCTCTTGAGTTTAAACGACTCAAGGTACAAGTCATTATATGCCTTTTGGATTTCAGATTCATCTTCCTCAGCTGGTAACATATCAAGATCATCTGTACTATCAGTATCAACAACAGAGTCAGTATTAAGTAGAGAAGAGGCAAAGGCAACAAAGTTTTCTTCATGAGTAGTTTCTAAGATCGTCCAGACTTGTTTTGTTATCTCACAAGTAGAAATTCTTCTAAATTCTTCCGAGGAAACATAACTAAAAATTGCATTTATTGCTTTGCTATTCCAGCCAACTTTTTCATAATCTGTCTTATCCCATGACTCAATCGGTTTCTCAAAGAACTTATCATTCACCATGTACATTGGTGGACTCCAACCGTTCACAATGGCCATCCATACTCGCTCATCTATAGACTTCAAATAAGCTCTCATCCTAGCTTTCCAATATCCATAATTTGATCCATCTAGAATAGGAGGTCTAATAGATGATGGTCTATCTCTATGAAAATCCATGCCTATATGATCTCTCTCAAAGGGTGAGAGAACCTACTCTGATACCAATTGAAAAAACTCCTAGACACACGTATGTATTTAAACACTAGGCAATAATATCGCTCGTTCGCTTAAGTAAAAGTCCGAAGAAATATTAAGAATGAAAGCAGAGATGAACGCCAAGATTTTAACGTGGAAAAACCCAAAATGGGAAGAAACCACGGATCCAAACTCGGATCAAAACCAATCACTATGATAGTAGCAGTTACAAGACTGACTCACAAAACAACCCGTCGATCCAAACGACTTTGTTCCTCTCAATCTTGATCGCTAGAACCCACGATTCACTGATTTTTGTGATTGAAGTCCAATCTCAGTAGCCCTCGAGATTGATCTTTCGTCTAGATAGCCCTTAAGACGAAAGATTAGATTCTTCAAACCAGAGATTTTCTAGACTTGTATAAAGCTCATATACATGTAAAAATACACTTAGAATATTTTGTACATAATTGCCAATAATTAAAAAACCTAACACTCTCGACCCCTCTCGTAGTTCCAAACGATATGCAACCAAACCAATACGCTCGAACACCCGAAACGGACCAAAGTAGTGATGTGCTAACTTATGGTTTCGCATCAGTCGTAACGTCACCTGTCGATACAGTTATACCCTCACAAACACCCAACTGCCGATGTCGAACTCCTGCTCCCTATGGCTATGATCATAAACTTGTTTCATGTAGTTTGAGCAAGTTTAAGATGAGCATGCAACCTCCTCAATGTGGCATCTCTATCCATCAATGCTAAGTCCACCTCTGTCCTATCTGCCGATGCCACTGGATTATAAACACGTAATGTTGGAGTCGTGCGTCGATACACCACCTCAAATGGAGTCATGTCAATGCTGCTATGGTAGGCGGTATTATAAAACCACTCCGTGCACGGTAAGAACTCTAACCATCGTCTCTGTATCTCTCCAACAAAGCACCTCAAATACTGCTCAATGCCTCGATTAACCCCCTCAGTTTGGCCGTCCGTCTATGGATGGTAGGCCGAATTGAAGTTTAATCAAGTCTCCTGTAATCTGAAAAACTCAGTCCAAAAGTCGCTTATAAATACACTATCACGATCCAAGACAATCGTGCGTGGCATGCCATGTAATCGAGCAATATCTCTAACAAAAATTTCAACCAGCATCTTAGTTGAAAACGGATGTGATAATACCGAAAAGTGCACATACTTACTCAATCTATCAACCACCACAAAGATAATAAAATAACCACGTACCAGCGGAAGACCCTTTATTAAGTCCATAGAAATGTCCACCCAAACACGGTCCGGTATAGGTAAAAGCTGTAGTAATCTGGCCGGTTCCAAAGTGGTTGCTTTAGCCCTTTGACAGACTTCGCAAGTACGGACAAAACTCCTCACATCCCATCTCAATCCTGGCCACGTGCAACTCTAAGATATCCTCCTATAAGTCCTCAAGATACCCTCATGACCAACCTCTGGAGTTTGGTGAAAGTGCTCTAACAATTTCTGTCGCAATCCATCATTTGCGGGCAATCGAATGCATCTGCGGTCCAGCAGCAAACCGCCTCGATTTTCCAACTCAGGATGGCGCTCCGGATCATCCATCACCTCCTGCAACAATTTTAAAATATCTAGGTTAGATGTACATGCATACCTCAGCTCATCAAGGAAAGGAAAGGTAGGAGATGAATAGACTGCAAGCTCGGTGGTATCGGGTTGGGACGATAGTGCATTCGCTTCTCTATTTTTTATTCTCTTCTTATATTGAATTTCATAATCATACCCCAGCAATTTTGTGACCCATCGCTGCTGTGCCGGAGTGTGTATACACTGTCCCATAAAGTATGGAAGGCTCATTTGATTGGTTCGAATAATGAATCGTCTGTCGATCAAATAAGGCCTCCACCTTGTCACAGCATGTATAATTGCTAGCATCTCTCTTTCATAAGTCGATAATTGCTGAGATTTTTGTGATAAAGCCTTACTAAGATAGGCAATGAGACTTCCTTCTTGCATTAGTCCAGCTTCTATGCCAACACCCGACGCATCATATTCAACAATGAATTCTTTGGTGAAGTCTAGTAGCGCTAGAACGGGTGTCGTCATCATTGCTGTTTTTAATATTTCAAAGGCTAAAGTGGCTTCATCCGTCCATCTAAAAGAGTCCTTCTTCAACAAAGAAGTGAGAGGAGCAACGATCTTGCCATATCCGGCGATGAATCAACGATAATAACCAGTCAGCCCCAAAAATCCTCTTAATTCAGTGGTAGTAGAAGGAATAGGCCTAGCGGTCATACATGCAACCTTTTGAGGATCCACCGCTACACCATCTGCTGAAATGATATGGCCTAAATACTCCACCTTTGGTACTCCCCATCGGCACTTGGACTTCTTGATCTTCAATTGGTTTTGCTCCAACAAATTCAGCACGTCCTGCAAATACCGTCAATGCTCCAATTCAGTCCTGCTATACACCAAAATATCGTCAAAAATTACCAAGATATATCTTCGCAAGAGAGGCCGAAATATATCATTCATGAGGCCTTGGAAGGTAGCTGGAGCATTGGTGAGACCAAAAGGCATCACTCGGAACTCGTAATGCCTGTCCGGAGTCCGAAATACCGTTTTGTGCACATCTGCTGGGTGAACTCTAATTTGATGATACCCGGCCGTCAAGTCAAAATTACTAAATATAGTTGCCCCTGTAAGCTTATCCAGCAACTCCTCGATAACCGAAATGGGATATCGGTCCTTGACGGTAATAGCATTTAGTACTCGGTAGTTGACACAAAAACACCATGTCCCATCCTTTTTTCGCACCAAAAGCACAGGGGATAAGTATGAGTTATGACATGGTTGTATGAGGCCATGCTCCAACATCTCAGCTACCATCTTTGAGATAACTTCTTTTTGCAGATGTGGATATCGATATGGCCTCACATTAGCTGGTGCAGCCCCGGGTATAATCTCTATACGATGGTCTGCCGCTATCCTCGGTGGCAACTCCTGCGGCTCCTCAAACAGTCCAGAAAAGTATCTAATAAATTAGACAATTCAATTGTAGTACCTGAACTCGTTTGAGGCTCATCTCCTGCTAGTCCTAACTGAAGAAGATAGGCCAAATCATACGCACCAATCAGCCCCACCATAGGCTGCATCGTAGGAATCGGTGAAGTCCGTACACCATCAAGCCGCACATCACATCGAAAGCAAAGGCCCTTTGCTCTTCACTCCTCCACCTGGGCAGGTGTGAGAGTTCGAACGGGGGGTCTAGTGCCTCCTCTAACATCGAAAGAAGGTCTCAAAGGTGGTCGTGGTCTAGTAGTTGCAGCTACTATTTTTTAAACCGTAGAATTTGCAGCTGGCGTTCTAGGTGCAAACCGCCCATCTCGGTTGCCCCAATTGGTTTTCGTTGCCATCTTTAGAGCCTATGCTTTTGTTCCATCCTCACGGCCTTCTCAAAGGCCTCCTCAAGAGTAGTAGCACATAGGGCACGAACATCCGCTTGTATCTCCTCTCGCAGCCCTAAAATAAATGTACTCATCAATGTACGTTTAGGCCACGGTGGCTCACAACGACTACTAACTTTTTCAAACTCAACTTGGTACTCCAATACGGTAGTCCTTTGAACCATCTTGCTTAATATGGCAGCAAAATCTTCATATGCTAATGTCCCAAATCTACGTGTAATCCTCCTACAAAAATCAGCCCATCCGGTATATCCACCACAACGAATAATCGATCTATACTAATGCAATGCCGTTCCTTGGAGGTGAAAGCTTGCCATCTGGACTTTTGCATCTTCCGCTGTACCTTGACAATCAAAATATTGTTCAACTTAGAATTTTAAAAAGTCCAAACGTGCGTTTCTCCCCCGAATAGCATTGTTAGGTTTGCGAAAGATCCTTGGTTTATGTCTAAGCCTTTGTCAATGTTGATCACTTTCTCTAAATTTTCGAGCACGTCCATCACCATCTCCATAGGGATCAAGCTCATCCTCATAGTGCCAATCCTTCTCATCGATGAAGCGTACCGGTGTCTCACGCCTCTCGGGTTCTACCACTGCCGGTCTTGGGTTTTGTAACGGAGGTGGGGGATGATGTGATGTGAAGGCATAGGTAGGAGGGGATCATTGACACTCATATGATGCACCTGGACTTGTGGAGTATCGGTTTGATGGGGTCCCACTGCTGGTCCTTCTTGAAACTCCGTTCGTCGTTGAGGAGATGACGAATCCAATCGATTTACGACATATTCCTTGAATTCATTGTGATCCTTTTGTATGTTGTCAACTCTATGCAACAATGTTTGGTACATGCCCCTTAGTTCATCCATATTCGTACCCATAGACGTTGGTTGACTTGGTCCTACTGTGATCGCTCCAAGGGAATCGGCCTCATAGTTAGGATCATCGTGCATTGAGTCTTCTCTTGTCGGTGTGCTCTCCATAGGTCTCCTTGTTGATGTCATCTTCCTTATTTCAACCATTAATGGAGGTCTGATGTTCGCCTGCTCTAATACCAATTGTTAGGCTCTAATACCAATTTGATAAGCTCTGATACTAATTTGTTAAAGATCGGATACCAAATTGATGGGATCTAGAACCAAAAGATCGGCTACGGAATAATTCCTTAAGATCTAAATTTATTGAAGGAAATAGTCCATGCAACTGTGGAAAAATATTCATTCGATATTCTCCAATACTTAGAAAATTACGAAACTAATTGGGTTGGATCTATATCTTCCTAATCTACAACTTTTGTATTTATGCCTTTCACAGATTCGAACTGTATCAGGAACTAAAAATACGGAATAACGTGGGTGATGGTGGTGGTGACGGGTGGAGTGGATGTTAGGGTTATGGATGGGTATGGAGATGAGGGTGGATTGTGGAAGTGATTAAGGGAACTAGAGGAAGGAAACGAAGTGGTCGAGATCCCAAAGAAGAGGGGTGGCTCGACAGTCGAGAGAGATTAGAAGCAAGGAGAAACCTTGCCAACGGTAGAGGTGGAAGGATGGTGAAGCGGGAGGAGGGAGGAGTCTAGAGAGAAGATAGGAGGCAAAAAATCAAGAATCCAATAGTAATATAAAGTTGGGTGCCTTCCACATATTTATAGAGGCTAGCCAACAAGTCCTAAAACAATATGAAACCCTAACAAAACAACTAAACCAGTATTCCTTATCTTCTCCGAATATCTTTTGGATTAAGCTTTCATTTTGTCATAGATATATTCCGAATCTGGAGAAGTCATGAATATAAAAGTTATAGATCTAGAGGTTATCGACCTTATCTAACTAGTTTGATATTATTTGGATATATGTCGAATATTCTACAGATATTTTTCTGAAATTGTACAGAGCTGAATTTAGCTAATTAGATAAAATCCTAACTAAGTGTATCAGTGTGTGGCCCATCCTAGGCCCAGAGTAAGTGGTGAAAGCCTAAACGTGGACTATAAAAAGCAAAATACGCTCGTAGACAAACAGTTTAGATTTATTTGCTTGACGAGGGATTTAGCTTTATTTATATTATTATTACATGGTTGTCAATAAATAAACTTGCTATAAAAGAAAAACCAGAATCTAATATTTTCAATAATATATTACTATTTGAGTGATCCATATAGAAGCATTGCAGTTGGGTAATTGGTAACAACGAATTTGTTCAGCTACTTTCCTTGTTACAGCTTGGGCTAAGTCTAAATCTTAGTCTAACCCAAATTTATGAGTTCATTGAGTCTTTTGTTATTGCATTTCAGATTAGTAGATTGATTACTGTATTAGCCTGATTTCTTGTATGATTTAGTTTGAAGCAAGAAAACCGAAAGAAAAAAAAGTTCAAATGAGGATGAAACTCATAAGGATGATAGCATCATACAGAACCTAAATTAAGCAGAAGTAGAAGACTTAGAATAGAAACTAATTTTGGACTCATGTTTACATATTCTATAGATTCCAAAATTAGTAGAAAGGGTAAATATGAAAATGGAAAAGATGATAAGTTATTTATTTCTCTACCTGCTTATTTGAGGATAATCTTCGAGATTGTTGTGAGACTATAATTTTTCTCGATTAACATCTTTGGAAGAAAGCTATAGATAATGAAATGTTATGATCACCTTTGGGGTGGTTGTCATCGCAACAAGACCTAACTTGACCAAATTTGGAAATGGAACTTTAGAATGCAATGTCGATTGATTTAACCGTCCAAGAAGCTTGAAACTTTGATAGCTTGTTCCCCTAGAAGTCAGGAGCTTAACACAAATAGAATCACGGTGATCGAAAGTATGGATCTAAAGATATGTAAAAATTACTAAACTGAAGGTCAGAAGGTGGCAAGATGATCGTGGATAGTGGAAGATGGAATAAGGTTAGGTTAGGGCTACGGAAGATGGGTATGACAGCAATTGTGGAGATAAAGCATAAAGCTAGACGAGGGAGTGAAAGGGACTGTACTCTTAGGGATGTGATAGGACGATCTGATGTAAGGGAAGGGCAGTGGCAGCGATAACCACTACCGAGGATAAAGCTTGGTGAGAGAGAGAGATGTCACATGATCAGGAGATCGGGGGAGAAAAGTCTTACGACAAAGCCATTTTCAATCTTCATTTGATAGTCCCAAATGATGTCAGCATCTAGATATTTATAGGTGGCCACGGTACACTCAGTTTGGCTAGTCCAACCGCTTAAAGCTAACCTGAGTTAAAGAACTAAAGGCAAATGTGCTTAACATCCTTTTACGGTTAGGTGCTCACCACAAGTTGATGGCTACCTAATTCGACTTAATCGACTAGCTTAAAGAGTTTGACTGACTAACTTGACTAAGGACTAAATTACAAAAATTAATTAAGTCTAGTTAAACTAAGGGGCTTTGGCTTCTATTTGGTCAGCTTGAGACAATTGGGTTGGCTGAGTCGTATCATTCCATCATGCTTCCATCACCTTGATCTTAAGGTGTAAAGTTGGTGGTAACTATCAATGGCTTCCTCTTGCGTTTTAGATGATCCATGCTCCGGTGACCTTCCATCACCAACACAACCACCTCTCTTAGGTTCCTAATTGAATGCACCTCTTGAGCACTATTTGGTGATCTTGGCTCAACCTAGTCAATTGTTTTTTGGTGCCCCATCTGAGTGACTGGCTGAGTCATAACTTCTTTCATAAAGTCCTCTGTCAACTGACCTACATGATTCCCCCATTCTTGGCGTGCTTTGCAGTCTCGTGGTGGTTTATGCTCTAGTGAGTGACCTCTTCTCAAGTTGCCAACCATCCATATGATGTGGTTGACACCTTAAGTTGGGAAAAATACTAAGTCTTTGATGTAGCCACCGCTCTTGTTCTATCCACCCTGGGTTCTTTCTTAATGGTCATTGAGTAGATAGATTTTCGTTCAAACTCGGTCTCCGCCCGACTTTCAATTGCCTTGCCTTCTCAGGGTTCTTCTTACTTGTGAAGAAGCACTCGTCCCCTTAGCCCCAGCCCCTCCCCCTCCCTAGGTCACCCTATTAGCCATTGATAGCATCATTGTTGCCCTTTTTTTGTGCCCTTGTGGTAGATGGCTCCTTTATGTAGCCGAGCAGTTCCAATAGGGAGTCATCCTCTCTCGCTATTCCCAAACCATCGATGTCCTTAGGCTTACTTGATTCACTACTAACCCTTATGCTTCTATTCTCATCCGCTTCGGGCTTGGTTGTGCCCTCTTTTGATCCGTGCCTGTCTCTAAATGACGTCCTCTTGGTTTGATTTGGTCCCACTATTTTGGGGCACAGCTCTTTGATGCAGCAGCGCTTGCTTGACACGCTCAATCAAATGTGACCTCTTCGCACTCCAGTTCTGGCTGGTTGAACTCCATTCCCTACTTGAGTGCGTCTTTGGGTTGAGTCTCCTTGACCCAATTCAGCCTCATCACTAATAGGCACACTCTTATTTTTGTTCCCCTAATGTAAGCTTGGATTTGGTAGTATCGGCCTAATGCAGTTTGGCAAACTTGGTGCCTTTAGGCTTGAATTTGAATTCTTAGAACCTGGTCTTAGGGATCCATCTCATAGGAGTCGAATTGATCTTTTCTAGCCCTAGTTTGATCACCTTGTGTAACGCCCCCGCCCGGCATAGGCACGCGCGACGCACGCGACAGGTCGGGCGAGGCCCGTCATGCATAGATACTCTCCTGTGCATATATAATCATGACATCATTAAATAACCTGCTAACCTATCCATAATCACATAATCCATCACCAAATAAATCATACTATTAACCAAATAAACCTGTTAACATATGAATATCCAAGACCATAATAATATACACTAGATCACTACATAATTTGGTAGGACTCACATAGGTCACCACAAACTATCAAGATACAACTAAAACAACTAATACAAGAGTACACTATGATTCGACCTGTATTATACAAATCATTGTCTAATACAAAATAGTATAAATATCAAATACTAGTACAACTTAATTTCTATATAAATTATCATCTATACCGTCTCACATTTATAGCTCACCTCATTATCACTCTAAAATATCTTCTCAAGATATCTCAAGTCACTATCACGTACCACATATCTGAGAGGGTTAGAAAAGAAATAAAGAGAGTCATGAGCAAAAGGCTCACTGAATAGATCTTACCTCGAATTAGTGATGCCAAATAAAGAGTAAATCATGTACTGAATAATATGAATCAGAAAGAGCATCATGTCATGAATGAGTATATGAATATATCCTCAATAATATATAAATAGAAAGTAGATAACATGTCATAGCTGATAAAAGTATATAATCCTCGATAATGAGTAAACAAATCTCTATGTCATACTATCATTATAACTCTCTCAAATATGATACATAATGCATGCCGACTATGACCATGCTGTGATATCAAATGCAACCATATATGATATATATTGACCACTCGATAATCAGGTAATCAAATGATAATGAAATCATATGCATTTCTCAACATCTTAGTCATCAATGTCATCTCTATATGTCATCATCATACTAGACCACTATGTACAGTCAACACTCGATACCCGGTCTCAACATTATGCTCGAAGGCTCAAAACATACTCTGCCATCCGTAAGGAATATCTCAAATATAACCATACCCTGCCATCCGCTAAGGGTATCAACATCCATCTAGACCGGGCACCCTTCTAGCTGATAGAAATCTCATAAGGATAACTCGCTACATATGCCGTAGCGAACAGTATGTGTCCAAATGTTTGCTACGCACACAGACTAATGATCTTGGACGTAAGGCCACAGGATCACGACTATGTCGAGCGATTAATCATTCACCAAGCACGTCCTAACTATTGCGCCCTCTCGGATATCCTCACGCTTTCTATTAACTATCCTATCAATCACATTTCATGTTTTTTTTTCTAAATAATAGATCATATGCATATATCCAGTACGATAACAAGTCAATGCATAACAGAAATTTAGATGAAATAGGAATCAAGAGAAAAATGATGTAATGTAGTTTCCAACCATGTAGTCAACACATGCATACTCATGCTAATTTATTACATACATACTCATGCTACAGATCAACTGGACATAATATTATAACAGTATAATCATCTCTCATCATCTCTATTTATCATCATCATACTCATATCGAAGATCAGCCTAATTAGATGCATGATAAAAATCTGCTCAACTATAATCATTTATAAATAAAGTCATATAATCATGCTAGAAGCCAAAACATGCATGTACATAATATATAATATAACATAATTTGAGAAAAGCATCTAGGGGATAAGACTACTCATAGTCTGATCAGAAGACACGAATCCCGCATCTCTCACGTTCGTTAGTCAAACATCAACTCATTGTCAAGGTCCATGGTGTAACAACCCAATCCCAAAAAACAAAAAAAAAAAAAAAAAAAATCATGGGCACGACGCGACCGGCCACACTGTGGCCGGCCTCGTGCCCATGCCAGCTGCTCATGCAGCTTGGTGGGGCGCCATGCGCCTGCGGCCACTACCGCAACCAACTGGCTGTGGGCCCCGGCGCCGCCACTACTCCTCCTCCACCGCCTTCCCTCTCTCTCTCTTTAAATCTCTCTCTATCTCTCTCGAGGCTCTCTCGAGGCTCTCTCTATCTCTCTCTCTCTCGCCGAGGCCGGTCGTCGCCGTCGCCACCTCCACGAGCGCCGGTGAGCTCCTCTCTCTCTCTCTCTCTCTCTCTCTCTCTCTCTTTCTTGCCCGCGGGTGGGCTTGTCGGAGCCGAGCCACCGGCGAGAGGCCGGTCGCTGGCTAGCCAGCAGCGGCCGGTGCCCTCCCCGCCGGCCCGGGTCCGCAACCGCCTCCCTCACCTCCCCTCTTTCTTCTCTTTCTCTTCTGTTCTTCTTCTTCTTCTTCTTCTTCTTCCTCTTCTTCTTCTTCTTTCTTTCCTTCTTTCTTTCTTTTTCTCCTTCTTCCTCAGCTCCTCTTTTCTCTTTCTGCACAGTGTTGGGCTCGGCCCAGCACTGTAGCAGACAGTGCTGGGCCGAGCCCAGCACTGATGGCAGTTGTAATTAATTTATTAATTAATTAGTTTATTTATGTTATTTATTTAATATTTTGCTTCTTAATTAATGCAAAAAGATTATTTAGACATTAACTATTTTAATAATATTATATATCCTTCAATGTATTTTTATTAATGATAATTTTTATAATTAATGATTAATTAGGCATAAATATAGGTAATACTTATATTTATTTATTTACTTACTTATATGTATATTAGATTAATAGATAAATTTGTAAATTATAATTATTAGATTTATATTCTAATATTCTTATGATATACATTTTTAAGTAACTCTATTAATTTATTATACATTATTATTTTGTAGCAAATAAGATAATGACTACATAGTCCCTAATTAATCAAGATATAATTTAATTATAATTAGATTTTTATCTATATTTTATTTATAATTAAAATCTAGCCAATCATAAAAACAAGTAGAAATTCTAAAATCTAATAAATCATCATATTTTACTCGAACTGATTATAATGGGATAAACAACTAACTTTATGTTACTTAAACATTTTCAGATCCCGAACCCCCTTATTTGAGACCCCGTGGACCTTGCTAGCGATGAGTGTCACTCGGTTACCTGACGGACGTGAGAGATGCGTGGTTTGTATCTTCTGATCAGACTGTGAGTAGTCTTATCCCCTAGATCCATTTCTCAAATTAGGATTTATTATATATTATGTACATGCATGTTTTGGCCTCCAGCATGATTATATGACTTTATATAGAGATGATTTCAGTCGAGCATATATTTTATCATGCATTTGATTAGACCGATCTGGGATATGAGTACATTGGTGATATATAGAGATGATTGGAGATGATTATGCTATTAAGGTTTTATGTCGGGATGATATCTATCATGAGTATGCATATGATAGATTAGCATGAGTATGCATGTGTTAGATACATGGTTGGAGTTTGCATTACATCATTTTTCTCTCGGCTTCTTTACCACCTAAATTCCTGAGTTGTATGATCTGTTGTCGTACTGGATATATGCATATGATTTATCATGTATAGGAAATCATAAAAGTACATGTGTATGTGATGTGATGTGATGTGATGTGATGTGATGGCTGGAACGATATCTGGTCCGGACTGGTACTGGACATACTCTTAGCGTATGGCAGAGTATGGTGATGGCTGATAGTTGTACTCTTAGCGTATGACAGGGTACAACTATCATTGATATACCCTTAGCGTATGGCAGGGTATGATTACTTTCTTCAGAGATACCCTTAGCGTATGGCAGGGTATGATTTATCTACAGAGATACTCTTAGCGTATGACAGGGTATGCTCTGAGCTTGTGACATGATGTGTATCGAGTTTGGGGCTGGGTACCGTAGTCCAGCATGGTGGATGATATTCAGAGTTGAGACGGATGATTGTGATAGTGAGAGATATGTGAATTATATCTGGCTCTGACATATATGATTATCTAGTAGTTGGCATGCATCATGCATCATCATTGTTGTGACTAGTATCATTGGATCATAATTGTTATACATGATATGGTGTTATAATCGGTGATGTTATATGGTAATTTCATCATGTTATATAATTTCGGTTGAGGATATAATATGGTCATTCATGAGAACTGATTTCATTCATATATATGTCATTGATGATACATATATATATATATATATATGTTCATACATGACATCATACTGCTTTCTGATTCATATTATCCAGTGCATGATTTACTCTTTGTTTGACTTCACTGATTCGGGGTAAGGTCTATTCACTGAGCCTTTTGCTCATGACTCTCTTTATTTCTTTTCTAACCCCCTCAGATATGTGGTACGTGATAGCGACTTGAGAAGATATTTTAGAGCGATGATGAGGTGAGCTATAGATGCGAGATGGTATAGATGATAGTTTATATAGAAATCGAGTTGTACCAATATTTGATATTTGTACTCTTTTGTATTAGACAATGATTTGTATAATACATGTCGAATCATAGAGTAACCTTATATTAGTTATTTTAGTTGTATCTTGATGGTTTGTTGTGGCCTGTGTGGGTCCTGCCAGATTATGTGGCGGTCTAGTGTATATTATTATAGACTTTGATATTCATATACTAACAGATTTATTTGGTTAAGAGTATGATTTATTTGGTGATGGATTATGTAATCATGGATATGTTAGTAGGTGTTATTTGATGATGTCATGATTGTATGTGCACAGGAGAGTATCTGTGCGTGACGGGCCCCGCCCGACCTGTCTTGTGCGCCGCGCGTGTTGTGTGGGCGCGTGGGCGTGCACGTGCCGTGCCGGGCGGGGGCGTTACACATGGGGTCTCACATAAAGGGGTTCGGGGTTTGAAAATATTTAAGTACCATGAAGTTAGTCGTTTATCCAATTGGGATCCGTTTGTGTAACATATCATGATTTATTAAGTTTAAAATTTCTTCTTTTGTTTCATATATTTAATTATAATAATATTAATATGTTATTATTCTTATTGTAGATTTATTTATAAAACCATAGTTTGCTAATTATATATTAAGTATATAATAGTCAATCTCTTTTGATAAAAAAAGAACGTAAAAGAGCAACATGTACAATAATATAATTTAAAATACAAACACCTATATTATATAATATTATATAATTATACTTTAATTATTTTATCACTACTACCCTTACTAGACGAATTAAGAGTTGCATATAAAATAATCTTTACTTAATCATGTAATATAAACATTAAATAAGCCTACTATTATATTACATGCATAATAATGTATAATAAGTTGTACATATATATATATATACCTAATTATAAAGACATGTATTAATCTAATAAAAATATATGAAGTTAAAAATATATTTATGTACATATTTATAATTATAATTAACTAAAATCACACTAATTACACTTATCTAATAACCATGTTACTAAATATATCTATTCTTGAAAAATTAAACTAAAAATCTAATTTAGATTAACTAAATAACATAAGTAATTTAGACATGTGTTTTATTGCCAGATAGGTAAAATGAAGAGAGGAAAAAAAAGTAGAGGAAAAGAAGAAGAAGAAGAAGAAGAAGAAGAAGAAGAAGAAGAAGAGAAGGGAAGGGAGGGAGGCTCACCTAGGCTGTGGCGGTGGCGGTGGCGGTGGCGATGGCAGTGGTGACGGCGACAACGGTAGGCCGACATCGATAAGAGGAGAGAGAGAGAGAGAGAGGTAGGCGATTGAGAGAGAGGAGGGTAATAGAGAGAGAGAGTACGAGAGAGAGTCTTAGAGAGAGAGCACGAGACTCTTAGAGAGGGAGAGAGCTATAGAGAGAGAGGCGATGAGGGGGTGCGGTGGCGGCGGCAGCGACGGCGACGACGGTAGGCTGGCGTCGATAAGAGAAGGGAAAGAGAGCTCGAGAAAGAGAGGTGATTGAGAGAGAGAGAGGAGGGTAAGAGAGAGAAAGAGAACGAGAGAGTTAGAGAGAGAGCGTTAAAGAGAGAGAAGGTGGTGAGGGGTGCGGTGGCGATGACGGCGACGGTAAGAGGCCGTTATCGAGAAGGAGAGAAAGAGAGAGCTTGAGAGAGAGAGGTGATTGGGAGAGAGAGAGAGAGGAGGGTAAGAGAGAATGAGTCTTAGAGAGAGAGGGAGCTATAGAGAGAGAGACGGTGAGGGGGGTTACAGTGGCGACGGTGATAGTAGGTCGGCATTGGCAAGAGAGAGAGAGAGAAAGAAAATAAGTGAGAGAGAGAGACTGAAAGAGAGGGAGGGAGATTTAAAGGGAGAGAGAGAGAGGCGGTGAATGAGGGGAAGGGCGGCAACTGCGGCAGCGGTGGGGCCCGCCGCAGCCAACTGGCCCGGCTAGGTTGGCTGGGCTGGCAGTTGTGGGAGCATTTGGCACCCTCAACGTGCGCCCACAATTTGCATGCCATGGAACACCAAATTTTTTTTCTTTCTTTTTGTCTTTTTATTATTATTTAATTTATAAATTATTTTTATTATTATTTATTTATTTATTTATTTATTTTTTTGGGTTACTATTATTATTATATTTTATTTTTTTTTGGGTTATTACACCATGGTTAGACCCTCTAATTGTTCACCCATCCAGCTTGAAGCACAAAACACAAAATGATTTGTGATGCACCCCTTTAGTCACCTTGCATGGCTCAGTTGGGTGTGGATCTATCTCGAGTGCCCACGGGACTTTGTCTTGCATGGCCTTAGATGAGGCCTCTCATTGGTGCGCCATCCTTGCCTCAACTCCTTGTGGCCTAGGCAGCTTGGCCATAGAGTGCAGGGTGGAGCTCATCCTTGTATCCTTGCCTTCAAACAGCCTTACTCACCTATCTCTCTTAAATGCCATCCACATGCTGACAAAGTCAGTTGCTACCATCCCCAAGCTCTATAGCCATTGAACTCCTAGGATGGCATTTACTCTAAGTTTTAGTGGGGTGCATATCAACATTAAAGATGGCATCTTGCACTCGCAATGACACATGTTGGCATTGCTTGTCCTTCTCAATCATTGAGCCATCACAAAGCATCACCGTCATGACCCTCATTAGTTCATTTCAAGTTCAACCTTCCCTATGAGCCTTTTGTCTAGGAAGTTGTGGGTACTTCTTGTATCTATAAAGATTTGGACCCTGGCTCGCTAGATCATCCCATTCACCCATAATGCCTTCGATGCAACCTCACTCGAGTGCATGTGCAATGAAGCTCTTGCAGTCATCTCTTCTTGATCCTCCTCCTCTTCCCCCAGTAACTCCTCAGCTAGGCTCTCCACCGTGGTGTTGTCATCATTTTCTTCCTCTAGGCTGTCGGGTAAGATGGTGCCTCTAGGTTGTGAGAAGTAGTGTCTGGGCACAAACTTCTCGTCACAATGGAAGTATAGCCCTTTGAAGCATTGCTCCTCTACCTAAGTAGGTCCGTCCAGGGGGTCTAAATTGATGCTTCATATCATTAGATAGCTTCAATAAAGCCCTCGATCAAGTAGTAGTTGTTGATGTTCTCTAATTGGTTGTGGCGTTCCCAATGGTTACGCTCGATAGACTAGCTTGGTGCGTGTATTGCCCAATCTATGATGCTCCCAGGTGCATCCTTAACTCGTGGTGCTTCTCCTACATAACTGGCACGTCCTCCACCATCTCCTGTAAGGTCCTTGGCCTTAGGGCCTTGACATGTTGTGAAGACTCAAGAGGGAGGCACTTTGTTGGTGGAGATTGGATCATAATGGATCACATTGGCTATGAATGTGTTCAAACTCATCCATATATGCCTTCACTGGCTTTTGGTACACTTTGCTGAGCATAGCGTGGAAGTTGTCATACTTGGTTGGACCAAATCGCTTGCACAAAGCATTGGTGAACTCGGTCCAGGTCTGGAACTAGCGATATGAGCTCGTCAAATGGAATCATCATAGGGGAGTGTCCTCTAGAAGGAGTGAGGCCATGGTTACCTTGTTGTTCCTCGGGCATGCCTTGGAACTAGAAGAATTGCTCCACCTTGAAGATCCACTCGAGTGAATCACCTTCATTGTACTTAGGAAAATTGAGCCTTGTGGTTCGAGTCTTGAGTGCAATTCTCTCGGTTTGGGTCAAACCCATACCCATCTAGTATAAGAGGTCGGTGCACCACTTGTGGCTGGTTAAGTAGTCTCCGAATCGGTGCATGTCTTCGTGGTTAGATCAACTCATGCTCGGACTCAAACTTGAGTCCATCCCACGCGTTATCATCATGGTTCACCTAATGATCCTCATTTTCCTCATGCAACCCTAGCAATACCCTAGCTGTGGGTCTCGGCTCGAGACAGATCAAAAGGATTGGCAGTTGTAGCGCTGGTGTTTGGTTTTGTTGGTTCGTCATCCCTATTTCATTCACAACCATCGGTGTAAGGAGCTGAACTAGTTGCTCTTGGTTGCGGTTCATCATCCTTATCATCTCCAGCATGAGGGTCTCCATGGTGGCGGGTAGATCTAGACTAGATCAGTTGCTCATGAGCCAAGGTGTTTTGGGGGAGGTACCCTTCTGCTCCTCTGTGCGCATCGACGCCTCTGATACAGCCTCCTCTGTCATGCACCTCGATGCCATAGATCTTTTGGTCGTCATTTGCTAGTGGTCCGAGAAACAACTTGCTACATTACCAAGTTGTTACGATCACCCTTAGGGTGGTTGTGATCGCCATAAGACCTAGCTTTGATCAGATCTAGAACCAAAATTTTGAAAGGCAATGTCGATCGATCTAATCTTCCAAAAGGCCTAAAATTCTTGTAAGTTGTTCCGTTGAAAGTTAGGAGATTAACGTAACTAGAATTATGGTAACCGTACTCTCTAGGATGAGAGGGGACAATCTAACGTATGGGAAGGGCGGCGGTGGTGATAACCATAGCCGAGGATAAAGCTCAGCGAGAGAGAGTGATATCCAATGAGAAGGAGAGAGGGGGACAAGAGTCTTGCAACAAAGCCAATTTTTCAATATTCATTCGATAATTCCAAATGTGGTTAGCACCTAGATATTTATAGGTGGACACGGTATACTCGGTTCGGCTAGTATGACCGCTTAGACTTAACCCGAGTTAAAGAACTGAAGGCAAATACGCCTAACATCCGTTTACAGTCAGGTGCCCGCCACAAGTTGGTAGTTGCCTAACTCAACTCAATCAACCATCTTAAAGAGCTCGACCCGTCTAATTTGACTAAGGACTAAATTGCAAAAGTTAATTAAGTATAATTAAACTAAGGGGTTTTGCCCCCATCCGTTCAACTCGAGACGACTAGGTTGGCCGGAGTCATATCATAAAATTAGATTATTAGGAAAAATAAAACTTGGGTGCTAGTAAATATATCTCCTACTACTATGCCTATAGGAAGTAAAGGAGCGTTTACTAAGATATTTAAGCTTAATGGAAATACGTAAAAAGAATAAGGCTTGATAGTAGCTAAGATTGTACTCAAAGAGAATAAATTGATTATTTGAAGACTTTTTCATCGATGATAAGGATAATTTCTATTAGAGTTATGTTTGCTATTACTTTCATGTATAATGTAGAAGTATACTAATTGAATGCTAAAGTATTTTTAAATAGTAAATTAGAAGAAGATATTTATATTGAGCAATTAAAAATTAATATTACAAAAAATATAGAAGATAAATTTGAATGGACTGATTGAAACATCTAAACCTCCAAATATATGTGTATATCGCGTGGGTAATTCCCCCCATGTGGTGCATCACGTGTGATCTGTCAGTAATATGTTTTCACAAGGTATATATAAATATAGATTTATACCATAAATGATCTCAAGCAAAATATGAGTCCAAATACAAGTTCCACAGGTCACAACAAGCTTTCAAAGATACACGTCCAAAATGCAACTCCAATCACAATACACTCGCAGGCGCTCAATACAACTAATTGAAATATAGGTAACTCTAAATAAAGTAAAAGCAGCTACTTCTCGCTACCTGCATCTGCTTTCCCTAACTCTAAAATGATGCCACCAAGAGGTGGTAAGCACATAGCCCAGCGAGTAGAATTTATACAATCTATAATAATGAAATCACAAATACATATTCCAATGCATGCCTATTGTTGCTAACAATATAATAAGCTTATTTAAATGACTTACAATGAGTTACTAAATCAATGCAAACAATATAGACTACACGGTACTGTCCTTGAACATGCCAACTCCTAATTATATAAGAATAAGTTTACACAAGTATAAAATTTGATACAATATCTTTTTCATATAAATTCATATAATTACCCTATAATTATAAGGTAGTAGAGATGCATGATCACTTTGGCAGCCACGTGATCAACACTCCTTTCCCACCAAATAAACACCCTAAAGGGAATACGCCAACAAAGAAAATGGCTTGATGATGATAACATTTATGCCAAGTTCTTTTATAATTCTATAGAATTAACATCCTTAATAGTCAAATTCTAAAAAAATTCTGCATGCATAGCCTCAAAAATACTATTAGAATTGAAAAAATTGTACAATCTTCACTATTCTCAAGATACTCACAAAATATACACTATATAACTTAGGGCTTGTTTAGCTCAGGAATAATATCAATTCTAGAATAGATATTTTTCTTTGCTATTCCCAAAATGAAGTCTGTATTTCAGAAATAATTATTTTTATATCCACTTATATTTTCAAATAAGAATATAATAATTAATTTTAATGTGATATAAAGTGAAGGAAAGGATGAGAAAAAAACTTTTATTTTTAATAAAATTACCATAGATACTCTTTGGTTTGACATAAAGTAGGTTGGTGGAATAAATATTAAGGGTAAATTAGTAATTGAGTTAGTATGTCATTTAATATGTAATTTTAATGAATAATGTTTGTATTCTAGAATTAGGTTATTATGATATTTAGATATTATTCAAGAATAAAAAATTATATTTTAGAATAAAAAATATTATTCCTTAAGTGAAGAGGGGATTACTTCCTAGCTTAGCTTAGATCTCTTTTGTGAAGGATCTAAGACTTAATCTACATAACCCAGACCTTAAAATGATTTAGATTTAATTTTCTATTAAATTATAATTCGAAAGGTTTCTTATCATAAGGCTTGCACTGAACCTTTTTCCCTATATAACATGCCATAAATAATGTTTTATTGTAGAAACTTATATGTGCAATTTGATGTAATGAGAAATTCATAGACACAAAATAGTTCAGAATATAATGTACAATCTATTTTAATGTAAGATCAAGACATTACCTCATGGAAGAGTGCTTGTGCAAAGAAGATCAAAGATTGAAAGAGAAATAAAGTCAATACACTTATTAAGATCACCGTAACTAGTTTGCTCATAGCAGAACTAGAATCTGCACCACTAGCATAAGGATGAAACCTTAGTTGATAAGATGTAGCTAATCCACCCCCTCGGCGATGACTATCAAAACAATCTAGCCATCTAGTTGCACGCTTTTAACGGTGTGAGCGCTCCTCTAATAAGTCTCTCTCAGCTATATCCACACTCTCCACCAATTCAGCATAAGTAAGATTCCTTGTCGTATTGACCTATTTGCAAATCTTTATCTGAAGACCCATTTTAAGCTATTCAACTCTGGTAGCACCATCTAGTACGATCCTAGGGGCAAAATAAGATAGGGTGTTAAATATCTCCTCATATTGCGCCACTGACATAATGCCCTGCTACAGTTGAGCCAACTCCCTCATTACCTAAGCCCTTGTCGACTCTAGAAAATACTTTTGGTCAAATGCGTTAGCAAATGCCTGCCAGGTAATATACTCGCTAGTAGAGTGACTTGGCATCAACTGCTTAGTAGCCTTCCACCATTGATCTGCCTCCTCCAAAAAAAGGAAGGTAGAAAAAGTCAGTAATTGATCATCTAGACACCTAAACGTTGTTAATATCTTCTTGACATCTAAGATCCATTTCTTTGCCTCCATAAGATCAATCGTCCTACAAAAAAGAGGAGGGTTAAGCTGCATAAACTGATTAAGTGGCCAAGCTTGTCCCCTATTGGTCTACTCGGACTGCCCACCAAGCAAGTTCATTTGAGGTGCCACAGTATTGCGTTCCCGTACAATTACATCTATGAGTCTTCCCTGTTGTCTAATCAATTGCTTGATAGCCTCCATGTTGCTAAGGCCATCAATAGTTGGCTCATCGATTGGAGTTGAAGCTCCCTTAGAAATTGTCGCACGAGTAGATCGCTGATAGGTCTATGGAACAATCCCTTCAAGATCTAGATTAATTGTAGGAAGCAGTCTGCGCAACTGAGGGAAAATATTCACTAAATATTCTCCCGTAGTAGAAAATTATGAAACTAAGTGGGATCGATCCACAACTTCCTAATCTATGTTTTTTTTTGCATTTATGCCCTTCGCAAATTCGAATTGCAACTAGAACGCAATCACCATATAGTACAGATGATGGTGGTGATGACGGGTGGAATGGATGATAGGATTATGGATGATAACGGAGATGAGGGTGGATGGTTGATGTAGTTTAAGGGATAAAGATCGAGATCCCAAGGAAGAGTGAGGACTCGATAGATGAGGGAGATTAGAAGTTAGGAGAGACTTTGCTAACGGTAGAGGTGGTTGGTTGGTGAAGAGGGAGGAGGGAGATTAGGGTAGAGAAGAGGATAGAGGAGGTAAGAAACTAATATTCATTAAGCATAATAATTTTGGCTGCCATCTTCACCTTTATAGAGGCTAGCCAATAAGCCAAAATAATATTATTAACCCTAATTCTAGTGGACTCCCGCTAATCAATCGCGGCCTATAGAAAATTTATTTTAACAAAAATAAATAACTAATGTAATAAGAAAAGACTCTAACAAGGTGTATCAGCCCACCACGCTTCCCTCACCTTGTCCTCAAGGTGTAAAGTTAGAGAAACGCTCTAAAATATTCGTTTTCAACTCCCGTGTCGCCTCATCGGATGGCTTGCCGAGCCACTTGACTAAAATCTCCATCTCTAATCTAGTACCATGATGCCATCGACGCCTAACAAGTACAAGAATTGGTTCTATGATCTCTGTCTCCTCCAATAGCTCCGGTAGAACTGATCCAACGACCTGATGATCACCAATCTATTCCCTCAACAATGAAACATGGAAGACAAGATGCACTCTCGACCCTTTCAACAGCTCCAAGCAATACGCGATAGGACCAATATGCTCTAACACTTGAAACAGACCGAAATAGCGATGCGCTAACTTCTAGTTCTGCATCAGATGCAAGGTCACCTGTCGATATAGTTGCACCCTCATAAACACCCAACTGCTGATGTCGAACTCCTACTCCCGATAGCTACAATCATAAACTTGCTTCATGTGATTTTGAGCAAGTTTAAGATAGGCATGCAACCTCCTCAATGTGGCATCTCTATCTATCAAAGCTAAACCCACCTCTATTCAATCTATAGATACCACTAGTCATAAGTGTGTAATGTTGGAGTCGTGCGCCCCATACACTACCTCAAACGGAGTCATGCCAATGTTGCTATGGTGGGCAGTGTTGTGAGACCACTCCTCCCATGGTAAGAACTCCAACCATCGTCTTGGTATATCTCCAATAAAGCACCTCACCGAGCAACATGTCTAACAAAAATTTCAGCCACTGACTTGGTTGAAAATGGATGTGACAATGCCGAAAGGTGCGCATACTTGCTTAACCTGTCAACCACCACAAAAATAATAAAATAACCACGTACCAATGGAAAACCTTCTATGAAATCCATAGAAATATCTTCCCGAACATGGTTCGATATCGGTAGAGGCTGTAGTAATCTGGTCGGTTCTAATGTGGTTGCCTTAGCCTTTTGACAGACTTCGTAAGCACGGACAAAACTCCAACTTAGATGGCGCTTCGAATCATCCAACACCTTCTATAATAATCTCAAAATATTAAGGTCAAATGTACATGCATACCACAGCTCGTCAAAGAAAGAAAAAGTGAGAGAAGATCTTCCTTGTTTCCACCATTAATGGAAGTCCGAGGTTAACCAGGCTTTGGTACCAATGATAGGTCTACGGAACGATCCCTTCAAGATCTGGATTAGTTGTAGGAAGCAGTCTATGCAACTGAGGAAAAATATTCACTAAATATGCTCCCGTAGTTAGAAAATTCTAAAACTAAGTAAGATTGATTTGTAATTTTCTGATATATGTTTTTCGTATTTACGCCCTTCACAGATTCAAACTACAATTGGGACGCAATCACGATATAATGAGGATGATGGTGGTGGTGATGGATGGAGCGGATGCTAGGATTATGGATGATAATAGAGATGAGGGTGGATGGTTGATGTAGTTTAAGGGATAAAGACGAAGGGGAAGTGGTCGAGATCCCAAGAAAGAGGGAGGACTCGATAGGCGAGGGAGATTAGAAGTTAGGAGAGACCTTGTCAATGGTAGAAGTGGTTGGTTGGTGAAGAAGGAGGAGGGAGATTATGGTAGAGAGACTAGAGAAAGGATAGAGAAGGTAAGAAATCAATATTCATTAAGCTTAATGATTTTAGCTACCATCCACACCTTTATAGAGGCTAGCCAATAAACCAAAATAATAATTATTAACCCTAATTCTAGTGGACTCCCGCCGATCGCGTTTGAATTCACAAAAGGTTTTCTCTGTTTTTGCAAACCTGATGTAGGCGTTCGAATGCGGCCTAAAAAAGATTTATTTTAATGAAAATAAGTAACTAATGCAATAAGAAAATACTCTAACAAGGTGTATCAATTGTGCATACCTAGGAGGCATCCCTGTATAAATCTGTAATAACAACGTCAGAGTTCAAATTATTTTAGATGTCATTTAACTTCTCATATATTATCTACACATTCAGTACTTTTCTGCACCTAGCTCATATGGACAATGTTCTAGAAGACTTGCTAGATCATCAAGTGAAATTGAAGCTTTAATACCAAGTTGAAACACCCACTATTAGTAACATGTGCTAGCCACATGCTACGCACTCCGCATGTTACTCAAGTGTCTTGATGATTAACATTTTCACAAAGTATTAAATAATAAAACCAATTTGCTAAAGAAAAATAAATATGTCTATCGGAAAAGTAACTAACATAAGGCATATGTCGCAACAAGCCTCTAATAATATATGCCCATACAATTCCAAAATATCTAGCTCATGTAAGAGCTAAAATATATTTGATATAATAAGGATAAAATGTCTCAACTATGCAGCAGCTACTCTATGGTGAACTCATGATCCTCCTCTAAATCTGTAACATATCCAACAAGGGTGGTGAACATAATGCCTAGCAAGTGTAACCCACAATAATCTAAAGATAATATAAATATAGCAAAGGTGCATTTCATACTTAAATGAATAAGGCAATAAGTAAAATGTTGAATGTAAGAAATAACCAAAGTTATAACTATTAGATATCCAAAAAAAATTTCTTACTTTGTCATGCAATTTTTATGTCATAATAAAGGCTCACACCAAGCTTATATCAAGTCTTATTTACCCATCATATTCTCACACAGTAACATCAACAGTACATGTTTGACGACGCTACATATGACCGATAATGTATGGCCATCAGATTAAGGACCTCAATCGTAAGCCCATAACCTACCTCTATATCATTGCACATAGTAAAATAAGGAGCACATAGTTTTAAATCATCGCACACAATGAAAAAGGAGCACATAGCTTAAAAGATGCTTAACCTTATGTCATCGAGTACCATTAGGTCTAATATCCCATCCTCACATTCATAAGTTCTTTTATCAATATTGTTATGTCATAATCATCATAATCACAGCATACATGATTCTGTAGTGCATAAATCATAACATTAAAATATAGTAAGCACATATAACAAAGAATAAGAGCGTACGAATATGATGTATGCCACAATATATCTGTATTATTATAATACTCACCACATTATGCTAAAATCTATATTATCTCTAGACTACGGAAGATTCACTTGTCGAGAAATTTATCCATAAGGCCTCCTTAAACGTCGATCTCCTCCTATGTCTCTTGATTCTCCTCGTATGATAATGGATCTATCAAATAATAAAATAATAGTGTAGCAAGCATAGCTACCTAGACTCAACTAATTATCTAGGCTATGCATTGCCACTATCAATTTGGGTAGGTTTAAATTAAATGTCCACATGTAATTTTAGATGTTACAATAATCTAAAATGTTATTAAATATCGGTGCTCTTAATATAAAATCTACATTAGGTTGTTATTCTATTAATTTAATTTAATTAAGTATAATTACAAAAAGCTACGAAGGATACAAAAATTTCTATAACCATCACAAATAGTTAGGATCATTTTCGTAAGTATTAATTAAAGTGCCTCTGCAGTAATTCTATAAATAACATAACTTACAAATTCTTATTAATCAAAATTTCTGCCTTACTGCATTATCTGCTAAACAAGGAGTTATAAAAAAGATGGAAAGGTAGACTAAGTGTTCAGTCGTTCTATGGACAAGACTAGGAGTTAAATAGGTTACCGGCCTATTTGCAGAGAACTGAGAGGGAAAGTAGAAAAAGAAAGGCCGAAGAAGACTTGCAGCGACAGGGAAGAATACTTCACCTCTCAGTGGAGGAAATGGCCTGGAAAATATTCTAAGAGATAGAAGGAAGTGAGGGAAATGCACCAAGGCTAAAGGGTCGCCGGCTGGAGTGGCTAGCAACTATGGGCATTACCTCCACAGCCGACGACAATGGTGAGAACTCATACGGGCATCCAGACTACGAGGGCTCTTGCAAAGACACTAATAAGGCCGAGCTTCTCATAGAGAAGCCACGAAACCTTACCAAGGTCGCCGATCGGTAAATCTTTCCGATGAAGATAAAATACAAAACTAGGGAATTATGTCTAAATAAATAACTAGAATGATATTAATTCAGAGGGGAGATAGAAGACTCACTAGTGGTTAAGATGAATTAGTTGGATTTCTCTGATGGTGCTCCGACGAATAGTGTTGTCGCGCCCTTTCATATTGGGTAAATGAGAGGAAGAAGATAAACAGTTGCGCCCTTTTATTTAATAGGAATGAAATCATAGCGGATCAGATCGCATATATATTATTCGCTTTATTTAAAATTTGAAGCAATAAAATAAAACTAGCTAATTAACTCAATTTGATTCGATTGACTCGACTAACTTATCAAAAAGAAAAACTTGTGACTTTGTCCAAATTGGATCAATTTATATCATATCATTTATAGAAATAAGAAGTACTACCCTCTATACAATTTGGTGTCTAAGTGTTGAAGTCCGTGTCTCTTGCTCAAAGTCTGTATCTATTAACTAGTCGATAGTTAGATTGCCTATGCATCTAGTCTACAAATCATGCCTCAAATTGCTCAATGGTAGTCGATGTAGACTTAATTCAGCTCCTTTAATGCTTTAGGAATATCCTCTATTAAAACTCAGCACTCAAACATATTTGGTGATATGATTTAGATTTAATCGGATTGATTTACGGGGGTTATTGTGCTCGATGGATTAGGTTTATTTATCATTTAATCAATTTATAATGTAAGCCCTTGAAATAAGTCTAGTTGAGTTATATAAGCTTATAAGGCAAGTCCAACTAAGTTATGTAAGCTTATAAAGCAAGTCAAATTAAATTATGTAAACCCTTGAAACAAGTCTAGTTAAGTCAAATAAGCCTTTAAGATAAGTCTAATTAAGTCATATAAGCCTTTAAAACAATTTTTGATTCTAATCATATAAGCCTTTAGAGCTCGTTCTAGTAGAACTCATTGTATCCAACATCTATATATAGAGGGGTTGGGGTCCTTAAAGACTTTAATCATTCGAGTATTGAAAAATTATTTTAGCCTTAAGGTAATCTTAGGAGTAAGAGTAAGATAACCTAAAAGTAGAAGTAAATTAATTTTCCTTTATCATCTTGCGTTTCTTGATTGAGATACAGATTGGACATGACCAAACCACTTCAAATTAAATTATTTTTTGTCTTTGTTTAAAAAAAAAGATAACTTCTAGCAGGCGTGTTCTAGCAGGCGTGTTTGAATGCAAGTGGAGGGCGTTCGCATATACAGATCATAGTTTTTTGCCATTCGAATGCAATCGAAGTGAGTTCAAACGTCTGATTCACATTCACATATTCAAAGCCCTATTTTTGGCCGTTCGAATGCCCAATCTAAGTTGTTTCATATTAGGATTTGTGGATAATTGGCTAGCCTCCAAATATGTGAAAAGTTAGCCATATTTGGATTATTGAATATTGAACTTTGTTTTGCATTTAGGCTTAGAGTCAATCTTCTCCTTACTCCTTCCTCCCCCTCGGTATTTAACCCGAGCTTCCATCTGTAGATAAGATTAATCCACCCATTGCTTCTCTCTCCTTAATCCAATGACCAACCATACCTGAAAGCTTCCTTCTCCCACCTCATCTTGCTATTCGAACACAATCGAAGTGCGTTCAAACGTCTGATTCACATTTGCATATTCAGAGCCCTATTTTTGGCCGTTCGAATGCCCGATCTAAGTTGTTTTATATTAAGATTTGTTTAAGATTTGTGGATAATTGGCTAGCCTCCAAAATATGTGAAAAGTTAGCCATCTTTGGATTATTGAATATTGAACTTTGTTTTGCATTTATGCTTGAGTCAATCTTCTCCCTACTCCTTCCTCCCCCTCGGTATTTAACCCGAGCTTCCATTTGTAGATAAGGTTAATCCACCCGTTGCTTCTCCCTCCTTAATCCAATGACCAATAGGGGTGTAAACGAGCCGAGCTTGATCGAGCCTGGATCTAATCAAGCTTGGATTGAAATTAATTTCGTGCCTGTCTTTGTAATCAAGCTTGAATTGAAATAATTTCAATCCGAGCCAATTTCGAACTCGAGCCAATTTCGAGCTTAAACGAGCTGCTCAATTAGCAATTTCAAGCCTTATCAATTTCAAACCATTTTCGAGCCTGAGCAAACTTGAATTAATTTAGGCTTGAATCAAGATTGAAATAAAACCTAATTCAATTATAAAGCTATAAATATTACCAAAATATAAATTACAAGCAATAAAGATAAATGGGGTTAGAAAACTAAAACAATCAAATAAATTACAAGTAACAAAGATAATTGTGTCAAAAAACTACAAGCAATCAAAATATAAATTACAAACAATAAAGATAATTATGTCAGAAAATAATTGCTGAAATTCTGAATGGGTGAAAGAGTTTTGATCTGATAGTTCATATTAGTTTTATATATATATATATATATTCGAGCCTTATCGAGCCAACTCAATCGAGCCGGCTCGGGATCAAGCTTGGCTCGAATTTAATTTTGAGCCTAGCTTTAATGATCAAGCTTGGCTCGAATTTAATTTTGAGCCTAGCTTTAATGATCAAGCTCGGCTCAGCCTATTTTCGAGCCGAGCTTGATCGAGCATTATCGAGCCGAGCTTGATCGAGCATTATCGAGCCGAGCTTGAGCCGGCTTGATTATTTTGACAGCCCTAATGACCAACC
The DNA here is from genome assembly GCF_048772165.1 of Typha angustifolia. Taxonomy (NCBI): domain Eukaryota; kingdom Viridiplantae; phylum Streptophyta; class Magnoliopsida; order Poales; family Typhaceae; genus Typha; species Typha angustifolia. The sequence goes on along the minus strand of NC_133253.1, from coordinate 11,958,413 downwards.
ATACCTGAAAGCTTCCTTCTCCCACCTCATCTTGTTTAAGATACTAATCTATCCACATAGCCCTCATCATCTCCCATACGCCTAACCAAATCATCCACATCCATCCCGCCATCCTTTGACCTTTGGTCACTATTTTATTTATAACTTTTTATTTACCTACCTAAATCAATGAGATTTTAATTACGTTGGATTTCTAACTTCTAGAGGAATAATATATCCAAATCTCAGATCGTTTCAATGGTTGGATCAATCCCTTTTTTTTTGAAAGATCCACGTTGAGTTCTATCAAGATTAGCAACTTAGATAGAAAATCATCTTCCACAAAGGTGATCGTATCAAGTTGGTATTGGAGCCAGCTTTTCATGGCACACATCAGTAATGACGCCAACCATTAGATCCATGGCGGCATGAAGAAGAGAAGAAGAGGAGACATTCACGCATGTGAGAGAGAGGAACTCTACACCTCCACTAGTAGGCAACCAAGAGCAAGAGGAGCATGCACACACAGCGCTGCCTCCCCCACGCTCCATCATCAACCCAAACATAGAGATGCTATCAATGTCCATTGAAGCATTGAGACAAACCATCTCCACCATCATTGCCCAAACCATTGGAAACATGAGTTAAAAGATTGCATAACAAAACACTGGTTTATTACGGGCAATTCGAGAAAGGCCAAAACGAGGACATGAGGTACCTAGATTTTCCTCACTAGAGCCCTCTATGATGGTTCCACCAGTCAACCAAGGGCAAGGGAGAGAGGCCACGCTCAAACTGATTAAAGGTGAACCACATCGACAAGTGCGGTTTGTTGACAAAGATGATGATAATCCCTAGATTAAGAAGGATGAAGAAGAAGATAATATCATGGCTGCTACAAGAAGACACCATAGAGAGGTGGAGTGGCTTGAGGAGCATCCTCCCCTAGTAGGGATATAAACGAGCCGAGCCTGAGCGAGCCGGCTCCGGCTCAAGCTCGGCTCGAAATTACTTTCGAGCCTCATAGTTCTGCCTAGGATCGGCTCAGCTCAACTCAAGCTGAGCCTAACCAAGCCCGAGCTAAGCCCGAGTAGAGCTCGGGCTTGATTAAAGAATGAGACGGTGGCGGCATGGGTGGTGGTGGCGTGGACGGCGGCTTGCCAAAGAAGGAGTAGGAGACAAATAGAGGAGGAGGTGACGGCGAGGAGATGGTGAATGGAGGAGGAGGAACTCGACAGAGTGGATGAAGAAGAGGAGGTGATGCCAAAGAGATGTCGATGAAGGAGGAGGAGGCCAACGGAGGAGAAAGAGGCCGACGAAGGAGAAGGAGGTCGACAGAGAGGGAGGAGGTGGCGACGAATGGGGTGAGGCTATGGGTGGTGATCTGGTGGATGAGGGTGAGGGTGGGGAGGGTGAGGGTGATGGGTGAGGATGGGGAGGGTGATGGTGATGAGTGAGAGTGAGGTAGGTGAGGGTGGGGTGGGTGAGGGTGATGGATGAGGGCGATGGATGGGTGACGGGTGATGGATGGGTGATGATAGGGTTGGTGAGGGACACATGGCAATATTTTTGTATGCCATGTGTCCTTAGTTGTAGCTAGTTAGGCTATTGAGTCTATCGAGTCGAGCCTAAGCAAGCTAGCTCCAGCTTAGGCTCGGCTTGATATTAATTTCGAGCCGGTTACAATGACTCGGGCTTGGCTTAGCTCTGATCAAGCCGAGCCTGAGCCAAGCCCGAGCCGCTTGTCAAGCTTGACAGCCTTATGCCCCAGTTATTGTTGGAGTTTACTTTAATCCAAATTATGACACCGGTATCTGCTGGCAAATAGTGCTATTAGAATTTCCCAAATTTAAAGGAGGTGACCTACTAGATTGGCTTTACCACATTGAGCAAATTTTCAACTTCCATGGCACTAAAGAAGATCAAAAGGTGCTCCTTGCATCTTTTTTATTTGGAAGACGCGACATTACGATGGTATCGCTCAGCGACAATGGACAGGGGAATAGCAACTTGGGTGAAGTTCTACTGCTTGATCTACAAATAGTTTGGATCATCAGGATATGAGGACTTTGATGCTATGTTGGCGAAGAAGGTTTAGAAGACAATGGTGAGGGCATACCAAGAGGAGGTTGAGTGGGTGTCTAGTTGATGTGTGTCACCTTAGATGGATCGACAACTCAAAGCCACTTTTATCGCCGAATAAAGAGAAGAAATTCAAGCCGATGTACGTGCCTTGCGACCTCTGAACCTAGGGTAAGCAATGAAGGTCGCTTTGCTCGTGGAGGACAAACATCAAGCACTTAGAGGGCATATGAAGCATCCATGATCCAACTTCATTCATGACACTAGGTGGCACTAGCGGCTAGGTTTACCTACCAAGGATCCTTACAGGTACAACTAGACAACAGCCTACCTTTCACACTTCTTTAGAAGTAAAGACAGCTCCGAGGACCTATGTACAAACTCTCACACCTGCCTAGGTGGAGGAGCAAAGGACCAAGGGGTTGTGCTTCAAGTGCGATGAGAAAAAAACCTTGGGACATTGCTGTGCATGACAAATTGGTAAATTGATGCTTATCAATAGGAAGGCCGAGGAGGACGGTCAGATGGATGATGAGGATGTTGTAGAGGACGGGATAGATGAGCAGTAATAGATCGAGGTAGAAGAGGCTGAGGCGAAGGAGATTAGTGTGGGCATTTCTCTCCACAACACCTCCAAAGACTCTTCGAGGAATGGTTTGATAAGGAAGCATACTGTGCATATCCTCATTGACATGGGGAGCGCACACAACTTTATTGACAAGCGAATAGTTTGGAAGATTGGACTCACTTCCAAGCCAATGGTGGGGGTTTGACGTCAGTATTGGAGACAATATTCAGAGTCGACAACATATGCGATACAATTTAGGTTTGAGTTCAGGATCATACTTTTGTCATGGACTTGTACCCGATTGCACTCTATAGTGTGGAGATCATATTGGAGACTGATACATCTTGTTAGAGTCTTTTCTTATTGCATCAGTTATTTATTTTCATTAAAATAAATTTTCTGTAGGTCGCGTTTGAACGCGGAAGGGTCGCATTCGAACAAGGTCGGGCGCGTTCGAACGCCTGCATCAGGTTCGCAAGAATAGATAATGCCTTTTGTGCGTTCGAATACGATCAATGGGAGTCCACTAGAATAAGGGTTAATAATTATTATTTTGGATTCTTGGCTAAACTCTATAAAGGTGTGGATGGCAACCAAAATTATTATACTATTGGAATATTAGTTTCTTATCTCTCTATCTTCTCTCTACCCTAATCTTCCTTCTCCCTCTTCACCAACCTACCACCTCTACTGTTGGTAAGGTCTCTCCTAATTTCTAATACCCTTATCTGTCAAGTCTTCCCTCTTCTTTGGAATCTCAACCACTTCTTTCCCTTCATCTTTATCCCTTAAACAACGTCAAACATCTTCCTTCATCTCCATTATCATCCATAACCCTAATATCCACTCCACCTATCACCACCACCATCATCCGCACTATATTGTTTTCTCGTCCCAGTTGCAGTTCAAATCTGTGAAGGGCGTAAATGCAAAAAATATAGATCAGGGAGTTATGGATCGATCCTACTTGGTTTCATAATTTTCTAACTACAAGAGAATATTTAGTGAATATTTTCCTTTAGTTGCGCGGACTACTTCCTACAATAAATCCAGATCTTGAAGGAGTCATTCCATAACATATCATTGGTATTAGATCTAGGCGAACCTCAGACCTCCATTAATGGTGGAAACAAAGAAGATGGCATCAACAAGGAGATCAATGGAGAACACACCGACAAGAGAATACTCAATCCACGATAACCCTCGGAGTGACCACGGTAGGACCGAGTCAACCAATGTCCATGGGTGTGAACATGGGCTTGGCGGATGAACTTAGAGGGGCATGTTCCAAACATTGCTGCATAGGGTTGACACAATACAAAATGATCATAATGCTTTAAAGGAATATGTCATGAATCGATTGGCTTTGTCATCTCCTCGACGAAGATCGATGCCTTAAGAAGGACTAGCGATGGGACCACACTGAATTGATACAACACAGGTCTAGGTACGACATGTTAATGTTAATGATCCATTTTTAACTATTCCTACACATCATTCTGATAAGCTCTGATACCAATTGATAGGCTCTGATACCAATTGATAAGCTCTGATACCAATTGTTAAGTTCTGATACCAATTTGTTAAAGCTCTGATACCAAATTGATGGGATCTAGAACCGAAAGATCGGCTACAGAATAATTTCTGAAGATCTGAATTTATTGTAGAAAGTAGTCCGTGCAACTGTGGGAAAATATTCGTCAGATATTCTTCAGTAGTTAGAAAATTACAACACTAATTGGGTTGGATCTGTATCTTCCTAATCTACAACTTTTGTATTTATGCCCTTCGCAGATTCGAACTGTAGTAGGGACGAAAATATGGAATAACGTGGGTGATGGTGGTGGTGACGGGTGGAGTGTGTTAGGGTTATGAATGGGTATATCGATGAGGGTGGATTGTGGAAGTGATTAAGGGAAGTAGAAGAAGGGAACGAAGTGGTCGAGATCCCAAAGAAGAGGGGTGACTTGACAGACGGAGGAGGGAGGAGTCTAGAGAGAAGATAGGAGGTAAGAAATCAAGAATCCAATAGCAATGTAAAGTTGGGTGCCATCCACATATTTATAGAGGCTAGCCAACAAGTTCTAAAACAAAATGAAACTCTAACAAACCAACTAAACCAGTATTTCTTATCTTCTCCGAATACCTTTTGGATTAAGCTATCGTTTTGTCATAGATATATTCCGAATCTGGAGAAGTCATGAATATCAAAGTTGTAGATCTACAGTTTTTCGACCTTATCCAACTGGTTTGATATTAGGATATATGTCGAATATTCTATAAATATTTTTTTCAAAACTGCGCAGAGCTGGATTTAGCTAATTAGATTAAATCCTAACTAAGTGTATCACATTCCCCTCCTCTGATACATAACCCAAGACTAGTGGTGGTCGAACCCGAAAGGCGTGCGGCACTGGTGCACTTTGTCGATGAAGAGGATTAGCACTTAGAGGATGATGTTGATCCCTTTGGAGATGGTGATGGATGTGCTCGAGGATTTAGAGAAGGAGATCAGCAAGCACATAAGTTTAGATCTGAACCAAGGATCTTTTGCGAACCCGACAATTCTATCTGAGGGAGAACCGCACACTTGGACTTCCCAAAATTTCAAGGCGGCAATCCGATGAATTGGGTGTTTCAAGTAGAACAATACTTTGATTGTTAAGGGACAACAGAGGATGCAAAGGTCTAGATGGCAAGCTTTCACCTCCAAGGAATGAAGGAACGACATTGTATTGGTATAGATCGACTATTCGTGGAGGAGGATTTACTGATTGGGCTAACTTTTGTAGAAGGATTACACGCAAATTTGGGACGACAGCATATGATGATTTTGCTGCCACACAGAGGATGCAAAGGTCCAGATGGCAAGCTTTCACCTCCAAGGAATGAAGGAACGACATTGTATTGGTATAGATCGACTATTTGTGGTGGAGGATTTACTAATTGGGCTAACTTTTATAGAAGGATTACATGCAAATTTGGGACAACGGCATATGATGATTTTGCTACCACATTAAGGAAGATGGTTCAAAGGATGACCATATTAGAGTACCAAGCAGAATTTGAAAGAGTTAGTAGTCGTTGTGAGCCACCTTGGCCTAAACTGATATTGATGAGAACATTCATTTCAGAGCTGCGGCATGAGATACAAGCGGATGCTTATGCTCTTTGTCCTACTACTCTAGAGGAGGCCTTTGAGAAGGACTTGAGGATGGAGCAAAAGCATAAGGCTCTCAAGATGGCAGCGTTTGCTAGTACTAGACCACGACCATATTTGAGACCTTCTTCCGATGTTAGAGGAGGCACAAGAACCCCCGTTCAGACTCTCACACCTGCCTAGGTGGAGGAGAGAAGAGCGAATGTCCTTTGCTTTCGATGCAATAAACATTTCACCCTCGGTCATTGGTGTTCCAAATCGATTGGGAGTGTGATGCTCATCGACGATCTCAAGGAGGACAATGAGGTTGTTGGTGATGGGGAGTGTTCAGAGGAGGCCGTGGAGGAGGGCAAGGAGGAAGATATCTAAGCTGAACTATTGATGCATGCATATTCGGGTATTTTCGCACCGAGGACATTGCGGGTAGATGAACTCGTTAGAAAGCATTATGTTAGGTTTTTTATTTGTTGGCAATTTTGTACAAAATATTCTAAGTGTATTCTTTCATGTATTTGAGCTTTACACAAGTCTAGAATATCACTGGTGTGAAGAATTGCAAGATCATTGGAGAAAATCCTCGCGTTCTCACCGCGTTCACAAACGCGTTCGAACGCGGGCACTGCGTTCACACAGACAGAGAGCCGCGTTCACAAGCGCGTTCGAACGCGGGCACGGCGTTCACACAGACAGAGAGCCGCGTTCACAAGCGCGTTCGAACGCGGGCAGTGCGTTCACACAGACAGAGAGCCGCGTTCACAAACGCGTTCGAACGCGGGTACTGCGTTCACACAGACCGAGAGCAGCGTTCACAAACGCGTTCGAACGCAACCTGAAGAATTCAAGCTGTCGCGTTCGAACGCACTTGGGCCCGTTCGAACGCACCTGAGATTAAGTTAGGCCGTTCGAACGCACTCGGGCCGCGTTCGAACGCACCTATGAAGTTTGCAATTTATTGGATTTTCATGAGTACAAATATGACTTGGATTTGGCTCTATCTTGGAGATCATATATAAGGATAGTGTTGCCCTAACCTAGGGGTGTTGAAGAAGATTATTCAAGGAGACTTTTTGGAGGCTACATCGGTTCTTCAACAAACAAGGCCCTTCGCATCTACAAATCTTAATCCTTCGTCTTAAGGGCTATCTAGACGAAAGATCAATCTCGAGGGCTACTGAGATTGGACTTCAATCACAAGAAGCAGTGAATCGTGGGTTCTAGCGATCAAGACTGAGAGGAACAAAGTCGTTTGGATCGACGGGTTGTTTTGTGAGTCAGTCTTGTAACTGCTACTATCATAGTGATTGGTTTTGATCCGAGTTTGGATCCGTGGTTTTTTTCCCGTTTGGGTTTTCCACGTTAAAATCTTGGCGTTCATCTCTACTTTCGTTTTCATTATTTCTTCTGACTTTTACTTAAGCGAACGAGAAATATCATCGCCTAGAGGTTAGATACATACATGTGTCTAGGGGTTTTTCACATTACGTGCACATCCTCATTAGTTTCGGGAGTACACAACTTTCTAGATAAGAGATTAGTGTGGAAGTTGGGCTTGGATGCTGAACTAATCGTGGGGTTTGACGTTGCTATTGGGGACAGCACGAAGCTTCGGGTGGAGAGCTTGTGTCGTTGGGTCGATATACGGGTGCAAGGACACGACATCATTGTGAACTTGTATCCATTGGCACTGTGAGGAGCGGACATTGTTTAAAGCACTTAGTGGTTATAAAGTTTGAGACCTATCACTTTTGATTTCTGAAGCATGTGGAGGAAATTTAAGCAAGGAAACAAAGATGTGCGGCTTGATGGCGTTCGATCTTCACCGATTCTAGCGATGCAGCCGATGGTGGGGGCTGTCTTGTTGGAGTGATTTGGCCTATCTTCTTCAGTTAGGACCAGTAGAAGACGAGCCTCAAATGAGTCCAGATACTATCATCGAGTTGTCTAATTTATTAGATAAATTTGTTGGACTGTTTGAGCAATCAAAGGAGTTGCCAGCAAGGCAAATAGTGGACCATCGCATAAAGATTGTACTCGGGGTTGCAGTGATAAACTGACACCATATCAGTATCCACATGTGGAAAAGAAAGTTATCTCCAAGATGGTAGCTGAGATGTTGGAGCAAGGCCTCATACAACCAAGTCATAGCTCTCACTTATCGCCTGTGCTATTGGTGCGAAAGAAGGACGAGATATGGCGTTTTTTGTCAACTACCGAGCACTAAACACTATCACCGTCAAGGATCAATATCCTATTCCGGTCATAGAGGAGCTGTTGGATGAGCTTGCATACGTGACCATATTCAGCAAGCTTGACATGAGGGCCGGGTATCATCAAGTTAGAGTTCACCTAGCAAATGTGCACAAAACTGTATTTCGGACTCCAGACGAGCACTATGAGTTTTGGGTGATGCTCTTTGGTCTCACCAATGCTCCACCTACTTTTTAAGGCCTCATGAATGATATTTTTCAGCCTCTACTGCGAAGTTATGTCTTGATATTCTTTGACGATATTTTAGTGTACAGTAGGACTAAAATAGAGCATTGACGGCATTTGGAGGATGTGCTGAGCTTGTTGAAGCAAAACCGGTTGAAGATTAAGATGTCAAAGTGCCTATAGGAAGTACTGCAAGTGGAGTATTTAGGCTACATCATCCCAGCAAAAGGAGTGGCGGCGGATTCTCAAAAGGTAGCATGCATGACTGCTTGACCGATCCTTACTACCACCATAGGATTGTGAGGATTCTTGAGGGCTGACCGGATATTATCGCCGCTTCATTGTCGGGTATGGTAAGATCGCTACTCCTCTCACTTCTTTACTGAAAGACTCTTTTAGATGGATGGATGAAGCCACTATAGCCTCTGAAAACAGCAATGACAACGACGCCAATTCTAGCTCTATCAGACTTCACTAAAGAGTTCATTGTGGAATGTGATGCGTCGGGAGTTGGCATAGTGGATTCATGATAAGTTCCTCGCATAAAAAAAAAGAAATGGTTAATGATACAATCAACCAATGAATTTTTACTTATTTTATCATTTTTTATCATTAAGATGTATTGGATCAAAATAATTAAAAACTACGAATTGAAATGATAATATTGATGAATCGTCAGAACTACTTCGATATCTAGTTTTTAATTTCTACCCTTTTTGTAAATCCCTATACATATAGTTCTAGTCTAGTTATTGCATTTCTTTCCAACCATTCCTTCATTCAATTTTTTGTTCTTTACCCTTCTATATCATCTGTTTTTTTCAGCTAATCCACAATTACAGACAAAACAGAAGGACTTATATAATGCAAGGATGACATCCCATAGCTTTTCTTATCAAGGCCTTGTCACAAAATCCCAGCAATTATCAACCTACGAGAGAGAGATGTCGGCAATTCTGTATGCAGTAATAAAGTGGAGGCCTTATTTGATCAGTAGGTGATTCATTATCCGAACCGATCAAAGGAGCCTTCCATACTTTATTGGACAGTGTATTCACACTTCCGCATAGCAGAGATGGGTCAAAAAATTACTAGGGTATGATTATGAAATTCAATACAAGAAAAGAACAAAAAATAGAGCGGCAGATGCACTTTCACGCCAACCCGATACTGCTGAGCTTGTAGCCTATTCTTCTCATACTTTTCTATTTCTTGATGAGTTGAGGTATGCATGTACATTTGACCCAGATGTTTTGAGATTGTTACAGAAGGTGTTGAATGATTTGAAGCGCCATCCAGTGTTGGAGAGTCGAGGCGATTTGCTGCTGGATCGTGGATGCATTCAGGTGCCCGCAAATGATGGATTACGGCAGAAATTATTAGAGCACTTCCACCAAACTTCAGAGGCTGGTCATAAGGGTGTCTTGAATACTTATAGGAGGATATCTCAGAATTGCACATGGCTAGGATTGAGACGAGATGTAAGGAGTTTTGTCCGTGCTTGCGAAGTCTGTCAAAGGGCTAAGGCAACCACATTGAAACCGGCCGGATTACTATAGCCTCAACTGATACTGGACCATGTTTGGGAAGACATTTTGATACATTTAGTTAGAGTCTTTTCTATTCGATTAGTTATTTATTTTCATTAAAATAAAATTCCCGTAGGTCACATTTGAATGTGGAAGGGGTTGCGTTTGAACGCCCTTGCGAACGCCTGCATCAGGTTCACAAAAACAAAGAACGCAAAATATGTGTTCGAACACCGTTGGGCGCTTTTGAACGCCAACATCACATTCACACATATAGATAATGCCTTTTGTGCGTTCGAACGTGATCGACCTGATACGATTCGGATTTCACTGATGTTGCCTCGAGCATGGATACACTTTAGGAGTATCTTTTTTTCTTGCTTTAATGTTTAATTTCCAAGAAAATAAGTTTTTTGTAAGTCGCGTTCGTACGCAGGTGGAGTGCGTTCAAACGCGATTGTGACCGTGGTTGTGAGAGTGTGCATTGTGCATTCGAACGTCACGTTCGAACGCACTGTGAATGCTTGCATCGCGTTCGCAATTCCAGAGAAGTGGGAAACAGGCGCGTTTGATCGCGCGTTCGAACGCGGTCGAGCGAAATTGTATAGTTTAGGGTTAATTTTGAGTTGTTTGGTTAGCCTCTAAAAGGGATGTATATGACAACCAGAGGTCATTATTGAAGAATTGAGTTTTGCCTTGCCTCTTTCGTCTTCTTCACTCTCGTTCTCTCAATCCCCAGTGACGCCGCTTCTAACCTCCCTCGACCGGCCAATCACCCTAGACCCTTAGGGGCGGCCCTCTCCTCCTCCTTCCAATCTATCCAACACTTGCCCTAACCCTTCCATCAACCATAACCTTTCCATGAACACTTTTCACCGGTACCACCCCATAAACGCCAGTCCGCCTCCAACCACCATCACCTAGGATCTCGTGCCTCCATCCACGGATCCTAAACAGACCACCCTGACGTTTGTCCACTTATCGGACGATATCTCAAGATCCCCACATCTGATTCGCCTGAATATTGATTTGTTGGAAAGCTCTTTTCTGGAACTACAACATATCCAAATTTCACGTCAATCCAGTGGAGGCATATTTTGGGATCTTATTATAAAATTCTGTGTTAGATTTAGTCCAAATCAGAGAATTGGAAGAGATCGAACCTTAGCCTAAGGGGAGATCGTATCAATTTTTGGTGTGGCTGCTGGCATTATATGCCCCAATTACTCCACTCATGTCTCTCCCCAAAGACACTTGCTCATCTTGACTTTTAACTGGTTTTGTCGCAAGATTTTTAATACCGGCACATGCCGCAAGTGCTCGCTCCAATTCTTGCTATACACTAGAATATCGTCAAAGAAGACGAGCACGTACCATCGCAAGAGCAGGCAGAAAAGGTCATTCGTCAGCCCTTGGAAGGTGGTCGGTGCATTGGTGAGCCCAAACGGCATGACTCGAAACTCATAGTGGCTATCGTGAGTTCGGAACGCCGTTTTGTGCACATCTTCTAGGTCGACGCGGATTTGATGGTACCTCGCTCTTAAGTCAAGTTTGTTGAAGTAGGCCGACCCTATGAGTTCATCCAGCAACTCCTCGATCACCGGTATTGGATACCGGTCCTTGACGGTAATTGCATTCAAGGCTCGGTAGTCAATGCAAAACTGCCAACTCTCGTCTTTCTTCCGAACCAGCAGCACCAGCGACGAGTAGGCACTTCTACTCGGTTGAATAATCCCTTGCTCGAGCATTTCCACCACCAATTTACTAATCTCTTCCTTTTGGACATGCAGGTATTAATAGGGCCAAACATTTGCTAGGTCAGCCTCTGGAATGATCTGGATGCGTTGGTCGTGCCGACGGGTCAGCGGTAGTCCTCAGGGTTCCTTGAAGAGATCCTTGAACTCCTACAACAGCTCTTGCATGTCAGTGGCTATTTCCCTTGGGGGTGGATGTTCGGGTTCAGCAACAACCATTTGTAACAGTAGAGCTCGATCCCCTGCTCAAGTGGAGGAACGAAGAGCCAAAGACCTATGCTTCCGTCATGATGAGAAGTTTGTACCCGGGCATCGCTGCGCTAAACCAATGGGATCGGTGATGCTAATAGATGGATTGGAGGATGTGGAGGATGAGTTTGCAGCTGAAAATGAAGGTGTGGTTGGACATCAAGGAGAAGTAGCTGAGGAGCAACCTTTGGAGGACATAATAATCTAGTCCACTCATAACTTCATTGACAAGAGGCTCCTTAGGATGATTGGGCTCGAGTTGTAACCCACGGAAGGGTTTGATGTGATGATTGGAGATGGCACCACATAGCGAGCGGATTTTATTTGTGGAGGTGTGGAATTGAAGGTGCAAGGCCAAACTTTCACATTGGATCTTTATCTGTTGGCCTTGCTGACACAAGTGAGCTTGCCTCTTTTTCAGCACCAACATTTCCTCTATTTTTAGATAAGTAGGGAACCAATGTGAAAAACCCCTAGACACACGTATGTATCTAAACACTAGGCAATAATATCGCTCGTTCGTTTAAGTAAAAGATCGAAGAAATATTAAGAATGAAAGCAGAGATGAACGCCAAGATTTTAACGTGGAAAAACCCAAAACGGGAAAAAAACCACGGATCCAAACTCGGATCAAAACCAATCACTATGATAGTAGCAGTTACAAGACTGACTCACAAAACAACCCGTCGATCCAAACGACTTTGTTCTCTTAGTCTTGATCGCTAGAACCCACGATTCACTGCTTCTTGTGATTGAAGTCCAATCTCAGTAGCCCTTGAGATTGATCTTTCGTCTAGATAGCCCTTAAGACGAAAGATTAAGATTTGTAGATGCAAAGGACCTTGTTTGTTGAAGAACCGATGTAGCCTTCAAAAAGTCTCCTTGAATAATCTTCTTCAACCCACTAGAGTTAGGGTTTCACAATCCTTATATATGATCTTCAAGATAGAGCCAAATCTGAGTCTTATCCGTACTCACGAAAATCCAATAAATTGCAAACTTCATAGGTGCGTTTGAATGCGGCCCGGGTGTATTCGAACGGCCTGACTTAATCTCAAGTGCGTTCGAACGGGCCCAAGTGCGTTCGAACGCGACAGCATTGAATTCTTCAGGTTGCGTTCGAACGCGTTTGTGAACGCTGCTCTCGGTCTGTGTGAACGCAGTACCCGCGTTCGAACGCATTTGTGAACGCTACTCTCTGTCTGTGTGAACGCAGTGCCCGCGTTCGAACGCGCTTGTGAACGCGGCTCTCTATCTGTGTGAACGTAGTGCCCGCGTTCGAATGCGCTTGTGAACACACCGCGTTCGAACGCGTTTGTGAACGCGGTGTGAACTCAACAGCTTTTTTCCACTAATCTTGCAATTCTTCAAACCAGAGATATTCTAGACTTGTGTAAAGCTCATATACATAAAAAAATACACTTAGAATGTTTTGTACACAATTGCCAACAAATAAAAAACTAACACAATGCAGAAGATCATACCATAGAGGAGCTGGAGTCAGAGTTCAAAGATCGCTTCCCAAATTTCAAACCTTGAGGACAAGGTTGCGGAAGCGTGGTGGACTGATACGATTTAGACTTCACTGATGTCGTCTCGAGCATGGATACACTTTAGGAGTATCTTTGTTTCTTGCTTTAATGTTTAATTTCCAAGAAAATAAGTTTTCTATAAGTCGCTTTCAAACGTGGGTGGAGTGCGTTCGAACGTGGTTGTGAACGCGGTTGTGAACGTAGTTGTGAGAGTGTGCATTGTGCATTCGAATGTACTGTGAACGCCTGCATCGCATTCGCAAATCCAGAGAAGTGGGAAACAGGCGCGTTCGATCGCGCGTTCGAATGCCTGCATCGCGTTCGCAAATCCAGAGAAGAGCAAACTCAGTGTATTCGAACACGGTCGGGCGCGTTCGAACGCGGTTGGCGAAATTGTATAGTTTAGGGTTAATTTTGAGTTGTTTGGTTAGCCTCTAAAAGGGATGTGGATGGCAACCAGTTGAAGAATTGAGTTTTGTCTTGCCTCTTTCGTCTTCTTCGCTTTCGTTCTCTCAATCCCCAGTGACGCCGCTTCTAACCTCCCTCGATCGGCCAATCACCCTAGACCCTTAGGGGCGCCTCTCTGCTTCCCCTTCTTCCAATCTATCCAACACTTGCCCTAACCCTTCTATCAATCATAAACTTTCCATCACCACTTTTCATCGGTGCCACCCCATAAACGCCGGTCTGCCTCCAACCACCATCACCTAGGATCTCGTGCCTCCATCCACGGATCCTAAACAGACCATCCTGACGTTTATCCACTAATCAGACGATATCTCGAGATCCCCACATCTGATTCACCTGAAATTTAATTTGTTGGAAAGCTCTTTTTTGGAGCTACAATATATCCAAATTCCACATCAATCTGATAGCAGCATCTTTCGAGATCTTATTACAAAATCCTGTGGCAGATCTAGTCCACATCAAAGAATTAGAAGAGATCGAACCTTAGCCTAAGGGGAGATTGTATCACGGGCATGTTCGAACACGATCGGCCAGAATCTTCTAGAATTAGGGTTAATAATTGTATTTTGGCTTATTGGCTAGCCTCTATAAAGGTGTGGATGGCAGCCAAAATCATTATGCTATTAGATTATTGATTTCTTGCCTCCTATCTTCTCTCTATTCTCTCTATCTTAATCTCCCTCCTCCCTCCTCCTTCTTCACCAACCTATCACCTCTACTGTTGGCAAAGTTTCTCCTAACTTCTAATCTCCCTCGTCTGTCGAGTCCTCCCTCTTTCTTAGGATCTCGACCACTTCTTCCCTTTCATCTTTATCCTTTAAACAATATCAACTATCCACTCTCATCTCTATTATCATCCACCCTAACATCCACTCCACCCGTCACCACCACCATCATCCACAATATATCGATTTTGTGTCCTAGTTGTAGTTCGAATCTATAAAGGGCGTAAATATGAAAAAAGTAGATCAAGGAGTTACGATTCCACTTGGTTTCATAATTTTTGGACTATAAGAGAATATTTGGTGAATATTTTATCTTGGTTGGTCGGAGTGCTTCCTGCAATAAATTCAGATATTGAAGGAATTGTTCTGTAGCCTTATCATTGGTATCAGAGCCTATCAATTTGGTACCGTTGTACCTATCATTGGTATCAGAGCTTATAAATTTGGTACCATAGTGCCTATCACATTTCTATGGATTTCATAGAAGGTATTTTGCTGGTACGTGATTATTCTGTTATTTTTGTGGTGGTTGACAGATTGAGCAAGTATGCGCACTTTTCTATATTGTCACATTCATTTTTAGCCAAGTTAGTAGCTGAAATTTTTGTTAGAGATGTTGCTCGGTTACATGGCATGCCACACATGATTGTCTCAGATCGTGATCGTGATCGTGTATTAATGAGCAACTTTTGGATGAAGTTATTTAGATTATAGGAGACTCGATTGAACCTTAGTTCGGCCTACCATCCATAAACGGATGGCCAAATAGAGGTGGTCAATCGAGGCATTGAGTAGTACTTGAGGTGCTTTGTTAGAGAGATGCCAAGACAATGGTTGGAATTCTTACCATGGGCAGACTGGTCTTATAACACCGCCTACCACAGTAGCATTGGCATGACCCTGTTTGAGGTGGTGTATGGGCCCACGGCTCCGATATTACGCGCTTATGAGCTAGTGGCATCTACAAATCGGACAGAGGTGGACATAACTTTGATGAATAGAGAGTCCACATTGAGGAGATTGTGTGTGCATCTAAACTTACTCAAAACCGTACGAAGCAAGTTTATGGTCGCAACAATAGGGAGTAGAAGTTTGACATCGGTAGCTGTGTGTTTGTTAGGGTACAACCGTATCGACAGGTGACCTTGCATCCAATGGGAAACCAGAAGTTAGCATATTGCTACTTCAGTCAATTTCCAGTGTTAGAGAGTATTGATCCGGTTGCGTATTGTTTGGAGCTACCGAAGAGGTCGAGAGTGCATCATGTCTTCCATGTTTCATTACTGAGGGAGTAGATTGGAGATCATGAGGTCGTTGGATCAATTCTTTAGGAGCCATTGAAGGAGACAAAGATCATAGAGCCAGTTTGTGTATTTGCTAGGCTAGAGATGGAGGTTCTAGTCGAGTGGCTTGGCAAGCCATTTGATAAGGTGACATGGGAGCTGGAGACAGATATCTTGGAGCGTCTCCTTGACTTTACACCTTGAGGACAAGGTGGGGGAAGCGTGGTGGGGCGATACACCTTGTTAGAGTATTTTCTTATTCCATTAGTTATTTATTTTTATTAAAATAAATTTTTTGTAGGTCACGTTCAAATGCCTACATCAGGTTCGCAAAAACAAAGAATGTCTTTTGTGTGTTTGAACACGATCGGACGCGTTCGAATGTGATCGGTGGGAGTCCACTAGAACTGGGGTTAACAATTGTTATTTTAGCTTGTTGGCTAGCCTCTATAAAGGTGTGGATGGCAGCCAAAATTATTATGCTATTAGAATATTGGTTTCTTATCTCTTTATCTTCTCTCTACCCTAATCTCCCTCCTCCCTCTTCACCAACCTACCACCTCTACTATTGGTAAGGTCTCTTCTAACTTCTAATCTCCTTCATCTATCAAGTCGTCCCTATTTCTTGGGATCTCGACTACTTCTTCCCCTTCGTTTTTATCCCTTAAACAACATCAACCATCCACCTTCATCTCCATTATCATCCATAACTCTAACATCCACTCCACCCGTCACCACCACCATCATCCGCACTATATCAATTTTTCAACCTAGTTATAGTTTGAATCTATGAAGGACGTAAATACAAAAAACGTAGATCGGGGAGTTATGGATCGATTTCACGTAGTTTCATAATTTTATGACTATGAAAAAATATTTGGTGAATATTTTCCCTCAGTTGCATAGACTACATTCTACAATAAATCCAGATCTTAAAGGAGTTATTCCGTAACATATCAGGGACATAGTGGTTGCAGAGTCTTCAACTTGTGACCTTTGATTTCATGGAGATGTGCCTCACCTTCAGACACAATGGTCGATGGGTCTGATTGGATGGAGTGCTTCCATAGCATGGCACCTTGCAGCCGCTCTTGTGGTTGTCAAGTCATACTAATGATGCTTTCATGACATAGCTGGACCCTACTAATCCATCTGAGATGTAGATGCTGAGCACACCAACTGATTTGAGGAGTTTGTTATAGGAGTTTGCGACATTTTTCGAAGAGTCAAAGGGATTGCTGCTAGTGCGAGATGCCGATCACTGCATTGAGATTGTGTCGGGAGCTAGACCAGTGAACTTGAGGTCTTACAAATATCCTCATGTGCAAAAGGAGGAGATCACTCGGATGGTGAAAGAGATGCTTACACAAGGGATTATCCAGCCTAGTTGCAGCGCTTAATCTTCCCTCGTTTTGTTGGTGCAAAAGAAGGATGGCAGCTGGAGGTTCCATGTCCACTATAGGGTATTGAACTCCATTACTATCAAGGATCGATATCCTATTCTGGTCAAGGAGCTTCTTGGTGAGCTAGCGAGAGCAACATATTTCAGCAAGCTTGACCTACGCGTAGGATACCACTAGATTTGAGTGCACTCGGCGAAGGTGCACAAGACCGCCTTTCAGACTCATGATGACCACTATGAGTTTCAGGTTATGCTCTTCAGCCTGATGAATACACCAGCGATGTTCTAAGTCTTGATGAATGATGTTTTTCGACCACTCCTCTATTGGTATGTGCTTGTATTTTTTGACAATATCTTGGTTTATAGTAGAACATGGCTTGATCATCTACAGTAGTTGAGAGAGGTCTTGGACTTGTTGTGGCAACATGAGTTGTGGGTCAAGCTGTCCAAATGTCTATGGGGTCTGCGACAAGTGGAGTATCTTGAGCATATTATCTTAGCCTAAGGCGTTGCCATTAACCTGATACACTTAGTTAGGATCTTTTCTTATTGCATTAGGTGTTTATTTTCATTAAAATAAAATTTCTATAGTGATATGATTCGGACTTCACCGAGGACGTCTTGAGCATGGATACACTTTAGGAGTGTCTTTATTTCTTGTTTTAATGTTTAATTTTCAAGAAAATACATTTTCTGTAAGTCACGTTCGAACGCGGTTGTGAACGGGTTGTGAGAGTGTGCATTGTGCGTTCGAACACACTGTGAACGCCTGCATCGCGTTCGCAAATCCAGAGAAGTGGGAAACAGGCGCTTTCGATCGCGCACCTGCATTGCGTTTGCAAATCCAAAGAAGAGCAAACTCGGTGCGTTCGAACGTGGTCGGGTGCGTTCAAACGTGGTCGGGTGCGTTCGAATGCGGTCGGTGAAATTGTATTGTTTAGGGTTAATTTTGAGTTGTTGGTTAGCCTCTAAAAGGATGTGGATGGCAACCAGAGGTCATTATTGATTACTGAAGAATTGAGTTTTGCCTTGCCTCCCTCGTCTTCTTCGCTCTCGTTCTCTTAATCCCCGGCGACACCGCTTCTAACCTCCCTCGACCGGCCAATCACCCTAGGCCCTTAGGGGCGGCCCTCTCCTCCCCCTTCTTCCAATCTATCCAACACTTGCCCTAACCCTTTCATCAACCATAACCTTTCTATCACCACTTTTCACCGGTGCCACCCTACAATCGCCGATCTGACTCCAAGCACCATCACCTAGGATCTCGTGCCTCCATCCATGGATCCTAAATAGACCACCCTAATATTCGTCCACTAATCGGACGATATCTCAAGATCCCCACATCCCATTTGCCAAAAACTTGATTTGTTGGAAAGCTCTTTTCTGGGGCTACAACATATCCAAATTTCACGTCAATCTGACGACGGCATTTTTCAGGATCTTATTACAAAGTTCCATGCCAGATCTATTCTAAATTAGAGAATTGAAAGAGATTAGCCTAAGGGGAGATCGTACCAAGCTTGGTATTAGAGCCATCGTTCCTCGGACACGCACTTCCTATGATGACAACCAGAGCCATGGTTGCACAACGAGATGAGGAAGAAGAGATTCTCCCAATAGAGGAGGGGGAAACGGTTGCAGGGACTTCCACCCACTGAACTGCCCAATCTAATCGGAATACAGAAGAACTTAGTGTTCAAGCCGTGTTGAGGTCTCTTTCCGAACAAATGGCCATCAACAACTAGATGATGATGGAGATGATTCGGGAAATATGGGTGTGGCAGAAACCTTCTTTAACAAGCATGGCAATCGCAAGGCAGCATGGGGAGCCCTTCGCAGCATACCCAACATCCTCCATGGCCTCCCCATTTCCCATAAAAATAGGGGAAAGTTTGGCTATACAGCAAGATCGAGCTTCTACACCCCGACCCATGGTCAGCCGCAACGAACCGCCACCGGCTACAATGGGATCCTCAACCATTGTAGCAGCCCTCGAAACCTCCACATCTCCCCATGCACCGGAGACCTCGTCGACAAACCGCGAAGGGCTGGCTGCACCCTTCCCGATCCCTGCAGAAATGGCGAAGAGTCCAGCTTCAAGGCAGCAGTTTCCTCCGGCGAGCTCAACAGTTGGGAATGTTCTTTTGACATCAGAATGAAGTTCTTCGATAAGTCAACAACCATGCAAACCACTATTGAGTGGAGGAAGACCACGCATGGTCACTCGATCCGACATCGTAATATTTCGGGATCTTATTTCAAAGTTCCGTGCCAGATCTAGTCCAGATCAGGAAATTGGAAGAGATCGAACCTTACCCTAAGGGGAGATCGTATCAATTTGGTATCAGAGCTCCATAGCCCGAGGCATGATCGTATCAACTTGTATCCATTGACGCTACGAGGAGTGAATGTTGTCCTTGGTGCTCAGTGGTTACAAAGTTTGGGACCCATCACATTTGATTTCCGGAGAATGTGGATGAAATATAAATAAGAAAACAAAAATGTGCGGCTTGATGGTCTACGGACTTCGCCGATTCCTGCGATGCAGCCTATGGTGGGGCTGCTTGGTGAGTATGATTTGGCCTATCTTCTTTAGTTATGACCAGTAGGAAATGAGCCTCAAACGAGTTCATGTACTACAATTGAATTGTCAAATTTATTAGATAACTTTTCTAAACTGTTTGAAGAGCCGCAGGAGTTGCCACCGAGGAGAGCAGTGGACCATCGCATAGAGATTGTACCCGAGGCTGCACCGACGAACGTGAGGCCATATCTGTATCCACATGTGTAAAAAGAAGTTATCTCAAAAATAGTAGCCAAGATGTTGGAGCAAGGCCTTATACAACCAAGTCATAGCTCATACTCATCTCCCACATTTTTGGTGCGAAAAAAGGATGGGACATGACATTTTTGTGTCGACTACCGAGTACTAAACGCTATTATCGTCAAGGACCGATATCCCATTCCGGTTATCAAGGAGTTGCTAGACAAGCTTGCAGGGATGACTATATTTAGTAAGCTTGACTTGAGGGCCATGTATCATCAAATTAGAGTTCACCTGGCAGATGTGCACAAAACGGCATTTCGGATTCCGGACGGACATTACGAGTTCCGAGTGATGCCTTTTGGTCTCACCAATGCTCCAGCTACCTTCCAAGGCCTCATGAATGATATAATTCGGCCTCTCTTGCGAAGGCATGTCTTGGTATTTTTTGACGATATTTTGGTGTATAGCAGGATTGAATTGGAGCATTGACGGCATTTAGAGGACGTGCTGAATTTGTTGGAGCAAAATCAATTGAAGATCAAGAAGTCCAAGTGCTTATGGGGAGTACCAAAGGTGGAGTATTTAGGCCACATCATTTCAGCGGATGGTGTAGTGGCGGATCCTCAAAAGATTGTATGTATGACCGCTTGGCCTATTCCTACTACTACCACTGAATTGAGAGAATTTTTGGGGCTGACTGGTTATTATCGTCGATTCATCATCGGATATGGCAAGATCACTGCTCCTCTCACTTTTTTGTTGAAGAAGGACTCTTTTATATGGACAGATGAAGCCACTTTAGCCTTTGAAAAATTAAAAACAGCAATGATGACGGCACCCGTTCTAGCGCTACTGGACTTCACCAAAGAATTTATTGTTGAATGTGATGAGTCGGGTATTAGCATAGGAGCTGTACTAATGCAAGAAGGACGTCTCATTGCCTATCTTAGTAAGGCTTTATCACAAAAATCTCAGCAATTATCGACTTATGAGAGAGAGATGCTAGCAATTCTACATGTGGTGACAAGGTGGAGGCCTTATTTGATCAGTAGACGATTCATTATCCGAACCAATCAGAGGAGCCTTCCATACTTTATGGGACAGCGCATACACATTCCGACATAGCAGCGATGGGTCACAAAATTGCTGGGGTATGATTATGAAATTCAATACAAGTAGGGAACGAAAAATAGAGCGGCGGATGCACTATCGCACCAACCCGATACCACCGAGCTTGCAGCCTATTCATCTCGTACCTTTCCCTTCCTTGATGAGCTGAGGTATTCATGTACATCTGACCTAGATATTTTGAGATTTTTGCAGGAGGTGATGGATGATCCGGAGCGCCATCCCGAGTTGGAGAATTGAGGCAGTTTGCTATTGGACCGCGAATGCATTCGAGTGTTGGAGCATATTGGTCCGGTTGCATATCATTTGGAGCTGTCGAAGGGGTCGAGAGTGCACCCTGTCTTTCATATTTCATTGTTGAGAGAGCGCATTGGAAATCATGATATTGTTGGATCGGTTCTACCGGAGCCATTAGAGGAAATAGAGATCGTAGAGTCAGTTCGAGTACTTGCTAGACGCCGACGATGACATGGTACGAGATTGGAGATGGAGATTTTAGTTGAGTGGCTTGGCAAGCCATCTGATGAGGCGACATGGGAGTTGGAGACCGATATCTTGGAGGTTGAGTGCCCTGACCTTTCACTTTGAGGGCAAGGTGGGGGAAGCATGGTGGGCTGATACACTTAGTTAGGATCTTTTCTTATTGCATTAGGTATTTATTTTTATTAAAATAAAATTCCTGTTGGTAGCATTCGAACACTTGTGAACCCTTATGAATACCTTATGAACGCTTGTGAACGCCTTGTGAACGCGTTTGTGAACGCCCGCATTCGAACGGCTTATGAACGCCTGTGTCGCGTTCGCAAATCCAGAGAAGGGGCTTTTTGAGTGCGTTTGCAAGCGATTTGGTGCGTTCGAACGCGATCGACGAAAATCCTCTAGAATTAGGGTTTCATATTGTTTTAAAACTTGTTGGCTAGCCTCTATAAATATGTGGATGGCAACCAACTTCATATTATTATTGGATTCTTGATTTCTTCTTGCCTCCTATCTTCTCTCTAGACTCCTCCCTCCTCCCTCTTCACGATCCTTCCACCTCTATCATTGGCAAGGTTTCTCCTCGCTTCTAATCTCCCTCGACTGTCAAGCCACCCTTTTCTTTGGGATCTCGACCACTTCGTTTCTTTCGTCTACTTCCCTTAATAACTTCCACAATCCACCCTCATCTCTGTACCCATCCATAACCCTAACATCCACTCTACCCGTCACCACCACTATCACCTACATTATTCTGTATTTTTGTCCCTACTACAGTTCGAATATATGAAGGGCATAAATACGAAAGTTGTAGACTAGGAAGACACGGATCCAACGAAGTTGTTTCGTAATTTTCTAACTTCCGAAGAATATCTGACGAATATTTTTCCACTGTTGCGCGGACTGCTTCCTACAATAAATTCAGATCTTAAGGAATTGTTCTGTAACCGATCTTTTGGTTCTAGATCCCATTAATTTGGTATCCGAGTTTTAACAAATTGGTATCAAAGCCTATCAGAGACCCAAGGCTCCCTTGTCATGGATATATTTCTGCCATTACCTACCTCCCATCGGAGACACCTCTTTAGCACATCTTTGATATTCAAGATAGGTCGTGGTGCGAACCAGGTGAGATTGAATCACATCAAAGGGAGATTAGGCTCAATAGATTAAGTCTAATTATCCTATTTGGTTATTTGGTTTAGTTAGAGGTTTAGTAGGTTTGGATTTTATTTAATTAGCTAAATCTAACTCTACGCAATTTCGGAAAAATATTTACAGAATATTTTACATATGTCCAAATAATATTAAACTAGTTTGATAAGGTCCCCAACCTCTAGATATACAACTTTGATATTCATGACTTCTCCTAATTCAGAATCTATCTACGACAAAATGATCTAAGAAGATAAAGGAAGACTAATTTAGTTGGTTTGTTAGGGTTTTAACTTAGTTGTTGATTTGTTAAGATTTGTTAGAGTTGTTTAATTTAGTTGATGAGTCCCTAGGGTGAGCATCTATATATATGTGGAGGAAACCCTAATTGAAGTATGATGATGATGACAATGCTATTGGATTATTGATTTCTCGCCTCTTATTTTCTCTCTAGACTCTTTCCCTCCTCCCTCTTCACCATCCTTTCAGCTCTACCGTTGGTAAGGTTTCTCCTAACTCCTAATCTCCCTCGACTCTCGAGTCACCCCTCTTCTTTGGGATCTCGACCACTTCGTTCCCTTTGTCTATATCTCTTAACCACATCCACCATCCCCCTTCACCTCCATACCCATCCATAACCCTAACATCCACTCCACCCGTCATCACCACTATCACCCATATTATTCTGTGTTTTTATTCTAGTTGCGGTTCGAATCTATGAAGCGCGTAAATACAAAAGTTGTAGATTAGGAAGTTACAAATGTAATCCACTTAGTTTCATAATTTTTTGACTATAGGAGAATATCTGAAGAATATTTTTCCACGATTGTGCAGATTGTTTTCTGGAATAAATTCAGATCTTAAAGGAATTGTTCTATAGCCAACCTTTTTGTAGAAGAACCCATCAATTTGGTATCAGAGCTTATTAGATCGCCAAGTCCAAGATGAGCTACTACTTTGTTTTTCCTCCCAAAAAGTTTCTCGATGGAAATACTTAGCCTTTAATGTGAAAGCCCACAAGTTGTCGGGGTTGAAGATGAGCCTCCAACCTAGTGTTATCAACTGTGTTTTTATTTGTCAAATCCGAGCAACCAATGCCAAGTCACCACTATCGATCGACCTACAAAGGGAACTCCAACTTTTTAGACAGAGACGCCTAGCGTACCTAGTAAAACCCCACCAGAAGACCCTCATGAGGTCATCTAGCATTTTGAGAATGAATTTAGGGAGTAGGGTAGTGGACGAAGTAAATAAGGACAGAGTTGATGACTGATTTGATCAATACAAGATGACCAACATGAGATAGATGCTTTTTTGAAATTTTTAGATGATGAAACTTAAAGACCTCAACCTTCGGATGGTGCATGACTATAGGGTTCCCTAGATAAGTGACTTGTTCATTCATTAGTTGTTGCCTAAATAGAGTGCAGTAGAGATTCAGGGTTTGGTGTAGGTGAGCAACCTCCCAGATCGAGGCTTTGCCAAAAAGAAGCGGGGCGAGTGATCTTGAGGCCTGAGTTTCTTTTGGTATGAAGGCTATGTTCGAGTAGGTGGGAGAGAATGTTTAATTTGATAATGAAGAGATAAGGAGAGAGCAGACATCCCTGGTGAAGGCCTCTAGAAGGCTTGAAGAAGCCATTCATGTTGTTGTCTGATCTCCACAACTAGGCTAATGGTGGAGATGAAGCTATGAACCCAATGAATGATAGTGTGAGGAAAGTTGTGGAGTTTAAGGCAGTCATGAGGCAATCACATATAAAACCCCATTCCATGCGATCAAAAGCTTTGAAAAGGTCAGTTTTGAGCATGAAGTTGCCCATCTTACTCTGTAAGAGTTTTTCAAAACCTAGTGGCCTCATGCACAAGAATCTAGTAGTCTAAGATTTGTCCGCTTGGGGTAAATGCACTTTGGTTTTGGGAGATGATGCTAGAAAGGCAAGGCTTGAGTTTATTAGCAACTAACTTTGCTATAGCTTTGTAGATGGTATCGCACAAGCATATAGGGTGAAACTCACCAATGGAAGAGGGGACTTCTTCTTTGGGAGCAGCATGATGGTTGAGTAATTTGGCATCGTATCCATAAAGTCGGTCTGAAAAAGGGACCTAGCAGCTTCCAAGACATCCTCCTTCTAGATAGGCTAGAGGCTTTGGATGAATTGAGCATTGGGACCATCCAGGCTGGAGCTCAATTTGGGCTGAGGCCCTTAATAACCAATTCAATCTCCTTGTTGGAGGGGCAAGTAGACAAATCATCCTTGACATGCTCAAGGATGTCAGAGACACAAGCTAAGCTGCTCTCCAAACCATTGAGGATTGTGGCCAATTGGAGGACTTGAGGAGTGAAAATTTTTGTTGTTGCAGTCACCTCACACGAGCTAGCGAGTATTGGCTTGCTGGTGCCAGTACTGCTCTTCAAGAAGAAGGAGATGATTGTGCTCACTCAACAAACCTTCATCTTTGAGATAGTCTTCATTGCTCATGGCCACTTTAGATTGGATTTGATTTAGTACACTCTCAACTCATCTGATGCAAGCATAGAGGTTGCCACCATGGTGCCAAGACTAGCCTTGAATACTCTAGCTAAGCAGTTTGATCTTAGAGGAGATGTAAGCATAGTTTCTATGGATCACATTCCAAGGCAAGCTTCTAGTGAGGAATAATGTCGCTAATTGTGAGCCACTAGTTTTCAATTCTGAACCATCTCTTCCCTTGCCTTTTTACCAAAGTGGGGCATAGGAGCAAGGGGTCATGGTTGCTGGAAATGGTTGGGAAATGGAGGATTCTAGCAAGAGGGAATAGGTTGCACTAGGATGAAGTAGCTAGACCTCAATCTAACATTTTCGGATGAGACTACAGGCATATCAATTGTTTGACGAATTGTTGGCCGAACCAGCAAAGCCCAAATCTTGGAGACTTGACTTGTTGATCCAACTTACGAAGTCGGCCATTTGGCTATGAGAGGGGGCTGGTCCTTCATATTTCCCAAAGGGGGAGGAGATCCGATTGAAATCGCTAAGGCAACAAAATGTCGGATTAAGAGCAAAAGCCAAGCGATTGATGCGGGACTAGACTAGTGAATTGGCATGGTATGGGTCCCGAAACATGCTACGAAAAATCTAGTCAGGGTAGAGGTTGGAGGGGTCATGGACGTTAGTGCAAATGAAGTTGGTATCAATCTCCAAAATATCCAATTTGGTGTTCTCATCCTAGTTGAGCCAAAGACCTCTAGTGAAGCGAATGGAGGGGATATAGAAATGATTGTGAAGGAGGAGAGTAACGAGAATAGCTTTCACTTTGTCCTCACTATACTTCATCTGTGCCAAAAAAGTTAAGTTAGCACCTGAGGTAAGGAGGATGTTCTCCAGATCCCTAATTATCGAGGCTCTTCAATAGCCTCAACAATTCTAGGATAGAATATTCATTTCTTACCCTGCAGCATTTTGGGCCTCACTGCTTTGGCATGGTTGTCAGATCATAAGATGTCATGGATGTCGGTGGAGAAGGGTTCATCGATAGCTTTAGTGGCTTGAGAAGGGTGAGATTCTTCATGTCAGACAGTCAGCCAGGAGGAGCAGCACTTAGGGATAAAGGATAACTCAATCTGAGCTTTCCTTTCACTTGGTGAAGGCGAGGACGTCTCTTTGGGATAAAATACTAGAGGTGACGAGTTTGCCTTGGTGGGCTTATTGGTTTTCATAGAGGAATTGTTTAGACATAGGTCAGGTTAGAGTATGATGAGGCTTTAGAACGTGGGGAGATCTAGATATCACTCCGGAATGCACAAACCCATTACAAAACGCTGGCACAGAGAGATCTATCTATCAGCCAAATATTAGAAGGATCTAATGGTTGGATCATAGAGAAATCAACTCGAAAGGATATGGCTGTATTGAGATCCAAATCAAATCTCAATCTTCATCTAATTCAAATTATTTCCTATTATTAATTATCCTTCCAAATCTTCCTTATTCCTTTCCATAAGCTTCCATCTACCATCCATAGCCATTCCATCTCCATCATTTATCCTTAATCATCTATATTTACCCTTCATTTAGCCACTCACCTACCATAACCCAAGATCGGACAATTGGATTCGCTACATCTTGATCCATAATCATAACAATGGTATCAGAGCAAGTCATGCCATGGCCATGACTAATGGCTAACTCAAGGTCAAGGATGCTAGCTTATCCAAAAGGCTCGAGATATGCTCTCATCAATCTAGACTTGTCGAAGTGTTGGAAGGCCTTGATCAACGATGAGATGGGGTACCTCTACTTCTGGAACACCAAGAATCAAGTTAGACAATAGAAGGAATCTCCACGCAAATGTCATAGTGGTCTCCATTAATGCAGGTGTCTTACAACAAGGCCATCGCCGCATACGCATATGCCGATAAAGCGGGGAGGGTTGACTCAATCCACGGCACGCCACCTAGAAGAAGGTGTCACAACAATGCTTGGCATGACTCTCCGCCATCAAGATGGATGCCATTGAATAAAGTCACCAACCACTCATCGACAAAAGGGGACCTCGTTGGCCACTGAGGAGACCTGCAACTTTAGCTGGAGATTGATTGATGCTACAGCGGTGTGGCCAAAACCTTCTTTAGTGAGCGTGGCCACCACAGTGCTTCATGGGAGAGCATACCGTAGCACACCCAATGAGCTCCACAACCGATTTCTTGGTCACCAACCATGAACTATCATTGGCAACAACAAGCACGAGATCCTTTAACCATGGTAGCAGCCCTCGGTACCTCTAGATCTTCCCATGCAATGGAGACCTCGCAAACAAGTCGCAAAAGGCTGATCGCTACCTTTGGCAAGCCCAACCATTGGAAAGTCTCTTTGGACTTCAGAACGGAGTTCTCCGACGAGTCAACAACCCGCATCCACTACTAAATGAAGGAAGGTCGTGCATGGCCACCGGGTATCCTCCATCTGAAAACCTTCTCAGTGATGAGGAAGATGACTTGAAACTACATGTTCTGACACTTGGACCGCCTTCCACCATGATACAATTCGAACTCCACCGACGTCGTCTCAAGCATGGATTCACTTTAGGAGTGTTTTTATTTCATGTTTTAGTGTTTAATTTCTATTAAAATAAGTTTTCTGTAAGTCGCGTTCGAACGCGGGTGGAGTGAGTTCGAACGCGGTTTGTGAACGGGGTTGTGAACGTGGGTGAAGAGAGTGCACTGTGTCACGTTCGCAAATACCGAGAGGCGTGTTCGATCGTGCGTTCGAACGCGGTCGGGCGAGTTCGAACGCGATCGACGAAAATTGTGTTTTAGGGTTAATTTGAGTTGTTGGTTAGCCTATAAAAGGATGTGTAGGGCAACCAAAATTATATTGATTATTGAATATTGAGATTGAGTTTTGCCTTGCCTCCTTCGTCTTCTTCGCTCCCGTTCTCTCAATCCCCAGCGACGCCGCTTCTAAACTCCCTCGACCGGCCAATCACCCTAGTCCCTTAGGAGTGGCCCTCTTCTCCCCCTTCTTCCAATCTATCCAACACTTACCCTAACCCTTCCATCATCCATAACCTTTCCACCACCACTTTTTACCGGTGCCACCCCATTAACGCCGGTCCTCCACCATCCACCATTACCTAGGATCTCGTGCCTCCATCCACGGATCCAAAACAGACCATCCTAACATTCGTCCACTAAACGAACGATATCTCGATATCCCTAACTCCGATTCACCTGAAACTTGATTTTTCGGAAAGCTCTTTTCCGGGGCTACAACATATCAAAATTTCACATCGATCCAACATCGGAATATTTCGGGATCTTATTTCAAAGTTCTATGCTAGATCTAGTCCAAATCTGAGAATTGGAAGAGATCGAACCTTAGCCTAAGGGGAGATCGTATCAATTTGGTATCAGAGCTCCATAGCCCGAGGCGTGATCGTATCACACCAACTCCCAATGCAAAAATGGTGAGTCGGCGAATGGGAAGAGATCAAGAATAACCTCTCTAATGACGACAATGATGACACCAGTCGTGGCCAAGAATCCAGCTAAGGAAGGCAATCAAGATCTTGGCCCCACAGATTGGCCATGCTGAGGTTGCCCTTCCATGACGGGACCAAAAAAGTAGGTCCTCTTTGAGTCGATCAAGCTTTCTTAGCCATGCTATCTCCATCAACTAACACCTTCCTCGATGGAGGAAGGGGATTGCAAACCTATCTCGCAATCATTTCCATCGCAAGCCATCGGATGGATGATAAACAACATGGTCGTTCCCTTCAATTACCCCTCAACCAAACCCACATCGATCGTAGACTCGGCGACTAGCAAACAAGTGACAACGACCACTTGTAACCTAATACGATCATGGATTGGGGCGTCTATAGAATGTACCGAATCCAACCATCGGTTCTTGGATATGATGGATGATTAGTTAGATGGAGGATGATTATGGAGGATTAAGGATGAATGGTGGAGATAGAATGGCTATGAATGTTAGATAAAATATGATGGAAGGGAATAGGGAAGATATGGAAGGATAGTTTAAGGAAATATAAGAAAGAATTCGAAATAGATGATGATTGAGGTCTAATTTGGATCTAAATATAGCTATATCTTCTAGGCTGATTTACCGACGATCCGATTATTGGATACTTATCAAATTTGGATGGAAGATAGATATCTGAGTCAGCTTTGCGGAATGGGGTCATGGGATGTAGGGCGATATGCGGATTTCTAGATATTAAGGTTTTACCAAATCCGCTGGATCAGAATAGATCTAGAGGTAGATATTTTGAGAAAATTTTTGATTGATCTAACCATCCAAAACTGGTAAGTTGTTCCCCTGGAAGTCAGGGATCCAACAAAATTAAAATCAAGTCGATCAGATGAGTAGATCAAGAGTTATGGTAAATATATTGACCGAAGGTCAGATGGTTGCGAGATGGACGTGAAAGGTGGAGCCTAAGATTGTTGTGAGGGAGAAGGGAGTCACCTCTTAGGGTTGAGAGGGAATGACTAGTCGAATACGGGGGAGAGGGACATAACCATGGTTAGTCAAGTCCTAGACTAATAGAAAAGGGAGAAGTGGGCTCAAGCCAGAAGTTTCATAATAATTCATCCATGATCATCAAATGAAGATTAGCCCTCCTATTTATAAGAGGGAGATACAAGTGGGCTTAGCCCATTACCCAATATGGGACTAAACTAAAGCAAATGCAATAAGTAAATAAGCAAATAGAGTGGATAACTATATTGAGCCCAGCCCAATACCCTTTGAGTGGATCAATTAGCCTAAAATCCATCTTCTAAACTGACCCAGCTCACCCGGATCATATCAATCCACTACGCTTCCATACACCTTGTCCTTAAGGTGACTCGAGTCAAACATGCTATGTTCGGTGGATCATCCTTAGTCGAGCTTGGATATTTGTACTCTTATTGGCCCAAGGTGGGATTCGGGTCCGTCTACATTGAGTCCACTTAATCTCGGGTGGTCGAACCAATTGACTCAATGTCAGTTCAGCTATAAAAATCTGATGCATTCAATTGCACTAGGGAGGTGAAGTTAGGTGTAGTTGGTGGATCCTGATTAGGTCCACCTAGTGACTCGAGTTAGGTTCAACCAGCTGAACTGACTGTTGGTTGTGCGCATAATTGTATTGCCCACTCCATGGATTAGGATCCAAGTCAAATATATCCTAGTATAAGCAAACTCGACTTAAGTCAAGTAGAGGGTTTCTGATCAGGTCCCTTATTTGACTTAATTGAGTCCCCAAGTCCGGAAATGACTCACACTTGACTTGACCCCTTTGGCTCTTAGGTCCGACCCAGCTCATGTCTAGCAATTCAACCTGGTCAAGCCCAAGTGTCGGAACCCACGGTTTTGGTTCATCTCCCTCACCACCGATGAGGATTCCCAATGAGGGATATCTAGTGGCCAAGCGTGGTCTTCCTCCATTCAATAGTGGTTCGCACAATTGTCAACCTGTCAAAGAACTTCGTTCTGACATCCAAAGAACCTTTCCAACCGTTGGCTTTTCTGGAGGAAATGGCTGCCTTGAAGTCAGACTCTTCGTCTTTTCTACAAGGATGGGGAAGGATGCGGCTAGCCTTTCGCTATTTGTCGATGAGGTCTTTGATGCATGGGAAGATGTGGAGATTCCGAGAGCTGCTACAATGGTTGAGGATCCCATTGTAACCGACGGCAATTCATTTCGGCTGACCATAGATCAAGGTGTAGAGGCTCGATCTTGCTAGTGAAGGTTTTGAACCGGTGGCGACGGGTTTATGGTGGCAGACTCGCATCGGGGAGTCGTCGGTGCGTTTTCGATTGCCATGGCTTCTCTTGTCGCCTGTATTTCTCATATCATCTCCATCATCATCTGATTATTGATGCCCATCTGTTTGGAAAGTGATCCGGTCATGGCTCGAACGCTAGGCCCTTCCATATTCAGATTTGGTCGGGCGATTCCGCGGGTGGAAGTTCTCGTAGCCGTTTCCCTCTCCTTTATTGGAGAAATCTCATCTTCCTCATTTCGTTGTGCAACCATGGCTCTAGTTGTCGTCATAAGAAGGGCGTGTCCAAGAAATGGTGGCTCTAATACTAATTAATACGATCACGGATCAGGGCGTCCGTAGAACGTATCGAATCCAACCGTCGATTCTTGGATATGGTGGATGATTATGGAGGATTAAGGATGAATGGTGGAGATAGAATGGCTATGAATGGTAGATGAAATATGATGGAAGGGAATAGGGAAGATATGGAAAGATATTTTAAGGAAATATAGGAAAGAATTTGAAATAGAGGATGATTGAGGTCTAATTTGGATCTAAATATAGCCATATCCTCCAGGCTGATTTATTGATGATTCGACGATCTAGGGTGATATGTGGATTTCTAGATATTAAGGTTTTACCAAATACTCCACTGGATTAGAATAAATCTAGAGGTGGATATTTTGAGATAAATTCTGATCGATCTAATTGTCCAAAAGATTTGATATTCTCGTAAGTTGTTCCCCTAGAAGTCAAGGATCCAACGAAATTGAAATCAAGTCGATTAGATGAGTAGATCAAGAGTTATGGTGAAAATATTGACCAAAGGTCAGATGGTTACGAGATGGACGTGAAAGGTGGAACCTACAGATCGACGAGATGGAGGTCGTCGATGGATTGTTGAAGGCCTATGGGCGTGGGGAAGACCTTAGGACATGGAGGAGATGAATAAGATGGTGTGGGCTACATCGGGGAGCTGCACAAGGAAGAGAAGATAAGGGAGAAGGGAGTCAACTCTCAGGGTTGAGAGGGAACGACTAGTCAAATACGGGAGAGAGGGACATAACCATGATAAGTCAAGTCCTAGACTGATAGAAGTGGGAGAAGTGGGCTCAAGCTAGAAGTTTCATTATAATTCATTCATGATCCTCAAGTGACAATCAACCCTCTTATTTATAAGAGGGAGATACAAGTGGGCTTAGCCCATTACCCAATATAGGACTAAACTAAAGCAAATGCAATAAGTAAACAAGCAAATAGAGTGGATAACTATATTAAGCCCACCCTAATACCCTTTGAGTGGATCAATTGGCCTAAATTCCATCTTCTAGACTGACCTAGCTCCCCCGGATCATATCATAGCCTTGCAATAAATAGTAGCTATAAGGCCGCTGTCCAGAGCTTATCGATGACATGCACCACGTCCAGATCCTCTTTCGATGACTACCAGCATATTAGGCCTTGCCAAAAGATCATCGACTGGAGCACTTGTAAAGCAAAAGATAGAACCCTAATCTTAACTTTGCGGTATCATGATCTTGATAAAGAAGAAGGATCACCAATCTCGAACTATTGTTTCCCCGGCTCGGTGGCTCCTCTAACGATATGAACTAACTTGGGATCGATCTGAGTCATAGATAGTTTTGCATAGTTGGGGGAGAATATTTGCCAAATATTTTTTGGATGCCAAAAAATTAAAACACTAATTGGACCAGTTTTGTAACTTCTAGATCCAGGATTTTGATATTTAGACCTTTCTCAGATTAGGATGATATCGAGGCCTAATTTGGATGACAAACCAATAGTGATGTAGATGGCGAGTGTGGATCATCTTGTAGATGATAATGTAGAAGGTGTCGATAATGGATGATGATAATGGTGGCTAGATAGATTGATAGTTCATAGAAGAAGAAAGGGGAGAAGTATGCTTGTCATTACTGTTTTAAGTTTCTCAAAGGCTGTAGTGGCTTCTTCCATTCATCTAAAATAGTCCTTCTTCAGCAAAAAAGTGAGGAGAGCAGCAATCTTGCCATACCCGGCGATGACGTGGCAATAATACCTAGTCAGCCCCAAGAATCCTCGCAATCCTGTGGTGGAAGTAGGGATCGGCCAAGTAGTCATGCATGCCACCTTTTGAGGATCCGCCGCCACTCCTTCTACTGTGATAATGTGGCCTAGATACTCCACTTGTGGTACTTCCCATATGCACTTGGACTTCTTAATCTTCAATTAGTTTTGCTTCAACAAATTCAGCACATCCTCCAAATGCCACCAATGTTTCATTTCAATCCTACTATACACCAAAATATCATCAAAGAATACGAAGACATACATTCACAATAGAGGCTGAAAAATATCATTCATGAGGCCTTGAAAGGTAGCTTGAGCATTGGTGAGACCATAAGGCATCACCTAGAACTCATAGTGCTCGTTCGGAGTCCGAAATGCAGTTTTATACATATCCGCCAATTGAACTCTAATTTGATAATACCCGGCCCTCAAGTCAAGCTTGTTGAATATGGTCGCCCTTATAAGCTAGTCCAGTAACTCCTCTATGACTAGAATGGGATATCAGTACTTGACGGTGATAGCGTTTAGTGCCCGGTAGTCGACACAAAAATGCCATGTCCTGTTCTTCTTTCACACCAATAGCACGAGCAATGAGTAAGAACTATGACTTGGTTGTATGAGGCCTTGCTCTGACATCTCGGCTACTATGTTGGAGATAACTTTCTTTTGCACATGCGGATATCGATATGGTCTCACGTCGCCTGGGCAGCCCCAGGCACAATCTTTATGCGATGGTCCGTCGTTCTCCTTGGTGGCAATCCCTTTGGCTCCTCAAACAATCTAGCAAATTTATCTAATAAATTAGACAAATCAATTGTGTTACCTAGACTCATCATGGGCTTATATCGTGCTGGTCCTAACTGAAGAAGATAGGCCAAATCACTCACACAAGGCAGCCCCACCATTGACTGCATCATTGAAATCAGCAGAGTCCGAACATCATCGAGCCGCACATCTTTGCTTCCTTGCTTAAATTTCATCCACATGCTCTGAAAATAAAAAAAATGACGAGTCCTACGCTCTGCAACCACTGAGTGCCAAGGACAATCTCCTTTCCTCACAGCGCCAACAAATACAAGTCCACAATGATGTCGTGTCCTTGCACCCGTATACTGACCCGGCGACACAAGCTATCCGCTCAAAGCTTTGTGCCATCTCCAATAGCAACGTCAAACCCCGCTGTCGGTTCGGCATCCAAGCCCAACCTCCTCACCAACCTCTCATCTAGAAAGTTGTGTGTACTCCCGAAATCAATGAGGATGTGCACACAAGTTTTCTAACGAGTCCGTCCACCCATAATGTCCTCGGCATTGAAGTACCCGAATATGCCTGCATCGATATTTTAGCTTGGATATCTTCCTCCGCACCCTCCTCCATGGCCTCCTCATGGATCTCCTCTAAACACTCTATCACCAACAACCTCATCATCCTCCTCGAGACCATCAATGAGCATCACACTCCCAATCATTTTGAAACACCGATGACCTGGGGTGAAACGTTCATCACATCAAAAGAAAAGACCCTTCGCTCTTTACTCCACCACCTGAGGAGGTGTGAGAGTTTTGTTAGGCTCTGATACCAAAGTGATAGGCTCTGATACCAATTTATTAAAGCTCGGATACCAAATTGATGGGATCTAGAACCAAAAGATTGGCTACAGAATAATTCTTTAAGATCTGAATTTATTGTAGGAAATAGTCCGCGCAATCATGGAAAAATATTCGTCAGATATTCTGCGGTAGTTAGAAAATTACGAAACTAATTGGGTTAGTTTTGTATTTACGCCCTTTGCAGATTCAAAATGTATCAGGGACAAAAATACGGAATAACGTGGGTGATGGTGGTGGTGACGGGTAGAGTGGATGTTAGGGTTATGGATGGGTATGGAGATAAGGGTGGATTGTGGAAGTGATTAAGGGAAGTAGATGAAGGTAACGAAGTGGTCGAGATCCCAAAGAAGAGGGATGGCTCAATAGTCGAGGGAGATTAGAAGCAAGGAGAAACTTTATCAACGGTAGAGGTGGAAGGATGGTGAAGAGGGATGAGGGAGGAGTCTAGAGAAAAGATATGAGGCAAGAAATCAAGAATCCAATAGCAATATAAAGTTGTGTACCATTCACATATTTATAGAGGCTAGCCCGTAAGTCCTAAAACAATATGAAACCCTAACAAACCAACTAAACCAGTATTCCTTATCTTCTCCGAATACCTTTTAGATTAAGCTTTCATTTTGTCATAAATATATTCCGAATCTGGAGAAGTCATGAATATCAAAGTTGTAGATCTAGTGGTTGTGGACCTTATCCAGTTGGTTTGATATTATTTGGATATGTGTCAAATATTCTACAAATATTTTTCCAAAACTGCGCAGAGCTAGATTTAACTAATTAGATAAAATCCTAACTAATTGTATCAGCCTACCATGCTTCCCTCACCTTGCCCTCAAGGTGAAAAGTCGACAAAATACTCCAAGATATCTGTGTCCAACTCCCATGTCACTACATCGGATGGCTTCCTAAGCCACTCAACTAGAATCTCCATCTCTAATCTCGTACCATGTCGTCGTCGACGCCTGACAAGTACACGAACTAGCTCTACAATCTCTATTTCCTCCAATGGCTCCGGTAGAACTGGTCCAACAATCTCATGATTTCCAATGCGCTCCCTCAGTAATGAAACATGAAAGACAGAATGCACTCTCGACTCCTCCAGCAGCTCCAAATAATATGCAACCGGACCAATACACTGCAATACCCGAATGTATCCGCGGTCTAGTAGCAAACTGCTTTGATTCTCCAACTCTGGATGGTGCTCCTGATCATCCATCACCTCTTGCAACAATCTCAATATATCTGGGTTAGATGTACATGCATACCTCAGCTCGTCAAGGAAGGAAAAGGTAGAAGATGAATAGGCTGCAAGCTCGGCGGTATCAGGTTGGCGCGATAGTGCATCCGCTGCTCTATTTTCCGTTCCCTTCTTGTATTGAATTTCATAATCATACCCTAGCAATTTTGTGACCCATCGCTGCTATGCCGAAGTATATATGCGCTGTCCTATAAAGTATGGAAGGCACCTTTGATCGGTTCAGATAATGAATCGTCTACCGATCAAATAAGGCCTCCACTTTATCACCGCATGCAGAATTACCAACAGCTCTCTCTCATAAGTCGATAATTGCTAAGATTTTTGCGATAAAGCCTTACTAAGATAGGCAATGGGACGTCCTTGTTGCATTAGTACAGCTACTATGCCAACACTCGATGCATCGCATTCAACAATGAATTCTTTGGTAAAATCCGGTAGCGCTAGAACGGGTGCCGTCGTCATTGCTGTCTTCAATTTTTCAAAGGCTAAAGTGGCTTCATCTATCCATCTAAAAGAGTCCTTCTTCAACAAATAAGTGAGAGGAGCAGCGATCTTGCCACATCCGACAATGAATCGACCATAATAACCAGTCAGCCCCAAAAATACTCTTAATTGAGTGGTAGTAGTAAGAATAGGCCAAGCGGTCATACATGTAACCTTTTGAGGATCCGCTGCTACACCATCCGCTGAAATGATGTGGCCTAAATACTCCACCTTTGGTACTCCCCATAGGCACTTGGACTTCTTGATCTTCAATTGGTTTTGCTCCAACAAATTCAGCACGTCCTCTAAATGCCGCCAATGCTCCAATTCAGTCCTGCTATACACCAAAATATCGTCAAAAAATATCAAGACATACCTTCGCAAGAGAGGCTGAAATATATTATTCATGAGGCCTTGGAAGGTAGCTACAGCATTGGTGAGACCAAAAGGCATCACTCGGAACTCGTAATGCCCGTCCGGAGTCCGAAATGCCGTTTTGTGCACATCTACCAGGTGAACTCTAATTTGATAATTACCGGCCCCTCAAGTCAAGCTTACTAAATATAGTCACCCATGCAAGCTCATCCAGCAACTCCTCGATAACCGGAATGGGATATCGGTCCTTGATCGTAAAAGCGTTTAGTGCTCGATAGTCGACACAAAAACGCCATGTCTCATCCTTTCTTCGCACCAAAAGCACGAGGGATGAGTATGAGCTATGACTTGGTTGTATGAGGCTTTACTCCAACATCTCGGCTACCATCTTTGAGATAACTTTTTTTTGCACATGTGGATACTAATTTGGCCTCACGTTCGCCGATGTAGCCCCGGGTACAATCTCTATCCGATGGTCCACCGCTCTCCTCGGTGGCAACTCCGACGGCTCCTCAAACAGTCCAGAAAAGTTATCTAATAAATTGGACAATTCAATTGTAGTACATGAACTCATTCGAGGCTCATCTCCTGTTGGTCCTAACTGAAGAAGATAGGTCAAATCATACGCACCAAGCAGCCCCACCATAGGCTGCATCGTAGGAATCGGCGAAGTCCGTACACCATCAAACCGCACATCTTTGTTTCCTTGTTTATATTTTATCCACATGCTCCGGAAATCAAATGTGACGGGTCCCAAACTTTGTAACCACTGAGCACCAAGGACAGCGTCCGCTCCTCGTAGTGCTAACGGATACAAATCCACAATGATGTCGTCTCCTTGCACCCGTAATTCATTTCACTATCATTCTTTCCATCTAATCATATTCATATAATTAGCAACTTCTAAACCAAACTTACTATCATGCCATCCAGAACTACATACCTTACGTCTCAACTACTGACATCACTCACAATCCAATAACTGTATCCATGTCATATTTCTTATACCCATTACCCTACTTGGTAATCAACTCAAGGATTTAAACGAGACGTTAATCCTCTAACAATATTGTTAGATACACGTATCCCTACTAAATCACCCATCTTATCGATACAATCAAAATTTCATACCTACTAACTCAAGTATCTTGCAAACATAATTTATCATACTAGTCATCCGAAAATTCTTTTCTATATATAATCTACAATCACCTATATCACAACACATAATTTCTTTTCCACTATACAAGATCATCATATGTCTTACTCATCCATCCACAATCCATAATTGTAACTTTCATAAAAAATTAGAATAGTCTCTCTGCACATATATCTTTTATATCAATCTCCTAATCTCACATATATCCATAAAAGATCAAAAATCAAAAAATATGCTATGTCTACTCAGAATAACCTCGAATCTACTGATAATAATCCTTCTGTACAAAATACATATCTCCACAGATTTACAAATTTCTATACTTTATCACAACATATGAACAAGTCTATATATCCAATATTAGGCTCCACAGACTATAACACCTCAATATCAATAAGATCAATGCA
The DNA here is from genome assembly GCF_048772165.1 of Typha angustifolia. Classification (NCBI taxonomy): domain Eukaryota; kingdom Viridiplantae; phylum Streptophyta; class Magnoliopsida; order Poales; family Typhaceae; genus Typha; species Typha angustifolia. The sequence continues at coordinate 11,920,103 of NC_133253.1, read as the reverse complement.
TGATTTAGTAATATCTTTTCTTATCCATTAGTTGCTCAAATAAATTCTCAATATACTAATATCACAAATTATTTCTATCAATATCGTCAAAGTTCAAAACTTAATAATCTCAACATCACAACCTAGATTTCTATCTCAACCAATTAATATCAAACTCATCAAGATCGACTACTAGCGTAACCCTAAACCAAATCGACAACTACTATCCTTGATGGTTTGATAGATCATCCTTAAACCTAAGCTCTAGTATTAGCTTAATTGTAACACCTTTGCCCGGCACGAGCACATGTACGCTCACGCGCCCAAACGGCACACGCGGCGCACACGATAGGTCGGGCGGGGCCCATCACGCACAAATACACTACTGTGTAGATGTAATCATGACATAATCAAATAATACCTGCTGACATATTCATACTCACATAATCCAACACCAAATAAATCATATTATCAACCAAATAAATCTATTAACTTATGAATATCCAAGTCCACAATAATATACACTAGACCACTACCTAATCTGGCAAGACCCACACAGGCCACAATAAACCATCAAAATATAACTAAATAACTGATACATAAGTGCTCTATAATCTGACATGTACTATACAAATCATCATCCCATACAATAAGGTACAAATATAACAAACAACGATACAACTCAATGTCTGGTTAAACTATCTTCTATACCGCTTCACGTCTATAAATCACCTCATCCTTACTTTAAAATATCTCATCAGGATATCTCAAGTCGCTATCACGTATCATAATATCTTGGGGGTTAGAAAAAAAATAAAGAGAGAGTTATGAGCAAAAGGCTCAGCGAATAGACTTTACCCCGAATCAGTGATGCTAAATAGAGAGTAAATCATGTACTAGATAATATGAATTAGAAAGCAACATGATGCCATGTATGCGCATGTATATATGTATCCTCAATGACATATATATATAAATGGAATCAATTCTCATGAATGAGCATATTATATCCTCAACCAAAAATATATATCATGATGAAGTTATAATATAATATCACCGAATATAATGACATATGATGTATAACAATCATGATCTAATGATACTAGTCACATCAATGATAATGCATGATGTATGCCAATCACTAAATAATCGTATATGTCAAAGCCAGATATAATCCACATATCTCTTACTATCACAGTCATCCGTCTCAACTTTGAATATCATTCACCATGCTGGACTATGGTACCCGGCCTTAAATTCGATACTTATCATGCCACAAGTTTAGAGCATACCCTATCATACGCTAAGAGTATCTCTGGAGATAAATCATACACTGTCATACGCTAAAGGTATCTTAAAAGAAAGTAATCATACCCTGCCATACGCTAAGAGTATATCAATGATAGTTGTACCCTGTCATACGCTAATAGTATAACCATCAGCCATCACCATATTCTGCCATACGCTAAGAGTATGTCCAGTACCAGTCCGGACCAGATACCGTTCTAGCCATCACATCACATCACATATACATGTATTTTTATGATTTTCTATACATGATAGATCATATGCATATATCTAGTACTACAACAAATCATGCAACTCAGAAAATTAGGTTGTAAAGAAGCCAAGAGAAAAATGATGTAATGCATATTCCAACCATGTATCTAATACATTCATACCCCTGCTAATCTATCACATGCATACTCATGATAGAGATCATCCTGACATAAAACCATAACAGCATAATCATCTCCAATCATCTCTGTATATCACCAATGTACTCATATCCCAGATCAGCCTAATCAAATGCATGATAAAATATGCTTGATTGAAATCATCTCTATATAAAGTCATATAATCATGCTGGAGGCCAAAATATGCATGTACATAATGTATTATATATCCTAATTTGAGAAAAGCGTCTAGGGGATAAGACTACTCACCTCTGATTAGAAAACCCAACAGACGTATTCCTCACGTCCATCAATCAACCGTCACACATCACTAGCAAGGTCCACAGGGTCTCAAATAAGGGGGTTGGGATCTAAAAATGTTTAAGTAATATAAAGTTAGTTATTTATCCAATTGGGATCAATTTGTGTAACATGTGATGATTTATTAGGTTTAAAATTTCTTCTTTTATTTTTATTAAATAATTTGATCTATATCATATATTTAATTATAATAATATTAGTATGTTATTATTCTAATTGTAGATTTATTTATAAAACCATAGTTTGCTAATTATATATTAAGTATATAATGGTCAATCTCTTTTGATAAAAAAAACATAAAAGAGCTACATGTACAATAATATAATTTAAAATACAAGCACCTACATTATATAATATTATATAATGATACTTTAATTATTTTGTCACTACTACTCTTACTAAACAAATTAAGAGTTGCATATAAAATAATCTTTACTTAATCATGTAATATAGACATTAAGTAAGCCTATTATTATATTACATGCATAATAATGTATAATAAGCTATACATATATATATATATACCTAATTATAAAGACATGTATTAATCTAATAAAATATATGAAGTTAAAAAATTATAATTATAATTAACTGAAATTACACTAATTACACTTACCATGTTACTAGATATATCTATTCTTGACAAATTAAATTAAAGATCTAATTTAGATTAACTAAATAACATAAGTACTTTACACGTGTTTTATTACCAGAGAAGGTAAAATGAATAGAGGAAAAAGTAGAGGAAAGGAAGAAGAAGAAGAAGAAGAAGGAGAAGAAGAAGAAGAGAAGGAAAGGGAGGGAGGCTAACCTCGGCCGTAGCGGCGGCGGCAGCAACGGCGACGACAACGACAGCGGCAGGCTAGCATCGATAAGCGAAGGAGAGAAAGAGAGAGCTCGAGAGAGAGAGAGGTGATTGGGAGAGAGAGGAGGGTAAGAGAGAGAGAGAGTGAGTCTTTAGAGAGAGAGAGAGAGCTATAAAGAGAGACGGTGAGGGTGGTGTTGTGGCGGCGATGGTAGCGACGGTGGCGGTAGGCCAGCGTCGGCAAGAAAATATGTAAGAGAAAGATAGAGAGAGAGAGAGAGAGAAAGAGAGGGAGAGAGAGAGAATATGTGAGAGAGAAAGAGAGAGAGAGAGAGATATATAAAGAGACAAAGGGAAGGCGGTGGAGGAGGCAGCTGCGGCGGCGCCGAGCCTGCCGCAACCAGCTGGCTCGGTTATGGGCGCACGTGGCGCCCTCAAAATGCGCCCACTATTTGCATGGCATCAGCTCGTGCCATGCAACACCAAAACTTTTTTTTTCTTTGTCTCTTTTTTTTTTCTTTATACAACTTATTATACATTATTATTATTATTATTATTATTTATTATTATTTATTTATTTTTCTAGGTTATTATATTATTATTATTATTATTATTTTGGGTTACTACAAGTAGGACATAGAGCACGAACATCCGCTTGTATCTCCTCTCGCAACTCTGAAATAAATATACTCATCAATGTACGTTCAAGCCACGGTGGCTCACAATGACTACTAACTCTTTCAAACTCAGCTTGGTACTCTAATACGGTAGTCCTTTGAACCATCTTGTTTAATGTGGCAGTAAAATCTTTGTATGTCGTTATCCCAAATTTACGTATAATCCTCCTACAAAAATCAGCCCATCCGGTAAATCCACCATCACGAATAATCGATCTATACCAATGCAATACCGTTCCTTGGAAGTGAAAGCTTGCCATCTGAACTTTTGCATCTTCCACTGTACCTTGACAATCAAAATATTATTCAACTTGAAACACCCAATCCGTTGGATCACCGCCTTGGAATTTTGGAAAATCAAAACGTGCGCTTCTCCCCCGAATAGCATTATTACGTTTGCGAAAGATCCATGGTTCAGCTCTAAACCTTTGTGCATGTTAATCACCTTCTCTAAATCCTCGAGCACGTCCATCACCATCTCCATAGGGATCAAGCTCATCCTCATAGTATCAATCCTCCTCATCGACGAAGCGCACCGGTGCCTCACGCATCCCGAGTTCCACCACCGCCGGTCTTGGGTTTTATAACGAATGTGAGGAATGATGTGAAGGCATAGGTAGGAGGGGATCATTGACACTCATATCATGCACCTAGACCTGTGGGGTATCAGTTCGATGGGGTCCCACCGTTGGTCCTTCTTAAAACTCTGTTTGTCGTCGAGGAGATGACGAACCCAATCGATTCATGACATATTCCTTGAATTCATTGTGATCTTTTTGTAAGTTGTCAACTCTATGCAACAATGTTTGGAACATGTCTCTTAGTTCATCTATATTCGAACCCATAGACGTTGGCTGACTTGGTCCTACCGTGGTCGCTCCAAGGGAATTGGCCTCACGGCTAGGATCATCGTGCATTGAGTCCTCCCTTGTCGGTGTGCTCTCCATTGGTCTCCTTGTTGATGTCATCTTCCTTGTTTCAACCATTAATGGAGGTTTGAGGTTCGCTTGCTCTGATACCAATTGTTAGGCTCTAATACCAATTTGTTAAAGCTCGGATACCAAATTGATGGGATCTAGAACCAAAAGATCGGCTACAGAATAATTCCTTAAGATCTGAATTTATTGTAGTAAGCAGTCCGTGCAATCGTGGAAAAATATTCGTCAGATATTCTCCTGTAGTTATAAAATTACGAAACTAATTGGATTGGATCCGTATCTTCCTAATCTACAACTTTTGTATTTACGTCCTTCACAGATTAGAACTGTAGTAGGAACGAAAATACGGAATAACGTGGGTGATGGTGGTGGTGACGGGTGGAGTGGATGTTAGGGTTATAGATGGGTATAGAGATGAGGGTGGATTGTGGAAGTGATTAAGGGAAGTAGACGAAGGGAACAAAGTGGTCGAAATCCCAAAGAAGAGGGGTGGCTCGATAGTTGAAGGAGATTAGAAGCGAGGAGAACTCATCAATAAATTCCTACAATAAATTCACGACTGCGCAGACTGATTCCTACAATAAATTTAGATCTTAAGGAATTATTCCGTAGCCGATCTTTTGGTACAAGAACTCATCAAATTTGGTATCAGAGCTTATCAATTTGGCATCAGAGCTTATCAATTTGGTATCAGAGTCAGGCGAACCTCAGACCTTCATTAATGGTTGAAACAAGGAATATGACATCAACAAGGAGACCTATGGAGAGCACACTGACAAGGAAAGACTCAATCCACGATGACCCTAACCGTGAGGCCAATTCCTTTGGAGCGACCACTGCAGGACCGAGTCAACCAACCTCCATGGGTGCAAATATGGATAAACTTAGGGGCATGTTTCAAACATTATTGTATAGAGTTGACAACATGCAAAAGGATCATAATGAATTCAACGAATATATTGTGAATCGATTGGGTTCATCATCTCCTCGATGACGATTGGAGTTTCAAGAAGGACCAGCGGTGGGATCTCATCGAACCGATACCCCATAGGTCCAGGTGTGTCATATGATTCCTATGGAGATGGTGATGGACGTGCTCGAGGATTTAGAGTAGGTGATGGATGTGCACAAAGGTTTAAATCTAAACCAAGGATCTTTCGCGAACCCGACAACGCTATTCGAGGGAGAACTGTATGCTTGGACTTTCCAAAATTCCAAGGCAATGGTCCAACGGATTGGGTGTTTCAAGTTGAACAATATTTTAATTGTCAAGGTACAGTGGAAGATGCAAAAGTCTAAATGGCAAGTTTTCACCTCCAAGGAACGACGTTGCATTGGTATAGATCAGTTATTCGTGGTGGTGGATTTACTGGATAGGCTGAATTTTGTTAGAGTATTACACACAGATTTGGGATAGCGGCATATGAAGATTTTGCTGCCACATTAAGCAAGATGGTTTAGAGGACAACCGTATTGGAGTACCAAGCTGAGTTTGAAAGAGTTAGTAGTCATTGTGAGCCATCGTGGCCCGAACAGACATTGATGAGTACATTTATTTTAGGGCTGCGGGATGAGATACAAGCAGATGTTCGTGCTCTATGTCCGACTACTATTGAGGAGGCCGTCAGAATGGAACAAAAGCATAGGGCTCTAAAGATGGCAGCGAAAACTAATTGGGCAACCGAGATGGGCGGTTTGCACCTTGAATGCCGGCTAGAAATTCTACGGTTTCAAAAATAGCGGCTGTGAGTACTAGACCACGACCACCTTTGAGACCTTCTTCAGATGTTAGAGGAGGTACTAGATCCCACGTTCGAACTCTCACAGCTGCCCAAGTGGAGAAGCGAAGAGCGAAAGGCCTTTGCTTTCGATGTAATGAGCATTTCACCCCCGGTCATCGGTATTCTAAACCGATCGGGAATGTGATGCTTATCGATGGGGTTGAGGATGATGATGAGGTTGTTGATAATGGTGAGTGTCCAGAGGAGGCCCATGAGAAGGCTATTGTGGAGGATGTGGTAGAAGATATCCAAGCTGAAATATCAATGCATGCATATTCGGCTACTTCCGCGTCGAGGACGTTACGGATAGACGGACTCCTTAGAAAGTATTGTGTGCACATCCTTATCGATTTGGGGAGTATACACAAGTTTCTAGACTAGAGGTTAGTGAGGAGATTAGGTTTGGATGTCGAACCGGGATTTGATGTTGCTATTGAAGACAGCACAAAGCTTAGGGCGGAGAGCTTGTGTCGCCGGGTCGGTATACGAGTGCAAGGATACAACATTATTGTGAACTTGTACCTGTTGGTGCTGCGAGGAGTAGACATTGTCCTTGGTGCTCAGTGGTTACAGAGTTTGCGACCTGTCACATTTGATTTTTGGAGCATGTGGATGAAATATAAACAATGAAACAAAGATGTGCGGCTTGATGGTGTTCGGTCTTCGCCAATTCCTGCAATGCAGCCTATGGTGAGGCTGCCTTGTGAGTATGATTTGGCCTATCTTCTTTAGTTAGGACCAGCAGGAGATGAGTCTCAAAGGAGTTCAAGTACTACTATTGAATTGTCTAATTTATTACATAACTTTTCTGGACTGTCTGAGGAGCCACAGGAGTTGCCACCGAAGAGAGCGGCGAACCATCGCATAGAGATTGTACCTGGGGTTGCACTGGCAAACGTGAGGCCATATTGGTATCCACATATGCAAAAAGAAGTTATCTCAAAGATGGTAGCCGAGATGTTGGAGCAAGGTCTCATTTAACCAAGTCTGATACGATTCAGACTTCACCGTTGTCATCTCGAGCATAGATACACTTTAGAGGTGTCTTTGTTTCTTGTTTTAATGTTTAGTTTCTAAGAAAATAAGTTTTCTGTAAGTCACGTTCGAACGCGGGTGGAGTGCATTCGAACACGGTTGTGAACGCGGTTGTGAACGTGGTTGTGAGAGTGTGCATTGTGCGTTCGAACGCACTATGAATGCCTGCATCGCGTTTGCAAATACAGAGAAGTGGGAAACAAGTGCGTTCGATCATGCGTTCGAACGCATGGTAAAATTGTATTGTTTAGGATTAATTGTGAGTTGTTTGGTTAGCCTCTAAAAGGGATGTGGATGGCAACCATAGGTCATTATTGAAGAATTGAGTTTTGCCTTGCCTCCTTTGTCTTCTTCGCTCTCGTTCTCTCAATCTCCGGCGACGCCGCTTCTAACCTCCCTCGACTGGCCAATCACCCTAGACCCTTAGGGGTGGCCCTCTCCTCCCCCTTCTTCCAATCTATCCAACACTTGCCCTAACCCTTCTATCAACCATAAGTATTCCATCACCACTTTTCACCGGTGCCACCCCACAAACGCCAGTTTGCCTCCAACCACCATCATCTAGTGTCTCGTGCCTCCATCCACGGATCCTAAATAGACCATCCTAACGTTCGTCCACTAATCGGACGATATCTCGAGATCCCTATATCTGATTCGTCTAAAGCTTGATTTGTTGGAAATCTCTTTTCTGGGGCTACAACATATCCAAATTTCACATCGATCCGACGACAACATATTTCAGGATCTTATTATAAATTTCCATGCCAGATCTAGTCTAGATCAGAGAATTGGAAGAGATCGAACCATAGCCTAAGGGGAGATCGTATCAAAGTCATAGCTCATAGTCATCCCCTGTGCTATTGATGCAAAAAAGGGATGGGACATGGGTTTTTTTGTGTCAGCACAAAGGTTTAGACCTCAACCAAGGATCTTTCGCAAACCCAACAACGTTATTCGAGGGAGAACCGCATGTTTGGACTTTCCAAAATTCCAAGGTGGTGATCCAACAGATTGGGTGTTTCAAGTTGAACAATATTTTGATTGTCAAGGTACAATAGAAAATACAAAAGTCCAGATGGCAAGCTTTCACCTCCAAGGACCGGCATTGCATTGGTATAGATCGGTTATTCATGGTGGTGGATTTACCAGATAGGTTGATTTTTATAGGAAGATTACACACAGATTTAGGACAGCGGTATATGATGATTTTGCTACCACATTAAGCATGATAGTTCAAAAGACTACCGTATTGGAGTACCAAGCTGAGTTTGAAAGAGTTAGTAGTCGTTGTGAGCCATCGTGGCCCGAATAGACATTGATGAGTACATTTATTTCAGGGCTACGGGTAAAGATACAAGCGGATGTTCGTGCTCAATGTCTTACTACTCTTGAGGATGCCTTTGAGAAGGCCATGAGGATGGAACAAAAGCATAGGGCTCTAAGGATGGCAGCAAAAACCAATTGGGGCAACCGAGATGGTCAGTTTGTATCTAGAACGCTGGCTAAAAATTCTGTTGTTTTAAAAACAGCGGCTGCGAGCACTAGGCCACGACCACCTTTGAGACTTTGCTCAGATGTTAGAGGAGGCATTAGAATCCCCGTTCGAATTCTCACACCTGCCCAGGTGGAGGAGCGAAGAGCCTTTGCTTTCGATGTGATGAGCATTTCACCCCCGATCATCAGTGTTCTAAACCGATCGGGGGTGTGATGCTTATTGACGGTCTTGAGGAGGATGATGAGGTTGTTAATGATGAAGAGTGTCCAAAAGAGGTCCATGAGGTGATCGTTGAGGAGGGCGTGGAGGAAGATATCCAAGCTGAAATATCGATGCATACATATTCGGGTACTTCCGCGCCGAGGACGTTATGAGTGGACGGACTCGTTAGAAAGCACTGTGTGGACATCCTCATCGATTCGGGGAGTACACACAACTTTCTAGATGAGAGGTTAGTGAGGAGATTGAGTTTGGATACCGAACTAACTATCGGGTTTGACATTGCTATTGGAGACGGCACGGAGCTTAAGGCGGAGAGCATACGAACGCCTACATTAGGTTCGCAAATACAAAGAACGCAAAATGCGCATTCGAACGCGATCGACGAAAATCCACGGTTTCTAAGGTTAATAATTGCTATTTTTGAATTGTATGATGATATGATCACACCTCGGGCTATGGAGCTCTGATATTAAATTGATACGATCTCCCCTTAGGCTAAGATTCGATCTCTTCCAATTTCCTGATCTGGACTAGATCTGGCACGGAATTTTGAAATAAGATCTCGAAATATGCGGCCGTCGGATCGACGTGAAATTTTGATATGTCGTAGCCTCGTAAAAGAGCTTTCCAACAAATCAAGTTTCAAGCGAATCGGAGTTGGGGATCTCGAGATATCATTCGTTTAGTGGACGAACATTAGGATGGTCTATTTTGGATCCGTGGATGGAGGCACGAGATCCTAGGTAATGGTGATTGGTGGAGGACCGGCGTTAATGAGGTGGCACCGGTGAAAAGGTGGTGGTGGAAGGGTTATGGGTGATGGAAGGGTTAGGTCAAGTGTTGGATAGATTGGAAGAAGGGGGCCACCCCTAAGGGACAAGGGTGATTGGTCGGTCGAGGGAGGTTAGAAGCGGCGTCGCCGGGGATTGAGAGAACGGGAACGAAGAAGACGAAGGAGGCAAGGCAAAACTCAATCTCAATATTCAATAATCAATTCTCACTTTGGTTGCCATCCACATCCTTTTAAAGGCTAACCAACAACTCAAAATTAACCCTAAAAATACAATTTTCGCCGACCGCATTCAAACTCGCCCGACCGCGTTCGAACGCACGATCGAACGCGCCTCTCGGTATTTGCGAACGTGATGCAGGCGTTCACAGTGCGTTCGAACGCGGTCGTTCGAACGCACAGTGCACTCTCTTCACCCATGTTCACAACCCTGTTCACAAACCGCGTTCGAACTCACTCCATCCGCATTCGAACGAGACTTACAGAAAACTTATTTTAATGGAAATTAAACACTAAAACATGAAACAAAAACACTCCTAAAGTGAATCCATGCTCGAGACGACATCAGTGAAGTCCGAATCGTATCATTTGATTAACCTCTAAAGGTGTGGATGGCAACCAAGGAGTCATTATTGAATGAATTAAGTTTTGCCCTGGTCTTCTTCCTTCTTCTTCTTCTCTCTCATTCTCTCATTCTCCGGCATCGCTGCTTTTAGCCTCCCTCGACCGGCCACTCACCCCAGTCCCTTCGGGGCAGCCCAGTCCTCCTCCTTCTAATCTATCTATCACCTTGCCTGATATGATTTAGACTTCACCGACATCGTCTCGAGCATGGATTCACTTTAGGAGTGTTTTTATTTCATGTTTTAGTGTTTAATTTCCATTAAAATAAGTTTTCTATAAGTCGCGTTCAACGCGGGTGGAGTGAGTTCGAACGCGGTTGACGAAAATTGTATTTTTAGGATTAATTTTGAGTTGTTGGTTAGCCTATAAAAGGATGTGGAAGGCAACCAAAGTCATTATTGATTATTGATTATTGAGATTGAGTTTTGCCTTGCCTCCTTCGTCTTCTTCGCTCCCGTTCTCTCAATCCTTGGCGACGCCGCTTCTAATCTCCCTCGACCGGCCAATCACCCTAGTCCCTTTGGGGTGGCCCTCTTCTCCCCCTTCTTCCAATCTATCGAACACTTACCCTAACCCTTCCATCAACCATAACCCTTCCATCACCACTTTTTCACCGGTGCCACCCCATTAACGCCGGTCCACCTTCAACCACCATTACCTAGGATCACGTGCCTCCATCCACGGATCCAAAACAGATCATCCTGATGTTCGTCCACTAAACGGACGATATCTCGAGATCCCCAACCCCGATTCACCTTACACTTGATTTGTTGGAAAGCTCTTTTATGGGGCTACAACATATCCACATTTCACATCGATCCGACGACAACATATTTTGGAATCTTATTTTAAAGTTCCGTGCCAGATCTAGTCCAGATCTGAGAATCGGAAGAGATCGATCCTTAGCCCATAAGGAGAGATCGTATCAATTTGGTATCAGAGCTTATAGCCCGAGGCGTGATCGTATCATTTCCCTAACCCCTTTCATCATCCATAATCCTTCCATCTCCACTTACTCACTGGTGCCACCCCATTATCGCTAGTCTACCACCATCCATCAACACCTAGGATCTCGTGCCTCCATCCACGGATCCATAGACGGACTCCCTGATGTTCATCTACTTCTCGGATGATATCTCGAGATCCCACCGTTCGATTTTCCTAAAATTAGACTTGATGGAAAGCTCTTTTCTAGGGCTACAACATATCAAATTTTCACGTTTGATCCGATGGCTTCCATCTTCCGGGATCCATTGCCAAAGTTTTGTGCCAGATTCTATCCAGATTTGGAAACAGAATAGGTTGAACCTTAGCCTAAAGGGAGATCGTATCAAGAGTGGTATCAAAGCGACCATTTCTCAGACACGCACTTCTGATGACAACCACCAGAGCCATGGCTGCACGGCAAAACGAGGAGGAAGAGATCTCCCCAATAGAAGAGGGGGAGACGGTTGCGAGAACTTCCACCAGCAAAACCGCCCGACCAAATCTAAATACCAAAGACCCTAGCATTCAAGCAATGATTGGGTCTCTTTCCGAGCAAATGGTCATCAATAACCAGATGATGATGGAGATGATGGGGGAAATATGAGTGATAAAAGAAGCCATGGCGAACGGCAATGCACCAACGACCCCACGATACGAGTCCACCCCCATGAACCCTGTAATAAACCAAGGTAAAAAAAATCTTCACTGCATGGCACGACAGCTTCATGCCATGCAGTGGCAGTTGGGATGGGCGCCACACCCCCTAAGCACTAGCTCGACCAACCTAGCCGAGCCAGCTAGCGCAGTGGGCCCCTACCGCCGCCGCCACAGCCTCCCTCCGCACCACCTCTCTCCCTTTTCTTCCTCTCTCTCTCTCATTTTCTCTTTCGGGCTCTCTCTTACCTTTCTCTCTTTCTCCCTCTTCCAAACACTCTTTCTCTCTCTCTCAACCCGCTACCACCGACACTCTGTCGGCCAGCCGTCGCCACCTCCATTATCACCGGTGAGCCTCCCTACTTCTCTTCCTCTTTCTCTCTCTCTCTCTCTCTATCTATCTATCTCTTTTTATCTCTTTGTCGGCTTTCTCTCATGACCGTCGGAGGATTGAGCCTTCGGGGAGAGGCTGGCCGCTGAGTGGCCACCAGCGGCCGCACCCCTCCCCCACGGCCTAACCCTCTTTTTCCTTCCGCTTTCTTCTTCTTCTTCTTCTTCTTCTTCTTCTCCTCCTCCTCCTCCTCCTCCTTCCCTTCTTTCCTCTTAGACTACACAGGGCAAGGCACTGGGCTCGGCCCAGCGCTCTGTATAGTTTATGTGTATATATATATATATATATATATATATATATATATATGCACATTTCTATTTCTAATTATATTTGAGTATGTTATTAGTTATTCAATTAGTTTAGTTAATTTAATGCATTTAATTTGTATAAATTAAATATAATTATATCATAGTTATTAAATAATTCTAATTATATCATGTTTAGCAAAACACCTGCAATATAAATTACTATTTTAATCCTAGGTAGGTAATAGTAATTATTAGGGTTATGTAAGTATATTCTTACGTAATTATTTGCAGTAACATAATTCTTATTTTCTTAATTATCAAGGAGAATAATAGGCAGATAATTATGTTTTAAATACACTATTTGAAAAACCCCTAGACACACGTATGTATCTAACCTCTAGGCAATGATACTTCTCGTTCACTTAAGTAAAAGTCGGAAGAAATATTAAAAACGAAAGTAGAGATGAACGCCAAGATTTTAACGTGGAAAACCCAAACGGGAAAAAAACCACGGATCCAAACTCGGATCAAAACCAATCACTATGATAGTAGCAGTTACAAGACTGACTCACAAAACAACCCGTCGATCCAAACGACTTTGTTCCTCTCAGTCTTGATCGCTAGAACCCACGATTCACTGCTTCTTGTGATTGAAGTCCAATCTCAGTAACCCTCGAGATTGATCTTTCATCTAGATAGCCCTTAAGACGAAAGATTAAGATTTGTAGATGCGAAGGGCCTTGTTTGTTGAAGAACCGATGTAGCCTCCAAAAAGTCTCCTTGAATAATCTTCTTCAACCACCCTAGGTTAGGGCAACACTATCCTTATATATGATCTCCAAGATAGAGCCAAATCCAAGTCATATTCGTACTCACGAAAATCCAATAAATTGCAAACTTCATATGTGCGTTCGAACGCGGCCCGAGTGCGTTCGAACGACCTAACTTAATCTCAGGTGCGTTCGAACGGGCCCAAGTGCGTTCGAACGCGACAACTTGAATTCTTCAGGTTGCGTTCGAACGCGTTTGTGAACGCTGCTCTCGGTCTGTGTGAACGCAGTACCCGCGTTCGAACGCGTTTGTGAACGCGGCTCTCTGTCTATGTGAACGCAGTGCCCGCGTTCGAACGCGTTTGTGAACGTGGCTCTCTGTCTGTGTGAACGTAGTGCCCGCGTTCGAACGCGCTTGTGAACGCGGCTCTCTGTCTGTGTGAACGCAGTGCCCGCGTTCGAACGCGCTTGTGAACGCGGCTCTCTGTCTGTGTGAACGCAGATTTCGCGTTCGAACGCGTTTGTGAACGCAGTGAGAACGCGAGGCTTTTCTCCAATGATCTTGCAATTCTTCACACCAGTGATATTCTAGACTTGTGTAAAGCTCAAATACATGAAAGAATACACTTAGAATATTTTGTACAAAATTGCCAATAAATAAAAAACCTAACACTATTAAATAATATAATTATGGTTAATAAATAACGAAACAAATATAGAAATAAAGAGTACATAATTACAATAAGAAACTATCTTTTTGTCAGGTTAATTTTAATTAATAGAAAAACTGATATATTTGTTATAAATAATTTCAGATCCCAACCCCCCTGTGCAAGACCCCGTGGACTTAGCTATCGAGGCTTGATCGTTATCGTAGCAGCATGAACGAGTGGTGGTTTGGTATTTGTAGTGGGGTGAGTAGTCTTATCCCCTAGGCGCCTTTCTCAAATTAGGATATATTATATATTATGTATATGCATGTTTTGGCCTCCAACATGATTATATGACTTTATTTAGAGATGATTTTAGCCAAGCATATTTTATCATGCATATAATTAGGATGATCTTGGATATGAGTATGATGATGATATATATAGAGATGATTGGAGATGATTATACTGTTATGATTTTATACCGAGATGATCTCTAGTACGAGTGTGCATGTGAAAGACTAGCAGAAGTATGCATATGTGAGATACATCGTTAGAGACTGCATTGCATCATTTTTTTCTCTTGATTCCTATTCCACCTAAATTCTTATTATACATTGACTTATTATCGTACTGGATATATGCATATGATCTGTTATTTAGAAGGAAAGCATGAAATGTGATTGATAGGATAGTTTATTGAAAGCGTGAGGATACCCGAGTGGGCGCGAGTGTTAGGACGCGCTTGGTGAATGATTGATCGCTCGACATAGTCGCAATCTTGTTGGCCCTATGTCCGAGGTCGTTAGTCTGTATGCGCAGCAGACATTCGGACACATGTCGTTCGCTAGGGCATATGTGGCGAGTTATCCTCACGAGGTTTCTATCAGCTAAAAGGGTGCCCGGTCTAGATGGATGTTGATACCCTTAGTGGATGGCGAGGTATGATTATATTTGAGATACTCCTTGTGGATGACAGAGTATGCTCTAAGCCTTCGGGCATGATGTTGAGGCTGAGTACCGGGTGTTGACTGTGCACAGTAGTCTAGTATGATGATATTATACCGAGATGTCGGTGATGATCGTGATGTTGAGAAATGCATATGATTTCATTATTATCTGACATACCTGATTATTGAGTGGTCAATATACATCATATATGATTGCATTTGATATCATAGCATTGTCATGGTCGGCATGTGTCATATATCATATTTGAGAGAGAGAGTTATAATGATCATATGACATGGTGACCTGTTTATTCACTGTCGAGGATTATGTATTTTTATCAGTTATGACATGTTATCTATATTTCATTTATGTATTATTGAGGACACATTATTTACTCATTCATGACATGATACTCTTTCTGATTCATATTATCCAGTACTTGATTTACTCTCTGTTTGGCATCACTGATTCGGGATAAGGTCTATTCACTGAGCCTTTAGCTCATGACTCTCTTGTTTTCTCCTTTCCAAAAACCGAGGTGAACGAGAGGAGCAGGATACTCCCTTAGAGGTATTACCGATGAGTAAGAAGTAGAGTGTGGTTAGTGTTATATGCTAGATGAGTTATCTTATCTGATGTTCTAGTGGACATCCTCCAAAGTGTGTCTGTATCCTTGTCTTATATTTTTGCAGGTGACATTGTACTTGTATAATTATGTATATACTACTGTTGTGTATATGTAGTTGTGAAAAGCTCTTGATGATGTGGGCCTGTGTAGGTCCCATGTAGGGTTATTTGTATGCTGTTGACAGTTAGACTTGAGTTATTCTTAGTTTAGATATTGTGGATAAAATTATGATGTTGCTACAGGTTTATTTGATTGTCAGTATCTAACCAAATGGTTAGGTGCTATGCACGTGCCGTGTGGGCACGTGCCATGCACGTGTTTAGAGTTTGGGTATTACATTCCCACCGCCACCGATTCAGAATTTGCACCAACAAGAACCTCTACTGCCACCACCCTATAGGTAGAGACAAGCAAGGATGGTTCCACCAGGCCCAGTTATGGGTGAGCCCATCAGACGAGCGAACCAAAATGGAGATCGTCTTGGAGATCTAGATCCTTAGGCGGGGCAATACAAACTGAAACCGCGTCGAGTTAACCAAAACCAAATAAGGGATCACCAACCATTCATGGTGCATCCTCCTTCGGTTAGACAAGGACTTGGATATGATGTGGATTGAGACAACACTATCCATGGGCAAATCCTGTGTCTCGAATTTTCTAAGTTCAAAGGTGGTGACCCGATCAATTGGTTGTATAGGGCGGAACAATTCTTCGCATACTAGGGTACAGTGGAAGAAAATAAGGTGACGCTTGCGAGTTTCCACATTGAAGATGTGGCACTTCATCGGTTTCGAGCAGCCAATGCCCATGAGATGATTAAAACTTGGGCCGATTTCTGCACTAATATCATGCGTCAATTTAGAGCGTCGAGGTATGAAGACTTCGATGCTCTCCTCTCAAAGACGGTGCAAAGGACCACGGTTAGGGCATACCAAGAAGAATTTGAGAGGATAAGTAGACGTTGCCAACCTCCCTGGATGGATCAACAACTTCGCAGCACCTTCATCTCCGGGTTGCGGGGAGACATACAAGCTATCGTGAGGGCTTTAAAGACTATAACCTTAAAGGAGGCCTTCGAAGATGTAGTACTCATGGAAAACAAACATCAAGCTATAAAGATACACCTCAAATAGAACTGGACGAGCCAAGAAAGCCGCAATCCGGTTTGGCCTACCATAGCAGTAGGAAATGTTACCAGCGTACCAAGAGCCGCTGTTACAATTGTGCCTCCTCAAGCACCCCTGAAGCCCTCCTAAGATGTGAAGTATGCACCTAGAGGTCCGAGTCGAGCACTCACACCAACTCAAGTGGAGGAGCGAAGAGCCAAAGGCCTATGCTTTCGCTATGATGAGAAGTTTGTACTCAAACATCACTGCGTCAAACTGATGGGATCGGTGATGCTAATAGATAAATTAGAGGAGGCTGAGGATGAGATTGCAACTGAAGATGAGGGTGTGGCTGGACGGCAAGGAGGAGTAGCTGAGGATCAACCTATGGAGGACATGATGGCTGAAATCTCCCTCCATGCCTATTCCGAGATAGCCAAACCAAAGACTTTGCGGGTGAACGTGTAGTCAAGAAAACTATAGTGAGAATCTTGATCAACACCGGGTCCACCCATAGCTTTATTAACAAGAGGCTTCTTAGAAAGATTGGGCTCGAGTTGGAACCCACGAACGGGTTCGATGTGACGATTCGAGATGGCACCACCTTGTGAGCAGATTTTATTTGTGGAGGTGTGGAGTTGAAGGTGCAAGGCCAAACTTTCACTTAGATCTTTATCCATTGGCCTTGTGAGGTGCCGTCATTGTCTTGGGGGCTCAATGACTGCAAAGCTTGGGGCTCGTAATATTTGATTTTTCAAACCTCACACTTACATTTCGAAAGAATGGTCGAAGAGTGTTGCTGGATGGAAATCAACAAAGGCAAGGGCCGACGTTGCAACCGCTGTTGGGACTTCCATGTGTAGGGGACCGAGCTCTACTGCTACAAATGGCTATTGCTGAACCAGAACATCCACCATCAAGTGAAATACCCACTGACATAAGGAGCTACTATAGGAATTCAGGGATCTCTTTGAGGAGCCCCGAGGATTAGCACAGACCCGTCAACATGACCACCGCATTTAGATCATTCCAAGGGATGAACCAGCAAATGTTCAGCCGTATCAGTACCCAGATATACTTAGTTAGGATCTTTTCTTATTGCATTAGGTGTTTATTTTTATTAAAATAAAATTTCTATAGGTCGCGTTCGAATGCAGATGGAGTCGCGTTCGAACACCCTTGTGAACAGGCGTTTGAACACAGTCGGGCGAGTTCGAACGCCCGCGTTCAAACGACTGTGTCACGTTCGTGATATGATTCGGACTTCACCGACGTCGTCTCGAGCATGGATTCACTTTAGGGGTGTTTTTGTTTTCATGTTTTAGTGTTTAATTTCCATTCAAATAAGTTTTCTGTAAGTCGTGTTCGAACGCGGATGGAGTGAGTTCGAACGCGGTTTGTGAATGGGGTTGTGAACATGGGTGAAGAGAGTGCACTGTGCGTTTGAACGCACTGTGAACGCCTGCATCGCGTTTGCAAATACCAAGAGGGGCGTTCGAACGCCTACATCGCGTTCGCAAATCCAGAGGAGTGAACTCGGTGCGTTCAAACGCGGTGCGTTCGAATGCGCTCGGGCGAGTTCGAACGTGGTCGGGCGAGTTCGAACGCGGTCGGCGAAAATTGTATTATTAGGGTAAATTTTGAGTTGTTGGTTAGCCTTTAAAAGGATATGGATGGCAACCAAAGTCAGGATTGATTATTGAATATTGATCATATCAAGCTTGGTATCAGAGCTCCATAGCCCGAGGCATGATCATATCAAGCTTGGTATCAGAGCCACCATTCCTCAGACAAGCTCTTCCTATGACGACCACTAGATCCATGGCTGCATGGCGAGATAATGAAGAAGAGATTCTCCCAATAGAGGAGAGAGAAACGGTTGCAGGGACTTCCACCCACGGAACTGCCCGATCTAATCGGAATACGGAAGAACCTAGCGTTCAAGCCGTGTTGGGGTCTCTTTCCGAGCAAATGGCCATCAATAATCAAATGATGATGGAGATGATGCGGGAACTATGGGCGACAAGGGAAGCAATGGTGAACGGGAACGCACCCTCGACCCCACGACGCGAGTCCACCCCCTTGAACCCACCGCCATCGGTTCAGCCTTTGCAACCACAAGAGTCGTTGCTACCTATGGGCAGAGGCAAGCAAGGATGGTTACACCAAGTCCAGTTGCGGGTGAACCCATCCGACGAGCAAACCACTATGGAGACCACCTTGGAGATCAAGATCCGTGGGCGGGTCAACACGATCCGAAACCACGACGAGTTAATCAAAATCGAAGGAGGGATCATCAACCCTTCGTGGTGCATCCTCCCCCGATTAGACAAGGACTTGGACATGATCTGGAACGAGACAACGGCATCCGTGGACAAGTCGTGCGTCTCGAATTCCCCAAGTTCAAAGGTGGCGATCCGATCGATTAGTTGTATAGGGCAGAGCAATTCTTTGCATACCAAGGTACGGCGGAAGAATACAAGGTGACGCTTGCGAGCTTCCATCGAAACTTGGGCTGAATTTTGCGCCGATATCACACGGCGATTTGGAGCATCGGGGTATGAAGACTTTGATGCTCTCCTCTCAAAGACCATGCAAAAGACTACGGTTGGGGCATACCAAGAAGAATTTGAGAGGATTAGTAGCCGATGTCATCCACCATGGATGGATCAGCAACTTCGCAGCACCTTCATCTCCAGGCTGCGGGGTGACATACAAGCCGATGTGAGGGCTTTAAGACCTAGAACCATGAAGGAGGCCTTCGAGGATGCAGTGCTTATGGAAGACAAACATAGGGCCATGAAAATACACCTGAAACAGAGTTGGACGAGCCAAGGAAGCCGCAATCAATCCCAACCATAACGGCAGGAAACATCACCGGAGTACCAAGAGTTGTTTCTATAGTGGTACCTCCTCGAGCACCCTTGAAGCCATCCCAAGATGTGAAGTATGCACCTAGAGGTCCGGGACGAGCACTCACACCTACCCAAGTAGAAGAAAGAAGGGCCAAGGGCCTATGCTTCCGTTGTGATGAGAGGTTTGCACACAGGCATCGCTGCGCTAAACCGATGGGATCGGTGATGCTAATCGATGGATTGGAGGAAGCTGAGGATGAGTTTGCAGCTAAAAGTGCAGATGTGGCTGGACATCAAGGAGAAGAAGCTGAGGAGCAACCCGTGGAGGACATGATAGCCGAAATATCCCTCCACGCCTATTCGGGGACAGCTGCGCCAAAGACCTTGCGGGTGAACGGTATAGTCAAGAAAACCACAGTGAGAATCTTGATTGACACCGGGTCCACCCACAACTTCATTGACAAGAGGCTCCTTAGGAAGATTGGGCTAGAGTCGGAACCCACGGAAGAGTTCGATGTGACGATCGGAGATGGCGCCACATTGTGAGAAGATTTTATTTGTGGAGGTGTGGAATTGAAGGTGCAAGGCCAAACCTTCACATTGGATCTTTATCCGTTGGCCTTACGAGGTGCCGAAATTATTTTGGGGACTCAATGGCTTCAAAGCTTGGGGCCCGTAATATTTGATTTCTCAAACCTCACACTGACATTTCAGAGGAATGGACGAAGGGTGCTGCTGGACGGAAATCGACCGCGCCAAGGGCCGACATTGCAACCACTTGTGGGTTTTCCTTGTGCAGGGGACCGAGCTCTACTATTGCAAATGGTTGTTGCTGAACTAGAACATCCACCACCAAGGGAAGTAGCCTCTGACATGGAAGAGCTACTATAGGAGTTTCAGGATCTCTTCAAGGAACCCCAAGGACTACCGCCGAACCGTCGTCATGACCATCGCATCCAAATCATTCCAGGGGCTGAACCTGCAAATGTCCGGCCCTATCGGTACCCGCATGTCCAGAAGGAAGAGATCAGTAAATTGGTGAAGGAAATGCTCGAGCAAGGGATTATTCAACCAAGTAGAAGTGCCTACTCATCGCCGGTGCTGCTGGTTCAGAAGAAAGACCGGAGTTGGCGGTTTTGCGTTGACTACCAAGCCTTGAATACAATTACTGTCAAGGACCGGTATCCAATACCCATGATCGAGGATTTGCTGGATGAGCTCACAGGGTCGGCCTACTTCAGCAAACTTGACTTAAGAGCGGGATACCATCAAATCTGAGTCGACCCTGAAGATGTACACAAAACGGCGTTCCGAACTCACGATGGCCACTATGAGTTCCGAGTCATGCCGTTTGGGCTCACCAATGCACCGGCCACCTTCCAAGGGCTGATGAATGACCTCTTCTGCCCACTCTTGCGTCGGTATGTGCTCGTCTTCTTTGACGATATTCTAGTATACATTAGGAATTGGAATGAGCACTTGCGGCACGTACGGGAGGTATTAAATATCTTGCGACAAAACCAGTTAAAAGTCAAGATGAGCAAGTGTCTTTGGGGAGAGTCACGAGTGGAGTACTTGGGGTATATAATCTCTGCAAAAGGAGTGGAAGCCGACCCAAGCAAGATCAAGAATATGGTGGATTGGCCGATTCCTACTAATCAGAGGGAATTGAGGGGATTACTTGGATTGACAGGGTACTACCGGCGATTCGTTGCCAACTATGGCAAAATTGCTGCCCTGCTGACCTCCTTACTCAGAAAAGGTGGGTTTCAATGGACGGGCAAAGCAATGGAGGCCTTCGAAGCCTTGAAGACAGCTATGTCTACCGCTCTGGTTCTAGCACTACCAGATTTCGGCAAGCCGTTTGTGATGGAGTGCGACGCTTCGGGTGAGGGCATTGGAGCAGTTTTGTTGCACGAAGGCAGACCCGTGGCATATATGAGCAAAGCATTATCAAATCAGTCGCGACAACTATCCATCTACGAGCGCGAAATGCTAGCGATTCTACACGCCGTCACCAAATGGCGACCCTACTTGATTGGCCAATGGTTTACTATCCGCACGGACCAGCGTAGCTTACCCTACTTCATGGAGCAACGTGTGCACACCCCAGCCCAACAACGGTGGGTCACGAAACTCCTTGGGTATGACTACGAATTAGTCTACAAAAAGGGGATTGAGAATTGAGCCGTCGATGCTCTTTCGCGCCAACCGGACACAAGTGAGCTTGCCTCATTTTCAGCACCAGTATTTCCTATATCTTCAGATATGTGGGGAGCCAATGCAGAAGATCATACCATGGAGGAACTTGAGTCAGAGTTCAAAGATCGCTTCACAAACTTCAAACCTTGAGGACAAGGTTGCGGAAGCATGGTAGATTGATACGATTCGGACTTCATCGACGTCGTCTCGAGCATGGATTCACTTTAGGGGTGTTTTTGTTTCATGTTTTAGTGTTTAATTTCTATTAAAATAAGTTTTCTGTAAGTCACGTTCGAACGCGGATGCAGTGAGTTTGAACGCGGTTTGTGAACGGGTTGTGAACGTGGGTGGAGAGAGTGCACTGTGCGTTCGAACGCACTGTGAATGCCTGCATCGTGTTTGCAAATACCGAGAGGGGCGTTCGATCGCGTGTTCGAATGCCTGCATCGCGTTCGCAAATCCAGAGGAGTGACCACGTTCAAATGCGATCGGGCGAGTTCGAACGCGGTCGGCGAAAATTGTATTATTAGGGTTAATTTTGAGTTGTTGGTTAGCCTTTAAAAGGATGTGGATGGCAACCAAAGTCAGGATTGATTATTGAATATTGAGATTGAGTTTTGCCTTGCCTCCTTGGTCTTCTTCGCTCTCGTTCTCTCAATTCCCGGCGACGCTGCTTCTAACCTCCCTCGACCGGCCAATCACCCTAGTCCCTTAGGGGCGGCCCTCTCCTCCCCCTTCTTCCAATCTATCCAACACTTGCCCTAACCCTTCCATCAACCATAACCCTTCCACCACCACTTTTTATCGGTGCCACCCCATTAACATCGGTCCACCTTCAACCACCATTACTTAGGATCACGTGCCTCCATCCACGGATCCGACAGCGGCATATTTTGGGATCTTATTTGAAAGTTCCGTGCTAGATCTAGTGCAGAACGGAGTTTCAAGAAGGACCAGTGATGGGACCCTATAGAGCCGATACCCCATAGGTCCAAATGCGTCATATAAGTGTCAATGATCCCCTCCTACCTATGCCTTCACATCATCCCCCACCTCCATTACAAAAGCCAAGACTGGCGACGGTGGAACCCGAGAGGCACCCGAGAGGCACACGCTGAATCAAGGATCTTTTGCAAACCCGATAATACTATTCAGGGGAGAACCACACGCTTGGACTTCCCAAAATTCCAAGGCGGTGATCCAATGGATTGGGTGTTTCAAGTTGAATAATATTTTGATTGTTAAGGTACGGCAGAAGATGCAAAAGTCTAGATGGAAACCTTTCACCTCCAATGAATGGCATTGCATTGGTATAGATCGATTATTCGTGGCGGTGGATTTATCGGATGGGCTGATTTTTGTAGGAGGATTATACGCAAATTTGGGACGGCGACATATGAAGATTTTACTGCCACATTAAGCAAAATGGTTCAAAGGACTACCATATTAGAGTACCAAGCTGAGTTTGAAAGAGTTAGTAGTTGTTGTGAGCCACCGTGGCCGAACGTATATTGATGAGTACATTTATTTCAGGGCTATGAGAGGAGATACAAGCGGATGTTTGTGCTCTATATCCTCCAATTCAACATCATTATGGACTTGTATCTATAGGCGCTACGAGGAGCGAACATTGTCCTTGGGGCTCAGTGGTTACAAAGTTTGGGACCCGTCACATTTGATTTCCGGAGCATGTGAATGAAATTTAAACAAGGAAACAAAGATGTGTGGCTTGATGGTGTTTAGACTTCGCTGATTCCTATGATGTAGCTTATGGTAGGGCTACTTGGTGCGTATGATTTGGCCTATCTTCTTCAATTAGGACCAATAGGAGTTGAGCCTCAGACGAGCTTAGGTACTACCATTGAATTGTCTAATTTATTAGATAACTTTTCTGGACTGTTTGAGGAGTCGTAGGAGTAGCCATCGAGAAGAGCGGCGGACCATCGTATAGAGATTATACCCGGGGCTGCACCGACAAACGTGAGACCATATCGGTATCCACATGTGTAAAAACAAGTTATATTAAAGATAGTAGCTGAGATATTAAAGTAAGGCCTCATATAACCAAGTCATAGCTCATACTCATCCCCCATACTTTTGGTGCGAAAAATGGACGGGACATAGCATTTCTGTGTCGACTATCGAGCACTAAACACTATTCTCGTTATCGAGGAGTTGCTGGACGAGCTTGCAGGGATGACTATATTTAGTAAGCTTGACTTGAGGGCCTGGTATCATCAAATTAGAGTTCACCCGACGGATGTGCACAAAACTGCATTTCAGACTCCAGACGAGCATTACGAGTTCTGAGTGATGCCTTTTCGTCTCCCCAATGCTCCAACTACCTTCCAAGGCCTCATGAATGATATATTTCAGCCTCTCTTGCGAAGGTATGTCTTGGTATTTGACGATATTTTGATGTATAGCAGGACTGAATTGGAGCATTGGCGGCATTTGGAGGACATGCTGAATTTGTTGGAGCAAAACCAATTGAAGATCAAGAAGTCAAAGTGCCTATGGGGAGTACCAAAGGTGGAGTATTTAGGCCACATCATTTCAGCAAATGGTGTAGCGGTGGATCCACAAAAGGTTACATGTATGATCGCTTGGCCTATTTCTACTACTACCACCAGATTAAGAGGATTTTTGAGGCTGACTGGCTATTATCATTAATTCATCACCGGATATGGCAAGATCGTTGCTCCTCTCACTTCGTTGTTGAAGAAGGATTCTTTTAGATTGACGGATGAAGCCACTTCAGCTTTTGAAAATTTGAAAGCAGCAATGACGACAACACTCGTTCTAGCGCTACCGAACTTCATCAAAGAATTCATTGTTGAATGTGATGTATCAGGTGTTGGCATAGGAGCTGTACTAATGTAGGAAGGACGTCCCATTGCCTTTCTTAATAAGGCTTTATAACAAAAATCTCAGCAATTATCGACTTATGAAAGAGAGATGTTGGCAATTCTGCACGCGGTGACAAAGTGGAGGCCTGATTTGATCGATAGACGATTCCTTATTCGAACCGATCAAAGGAGCCTTCCATACTTTATGGGACAGCACATACACACTCCGACACAACAACGATGGATCACAAAATTGCTGGGGTATGATTATGAAATTCAATACAAAAAGGGAACAGAAAATAGAGCGAAGGATGCACTATCGTGCCAACCTGATACTGTTGAGCTTGCAGCCTATTCATCTCCTACCTTTCCCTTCCTTGATGAGCTGAGGTATGCATGTACATCTGACCTACATATTTTAAAATTGTTGTAGGAGGTAATGGATGATCCGGAGCGCCATCTCGAGTTGGAGAATCGAGGCAGTTTGCTGCTGGACCACGGATGCATTCGAGTGCCCGCAAATGACGGATTGCGACAGAAATTGTTAGAGCACTTTCACCAAATTCCAGAGGCTGGTCATGAGGGTGTCTTGAGGACTTATAGGAGGATATCTCAGAGTTGCACGTGGACTTAGCACTGATGGATAGAGACACCACATTGATGAGGTTGCGTGCTCATCTTAAACTTGCTCAAAATTGTATGAAGCAAGTTTATGATCGTAGCCATAGGGAGTAGGAATTCGACATCGACAGTTGGGTGTTTATGAGGGTGCAACCGTATCGATAGGTGACCTTACGTCTGATGCGAACCCAAAAGTTAGCACATCGCTACTTTGGTCAGTTTCGGGTGTTGGAGCATATTGGTCTGGTTGCATATCGTTTGGAGATGCCGGAGGGGTCGAGACTGCACCCTGTCTTTCATGTTTCATTGTTGAGAGAGCATATTGAAGATCATGAGATTGTTGGATCAGTTCTACCAGAGCCATTGGAGGAGATAGAGATCGTAGAGCCAGTTCGAGTACTTGCTAGACGCCAATGACGACATGATACCAGATTCGAGATGGAGATTCTAGTTGAGTGGCTTGGCAAGCCATCTGATGAGGCGACATGGGAGTTAGAGATTAATATCTTGGAGCGTTTCCCTAACTTTTCACCTTGAGGGCAAGGTGGGGGAAGCGTGGTGAGCTGATACACTTAGTTAAGATCTTTTCTTATTGCATTAGGTATTTGTTTTTATTAAAATAAAATTCCTGTATGTCGTGTTTGACCGCAGGTGGAGTCGCGTTCGAACGCCTTTGTGAACGCCAGCGTTCGAACACGGTCGGGCAAACTAACCCAACTGCGTTCGAACACCTGTGTCGCCTTCGCAAATCCAGAGAAGGGGCTTTTTTTAGTGTGTTTAAACACGATTGAGTGCGTTCGAATGCGATTGATGGAAATCCTCTAGAATTAGGGTTTCATATTGTTTTAGGACTTGTTGGCTAGCCTTTATAAATATGTGGATGGCAGCCAATTTCATAATGTTATTGGATTCTTGATTTCTTGTCTCCTATCTTCTCTCTAGACTCCTCCCTCCTCCCTCATCACCATCCTTTCACATCTACCGTTGGCAAGGTTTCTCCTCGCTTCTAATCACCCTCGTCTATCGAGTCACCCCTCTTCTTTGGGATCTCGACCACTTCGTTCCCTTTGTCTACTTCTTTTAATCACTTCCACAATCCACTCTCATCTCCATACTTATCCATAACCCTAATATCCACTCCACCCATCACCACCACTATCACCCACATTATTCCGTATTTTCGTCTCTGCTATAGTTCAAATCTGGAAAGGGCATAAATACGAAGTTATGGATCCAACCCAATTAGTTTCGTAATTTTCTGACTACTGTAGAATATCTGACGAATATTTTCCCATAGTTGCGCAAACTGATTCCTGTAATGAATTCAGATCTTAAAAGAATCTTAGCGTAGCCTATCTTTGGTTCCAGAACTCATTAAATTGGTATCAGAGCCTATCAAATTGGTATCAGAGCCTAACATACTCATATGTCTAGAAGGAGGAGATCAGCAAATTGGTGGTAGAGATGCTAGAACAAGGGATCATTCAACCGAGTAGGAGTGCCTATTCATCATCGGTGTTGCTTGTTCGAAAGAAAAATAGGAGATGGTAGTTTTGCATTGACTACTGAGCCTTTAATGCGATCACCGTCAAAGACCGGTACCCAATACCGGTAATCAAGGAGCTGCTGGACGAACTTACAGGGTCGACCTACTTTAGCAAGCTTAACTTAAGAGCAGGGTACCATCAAATCCTAGTCGACCCAGAAGATGTGCACAAAACAGCATTTCGGACTCACGATGGCCACTACGAATTTCGAGTCATGCCATTTGGACTTACCAACGCACCGGTGACATTCCAAGGGCTGATGAATGACCTTTTACGTCCGCTCTTGCATCGATATGTGCTCGTCTTCTCTGACGATATTTTAATGTATAGCAGGAATTGGAGAAAAAACTTGCAGCAAGCCCTTGGAATGCAACGCTTCGGTTGAAGGCATTAGAGCTATTTTGATGCAAGAGGGCAGGCTCATGGCATATATAAGCAAGGCATTGTCGAACCAGTCATGACAGCCATCCACCTATGAGCACAAAATGCTAGCAATTCTACACGCCATCACCAAATGGCGACCCTACTTGATTGGCCAACGGTTTACTATCCGCACGGATCAGTGTAGCTTACCCTACTTCATGGAGTAGCGTGTGCACACCCCGGCACAACAACGGTGGATCACAAAACTCCTTGGGTATGACTACCCGTCCATTTGAGGATGAAAGGTAGAACTCATCCAGAAGGTAGTCCCCTGGAGCTCAAAAAATTTCTGCCAAAATTGACTCACAAATATAGGATCACGATCTAAAATAATTGATTTTGTCATACCATGCATCTTAGCCACGTCACGCACATGAACCTCCGCAACCTTCTTTGCCGTGTAAGGATGCGCCAAAGCTGAAAAATGTGCATACTTATTGAGGGGATCTATCACCACCAATATCACGGAATGTCTTTGGGCCTTGGGTAGACCATCATTAAAATCTTTGGCGACATCCTCCCAAACCTTTGTTGGAATCGGAAGCGACTGAAGCAATCCAGCAGGTTTTGCCGACTCTGTCATTGCCCTTTGGCACACTTTACAAGCCTTGACATAGGCCTGTACATCTTTCTTCATCCCAGCCCATATGCAACTCTAACTCAATCATTTGTACATGCACAACACCTCTTCATATCCAGCCATAGGGGAGTCATGAAAGTGGCGTATCAACTCCAAGCACAAATGATGGTCAGCTAGAACAATGATCTTATCCTTATCCACCAAGAGTCTGTCCTTCACCACCACTACGGCAAGGTCATCCATCATTTTCATGGTATCCAGATCATTCTTTTAGGCCTCCCATAGTTGCTGGAAAAAAAGAAAAATTGGCGCTGAAATTACCGCCAACTCGGTTGGATTCGGGCATCTAGATAAGGCGTCGACAGCGCTGTTTTCAGTCCCCTTTTTATACACCAACTTATAGTCATATTCAAGTAGCTTAGACACCCACCTTTGTTGTGCTAGTGTGTGTATGCGCTGCCAAAGAAAGTATGGCAAACTCCTTTGATCAGTGTGAATCATGAAGCGTCGCCCGATGAGATAAGGCCTCCGCTTGGTGATAGCATAAATGATGGCGAGAATCTCTCTTTCATAGATAGATAGCAGCTATGATTGCTCGGAAAGAGCCTTGTTCATGTCGGCCATGGGTCTGCCTTCTTGCATTAAAACAGCCCCCACACCGACTCCGGATGCATCGCACACAATGGTGAACGATTTGGTAAAATCTACTAAAGCAAGGACTGGGGCTGAGGTCATCGCCTTCTTCAAGGCTTCAAATGCTTCCCTTGCTTCGTTCGTCTATGAAAATGTACTCTTCCATAGCAAAGTTGTGAGGGGAGCCGCAACTTTGCCATAGTTCGCCACAAACCAGCGATAGTAGCCAGTTTAACCGAGGAAACCACGTAGCTCCTTGGTAGTATTTGGCAGCAGCCAATCCACCATGCTTTGGATCTTCTTAGGGTCAGCTTCCACGCCATCTTTAGATATGATGTGTCCCAGGTAGTCGACCCTTTGTTGCCCCCATGTACACATGGAGTCCTTTGCTTTCAACTCATATTGCCGTAGTAGGCCAAGTACCATCTGAAGATGTCCCAAATGCTCCTCCCATGTATAGCTGTATACCAATATATCATCAAAGAATATTAGCAGATATTGCCTCAAATGAGGCCTAAAGATATCATTCATTAAGCTCTGAAAGGTGGCGGGAGCTTTGGTAAAAGGCATAACGAGGAACTCATAGTGCCCATCATAAGTTCTTAACGCTGTCTTTTGTACATTGGATGGTTCGACTCTGATATGAACGTACCCAGCCCTCAAATCTAACTTTGAGAAATAACAAACCCACCAATTCATCCAACAACTCATCAATCACCGATATGGGGTACTGGTCTTTGATGTTGATGGAATTGAGAGCTCGATAGTCTACACAAAACTACCACGAACCATTCTTCTTCCATATGAGTAAGACTGATGAAGAATAGGAGCTTTTACTTGGTCTTATCACCTTGCTGGACAACATCTCTTGGACCATCTTTATTATATCCTCCTTTTGGATGAATGGATAACCGTATGGCCTCACATTGGTTGGACCCGCACCGAGCATGATCTCGATACCATGTGGCTGCTGGAATACATCTTCAAATTCCTACAAAATAGCTTTTAAGTCTGTGGGTAAGTGTGTCGGATCATCCTCGTCTTTGGCCTCTTCGATAAGTTGCATGAGGAACCCATGGCACCTGAGTTTCAGCAACCCCTCTAGAGACTGTAGTGCCCCTATTGTTTCTATGTTTGATGTAGCTAGTAACTGGATCGGTTGGCCTTTATGACTGAACTCCATCATGGTGGTGAAGTTGAAGGTGACCGATCTAAGATTCCAAAGCCATTGCACCCTAAGCACCAAGTTGGCTCCTCGTAGAGCCAACAGATAAAAATCAATTCGGAAGACATGGCTCGGAATTTGTAGCTGGACCTTGTGGCATATGCCCTCCGTTCTCAACATGATACCATCTCCGATGATCAAATCAGAGCCGTTAGAAGGCTCCGACTCTAATCCCAACCAATTCACCATCCGTGAATCTACAAAATTGAGCATGTTTTGTAAATCAATAAGAATTAGTACTTTTTTCTTCTTAATCATATCTTTGACACGAAGAGTTTTTGAAGTCAACTCGCTAGCAAGAGAATGAAAAGAGAGTTCGACTTGAACTTCAAGCAGTTTGTCATCTTCGGTATGGCCCACTTCGTCCTCTTGCTGCTCCTCAAGATCTTCAATAAGATCATCCTCTATTATCTCTTCCATGAGCATGATGGTTGTGGGCTATTTGGCACATTTGTGACCTGGTGTGAAGCGCTCATTGTAATAGAAGCATAAACCCTTCGAGCGCCGATCTTCAACCTCCGCTGGTGTGAGGCATCGTCATATCACTTGTGGCTATCCCCTAGGGTTAGGGACTATCCGTGGTGGGGGGTGGCCGATTGAGGTTTGGCCGAACCCACCCCGAACGTGCCACACCTGAGACCGATGGTCTAGGGTTAACGCACGGGTCAGTAGTGCTCCAAGTGGGATGGTGAGTAGACTTCAACTCCTTTATATTTTCTTCCATCATTTCAGCCGCTGAGAAGGCTTCTAACAAGGTAGTAGGATGAGACGCCTTGACTTCCACTAGAATATCTCGATGAAGCCCAGAGATGAAATTACTTTTGAGGGCTGAGTCCGACCACCCGTGGACTCTATTGCTGATTCTTTCGAACTCCTTTTGATAGGCTCTTACAGAAGTCCTTAAGGTTAGTTTTGTCGAGGTGGCTTAGAAGTCTTCATAGTCGGAAGGTCCGAAACGCACACAAAATGCATCGGCGAACTCCTCCCTAGTGGCGCAACATGATACCATCTCACCTCTACATCTTCAAGGTGGAATGAGGCCAGAAGCACCTTTTGGTGATTAGGTGTCTCTTGATAATTGAAGAATTTCTCCACCCTATAAATCCAATCCAACGGGTCACCACCACTAAATTTAGGAAAATCGATTCGAATGATGTGGGGTTGTAGCATTTGGTTGCATCCGTTCTCGCGTCCTCGGTGAAACGCGCCCCGGAAAAAATGCTTTTTCCGTCCTCATGAACTTTGTGGGGATGGAGATCTTGACGTAGCCATGTGTTCCATCTCCAACTTGCTTAGCCGCCTTTGATCTTATGGTAGCTATAATGGTCCAAGGAACATTGGCTCTGATACTAGTTGTTACAAACAAGCCTAATCTAATCCGCAACGGTATTAGACTCGATGAAGCTCATAACTTTCGAGGGGATCAGAGAATAATCTAACCAATGGATCCTCCTGAAGTTTGGATATGTCGTTACTCTTAGAGAGAGCTTTCCAACGAATCTAAAATCATAGGATTTGGACAATTAGATCTCAAGTTATCGACCTAATAGTGGCTAAAAGTCAATTAGATCCTAGCTTGATAGCCTCCAATGGCTAGATAGATCCTAGGTTTACTCCTTAGTATGAAGGAAAAGAAGTTGATGTATAAGAGGGTGGTTAAAAGTTGGAAGAGGCCGACCAAAGACTTGAGTGGTGGAAGAAGGGAGGTAGGAGAGGATGTCAATAGCTAGAGATAAGTTGAGAGAGAGATAAAGACCAAAACCAATTCAATTATCCAAGATAAACTTAAATTAGGGTTTTCTCCACATATTTATAGAGGCACTCCTTAAGAACTCATCAATTGAGTTAAACAACTCTAAACAACCCTAACAAAACCCACACTTTCGCCGCGATGTGTTCGAACGTGCTCGATCGCATTCGAATGCAGAAATTTCGTTCTTTGTCGATGCAAACATATGCAGGCGTTTGAATGACTACGTTCAAACAGCTCGATTCTGTTCGAATGCGCAATTTGCATTCTCAATTTTTATGAATGTGTGTAGGCGTTTGCATCCTCGTTCAAATGCGGTCCCTACATTTAAACGTGCCCCGACAAAAAATGCTTTTATTACTTCTAACAAACTCAACTAGATAAATAGCTGGCTCGGGTGGAACAACTCTAATGGGCTCGATAGGGGGAACTCGAGCTTTGAGGCTTGAGACGTGAAATACTAAGTGTATCCGTGCCTCCACAGATAAGTCTAGGTGGTATGCCACAGGCCCAATCTTCTCAATCACCTGGTACGGTCCATAAAACTTTGGAGCCAACTTTTGATTGGGAATAGGTTTGACTGAGCTTTGCCGATATGGTTGGAGCTTGATGTAGACCCAATCCCCAATCGAAAAAGTCCTTTCTTGGTGCCTCTTGTCGTAGACTTGCTTCATCCTATTTTGGGCAACCGCTAAGTGCATCTTGAGTCTCCTCAACACCTCATCATGATCTCACAAACTGTATCCACCTTAGTTTGGTTGGCTCGGGCTGATGGCAAGTATGTATGCAAGGTCAGAGGTGGCTGCCCATAGACAGCCTTGAATGGAGTCATGCCAATGGCCAAATTAAAAGCCTTATTGTATGACCACTTAGCCCATGGCAAATAAGATATCCATTATCGTGGTCGCTCGCCAACAAAGCACCTCAAGTACTGCTCTAAGCAACGGTTTAGCACCTCGGATTGGTTGTCCGTTTGAGGATAATAGGTTGAACTCATCCAGAAGGTAGTCCCTTGGAGCTCAACAAATTCCTGCCAAAATTGACTCACAAATATAGAATCACGATCTAAAACAATCGATTTTATCATACCATGCATCTTAGCCACGTCGTGCACATGAACCTCCGCAACCTTCTTTGCCGTGTAAGGATGTGCCAAAGCTGAAAAATGCGCATACTTATTCAAGCAATCTACCACCACCAATATCACAAAATGTCCTTGGGCCTTGGGTAGACTCTCAATAAAATTTATGGTGACATCCTCCCAGACCTTTATTGGAACCGGAAGCGACTAAAGCAATCCAACAGGTTTTGCCGACTTTACAAGCCTTCAAATAGGCCTATACTGCTGTCTTCATCCCAGCCCATATGCAACTCTTACTCCACCGTTTGTAGGTGCACAAAACCTCTTCGTATCTAGCCGTGGGGAGTCATGAAAGTGGCGCATCAACTCCAAGCGCAAATGATGGTCAACTAGAACAATGATCTTACCCTTGACCACCAAGAGTCTGTCCTTCACCACCACTACAGCAAGGTCATCCATCATTTTCATAGTATCCGGATCATTCTTTTAGGCCTCCCGTAGTTGCTGAAAAAAAAGAAAAACTAGCGCTGAAATTGTCGCCAACTTGGTTGGATTCGAGCATCTAGATAAGGCATCGACGGCACTGTTTTCGGTCCCCTTTTTATACACCAACTTGTAGTCGTATTTAAGTAGCTTAGACACCCACCTTTGCTGGGCTAGTGTGTGTATGCGCTGCCTAAGAAAGTATGGCAAACTCCTTTGATCAGTGTAGATCATGAAGCGTCGCCCGATGAGATAAGGCCTCCACTTAGTGATAGCATGAATGATGGCGAGAATCTCTCTTTCATAGTAGATAGCAGCTGTGATCACTCGGAAAGAGCCTTGCTCATGTCGACCATGGGTTTGCCTTCTTGCATTAAAATAGCCCCCACACCGACTTCGGATGCATCGCACTCAATGGTGAACGATTTGGTAAAATCTACTAAAGCAAGGACTTGGGTTGAGGTCATCGCCTTCTTCAAGGCTTCAAATGCTTTCCTTGCTTTTTCCGTCTATGAAAATGCACTCTTCCACAGCAAAGCTATGAGGGGAGCTGCAACCTTGCTATAGTTCGCCACAAACCAGTGATAGTAGCTGGTTTAATCGAGAAAACCATGTAGCTCTTTGGTAGTCTTTGGCAGTAGCCAATCCACCATGCTTTGGATCTTTTTAGGGTCAGCTTCCACGCTATCTTTAGGTATGATGTGTCCTAGGTAGTCGACTCTTTGTTGGCCATGTACATGTGGAGTTCTTTGCTTTCAAGTCATATTGCCATAGTAGGCCAAGTATTGTCTAAAGATGTCCCAAATGCTCCTCTTATGTATGTTATATACCAATATATCATCAAAGAATATCAGCACATATTGCCTCAAATAAGGCCTAAAGATATCATTCATTAAGCTCTAAAAGGTGAAGGGAGCATTGGTAAGACCAAAAGACATAACGAGGAACTTGTAGTGCCCATTATAAGTTCTAAACGCCGTCTTTTGCACATCGGATGGTTCGACTCTGATATGAAGGTACCCAGCCCTCAAATCTAACTTTGAGAAGTAACAAACCCATCAATTCATCCAGCAACTCATCAATCACCGGTATAGGGTATCGGTCTTTTATGGTGATAGAACTGAGAGCTCGATAGTCTATACAAAACCGTCACGAATCATCCTTCTTCCGCACGAGTAAGACCGGTGAACAATAGGAGCTTCGACTTGGTCTTATCACCTTGCTGGACAACATCTCTTGGACCATCTTTATTATATCCTCCTTTTGGATGAATGGATAACCATATGGCCTCACATTGGCTGGACTTGCCCCAGGCATTATCTCGATACAATAGTCTTGCGCCCTAGGTAATAGCAATCTATGTGGCTGCTGGAATGCATCTTCAAATTTCTGCAAAACAGCCTTTAAGTCCATGGGTAAGTGTGCTGGATCATCCTCGTCTTTGGCCTCTTCGATGAGTTGCATGAGGAACCCGCGGCACCCGAGTTTCAGCAACCCCTTTAGGGACTGTAGTGCCCCTATTGTTTCTATGTTTGATGTAGCCAGTAATTGGATCTGTTAGCCTTTATGACTGAACTCCATCATGGTGGTGAAGTTGAAGGTGACCGGTCCAAAATTTCGAAGCCATTGCACCCCAAGCACCAAGTTGGCTCCTCGTACAGCGAAAAGATAAAAATCAATTCGAAAGACATGGCTCAGAATTTGCAGCTGGACCTTGCGGCATGATACGATCTCCCCTTAGGCTAAGGTTCGATCTCTTCCAATTCTCTAATCTGGATCAGATCTGGCAGGGAACTTTGTAATAAGATCCCAAAAGATATCACCGTCAGATTGACATGAAATTGTTGTTGCCCCAGAAAAGAGCTTTCCAACAAATCAAGTTTCAGGTGAATCAGATGTGGGGATCTCGAGATATCATACGATTAGTGGACGAACATCAGGGTGGTCTGTTTAGAATCCGTGGATGGAGGCATGAGATCCTAGGTGATGGTGGATGGAGGCGGATCGATGTTTGTGGGGTGGCACCAGTGAAAAGTGGTGATGGAAAGGTTATGGTTGATGGAAGGGTTAGGACAAGTGTTGGATAGATTGGAAGAAGGGGGAGGAGGTCTAGGGTGATTGACCGGTCGAGGGAGGTTAGAAGCGGCGTCGCCAGAGATTGAGAGAACGAGAGTGAAGAAGACGAAGGAGGCAAGGCAAAACTCAATTCTTCAATAACGACCTCTGGTTGTCATCCACATCCCTTTTAGAAGCTAACCAAACAACTCAAAATTAACCCTAAATAATACAATTTCGCCGACCGCGTTCGAATGCACCGAGTTCGCTCTTCTCTGGATTTGCAAACGCGATGCAGGCGTTCGAACACGCGATCGAATGCGCCTGTTTTCCACTTCTCTGGATTTGCGAACGCGATGCAGGCGTTCACAGTGCATTCGATCGTGGCGTTCAAACGCATAATGCACATTCTCATAACCACGTTCACAACGGTGTTCGAACGCACTCCACCCGCAGACTTACAGAAAACTTATTTTCTTGGAAACTAAATATTAAAAGAAGAAACAAATACACTTCTAAAGTGTATCTAAACAAGAAACAAGAAACAAAGAAACAAAGACCATGCTTCCACAACCTTATCCTCAAGGTGTGAAATTAGGGAAGCAATCATTGAACTCTGACTCAAGCTCCTCCATGACTCGATCCTCTGCATTGGTTCCCACAGATCTAAAAATAGAGGAAGGGTTGGTGCTGAAAAGGAAGCGAGCTCACTTGTGTCCGGTTGGTGCGAAAGGGCATCGGCCGCTCGGTTCTCGATCCCCTTTTTGTAGACTAGCTCGTAGTCATACCCAAGGAGTTTTGTGACCCACCATTGTTGTGCCAAGGTCTGCACATGCTGCTCCGTGAAGTAGGGTAAGCTACGCTAATCCGTGCGGATAGTAAACCGTTGGCCAATCAAGTAAGGTTGCCATTTGGTGACGTCATGTAGAATCGCTAGCATTTCGCGCTCGTAGGTGGATAGCTGTCGCGACTGGTTTGGCAATGCTTTGCTCATATATGCCACGAGTCTACCCTCTTACATCAAAACTGCTCCAATGCCCTCACCCGAAGCGTCGCATTCCACCGCAAAGAGCTTGCCGAAATCCGGTAGTGCTAGAACCGGAGCGGTAGACATAGCTGTCTTCAAGGCTTCAAAGGCCTCTGTCTCCTTTCCCATCCATTGAAACCCACCTTTTCTGAGTAAGGAGATCAACGGGGCAGCAATTTTGCCATAGTTGGCAACAATCGCCGGTAATACCCCCGTCAACCCAAGGAATCCCCTCAATTCCCGCTGATTAGTAGGAATCAACCAATCCACCACATTCTTGATCTTGCTCGGATCAGCTTCCACTCCTCTTGCTGAGATTATATGCCCCAAGTACACTCGTGACTCTCCCTAAAGACACTTTCTCATCTTAACTTTTAACTGGTTTTGTTGCAAGATTTCTAATACCTCCCGCACATGTCGTAAGTGCTCGCTCCAATTCCTACTATACACTAGAATATCGTCAAAGAAGACGAGCACGTATCGATGCAAGAATGGGCGGAAAATGTCATTCATCAGCCCTTGGAATGTGGTCGGTGCATTGGTGAGCCCAAACGGCATGACTCGGAACTCATAGTGGCCATCGTGAGTTTAGAACGCCGTTTTGTGCACATCTTCCGGGTCGACGCGGATTTGATGGTACCCCGCTCTTAAGTCAAGTTTGCTGAAATAGGCCGACCCTGTGAGTTCATCCAGCAACTCCTCGATCACCGGTATTGGATACCGGTCCTTAACGGTAATTGCATTCAAGGCTCGGTTGTCGACGCAAAACTACCAACTCCTGTCTTTCTTCCGAACCAGCAGCACCAGCGACGAGTAGGCACTTCTACTCAGTTGAATAATCCCTTGCTCGAGCATTTCCACCACCAATTTACTGATCTCTTCCTCCTAGGCATGCGTGTACCGATAGGGCCAGACATTTGCTAGTTCAGCCCCTGGAATGATCTGGATGCTATGGTCATGCCGACGGGTCGGCGGTAGTCCTCAGGGTTCCTCGAAGAGATCCTTGAACTCCTGCAGCAGCTCTTATATGTCAGCGACTATTTCCCTTGGTGGTGGATGTTCGGGTTCAGCAACAACCATTTGTAATAGTAGAGCTCGGTCCCCTGCATAAGGAAAGCCCACAAGTGGTTGTAATGTCGACCCTTGCCACTGTTGATTTCCATCTACCCGCACCATTCGACCATTCCTCCGAAATATCAGAGTGAGGTCTGAGAAATCAAACGTTATGGGCCCCAAGTTTTGAAGCCATTGAGTCCCCAAAATAATGTCAGCACCTTGCAAGGCCAATGGATTAAGATCCAATGTAAAAGTTTGGCCTTGCACCTTCAATTCCACACCTTCACAAATAAAATCCGCTCGCAATGTGGTGCCATCTCCAATCATCACATCAAACCCTTCCGTGGGTTCCGACTCAAGCCCAATCTTTCTAAAGAGCCTCTTATCAATGAAGTTGTGGGTGGACCCGGTGTTGATCAAGATTCTCACTGTTGTTTGCTTGACTACTCCGTTCACCCGCAAAGTTTTTGGCGCAGCTGTCCCCGAATAGGCGTGGAGGGAGATTTCGGCTATCATGTCCTCCACGGGTTGCTCCTCAGCTACTTCTTCTTGATGTCCAACCACACCTTCATTTTCAACTGCAAACTCATCCTCAGCCTCCTCTAATCTATCGATTAGCATCACCGATCCCATCGGTTTAGCGCAACGATGTCCGGGTACAAACTTCTCATCACCGAAAGCATAGGCCTTTGGCTCTTCGCTCCTCCACTTGAGTAGGTGTGAGTGCTCATCCCGGACCTCTAGGTGCGTACTTTACATTTTGGGATGGCTTCAAGGGTGCTCGAGGAGTCACCATCGCAGCAGCGGTTCTCGATACTCCAGTAATATTTTCCGCCACTATGGTTGGTTGAGCTTGATTGCAGCTCCCTTGGCTCGTCCAACTCTATTTCACGTGTAACTTCATGGCCCTGTGTTTGTCTTCTATGAGCACCGCATCTTCGAAGGCATCCTTCAAGGTTCTAGGCCTTAAAACCCTCACATCAGCTTGTATGTCCCCACGCAGCTCGGAGATCAAGGTGTTACAAAGTTGCTGATCCATCCATGGTGGATGACATCGGCTACTTATCCTCTCAAATTCTTCTTGGTATGCCCCAACCGTGGTCTTTTTCACCGTCTATGAGAGGAGGGCATCAAAGTCTTCATACCCCGATGCTCCAAATCGCTATGTGATATTGGCACAAAAGTCAACCCAAGTTTCGATTGCCTCAATGGCATTGGCTGCTTGAAACCAATGAAGTGCCGTATCCTCAAGGTGGAAGCTCACAAGTGTCACCTTGTATTCTTCCGCCGTACCTTGGTATGCGAAGAATTGCTCCGCCCTATACAACCAATCGATTAGGTCGCCACCTTTGAACTTAAGGAATTCGAGACGCACGACTTGTCCACGGATGTCGTTGTCTCATTCCGGATCATGTCCAAGTCCTTGTCTAACCGGGGGATGATGCACAATGAAGGGTTGATGATCCCTCCTTCGGTTTTGATTAACTCAACATGGTTCCGGATCATATTGACCCACCCACGGATCTTGATCTCCAAGGTCATCTCCATAGTGGTTCGCTCGTCATATGGGTTCACCTGCAATTGGAACTAGTGGAACCATCCTTGCCTACCTCTGCCCATAGGGTGGTGGCAGCAGCGGCTCTTATGGTTGCAAATTTTGAACCCGCGGCCGTGAGTTCATGGAAGTGGACTCGCGTCGTGGAGTCGATGGTGCATTCCCATTCACCATGGCTTCCCTCGTCGCCCGTAATTCCCGCATCATCTCTATCATCATCTGATTGTTAATGGCCATTTGTTCGGAAAGAGACCCCAACACGGCTTGAACACTAGGTTCTTCCGTATTCCGATTAGAGACCCTATCATCTGCAACTGTTTCCCCCTCCTCTATTGGGAGAATCTCTTCTTCTTCATCTCGCCGTGCAGCCATTGCTCTGGTTGTCATCATAGGAAGTGCGTGTCCGAGGAACGGCAGCTCTGATACCTAGCTTGATACGATCTTCCCTTAGGCTAAGGTTCGGTCTCTTCCAATTCTCTGATCTAGATTAGATCTGGCACGGAACTTTGTAATAAGATCCCAAAAGATACCGCCATTGGATTGACGTGAAATTTGTATATGTTGTAGGCCCAGAAAAGAGCTTTCCAACAAATCAAGTTTTAGGTGAATCGGATGTGGGGATCTTGAAATATCGTCTGATTAATAGACGAACATCAGGGTGGTCTATTTAGGATCCGTGGATGGAGGCATAAGATCCTAGGTGATGATAGTTGGAGGCGGACCGGCATTTGTGGGGTGGCACCAGTGAAAAGTGGTGATGGAAAGGTTATGGTTGATGGAAGGGTTAGGGCAAATATTGGATAGATTGGAAGAAGGGAGAGGAGAGGGCCGCCCCTAAGGGTCTAGGGTGATTGGCCGGTTAAGGGAGGCTAGAAGCGACGTCACCAGGGA
This sequence comes from Typha angustifolia, assembly GCF_048772165.1. NCBI lineage: Eukaryota > Viridiplantae > Streptophyta > Magnoliopsida > Poales > Typhaceae > Typha > Typha angustifolia. The sequence continues at coordinate 11,880,542 of NC_133253.1, read as the reverse complement.
TTGAGAGAACGAGAGCGAAGAAGACGAAGGAGGCAAAGCAAAACTCAATTCTTCAATAATAACCTCTAGTTGCCATCCACATCCCTTTTAGAGGCTAACCAAACAACTCAAAATTAACCATAAATAGTACAATTTCGCCGACCGCGTTCGAACGCACCCTACTGCGTTCGAACGCACCGAGTTTGCTCTTCTCTGGATTTGCAAACACGATGCAGGCGTTCAAACGCGCGATCGAACTCACCTGTTTCCCACTTCTCTAGATTTGCGAACATGATGCAGGCATTCATAGTGCGTTCGAACGCACAATGCATACTCTCATAACCACGTTCACAGCCGCGTTCACAACTACGTTCAAACGCACTCCACCCGCGTTTGAACACGACTTATAGAAAACTTATTTTCTTAAAAATTAAACATTAAAACAAGAAACAAAGATACTCCTAAAGTGTATCCATGCTCGAGACGACATCGGTGAAGTCCGAATCGTATCACGGCATATGCCCTCCATTCTCAACAAGGTACCATCTCCGATGATCACATCAAAGCCGTTAGAAGGCTCCGACTCTAATCCCAACCGCTTCACCATCCATGAATCTACAAAATTTAGGATGCTTCCTGAATCAATAAGAATTAGTACTTTTTTCTTCTTAATCATATATTCAACACGACGAGTTTTCAGAGTCAACTCGTTAGCAAGAGGATGAAAAGAGAGTTCGACTTGAACTTCAAGCGGTTTGTCATCTTCATTGTGGCCCACTTCTTCCTCTTAATGCTCCTCAAGATCTTCAATAGGATCATCCTCTATTATCTCTTCCATGAGCATGATGGCTGTGGGCTATTTGGCACATTTGTGGCTCGGTGTGAAGCGCTCGTCGTAATAGAACCATAAACCCTTCGAGCGCCGATCTTCGACCTTCGCTGGTGTGAGGCATCGTCACATCACATGTGGCTGTCCCCTAGGGTCAGGGCCTATCTGTGGTGGGGGTTGGCCGATTGAGGTTTGGCCAAACCCACCCTGAACGTGCCACACTCGAGACCGGTGGCCTAGGGTTAACGCGCGGGTTAGTAGTGCTCCAAGTGGGACGGTGAGTAGCCTTCAACTCCTATATATTTTCTTCCATCATTTCAGCCGCTGAGAAGGCTTCCAACAAGGTAATAGGACGAGACGCCTTGACTTCCGCTTGAATATCTCGATGAAGCCCAGATATGAAAGTACTTTTAAGGGCTGAGTCCAACCACCCATGGACTCTATTGCTGATTCTTTCGAACTCCTCTTAGTAGGCTCTTACAGGAGTCCTTAAGGTTATTTTCATCAAGGTGGCTTAGAAGTTTTCATAGTCGAAAAGTCCAAAATGCACACAAAGCTCGTTAGCGAACTCCTCCCAAGTGGCGCAACTTGATACCATCTCATCTCTACGTCTTCAAGGTGGAATGAGGCTAGAAGCACCTTTTGGTGATTAGGTGTCCCTTAATAATTGAAGAATTACTCCACCCTATAAATCCAATCCAACGGGTCACCACCACTAAATTTAGGAAAATCGATTCGAACAATGCAGGGTTGTAGCATTTGGTCGCGTCCGTTCTTGCATCTTTAGTGAAGTTGCTCTTGGTTTTAGACGCTTGGCTGATGTGGGGGCTCCCCCCACCCATCCCAAGGCTCCTCCTCTAGATGTGGGGCCATAAGTTCTCTCAAGTGCAACGGAGGTAAGTCGGTGCGGTGCCCGTGCGGTTTGTCACACTGTTGCCATGGTGCCTCCAGGATCGTTCCTCGTCGGTTCCCCTCTCTAGGCAAGAGGCATTCTTCATATCTTCAATGACGCTCTAGGGTACGCCTTGGAGGTTATTGGTTCCTGTCAGCAAGGGTGGCCTTGATCTCTAACAATGTTTGTGCCGTGAGCGGTAGGGTTTGCGCGAGATTAGGCAGGCCTTTTGTCCGTCCTCATGAACTTTGAGGGGATGGAGATCTTGACGTAGCCATGTGATCCATCTCCAAGCCTTGATCACTTACTTGCTTAGCCGCCTTTGATTTTGTGGTAGCCATAATGGTTCGAGAAACATTGGCTTTGATACCAGTTGTTACGAACTGGTCTAATCTAATCCGCAACAGTTCTAGACTCGATAAAGCTCATAACTTTTGAGTAGATCTGCAACAAAATCAATGGATCCTCCTAAATTTTAGATATGTTGTTGCTCTTAGAGAGAGCTTTGCAATGAATCCAAGACCACAGGATTTGAACAGTTACATCTCAAGTTATCGACCCAACAGTGGCCAAAGGTCAATTAGATCCTAGCTTAATAGCCTCCAATGGCTAGATAGTTGCTATGTTTACTCCTTGGTGTAAAGGGGAAGAAGTTGGACATATAAGAGGGTGCTTATTGGAAGAGGCCGACCAAAGACTTGGGCGGTGGAAGAAGGGAGGTGGGAGAGGGCGCCACTGGCTAAAAATAAGTTGAGAGAGATAAAGGCCAAAGCCAATTCAATTATCCAAGATAAACTCAAATTAAGATTTCCTTCACATATTTATAGTGGCACTCCTTAAGAACTCATCAATTGAGTTAAACAACTCTAAACAACCTTAACAAAACCCACACTTTTGCCGCGATGTGTTCGAACGCGCTCGATCGCATTCGAACGTGGAATTTTTGTTCTCTGTCGATGCGAACGTATACATGTGTTCGGACGACCGCATTCAAACGGCCTGATTTCGTTCGAACGCGCAAATTTCTATTTTCTATTTTTGTGAACGTTTGCATGCGTTCGCATCCCTGTTCGAACGCACCCCGGCAAAAAATATTTTTATTGCTTTTAATAAACTCAACTAGATAAATAGGCTCATCCGAATGAACCTAATGCCACACGTGGAGCCAAGATGGATCGAATCATGTCATAATTGTACACATTTATCCCTGTCTAGCCACTTATTTTTGTCACACCTGACACCTCCCATAGGAAAATAGAGATCATTGTTGTCTCCTTTTTTTATCACTTTTACTAACTGCCGATGACAAATGACACGCCTAACGAGAAAAATGAATGAAAGCACTCAAATGCTCTTAGGACTCTCAAAATAATTGAGCCGAGCTCGAGCTCGGCTTGAAAGTAAGGCGACTCAAATTTGATATTCAGAATAGGTTAAAATATAGTTGTTTTGAGTTAAATTTGATAACAAGGCTTAAATTAAACATGTTCGATAAACCTCACAATAACTATAATATGAATATATAATATGAGTAATATTTTTTTATGTTATATTTTTATTATATTCTATAATTGGTTAAGCGGACTGTTACGTAATCTGATCCTCTAAAATTCAATTTTTAATTCTGATCCTATTTTTTTAAAATACACATATATTTCTAATAGTTTATATTTTTATAATATAAATTTTTAAAAATTATGTTATATTTTAAGTTTGATTCAAACCTAAATCATTATTAATTTAATTCAAATTTGGTCTGACTTCAAATTTAGCATAAATTGATTATGGCTTGAAATTACTTATTAATCGATTCATTTAGATTCGAACTTGTTCGAAATTAGCTCAAATTAAAATAATTTTAATTTAATCTTAATCACAAATTTAAATCCAAAATTATTTTCAATATAAGTTTAATCAGAGTACAGATAGGCTCTCGAATCAATTAAAATTACACAACACCCCTGAATGCTCGTAAGTGATTCCCAATCTGTTACTTAACCTCTGCCCAACTTACTCTGAAGCCCCAAACAGTTCAAATAAAAGAAAAGGATTAAAAAAACTCCGATCATGCTTTTGAATTGGTACTAATTATTGCAGCGACTTTTATTAGTCATTACGCCACCACCCAATGCATGGAAAGAGAAAGAGAGAGGCAGTAGTAGGCCTATCTAATGATAGGCGTTACGAGGCTTCACTCCCATATAACTCATAACTCACTCGCATATACCAAACTCGATGAAGCTATCTTCAGTAGCACATCCCCCTAAACATCCCATTAGTATTGAACCCATAACCCACCTCTCCATTTCTAGAGACCGCGATGAGCCCAGCCTTGCCTTCATCCAGCCTTTCATTTATGACAAAGTCCACTGCTTCTTGAAGGCCGAGACCTTTGTACTCCATCACGGCAGCCACATCTCTTGCCAGAGTACTCCGAATGATGGCTTCACCCTCGCCAGTGCATGAGATAGCGCAGAGTTTGCAATCCGTAAGTACCTAAACCAATTAACTGGGAGTCGCCGATCCGGCCATTCATCCTAATAAATCTAATGTAATACGTGAAACTAATATGAATCAAATCGTATCATAATTATATACATTTATTTCTGGCCATTTATCTCTGTCACACCTCATACCTCCCATAGAAAAAATAGAGATCATTGTTGTCTTATTTTTTTTATCAATTTTACTAGTTGCCAACGACAAATGATACGCCCAACGAGATAAATGAATGAAAGCACTTAAATGCTCTTAGAACTCTCAAAATAATTAAAACTAGCTTGAAAATAAGGCGAATCAAATTTGATATCAAGAGTAGGTTAAACATATTAGTTTTGAGCCATATTTGATAACGAGGCCTAAATTAAATATGTTCCAAAAAGCTCACAATAATTATAATATGAATATATAGTATGAGTAATATTTTTTTTTATGTTATAGTTTTATTATATTCTAAAATTGGTTAAGCAGAATGTCACGTAATCTGATCTTCTAAAATTCAATTTTTAATTCTGATCCTATTTTTTTAAATACACATATATTTCTAATAGTTTATATTTTTATAATATAAATTTTTAAAAATTATGTCATATTTTAAGTTTGATTCAAGTCTAAATCATCCTTAATTTAATTCAAATTTGGTCAGACTTAAAATTTAGCATAAATTGATTATAGCTTGAAATGACTTATTGATCGATTTCATTTAGATTGAACTTGCTTGAAATTAGCTCAAATTAAAATAATTTTAATTTAAGCTTAATCACAAATTTAAATCTAAATTATTTTCAATAAAAGTTTGATCAGAGTACAGATACGCTCTCGAATCAATTACAATTACACAACACCCATGAATGCTCGTCAGTGATTCCCAATCTGTTAACCTCTGCCCAACTTACTCTGAAGCCCCAAACAGTTCAAATAAAAGAAAAGGATTAAAAAAACTCAGATCATGCTTTTGAATTGGTACTAATTATTGCAGTGACTTATATTACTCATGACGCCGCTACCCAATGCATGGAAAGAGAAAGAGAGGCAGTAGTAGGCCTATCTAATGATAGGCGTTACAAGGCTCACTCCCATATAACTCATATAACTCACTCCCATATACCAATCGAGAGGGAGTCGCCGATCCGGCCGTTCATCTTGTTCATGAGTCCACCGGTCGAAGTTGCCGCGGCGCCCCACCCGTTGGTATCAACTACGACGCAGCCGACGGTCTCCGGCGCGTAGATGCTGATTGCGAGGCCGTTCATTTGAAGAGCGTCGTCGACGGTGGCCACGATCTATCCGGCGCTACCGCTGCACCCGTCCACCACAGGCAGGGGGACTCTGTAATCGAACTGTTTGGTTCAAAGCGAAGCAAGAGATATTGAATTAGATGATGGTCAATTAATTCGTGGATGCATATACTCTTCCAATATTTCTAATTATGATGTAAGAAGTGAAATAAACGACACAAAGAAATAACGGAATTACCTTGATGCTGTTGGCTTCCTTGGCTAGCTTAAGCATGCATGGCGACATTTTCTTCGGTGATGAAATAGCTGTTGTCCACCACCTCCACACCCTGCAGCAGTAGCCGTGAATTAAATCACTCGGAAAAATAAATCGAGAAAGATAACTAAAGAAATTGACAAAATAGTGCAGCAACGCCGAAACTAGAATCTTATTTCTAGTTTTCTAAAACTGAGAATGAGGTGAGACAATTGAATCAAATGAATGATAAAATATGCTTAATTAAAATTATCTCTAGATAAGATTATATAATCATGCGGTAGGCCAAAACATACATATACATAAGTATATAATATATTCTAATTTAAAAAAACATTTATGGGATAATATTACTCACTATCTGATCAGAAGATTTAAATCACATACTCCTTTGATTTGTAAATCAAATGTCAACTCATCATTAACTATGTCCACCGGGTCTAAAATAAGGGGTTCAAAATTTGAAAATATTTAAGTTGCATGATGCTAGTCATTTATCCAATTTGAATTCGTTCATATAAAATATGATGATTTATTAGATTTTAGAGTTAGTGTGTATCTTTCTTAGCTAGTTAGATTTATGTTATAGATAAACTTTAAATGTTATAAATATACTATTATTATTAAAATGCTAGTAATAAAATAAGATTAAAAGGGTTACTCTTTCATGTTTATAAAAATAGTCTAAGTATGTCTAATTATAAATAAAATTATAAGTATAGACAAAAATGTAACTACAACTAATTTATGATTCTGAATGTTTCCTAACTAATTAGAAACTAGATAGTCTTTACTTAATTATATAATATAAGAAATAAACAAACAAATAAATAAGCCTATTATCTCATTTTATACAAAATAGGATAAATAAACTAATAGAATTATAAATCTCATGACTATAATTAATGAACCTAAGTATTAATCTATTATATGCAAGTAGTATTATATATAATTAATAGGTATATTTAGGTGTTTATAATATAATTATTCATTAAGTATACTAATTATAATTAGCTAATAATTATATTACCAAATATATATATACACACACACACACCAATTTAATTAACTGCCTAATAAACTAATTGCATTAGCTAACATAAAATACTTAATTAATAGAAAAAGAAATTGTCACAGTGCTAGGTCTGCTACAGTGTTGGGCCGAGCCCAGCATTATTGTAGCCAAGAAAGATAAATCGAGGTCGGTAGGGAGGGTCTGGCCGCTGCTATCCAACCAGTGGTCGGCTCTTGCTGGTAGCTCGACTTCGGCAAGCTCGAGCCCAAGAGCAAAAAAGAATGAGAGAAAGAGGGAGAGAAAGAAAGGGAACAAAAGATAAGAGAGAAGAGAGAGGATGCTAACCTTGGTGGCAATGATGGCGATAACAATGGCAGGTGGCGCCAATGGGGAGGGGAAAAGGAGAGTTTGAGAGATAATAGAAAGAGAGAGATCGAGGGGAGAAGAGAGAGGTTGAGAGAGATTTAGAGGGAGAGAGAGAAAGAGGTGGTAGGGGAGTGCGACGGCTACGACAGCAGTGGGCCCATCGTGGCAGCAGCAATGGGGCACGTGACACCCCCCACGCGAGCTGCTAGAGCATGGCGTGAGGCTGGCCAAAGTGTGGCCAGCCATGTCGTGCCCAAAATTTCATCAAACTTTTTTTTTACAACTGGGTTGTTACAGGAGGACTTGTTGGGCTAATTGGATAGCAACACCTTTGTAATAAAATCAATCGACCCGTTATTAGGCCTCGGATTAATACTGCCCGCCAAAGGTGATCTCGCCTTGGTTCTTCTTAGTGTCTTTGGATTAGGACTACAATGCTACTATGGATGCCCGACAATGCCTCTTGCATGATGTCTAGCCATGTCCCTTATATTGGGTTGAGGATTTGGCACCGGTAAAGGAATCGACCGTGGCAACAAGGTTGAAGTGAGTAACGCCCTCACCTCTATGACTTTTTTAGGGTCCATGATTTGAGAACCCTCCCCCCCTTGACCTCTTGTAGTCATGGTCATGGTGTCAAACGAATGGTGACTCTGATACCAATCTCGAGTACCGACCCAAGATCGGGTGCAGGAACACAATTTGTGCAGTAAAGGAGAATATTCACCAAATAATACTCGCCAAATAATTTTGTAACCTTCCAATCTATGTTTTTCTTATATGCACTCTTTTCTCAAATTTGGACTATATATAGGTATAATATCAATGGAGTCCGATGGTGGTGTTGGAGGCAAGCGGAGATGATCTTAGGTTAGATGGTTAAAGGTGGAGTTGTAGGGCTCTAATGGAGTTCAGAACATGGTGGGGTTGTGCTAGATGGAAATTATGGTAATGATGGTGGTTTAGGGTGAGTGAGTGATGGCGCAAGATTGGGGAAGGACTAGGATGGAGATGGAGGTAGCTATGGTACTTATAGCTTGGTGGTGGCAATGGACTTAATAGGGGTAGTGGTGATGCAGACCTGGACATAGTACTTCGAGGTAGGGGGTTGCACATGATAAGTAAGGAAAAGAGTGGAGAGTGTGGTCGATGCCCAATGAGGAAGAGAGGAAAAAGCCGCCAGCCAATGGCTTGTAGCTAGGGGTGGCAAATCTTGACCCGACCCGATAACCCGACATGATAACCCGGCTCTTAATCGGGTTTGGGTTTAGTATAATCAGGTTCGGGTCATAAACGGGTCAACCCGCCTAATTCGTTTAATAATCGGGTCGTGTTCAGGTTTATATAGCTGACCTGTTTTGACCCGTTTGACCCGTTTAAGTATACGGGTTAAGTCAGGTCGGGTCAAACCTGCCAACCTATATATATATATATATATATATATATATATATATATATATATATATATATAAAGTAACTAAAACCTAAATCACTCATCTCCCGTTCTCTCCACTCTCCGCTCTCCGCTCGCCAGCCGCCTCACCTAAATCACTATTCAGTTGAATCTCTCCAATCGCCTTCGTTCGCGGTGCCTCCCACCTCCGTCTTTGCATGTTGTTTGCCCCAAGAGTTCGCCGGCAGATCTCCTCACCATCTGCGCTTAGCCCTTCACTCTCGTCGGATCTCTCCTGGTCCTCAAATGCTCCAGCACCGGGGACTCCTCTTGCTCCAGCGGATCGATGGATCTGGTAGTTCTGGCCAACGCCTCCGACGTGAGCCACTTCGGCTACTTCTAGAGGAACGCCACCAAGGAGTTCATCCTTTTCGTTGGTCGGACCATCGCCAAAAGGATGGCACCGGGCCAACGCCAGTCCTTGCAACACGAAGGTGACCCTAGGGTTTCTATTCTTGTGATCTGGATTTCTTTGAGGTTTTATGAGAAATTATACAGGTTTGTGTTTCCTTTCATGTGGGGGACGGGAGGATCATATTGACAGATATGGAGTCGATATGACTTTTCGCTGCCATGTTGGCACATGTAACTTCTCCCACATCTGGAGTTTGTGAAAAGGTTTCCTTTACCAAGCTTGTCTACAATGATTATTTTGATTGATATGCGCTGATACTGATTTCATAATTTTCTCCTTTAATTATAACTTTTTTAGTTCCATTTGTAATATGCCATATGTATTTATATGTGGCTGTGAAAGCAGATTACCCATGCCTTATGGGAGATATGTTTAGATTTAAACAGCATCTTATTTGTTTCTTAAGGAGTTTATTGTTCCGCTCTGTAGAAGCCTTCTAGATCTAATGGATCTCGAAGACATTTCAGTTATTGATGGGCCGATCAATTCCATTATTCGTTGCCGTTGTAAATGATCAAGGAGAGTTATTGTTTCTTTTGGAGATGAGTTAGATTCAGTGTTTATGGGACTAGCATTTGACTGTTCTCTCTTATGATTGATACCTTTGGCACCAACTCATTTGAGGGGTGAATGCTTGCATTATGAGTAAAGAGCAGGCTAGAAACATACCAGGAGTTGGATCCTATAATTTTGCCATGTCTAGTTTTAACTTTTTAGTACCATGTTGCCTGCATTTTCTGTTATCTCAACACCCTATATTCTCATACTGACTGAAGCCATATTATAGTGACTACTGAAAGTTTCAATCCCTCTAATACTTTACAAAAAAAATTTAGGAGTTTACGATATTTCAGCTAAATTTGTATAATTTTGTGATGTTTATTCTGTTTCTCAATGTTGTTTGCAGGAACTGATTGATGATTTTCCACCACCACATCAGAATAGGGGCACAAGAGGACATATGGAAGAGCTATTGTTGGTGGTATTTCATACCCCCTGGGTACAAAATGATATGGAGATCCAAGTCCATCGACTTGAGCAAGAAGCATACTGTTCTGTTCTTCGAGCATTTTAGTCTCAACCTGATGCCATTACTTTGGTATACATCCCGCATCATCTGAGCTAAATACCTTTCCTGTACATTCTTTTTATTTCTTTTTCTAGTGTTAATCATTAGTTGGCTTTCACTAATTTCTTCAGGAGAAGCCGAAGGAAGGTCTAATAACTGAACTTAGGAAGGAGCTGAGAGTGTTTGATCAAGAATTGCATTTCTGATGTTGTATTAATTTTGAGTTGAAAATATATTTTTTTGTTTTTATGATACATCATTTAAGAGTAGTTTAAACTCCATTGTATATTTGTATAGACTTTTGTTATGGTGAATTGTAATTTTAATATTGTATGAGTTTTGAGTTAAAAATAGGTTATTTTATTTATACAATATATTATTTATATAGAATAAATCAGTAAATATTAAATTTTATATAGAATTTATATTAAACGAGTTAGACGAGTCGTGTTAACGTGTCGGGTTAATATGACCCGTTTAAGTATACAAGTTAGACGGGTCGTGTTAGCGTGTCGTGTTAACCTGACTCGTTTATTAAACGGGTTAGGCGGGTCGGGTCGTGTTACCCGTTTATTAATCAGATTGTGTTCGTGTTTATCAAATACAATCTGTTTATTAATCGGGTCGTATTCGTGTCAAGATAAAGTTGACCCAACCCGAATTTGACCCGACCCGAATCCGCTTAACCCGACCCGATTGCCACCCCTACTTGTAGCTAGGGTTAAAGGAGGGAAGACGGAGAGCCTAGGTCAAGAGGAGAAAAGAGAGATATCAATTCATAAAAACATGATTAATCCAAATTGTACTCAATTTATATTAGAGGCTAACACACTTAATTAATCCAAATTTATGACGAATCTAAAATTCAATCAAACTGAATAACACATGCTGAAACTAAACCAAATGCTAAAATAAATAACTAGCTAGATAAATGACTCAACCTATAAACCTGATGTCCATGAGGTGATCCGATTTGACTTGGACCACATTAGATTTATTTTACTATCCCTACTTGGTTTTGATTTTCTAAATTTGATTTGGATTCTGTCTTTTAAATCTAAGTAGAATTTGAATTTTTGAGTTTGACTTAGAATTGAGTTTTCATATCTTCTACTCCTAGTTGATCTAGGAGGACATCTATATCTCCGGTCAACTTTCATGATATATTAAGAATATCATAGATTTATCATTTGGTTTATAGTGGATACCCTTATATTTTAGATGTGCATAATGACGTAAATAGAGTCACAAGTTCAATAAATGTAAAGTCCCCCTCAGATTGAGTTCCTAAGTCAGCGGTGCTGCTATATCTTGATGTTATCAACAGATCTAGCACTTGATACTCAATAGGCAGAAGCTGTATGGATTAATTATTTATTTGCATATTTACCATTGATGCAAAAACCATTGCCGACAATTTTGATGCATCCTGATTCCCAACAGGTGAAAAGATGAATAGGCATATGTCAAATGCGATCCAAATCGATTAAATCATGTTGGGTAATGTGATTACCTTGAATCACGTGAGGTCGGCAAAGAAACTTTGTCAATCAATTAACATAAGTTCTTACAAGGATCGATTAACATATTTAAATCATGGAGGAGATTAGAATCTTGATTCTTCTAACAGTAAATCTCTATCTTATTATTAGAATCTTGGTCCAAAGGGTAGAGGGGGAAATTACAGATGGACAGAGGGGAGCACCTTCCATCTAGAGATCACTCTTTTGTTCATCCCTAAGATGAGTGACTACCAGATAACATATATCTCTTAGTGGGTCTGGTGTAGTTTTCTTGTAAGAGGCCTATGTGTTCTATCACCAGACACTTTTAAAAGACTTACCTGAATAAGAGTAGTGAAGAAGCCGAGACTATGGATCTTGCGAAAGTCAGTCTCATGAAAAATTGAGAGAAGCTAAAGCCATAAAAAGTCTTACCCTGCTTTAAGAAAAATGTGTGTGGATGTTGAAGATTGAAAAAAAAACAAAAACCTGGATATTCCTGCAAAATGAAAGAAAGTATTTTGTATTTGCTGCAGTTACACATATTTAATTAGATCTTCTTGTTAAAATGAATAAATAGTATGTTTAAGATAGTCTATTTCTGAACATCGTCAGTTTAAATCGTTGTGTTGCAGCGAGCAAGTATTATAGAGAAAACAAGAACACCGAGCAAGATTTTACAAAAAAAGTTTCTTTACTATTTATTGGGATCGATGCTTAAGCGAGATCGAATATCCAAATCTTGCCTAGTAAAGTATAGTTATAGATAACATGGCATGTAATTTGTTACAAACCGGCCTATTTCCTAATCCGCAATGGTTCTGAACTCGATAAAGCTCATAACTTTCGAGGGGATCTATGAACAATCTAACTGATGGATCCTCCTAAATTTTGGATATGTTGTTGCACTTGGAGAGAGCTATCCAACGAATCCAATATCACAAGATTTCGACGGTTAAATCTCAAGTTATCGACCCAACAGTGGCCGAAGATCAATTAGATCCTAGCTTGATAGCCTCCAATAGTTAGATAGATGCTAGGTTTACTGCTTGGTGTGAAAGAGAAGAAATTGATGTAGAAGAGGATGGTTAAAAGCTTGAAGAGGCTGACCAAAAACTTGGGCGGTAGAAGAAGGGAGGTGGGAGAGGACGCTAATGGCTAAAAATAAGTTGAGAGAGAGATAAAGGCCAAAGCCAATTTAATTATCCAAGATAAACTCAAATTAGGGTTTCCTCCACATATTTATAGAGGCTCTCCCTAAGAACTCATCAACTGAGTTAAACAATTCTAAACAATCCTAACAAACATTAACAAAACCCACACTTTTGCCACGGTGCGTTTGAACGCGCCCGATCGCGTTCGAACGCAAAATTTTTGCTCTCTATCGATGCGAACGTATGCAGGCATTCGAACGGCCCGATTCTGTTCAAATGCGCAATTTGCATTCTCTATTTATGCAAACGTGTGTAGATGTCCGCATCCCCGTTTGAACACGGTCTCTACATTCGAACGCGCCTCAACAAAAAATATTTTTATTGCTTCTAACAAATTCAACTAGATAAATAGGCTCATCCCACTATGCGTCCTTGCCACTCCACCAAAATCTCAGTCACCCACTCATCCTAGACTCGAGTGTGTCGGCAAGCTAGGATTCGAATTGGAATAGAAGTACCTGGCTTGGATTCATACTCATCGGCTTCAGTCATTGTTGGCTCAGGTGGAACAGCTCTAATGGGCTTGGTAGGGGGAACTTGAGTCTTGAGGCTTGAGACGTGAAATACTAAGTGTATCTGCGCCTCCGCAGGTAAGTCTAGGTGGTATGTCACAGACCCAATCTTCTTGATCACCTAGTACGGTCCATAAAACTTTGGAGCCAACTTTTAATTGGGAATAAGTCTAACCGAGCTTTGCCAATATGGTTGAAGCTTGATGTAAACCCAATTCCTAATCGAAAAGGACCTTTCTTGGTGCCTCTGGTCGTAGACTTACTTCATCCTGTTATGGGCAACCGCTATGTGCATCTTGAGTGTCCTCAACACCTCATCACGATCTCGCAAACTGCATCCACCTCAGTTTGGCCAGCTTTAGCCGATGGCAAGTAGGTATGCAAAGTTAGAGGTGGCTGCCAATAAATGGCCTCGAACGGAGTCATGCCAATGGCCAAATGAAAAGCCATATTATATAACCACTCAGCTCATAGCAAATAAGCTATCCACTATCGTGGTCGCTCACTAACAAAGCACCTCAAGTACTGCTCTAAGCAACGATTCAACACCTCGGATTGGCCGTCTGTTTGAGGATGATAGGTTAAACTCATCCAGAAGCTAGTCCTTTGGAGCTTAAAGAATTCCTGTCAAAATTAACTCATAAATATAGGATCACAATCTGAAATAATCGATTTTGTCATACCATGCATCTTAGCTACATTGCGCACATAAAACTCCGCAACCTTCTTTATCGTGTAAGGAGACACCAAAGCCGAAAAATGCGCATACTTGCTGAGGCAATCTACCACCACCAATATCACGAAAATCCTTTGGCCTTGGGTAAACCATTAATGAAATCCATGACGACATCCTCCCAAACCTTTATTGGAATCGAAATCGGTTGAAGCAATGCAACAAGTTTTGCTGACTCTTTCTTTGCTCTATAGCACACTTCACAAAGCTTGACATAGGCCTATACATCTTTCTTCATCCCAGCCCATTTGTAACTCTGACTCAATTTTTTGTAGGTGCGCAACACCCCTTCATGTCCAACCATGGGGTAGTCATAGAAGTGGCGCATCAACTCCAAGCGCAAATGATGGTCAGCTAGAACAATGATCTTACCCTTGTCCACCAAGAAACCATCCTTCACCACCACTCCTTGCCTACAGCTACGATCTATAGCAAGGTCATCCATCATCTTCATGGTATCTGGATCATTCTTGTTAGGTTTTTATTTGTTGGCAATTGTGTACAAAATATTCTAAGTGTATTTTTTACATGTATATGAGATTTACACAAGTCTAGAATATCTCTGGTCTAAAGAATTGCAAGGTTATTGGAGAAAAGTTATTGAGTTCACACCGCGTTCACAAACGCGTTCGAACGCGGTGCGTTCACAAACGAGTTCGAACGCGAAATCTGCGTTCACACAGACAAAGAGCTGCGTTCACAAACACGTTCGAACGCGGGCACTGCGTTCACACAGACAGAGAGCTGCGTTCACAAACGAGTTCGAACGCGGTGCGTTCACAAACGAGTTCGAACGCGGTGCGTTCACAAACGAGTTCGAACGCGAAATCTGCGTTCACACAGACAGAGAGCCGCGTTCACAAACGCGTTCGAACGCGGGCACTGCGTTCACACAGACAGAGAGCCGCGTTCACAAACGCATTCGAACGCAACCTGAAGAATTCAAGCTGTCGCGTTCGAACGCACTCGAGCCCGTTCGAACGCACCAACAAAGTTTAAAAATATTGGACTTTCATGAGTACGGATAAGATTCAGATTTGGCTCTATCTTGAAGATCATGAGTACGGATAAGATTCAGATTTGGCTCTATCTTGAAGATCATGAGTACGGATAAGATTCGGATTTGGCTCTATCTTGAAGAATATGAGTACGGATAAGACTCGGAGTTGGCTCTATCTTGAAGATCATGAGTACGGATAAGACTCGGATTTGGCTCTATCTTGAATATCATATATAAGGATTATGAAACCCTAACTTTAGGGTGGTGGAAGAAACATTATTGAGGGTGACTTCTTGAAGCTACATCGGTTCTTCTACCAACAAGGTTCCACTCATCTACAAGAATTTAATCTTTCGTCTTAAGGGTGATCTAGACGAAAGATCAATCTCGAGGGCTACTGAGATTGGACTTCAATCACAAGAAGCAGTGAATCGTGGGTTCTAGCGATCAAGACTGAGAGAAACAAAGTCGTTTGGATCGACGGGATGTTTTGTGAGTCAGTCTTGTAACTGCTACTATTATAGTGATTGGTTTTGATCCGAGTTTGGATCCGTGGTTTTTTTCCCGTTTTGGGTTTTTCCACGTTAAAATCTTGGCGTTCATCTCTACTTTCGTTTTTAATATTTCTTTCGACTTTTACCTAAGCGAACGAGAAATATCATTGCCTAGAGGTTAGATACATACGTGTGTCTAGGGATTTATTTTTTTTCAATTGGTATCAGAGCAGGTTCTCTCACTCTTTGAGAGAGATCAGATAGGCATGGATTTTCATAGAGATGGACAATCATCTATTAGACCTCCTATTCTAGATGGATCAAATTATGGATATTGGAAAGCTAGGATGAGAGCTTATTTGAAATCTATAGATGAGCGAGTATGGATGGCCATTGTGAACGGTTGGAGTCCACCAATGTACATGGTGAATGAAAAACTTATTGAGAAACCGATTGACTCATGGGATAGGTCAGACTATGACAAAGTCGGCTGGAATAGCAAAGCAATAAATGCTATTTTTAGTTGTGTTTCCTCGGAAGAATTTAGAAGAATTTCTACGTGTGAGATAGCAAAAGAAGCCTGGACGATCTTAGAAACTACTCACGAAGGAACCATGGCTGTAAAACTTTCGAAACTTCAAAGGTTGACTACTAGTTTTGAAACCCTACGTATGGAGGAGAATGAGACATTTGATGAGTTCTATGCAAAGCTGAGTGATATAGTCAACTCTAGTTTCAACTTAGGAGAGAAACTTCCTGAAAACAAAATTGTCCGTAAGATCCTTAGGTCCCTTCCAGAAAGGTTTCAGGCAAAAGTTACAGCTATTGAGGAAAGTAAGGATATCGATTCAATGAAAGTTGAACAATTGGTAGGAAATCTACAAACATTTGAGTCCAGTCTTTCAAAACCGAGGAAGTCCAAAGGGATGGCCCTATCTACAGTTGAACAAAATTTAGAGGAGTCGGATGATGAAGGTGATTTAGATGTTGAGATGTTGACCATGTTTGTCAAAAAGTTTAATAAATTCTTTCGGAAGCCAAACAAGTTAAATGCTGAAAAACTTGAGAAAAGCAAAGCCTTTGTAAAAAGGAAGAATACTATGAGTTCAAATACAGGTGGTACCAACAACAATGTCAAACAGAAAAATAAGAATTTTGAGAATAAAGTTCAATGTTTTGAATGT
Source organism: Typha angustifolia (assembly GCF_048772165.1). NCBI lineage: Eukaryota > Viridiplantae > Streptophyta > Magnoliopsida > Poales > Typhaceae > Typha > Typha angustifolia. The sequence continues at coordinate 11,863,892 of NC_133253.1, read as the reverse complement.
TCTGGTTTTGGACACATCGCACAAGAATGCCCTAATCGTCTTAAGAGGAAGGGGAAAGTTATGAAAGTTACTTGGGATGACTCAGATGAATATATTGATGATTCTGAAAAGGACGAAGAAAACTTTGTAGCTTTTACATCTTCTCTACTTTATACTGACTCTATTGTTGATACTGATAGTATAGATGATCAGGATATGTTACCTGCTGAGGAAGATGAATCTGAAATCCAAAAGGCATATAATGACTTATACCTAGAGTCGTTTAAACTTAAGAAAAGCAATCTTAGACTACTTCAACGACTCAAGGAAATTGAACCAGAAAGAATTCAATTTGAGGAGAAGTACAAATTGGAGCTTGAACGTGTCAAAGACCTTTCTGAACAACTTGACAATGCGAAAAATAAAATGAAGGTTGATGAAATTGAACTAGAGCGATTGCATAAGGAAGTTACATTTCTGAAAGGGAAGAACAAACTTGACGAAATTCTAAAAGCTCAGATCTCTGGAAAAGACAGGTATGGTGTTGGATACACTGGTAATTCAAATAATAATAAAACTGTATTTGTTTCTGCATGTATACAAAAGGAAGAATACCTGAAGCCATCAACCGCATTTACAAAGCAATCATGGATGAACCCTTCTAAACAGAACTTGAATATACAAACTGGTGAATCTTCGACGGTACCAAAGGTAAACTCTAATCACTCTCCTCGACATAAGGTGAGTAGAAGAAGGTTTGTTCCGATATGCTATCATTGCGGCATTCTAGGGCATATTCGACCACATTGCAAATTTTTGCAAAATCCTAGAAGTGCTTTTATTTATGGGATGAAAACAAAGGCCATATGGATCAAGAAATCTGATTTGAAATGTTATGTTATGCATACTGCCTTGAAAGCCTTAAATTCTGAATTGTGGTATTTAGATAGTGGCTGTTCAAGACATATGTCGGGTGACAAGTCTTTATTTTCTAATCTCGAAAAACATGAAGGGGGAGTTGTGACATTCGGAGATGGTAACTCATCCAAGGTAATAGGTAAAGGAAAGGTAAGTACTCCAGGGATTCCTAGTCTCGAAAATATTCTTTATGTTAATGGCTTGAAAGCAAATTTATTAAGCATCATTCAATTTTGTGATGAAGGCTATGAGGTAGAATTCTCTAAAAATGATTGTACTATTCTAGATCATGATGGTAATGTTATATGTTTTGGATCTAGAACATCTAATAATTGCTATATTGTTAGAACTTCACATAATCTGAAATGTAACAACTCTAGATGCATCATACTCAATGGTGAACGGTTTAGTAAAATATACTAAAATAGTCTCTACACCAACTCTAGATGTAGGCCATAGGTTTGCCTTCTTGCATTAAAATAGTCTCTACACCAACTCTAGATGCATCACACTCAATGGTGAACGGTTTAGTAAAATATACTAAAACAAGGACCGGAGTTGAGATCATCACCTTCTTCAAGGCTTCAAATGCTTCCCTTGCTTTGTTTGTACATGAGAATGCACTCTTCCGCAGCAAAGCCATGAGGAGAGCCACAACCTTGCCATAGTTTGCCACAAACCGACGATAGTAGCTGGTTAAACTGAGGAAACCAAGTAGCTTCTTGGTAGTCTTTGGTAGTAGCCAATCCACCATGCTTTGGATCTTCTTAAGGTCAGCTTCCATGCCATCTTTAGATATGATGTGGCACAGGTAGTCGACCCTTCATTGCCCCCATGTACATCTAGAGTCCTTTGCTTTCAACTTATGTTGTCGTAGTACGCCAAGTACCGTCTGAAGATGTCCCAAATGCTCTTCCCATGTATGGCTGTATACCAATATATCATCAAAAAATATCAGCACATATTGCCTCAAATGAGGCCTAAAGATATCATTCATTAAGCTCTGAAAGGTGGCGGGAGTATTGGTAAGACCAAAAGGCGTAACGAGGAACTCGTAATGCCCATCATGAGTTCTAAACGTTGTCTTTTGTACATTGGATGGTTCAACGCTGATTTAATGGTATGCAGCCCTCAAATCTAGCTTTGAGAAGTAACATGCACCCACCAATTTATCCAACAACTCTTCAATCACCGGTATGGGGTACCGGTCTTTGATGGTGATGGAATTGAGAGCTCAATAGTCTATATAAAACCGCCACGCACTTCGTCAACCCAAAGGATTTCGATGAATTCGAGATAGATAGGTTGCGAGTTAAGGCTATTGATACCTGTGCTAGTAGAACTATCCTTCTTCCGCACGAGTAAGACCGATGAAGAATAGGAGCTTCAACTTGGTCTTATCACTCTTATCACCTCGTTGGACAACATCTCCTGGACTATCTTTGTTATAGCCTCCTTTTGGATGAATGGATAATAGTATGGCCACATTGGTTGGATTTACCCTAGGCATGATCTCGATGCGATGGTCTTGGCCCTAGGTGGTGTCAATTCATGTGGCTGCTGGAATATATCTTCAAATTCCTGCAAAACAGTCTTTAAGTCTGTGGGTAAGTGTGCTGGATCATCCTCGTCTTTGGCCCCTTTGATGAGTTGCATGAGGAACCCACACCCAAGTTTTGGCAACCCCTCTAGGGACTGTAGTGCCCCTATTGTTTCTATGTTTGATGCAGCCAATAACTAGATCGGCTGGCCTTTATGACTGAACTCTATTGCCATGGTGGTGAAGTTGAAGGTGACCGGTCCAAGATTCCGAAGCCTTTGCAACCCAAGCACCAAGTCAACTCCTCATAGAGCCAATAGATAAAAATCAATAAGGAAGACGTGGCTCAGAATTTGTAGTTGGACCTTATGGCATATGTCCTTCGTTCTCAATATGGTGCCATCTCCGATGATCACATCAAAGCCGTTAGAAGGCTCTGACTCTAATCCTAACGGCCTCACCATCCGTGAATCTATAAAATTAAGGATTCTTCCTAAATAAATAAGAATTAGCACTTTTTTCTTCTTAATCATACATTTGATCCAAAGAGTTTTCGAAGTCGACTCGTTGGCAAGAGAATGAAAAGAGAGTTCGGCTTGAACTTTAAGCAGTTTGTCATCTTCGGTGTGGCCCACTTTTTCCTCTTGCTGCTCCTCAAGATCTTCAATAGGATCATCCTCTATTATCTCTTCCATTAGCATGATGGTTGTGGGCTATTTGGCACATTTGTGGCCCGATGTGAAGCGCTTGTCACAATAGAAGCATAAACCCTTCGAGCACTGATCTTCGACCTCCGCTGGTGTGAGGCATCGTCACATCACTTGTGGCTATCCCTTAGGGTCAGGGCTTGTCCGTGGTAGGGGGTGGCCGATTAAGGTTTGGCCAGAACTCACCCCAAACGTGCCACACCCGAGACCGGTGGTCTAGGGTTAACGCGCGGGTCGATAGTGCTCCAAGTGGAATGGTGAGTAGCCTTCAACTCCTTTATATTTTCTTCCATCATTTCAGCCGCTGAGAAGGCTTCCAACAAGGTAGTAGGACGAGACGCCTTGACTTTCGCTTGAATATCTCGATGAAGCCCAGAGATGAAAATACTTTTGAGGGCTGAGTTCAACCACCCGTAGACTCTATTATTGATTCTTTTGAACTCCTCTTGCATAAGTCTTTTAGATTAGTTTCATCAAGGTGGCTTAGAAGTCTTCATAGTCGGAAGGTTCGAAATGCACACAAAGCGTGTCGGCGAACTCCTCCCAAGTGGCGCTGCTTGATACCATCTCACCGCTATGCCTTCAAGGTGGAATGAGGCCAGAAGCACCTTTTGGTGATTAAGTGTCCCTTGATAATTGAAGAATTGCTCCACCCTATAAATCAAATCTAATGGGGTCACCACCACTAAATTTAGGAAAATCGATTCGAACGACGCGGGGTTGTAGCATTTGGTCACGTCCGTTCTCACATCCTCGGTGAAACGGCTCTTGTTATTGGACTCTTGGCTGATGTTGGGGCTCCTCCCACTCATCCCAAGGCTCATCCTCTAGATGTGGGGCCAAAGGTTCCCTTGAGTGCAAAAGAGGTAAGTCAATGCAACACCCGTGCAGTTCGTCGCGCTGTTGCCATGGTGCCTCTAGGATCAGTCCTCGTCGGTTCCCTCTCTAGAGAAGGGGCATTCTTCATGTCTTTGATGACGCGAGGTTATTGGTTCCTGCTAGCAAGGGTGGTCTTGATCTTCGACAGTGTTTGCACCATGAGCGCTAGGGTTTGCGCGAGATCAAGTGGGCCTTCTATCCGTCCTCGTGAACTCTAAGGGGATGGAGATCTTGATGTAAGCATGTGGTCCGTCTCCAAGCCTTGACCACTTACTTAGTCGCCTTTGATCTTATGGTAGCCATAATGGTTCGAGGAACATTGGCTTTGATACCAGTTGTTACGAACTGGTCTACTCCGATCTGCAACGGTTCTAGACTCAATGAAGCTCGTAACTTCCGAGGGGATCTGCGAACAATCTAACCAATGGATCCTCCTGAACTTTAGATATATTGTTTCTCTTGGAAAGAGCTTTGTAACAAATCCGAGATCATAGGATTTGGACAGTTAGATCTCAAGTTATCGACCCAACAGTTGCCGAATGTCAATTAGATCTTTTCTTGATAGCCTCCAATGGCTAAATAGATGCTAAGTTTACTCCTTGTTGTGAAGGGGAAGAAGTTGATGTAAAAGAAGGTGGTTAGAAGCTGGAAGAGGCCGACCAAAGACTTGGGTGGTGAAAGAAAAGAGGTGGGAGAGGGCGTCAATGGCTAGAGACAAATTGAGAGAGAGAGATAAAAGCTAAACCCAATTCATTTATCCAAGATAAACTCAAATTAGGGTTTCCTTCACATATTTATAGAGGCTCTCCTTAAGAACTCATCAATTGAGTTAAACAACTCTAAACAATCCTAACAAAACCTACACTTTCACCATGATACGTTCGAACGTGTCTGATCATGTTCGAACGTGGAATTTCTGTTCTCTGTTGGTGCGAACGTATGTTAGGCATTCGAACAACCGCGTTCAAACGGCCCAATTTCGTTTGAATGCGCTATTTATGTTCTCTATTTTTACGAATGTGTGTAGGTGTTTGCATCCCCGTTCGAACACGGTCTTTGTGTTCGAATGCACCTCAGCCAAAAATTCTTTTATTACTTCTAACAAATTCAACTAGATTAATAGGCCTCATCCCAATAAACCCAATGCCATGCGTGGAGCCAATATGGATCGAACCGTATCATAATTGTACACATTTATCCATGGCCACTTATCTTTGTCACACCTGACACCTCCCATAGGAAAATAGAGATCACTGTTGTCTCCTTTTTTATCACTTTTAGTAAATGCCAATGACAAATGACACGCCCAACAAGAAAAATGAATGAAAGCACTCAAATGCTCTTAGGGCTCTCAAAATAAATGAAACGAGCTTGAAAATGAGGCGACTCAAATTTGATATTCAGAATAGGTTAAAATATAGTTGTTTTGAGTCATATTTGATAATGAGGCTTAAATTAAACATGTTCCAAAAAGCTCACAATAATTATAATATGAATATATAATATGAGTAATATTTTTTGTTTTATGTTATATTTTTATTATATTCTAAATTTGGTTAAGCGAATTGTTACGTAATCTGATCTTCTAAAATTCAATTTTTAATTTTGATCCTATTTTTTTTAAATACACATATTTCTAATAGTTTATATTTTTATAATATAAATTTTTAAAAATTATGTCATATTTTAAGTTTGATTCAAACCTAAATCATCCTTAATTTAATTCAAATTTGGCCAGACTTAAAATTTAGCATAAATTGATTATAGCTTGAAATTACTTATTGATCAATTCATTTAGATTGAACTTGCTTGAAATTAGCTCAAATTAAAATAATTTTAATTTAAGCTTAATCACAAATTTAAATCCAATATTATTTTCAATAAAAGTTTGATCAGAGTACAGAAAGGCTCTCGAATCAATTACAATTACACAATACCCCTGAATGCTCGTCAGTGATTCCCAATCTGTTAACCTCTGCCCAACGTACTCTGAAGCCCCAAACAGTTCAAATAAAAGAAAAGGATTAAAAAAACTCAGATCATGCTTTTGAATTGGTACTAATTATTGCAGTGACTTTTATTACTCATTACGCCACTACCCAATGCATGGAAAGAGAAAGAGAGAGGCAGTAGTAGGCCTATCTAATGATAGGCGTTACAAGGCTGACTCCCATATAACTCATATAACTCATATAACTCACTCCCATATACCAACCTCCATAAAGCCATCTTCAGTTGCACATCCCCTAAACATCCCATTAGTATTGAACCCATAACCCACCTCTCCATTTCTAGAGACCGCGATGAGCCCAGCCTTGCCTTCATCCAGCCTTTCATTTATGACAAAGTCCACTGCTTCTTGAAGGCCGAGACCTTTGTACTCCATCACGGCAGCCACGTCTCTTGCCAGAGTACTCCGAATGATGGCTTCACCCTCGCCAGTGCATGAGATAGCGCAGAGATTGCAAGCGTACGTCCCTGAACCAATCAACGGGGAGTCGCCGATCCGGCCGTTCATCTTGTTCATGAGTCCACCGGTCGAAGTTGCGGCGGCGCACCACCCGTTGGTATCAACTACGACGCAGCCGACGGTCTCCGGCGCGTAGATGCTGATTGGGAGGCCGTTCATTTGAAGAACGTCGTCGACGGTGGCCACGATCGACCCGGCGCTACCGCTGCACCCGTCTATCACAGGCAGGGGGACTCTGTAATCGAACTGTTTGGTTCAAAGCAAAGCAAGAGATATTGAATTAGATAATGGTCAATTAATTCGTGGATGCATATACTCCTCGAATATTTCTAATTATGATGTAAGAAGTGAAATAAACGACACAAAGAAAAAGTAAAGGAATTACCATGATGCTGTTGGCTTCCTTGGCTAGCTTAAGCATGCCAACATTTTCTTCGGTGATGAAATAGCTGTTGTCCACCACCTCCACACCCTGCAGCAGTAGCCGTGAATTAAATCACTAGGAAAAATAAATCGAGAAAGATAACAAAAGAAAAGGACAATATAGTGCAGCAACGCCGAAACCAGAATCCTATTTCTAGTCTTCTAAAACTGAGAACGAGGTGGGGACCATCCCGACACGGGCGGAGACGTCTAAATCCCGCCAAGTATGGAAGTAGGTTAGATCCCAATTTACCGTATAAAGTCACTAGTCAATTGACATCTGTCGTCTCCATGTACTTATTTATATGCTTCATATATTGGGTGATTCACAGCCAAACCTTTTAATACTGTTATATTTCATTTAAATGTAAATTTAAGATTCAGCAGTAGCATTTATTAAGGATGGATTCTCCTCGACTCGTGTCCTCCACTGTACCAGCCAACCAGGAGCAACCCGTTCCATGTTATTCAACCAATAATGAAAGTCTTGAAAATTGTTGTTGTTATACCGAAATGTCTGGAAACAAACGAAGCGGGGTGATTTTGTTTGTTGGACCAACCTGTTCTCTAGCGAAGTCCTCGGCGCCGTCGAAGGCGAGGTAGGAGTGAGGAGATTTCTCCATGACCAGCCTGGCCAAGGAGACGGGGTTCTTGACGGTGGTGAGGCCGGAGACGGCACCGCAGCGCCGCCCGCGGCCGTCCATGATGCTCGCCTCCATCTCCACCGTCCCCTTCCTCGTCAGAGCCGAACCCCGCCCCGAGTTGAACACGGGATCCGTCTCCAGTTCCCTCACCACAATCTCTACCACATCCACCGCACGCACTGACGCCCTCAACGCGTCGATGCCGATCTGAAGGCATCGTGCCAGAACCCGCTTTGCCTCTTCCTGCCTCTCCTCGGGTAGATTAGGATCCACACCTGCTCCGCCGTGGATAGCAATGGCCCAGCCTCCCATCTCTCTCTCTCTTATATTTATCTCTTATTCTTCTTTTTTTTAATGTTATAAGGAGGAGGATGGGAACTGCTTTTATAGACGGCGGCCTCTTAGGGTTGGTATATGGAAGCCAAATATTAGTTTGTGTTGGAGTTAATAGCGTTTTAGCGTCCGGAAACGCCCCAAGTCATGGGAAGTTGTGCTGGAATCTTGGATTCCACTTGTGCCCCCACACCGCACTAAACCCGTGCAGGAATCTCTCCCACTTCTGACGTGGGGGCGAGAAAATCTCTGGGTATCCGGCAAGATTCCATTTTGCTCTCGTCTTTTTTTCCCTATCTGGACAAATATGCCCTCGTGCTCCGTGCGTTGTGCGTTTTTCATTGAACGGTTGACAGTGAATTTTTCCTTGAAACGCCTCATGTGATGAAAGAGTCCATTAAGAGGATATTCATGTCAATTGACTTCCCCTACTAGGCCACGAGGGAATCTTGGAAAGTTTTAAAAGCTTTACTTTGGTGAAATTTTAACGTTATTGAAGATTTCCTTCTTTGTTCAACTTTGGTTTTTTTGCTATGCTATTTGTAAATTAAATCATAAGAATGTATAATGCCACTTCTTTCTAGTGGGGCACTCATAATTCATAAATTTCTTGTAGTTGTATTGCCATTCATAAATATATGGGTGCAAATAGATAAAATATGGATAGTAAATTAAAAAATATTTTGGTTATTACATTCACTTAATATGGATACAAAGGTGTATATAATCCTTAACCACATCTAACAGAATAGATATTATATGAGTTATTTGTTTGCAATAATTTTTAACGATGGTTTCTTTCGTGCAATAGAATTAATTTTTTATCAATCAATTTGATGAAGAACTAACGGTTAAGATCTTTAAGGGTATAATAGGAATAAAAGATATTAACGGTTCAGCAGGTATTTTTTTTAGATATATAATTATGCACATTATTTTTTAATAATTATATTATCTTAATATTTTATTAAGTAAAAAACATATATATCATTAACTGAGAGTAATGTTTATATATCAAAATAAGGATATTGATGTCTTTTATAATTAACTTGATGAAAATTTAATTACATTTTATCTTTTTGATTATTTTTTATTATTTACATATATCTCCCATTAGTTTAAGATTGATTTAAATTGAAGTTTATCTCCAAATAATCAAATTTAAATTATTTAATATTAAATGATATCTCCTATAATTAAGGCATAATTATATTTAAGAGAGAAATCTTAACGGAAGAAAAAAAAAGTATAGAGCGCTTCTTCCGTACCGTAAAGTTAATTGTTTATCAATCACTTTGATGAAGATCTAATGGTTAAGATCTTCAAGGGTATAACAAGAAAATTGAGAAGTTATGCACAGGTAATTAATCTTCTTAACTAATATACTCTTTTTCTTACGTAATGTGGTTTTGGAACCGGTGCCGGTTTTCCGGTACCGGGTATGAAAATTGGCTATTATAACCGTTGGATTAAAATTATAATTTTTAAAGGTACATTGAAGTATTTACCATTTTTAACACAGCAACTATGGGAATCAAGTTCACATCCTTTTCTAACTATCTATCTCTAGGAATAAGATACACTGCTCTTTGGCTCATCCAATTTCTAATTGACCCATCTAGTAGCTGATGAGTGCATATTCTTTTCTATGTTATTATATCATACAACAATTTAGAAATCAGAAGATAGCACTAAGATTCGATAGATTTTCTTGCTATGCTTATTCTGGATTTGTCAGATTTATCAAATTAAACAACAAGAACTTCTTAACAGAGAATCTTTCGCTAAAATTTTTTGTCGCGAGATGTCAGTAAGAGAATCTTACTCAAGATCCACTATGTAAATCGACTGATGTCATGGGAGAATCATAGGAGAGGAGAGCGCACTATTGTTCTTTTCTTTTCTTTTTTTGTTGGGTAAAGCAGGTATATATTTTGGGACCACTATTTTGCCTTTGGTGACAATGAATCATGAAATCTAATTCGGTGCGTTCATTCTCATCACCATTTCCAGGTAGTCGTAAGAAGAGTCAATATGTACTGTGACAAAAAACAATTCCCTTTGGAAAGTGAAAAGAGGAGACTAAATTTTTTGAAAGTTCACTGTGCAGCTAATCGGATAGTGCTCTTAAAGATAATCAAATTGTATGAGTGTTCTTAAGTTTGAATCCCAGCAGCATCGGTTTAACTGAAACACTAAGTTAATTCTCACTTAAAACTAAAATCGTGTTATCCGTTGATATCGAAAATGATGTGTAATAAATGCATAGCGACAAAATGTCTGTTGTGAGACAGTCATACTGATCACCTGAAAATTAGTAGTATATTTGGTTAAGGCAGTAATCAATATTGGTTAAAGCTGAAATTGATATTTCTTGTCAATACATAGCCGAGGCGATGTCGCTTCCTCTGTCTTGGCTCCTGCATTAGCATCCTCTCAGAGGATGAATTAACTAAACACCCTTTAATTAATTTGTGCAAAGGAAGAGTCGTACGTCATCTTGACGGATCTTTGAGTTCTTACTGCTGCAAAAAAGAACAAACAAGGTAGAGAAACGATGCTAGCCGACTTGATTCTTATATGTCATCATGAACACGCTTTTGAATAGAATGGTTGGAATTGGCATCCATAGAAATTTCAAATGTCAAAGCCCTCATGCATGAATTACCTGTTAGATCAATATCCAGTAGCTGAATGGTTTCGTGTTAGTGCATCTTGTGACACCAGTGGTCAAAGAGGAGATTAGGATTAGGATATATAAGCACGTAAGATAAATGAAGGACTGGATATATAAGAAGCGGCTGGCGTTGAGATGGATGGATAAGATTACTCTTGTTGAAGAGGTCGACTCGCACAAGAATACAATAGTGAGTTGAAGTCTTGTATGATATTCTCTCTTCTTTTTAATTTTTTTGTGTGTGTCTAGTTAACTAGAAAAACTTTACTGACATATTTAATAGAGAAGATTAATCATCGTTAATTTCTGGCCTCAGACATTTCTGAAGAGGAAACGATGTTATGCTGCACTTTTATCTAATATTTTGGTCGTACGTGCATTCCGACGGGTCGAAATTAATTTTAAGATTTTATAAGACGGGCTGCAGAGCCGTACGAAGGCCTGGCCCTATAGCCGGATCCAGATGGACTTCGGGCCACATACTTGCAGATTCATGGGAACGCTGAGATGGGCCTAATGATTTTAGAAAAGGGCTTCGAGCTCTTTTCAAGCTCAATCCCATGTCACATTGCTTGTGGTTGCATCTACTACCTATGTGTTACTGATTGTTGCAGCACCTAATATGGGTGTCAAAATAAAAGAGCGGCTTGGGCTTGGCTCAGCTTGGCTTGCCTCAGCTGATCCGAGACTAAACTTTTTTTCAGGCTTGATTTGAATTTGAGTAGAGCCTGAATTGGAGCCAGCTCACTCAGGCTTAGGTCGGATAGGCATGTTTACACTGTTCGTTGCTTTATTTATGAAACAAAGACAATAATTCACAATTTAGATATGATAGCTTTTAAAAATGTTCTCATCGAGCACACTTAAAATACCGAATACTTAGTGTAACAACCCAATCTTAAAAAAAAAAAAAAAAAAAAAAATCTGGGCACGACGCGACCGGCCACACTGTGGCCGGCCTCGTGCCCATGCAAGCTGCGCATGCAGCTTGCGTGGTGGGGGCGCCACGTGCCCGCTGCCGCTGCCGCAGCCAATGGGCTGCGACCAGCTGGTCGCGGCGGGCCCCGGCGCCGCCGCAAACCGCCCCCCCTCACCGCCTTCCCTCTCTCTCTTTAAATCTCTCTCTCTCTCTCTCCCGTTTGGTCTCTCTCTAAACCTCTCTCTCTCTCTCTCTCTCTCTCGCCGAGGCCGGACTATCGCCGCCGCCGCCACCTCCACGAGCGCCGGTGAGCTCTTTCTCCTCCTCTCTCTTCTTCTCTCTTCTTCTCTCTCTCTCTCTCTCTCTCTCTCTCTCTCTCTCTCTCTCTCTCTTTTTCTTACCTTGGGCTTGGGCCCGTCGGAGCCGAGCCGCCGGCGAGAGGCCGGCAGCTGGCTGGCCACCAGCTGCCGGTGCCCTCCCCGCCGGCCCGGGTCCACACCTCCCTCCTCCTTCCCTTCTTTTCTTTTCTTTTCTTCTCTTCTTCTTCTTCTTCCTTTCTTCCTTCTTCTTTCTTCTTCTTCATCTTCCTCAGCTATTTCCCTTCTGCAATAGTGCTGGGCTCGGCCCAGCACTGTAGCAGACAGTGCCGAGCCCAGCACTCTGGCAAGGGATTGCTCCCTTTTTAATTTGTTTATATTAATTATATGATTTAGTTTTTAAAATTTAGGTGAATCAGTTATCTGGATGATAGATTATTTTAATAATTTATACTCTCTAGCATAAGTATTAGTTAAGTATTATTAGTATAATAATTTATTAATTATAGTTATAAGTACTTGCATATGATTATATATAGTATAACCACTGTTTATTAGATTAATACATGTAATCTTATAGATAATAATCTTATATTTTATATAGTTAGTTTTATTAAAAATAATTAAATTTTATAAGTTTCTATTAATGTTTATGTATGCTTATACATGCATATATTTAATACATTTGAGTATACAATGTGTTTCTAGCAACTTATCATTATTATTATATATTATTTTCTATGCAATAAAATGCTGAGCTCAGATAATCATTTTTATATTTATGAATAATAATTAATATATGTATGATTAGTAACTAGTTAAGTAAAAGTAATAATTGCCATATAATTGAATAAGGTTATCATAATTATATATATATAAGGTATATCAAGTTATTTAATAAAATCAAATAATTTATTATATTTTACACCAATGAATTCTAAATGGGATAAACGGCTAACATCATATTATTTAAATATTTTCAGACTCCGAACCCTCTTATTTGAGACCCCGTGGACCTTGCTAGCGATGAGTGTCACTCGGTTACCTGACGAACGTGAGAGATGCGTGGTTTGTATCTTCTAATCAGACTGTGAGTAGTCTTATCCCCTAGATCCCTTTCTCAAATTAGGATTTATTATATATTATGTACATGCATGTTTTGGCCTCTAGCATGATTATATGACTTTATATAGAGATGATTTCAGTCGAGCATATATTTTATCATGCATTTGATTAGACTGATCTGGGATATGAGTACATTGGTGATATATAGAGATGATTGGAGATGATTATGCTATTATGGTTTTATGTCGGGATGATCTCTATCATGAGTATGCATGTGATAGATTAGCATGAGTATGCATGTGTTAGATACATGGTTGGAGTTTGCATTACATCATTTTTCTCTCGGCTTCTTTACCACCTAAATTCCTGAGTTGTATGATCTGTTGTCGTACTGGATATATGCATATGATTTATCATGTATAGGAAATCATAAAAGTACATGTGTATGTAATGTGATGTGATGTGATGGCTGGAACGGTATCTGATCCGGACTGGTACTGGACATACTCTTAGCGTATGGCAGAGTATGGTGATGACTGATAGTTATACTCTTAGCGTATGACAGGGTACAACTATCATTGATATACCCTTAGCGTATGGCAGGGTATGATTACTTTCTTCAGAGACACCCTTAGCGTATGGCAGGGTATGATTTATCTACAGAGATACTCTTAGCGTATGACAGGGTATGCTCTGAGCTTGTGACATGATGTGTATCGAGTTTGGGGCCGGGTACCGTAGTCCAGCATGGTGGATGATATTCAGAGTTGAGACGGATGATTGTGATAGTGAGAGATATGTGAATTATATCTGGCTCTGACATATATGATTATCTAGTAGTTAGCATGCATCATGCATCATCATTGTTATGACTAGTATCATTGGATCATAATTGTTATACATGATATGGTGTTATATTCGGTGATGTTATATGGTAATTTCATCATGTTATATAATTTCGGTTGAGGATATAATATGGTCATTCATGAGAACTGATTTCATTCATATATATGTCATTGAGGATACATATATATATATATATGTTTATACATGACATCATACTGCTTTCTGATTCATATTATCCAGTACATGATTTACTCTCTGTTTGGCATCACTGATTCGGGGTAAGGTCTATTCACTGAGCCTTTTGCTCATGACTCTCTTTATTTCTTTTCTAACCCCTCAGATTTGTGGTACGTGATAGCGACCTAAGATATCTTGAGAAGATATTTTAGAGTGATGATGAGGTGAGCTATTGATGCGAGACGGTATGGAAGATAGTTTAACCAGACATTGAGTTGTATCGTTGTTTGCTATATTTGTACCTTATTGTATCAGATGATGAGTTATATAGTATATGTCAGATTTTTATAGCACTCGTGTATCAACTGTTTAGTTGTATCTTGATGGTTTGTTGTGGCCTGTATGGGTCCTGCCAGATTATGTAGCGGTCTAGTGTTTATTATTGTGGACTTAGATATTCATATGTTAACAGATTTATTTGATTGATAGTACGATTTATTCGACGATGGATTATGTGATCATGGATATGTTAGTAGGTGTTATTTGATAATGTCATGTTTATAGGTGCACAGGAGAGTATCTGTGCGTGACGGGCCCCGCCCGACCTGTCTTGTGCGCCGCGCGTGCTGTGTGGGCGCGTGGGCGTGCACTTGCCGTGCCAGGCGGGGGCGTTACACTTAGCATAGTCCATTGTCGCTTAGAGAACTTACAGAACATCTGTTGATTCCACTAGTGAAGCTCCATTGTACCATGCTTGCTGAAGATGACATCAAAGTTGCAGTGAAAGACTATGAAGCGAAGAAAGACTAATCCGAGAAGATAAGATTGCTAATCTCTGGATCTACAACTTTGATATTCACGACTTCTCTAAATTCGGAATCTTTCTGCGGAGAAATGAAAGACTAATCCGAGAAAATAAGAAAGACTGATTTAGTTAAGTTGTTTAAGACTGTTTAGATATAATAAATAAGGCTTTATGGTCTGTATTTGAGGTATGCATGAATGAAAAATTAATTAGCTTTTGTCTTGCATCCTAGTATCTCCCCTCTCATCTTAGCTGAAGGCTACAATCTCTCTCCTCCCTCTTTACTAACCAACATCGCCTCTCCCGTTGGAATGATATTGTTTAGTTTTTAGTCTCCCTCGTCAGCCGATTTATGTGATCCGAATGTGATCGAATCAATTCACTGACACATTGGTCTCGATTGATTGAATCTATTTATCCTTTAATTATTTCATGATGTAAGTCTTTTAGGTAAGCCTAGTATAGCCATGTGAGCATTAAAAGTCCAAATAAGTTACGACAGTCTTTAAGACAAGTCTAGTTAAGTCAAATAAGCCTTTAAGGTAAGTCTAATTAAGTCATGTAAGCCTTTAAAACAAATTTTAATTCGAATCGTGTCAACTTTTTGGGCTAGTCTTAGTAGAAATCATTGTACTCGACTTCTATATATAGAGAGGTTAGCTCCTTTATTAAGCATCCAAGTATTGAGAAATTATTCTAGCCTTGAGTTTATCTTAGGAGTAAGAGTAAGATAATTGCCATCATCCCTCCTTCTACCCTCTCCATTTACCATTATTCACCTTAATCAAAGCTTACACTCCCTTATTGCGGATCTTCTCTAGTTGGTCCATAACTATTTGGTATCAGAGCTGTCGTTATTCTTAGACCAGATGACAACCACACGAGGGATGCAAGCAAGAGTAACCGGGGAGACTTCTATGGTCAGGAATCGACTATCAGTGACAACTACCCAACTACTCGAGAACACAAGTCCACCGCCAGAAGCCAAAACCGTTGACCTCACTAGCCTCGACAGCTCAACCAGAGATGCTTCAATTCTTGCAATCAATATAATAATTCATGGCTAAGATGTGTTTGTTATTCACGAACTCCATGATGAACAGACTCCACAAGCACAAATAGAGAGGAATGTTGCAGCTCCTAAACCGATGAGCATTGAACTAGCTGAAGAGGAGGATGTCGTAGGGTTTAGGGTGGACCAATCCCTTGGGCGTGCACACCAATGGCCGAACTCACTAGGGTTAGGCACACGAGATGAAGTTCGACGCACTAAAACTCCACCACATCCAACAGCTAGGGCTTAGTTTGACCCGACGGTGCCTAGAGCTTGGCCCGAACCACCCGTGCCCAGGGCTTGGATTGAGCTACCCATAGCTAGGGTTTTGATATGATCTCCCCTTAGGCTAAGGTTTGATCTATTCTATTTGTAGATCTGGATAGAATTTAGCATAAAACTTTGGCAATGGATCCTGGAAGATGTAGCCGTCGAATCAATATAAAATTTTGATATATTGTAGCCCTAGAAAAGAGCTTTCCAACAAATCTAATTTTAGGGAAAATTGGACGGTGGGATCTCGAGATATCGTTCGAGAAGTAGTCAAACATTAGAGAGTTCGTTTATGGATCCGTGGATGGAGGCATGAGATCTTAGGAGTAGTCAAACATCAGCCCAACTTTTGATATATTCGCGAACTCTGTATTTGCGAACCTAATGCAGGCATTCGCAGGCGCATTTGAATGCACCCCACCCACGTTCGAACACGATATACAGAAAATGTATTTTCCTCTGAAATAAAATATTAAAACAATAAGATAAGATACCCATAAGGTGTATCTTTGCTCGAGACGACATTGGTGAAGTTCGTATTGTATCAATCCACCACGCTTTCGCAACCTTGTCCTCAAGGTGTGAAATTAGGGAAGCGATCATTGAACTCTGACTCAAGCTCCTCCATGACTCGATCCTCTGCATTGGTTCCCCACAGATCTAAAAATAGAGGAAGGGTTGGTGCTGAAAAGGAAGCGAGCTCACTTGTGTTCGGTTAGTGCGAAAGGGCATCGGCTACTCGGTTCTCGATCCCCTTTTTGTAGACTAGCTCGTCGAACAGTTGGTTAGAGCAGTACTTGAGGTGCGTTGTTGGTGAGAGACCGCAATAGTGGATATCTTATTTGCCATGGGCTGAGTGGTCATACAATAAGGCTTTTAATTCGGCCATTGGCATGACTCCATTCGAGGTCGTCTCTGGGCAACCACCTCCAGCTTTGCATACATACTTGCCATCGGCTCGAGCCAACTAAACTAAGGTGGATGCAGTTTGCGAGATCATGATGAGGTATTGAGGAGACTTAAGATGCACTTAGCGGCTGCCCAAAATAGGATGAAGCAAGTCTACGACAAGAGGCACCAAGAAAGGTTCTTTTCGATTGGGGATTGGGTCTACATCAAGCCCCAACCATATCGGCAAAGCTCGGTCAGACCTATTCCCAATCAAAAATTGGCTCCAAAGTTTTATGGACCGTACTAGGTAATCAAGAAGATTGGGCCTGTGGCATACCACCTAGACTTACCTATGGAGGCACGAATACACTTAGTATTTCACATCTCAAGCCTCAAGGCTCGAGTTCCCCCTACCGAGCCCATTAGAGTTGTTCCACCCGAGCCAACAATGACTGAAGCCGATGAGTACGAATCCAAACCAAGTACTCCTATTCCAATTCGGATCTTAGCTCGTTGAGACACTCGAGTCTAAGATGAGTGGGTGACTGAGATTTTGGTGGAGTGGCAAGGTCGCATAGTGGACGAGGCGACATGGATGCCCAAAGCCGACTTCATAGACTGATATTTTGAGTTGACACCTTGAGGGCAAGGTGAACGGAAGGGTGATGAAGTGATACGATTCGATCCATATTGGCTCTATGCGTGCCATTGGGTTCATTGGGATTACCTTACTTATTTAGTTGAGTTTGTTAGAAGCAACAAAAGCATTTTTTGTCAGGACGCGTTTGAATGTAGGGACCGCGTTCGAACGGGGATGCGAATGCCTACACACGTTCGCAAAAATAGAGAATGCAAATTGGCCTTTCGAACAGAATCGAGCCGTTTGAACGCAGTCGTTCGAATGCCTGCATATGTTCGCATCGACAGAGAACAAAAATTCTGCGTTTGAACGCGATCGGGCGTGTTCGAACACATCGCGGTGAAAGTGTTGGTTTTGTTCGGGTTTGTTAGGGTTGTTTAGAGTTGTTTAACTCAATTGATGAGTTCTTAAGGAGTGCCTCTATAAATATGCAGAGGAAACCCTAATTTGAGTTTATCTTGGATAATTGAATTGGCTTTGGTCTTTGTCTCTCTCTCAACTTATCTCTAGCCATTGGCGTCCTCTCCCACCTCCGTTTTTCCACCGCCCAAGTCTTTGGTCGGCCTCTTCCAACTTCTAACCACCCTCGTATAAATCAACTGTTTTTCCTTCAAACCAAGGAATAAACCTATCATTTATCTAGCCATTGGAGGCTATCAAGCTAGGATCTAATTGACATTTAGCCATTGTTGGGTCGATAACTTGAGATCTAACTGTCCAAATCCTATGATCTTAGATTTGTTGGAAAGCTCTCTCTAAAAGCAACAATATATCCAAAATTTAGGAGGATCCATTGGTTAGATTATTCGCTGATCCCCTCGAAAGTTACGAGCTTCATCGAGTCTAGAACTGTTGCAGATTGGATTAGGTCAGTTTGTAACAACTAGTATGAGAGCCAACGTTCCTCGAACCATTATGGCTACCACAAGATCAAAGGCGACTAAGCAAGTTGGAGACGAAACACATGGCTATGTTAAGATCTCCATCACCTCAAAGTTCACGAGTACAGAGAAAGCATTTTTTGCCGGGGAGCGTTTGAACGTAAGGACTACGTTCGAACGGGGATGCGAACACCTATACATATTTGTAAAAATAGAGAATGCAATTTGCGCATTCAAACAGAAACGGGTCGTTTGAACACAGTCGTTTGAACGCCGTATACGTTTGCATCAACAGAGAACGAAAATTCTGTGTTCAAACGCGGTCGCGCACCGCGACGAATGTGTAGGTTTTGTTAGAGTTTGTTAGGATTGTTTAGAGTTGTTTAATTTAGTTGATGAGTTCTTAGGGAGAGCCTCTATAAATATGTGGAGGAAATCCTAATTTGAATTTATCTTGGATAATTGAATTGACTTTAGCCTTTATCTCTCTCTCTCAACTTGTCTCTAGCCATTAGTGCCCTCTTCCACCTCCCTTCTTCCACAGCCCAAGTCTTTGGTCGGCCTCTTCAAGCTTCTAACCACCCTTTTCTACATCAAATTTTTCCCCTTCACATGAAGGAGTAAACCTAGCATCTATTTAGCCATTGGAAGCTATTAAGTTAGGATCTAATTGACCTTCGGCCACTATTGGGTTGATAACTTGAGATCTAACCATCAAAATCTTCTGATCTTGGATTCGTTGGAAAACTCTCTTTAAGTGCAACAACATATCCAAAATTCAGAAGGATCCATCAGTTAGATTGTTCGTAGATCCCCTCGAAAGTTATGATCTTTATCGAGTCCAAACCCATTGCGGATTAGAAAATAGGTCGGTTTGTAACAAATTACCTGCCATGTTATCTATAGCTATAATTTACTAGGCTAGATTTGCCCATAGCCACCGTGATATGCCAAAAGGAGGGAATAAGTGCAGTTTGTGTCGCACTTCAAAACCAGAATTAGATATTCGATCTCGCTTAAGCATTGACCCTAATAAATAAGTAAAGAAACTTTTTTTTAAAAATCTTGCTCGGTGTTCTTACTTTCTCTATAATACTTGCTCACTGCAACACAACGGTTTAAACTGACGATGTCCAGAAACAGACTATCTTAAACATACTATTTATTCATTTTAACAAGAAGATCTAATTAAATATGGGTTAACTGCAGCAAATACAAAATACTTTCATTCATTTTGCAGGATTATCCGGTTTTTTTATTTTGTCAATCTTCTACATCCACACACACATTTTTCTTAAAGCAGGGTAAGACTTTTTATGGCTTTAGCTTCTCTCAATTTTTCATGATATAGACTTTCGCTAGATTATACCCCATAGTCTCGGCTTGTTCACTACTCTTATTCAGGTAAGTCTTTCAAAAGTGTCTGGTGATAGAACACATAGGCCTCTTACAAGAAAACTACACCAGACCCACTAAGAGATATATGTTATCTGGTAGTCACTCATTTTAGGGATGAACAAAAGAGTGATCTCTAGATGGAAGGTGCTCCCCTCTGTCCATCTATAGTTTCCCCCTCTACCCTTTGGACCAAGATTCTAATAATAAGATAGAGATTTACTGTTAGAAGAATCAAGATTCTAATCTCCTCCATGATTTAAATATGTTAATCGATCCTTGTAAGAAATTATGTTAATTGATTGACAAAGTTTCTTTGCCGACCTCACGTGATTCAAGGTAATCACATTACCCAACATGATTTAATCGATTTGGATCGCATTTGACATATGCCTATTCATCTTTTCACCTGTTGGGAATCAGGATGCATCAAAATTGTCGGCAAATGTTTTTGCATCAATGGTAAATATGCAAATAAATAATTAATCCATGCAGCTTCTGCCTATTGAGTATCAAGTGCTAGATCTGTTGATAACATCAAGATATAGCTGCACTGCTGACTTAGGAACACATAATCTGAGGGGGACTTTACATTTATTGAACCTGTGACTCTATTTACCTTTTTATACACATCTAAAATATAACGGTATCCACTATAAACCAAATGATAAATCTATGATATTCTTAATATATCATGAAAGTTGGCCGGAGATACAGAAATCCTAGATCAACTAGGAGTAGAAGATATGAAAACTCAATTCTAAGTCAAACTCAAAAATTCAAATTCTACTAGATTTAAAAGACCGAATCCAAATCAAACTTAGAAAATCAAAACCAAGTAGGGATAGTAAAATAAATCTAATGTGATCCAAGTCAAATTGGACCACCTCATGAACATCAGGCTTACGGCTCGAGTCATTTATCTAGCTAGATATTTTATTTTTAGCATTTGGTTTAGTTTCAGCTTGTGTTAGTCAGTTTGATTGAATTTTGGATTAGTCATAAACTTGGATTAATTAAGTGTATTAGCCTCCAATATAAATTATGGAGTGCAATTTGGATTAATTATGTTTTGAAGAATTGATATCTCTCTTTTTCCCTCTTGACCTAGGCTCTCCCTCCCCCGTCCTTTAACCCTAGCTACAAGCCATATTGGCTGGCGACTCCTCTCTCTCTTCCTTTGTCAAACCTTTCTTCCTCCTTGGGCATCGACCACTCTCCACTCTCTTCCTTACTTATCATGTGCAACCCCCTACCTGGAAGCACTATGTCAAAGTTTGCATCGCCACCACCCCCATCAAGTCCATTGCCACCACCAAGCTGCAAGTACCATAGATATGATAGACTCTAATACCAAATTGATGCGCTCTGATACTAAATTGATAAGCTCTGATATCAAATTGATAAGTTCTTGTACTGAAAGATCAGCTATGAAACAATTCCTTAAGATCTGAATTTATTGCAGGAAGCAATCCGCACAACTGTGGAAGCATATTCATCATATATTCTCAATTATTCATAAAATTATGAAACTAATTGAGTTAGATCCGTAACTTTCTGATCTACAACTTTTGTATTTACACCCTTTGCAAATTTGAACTGAAACTGCAACGAAAATATGAAATAACGTGGGTGATGGTCGTGGTGACAAGTGGAGTGGATGCTAGGGTTATGGATGGGTATGGAAATGAAGGTGGATTGTGGATGTGATTAAGGGAAGTAGACGAAGGGAACGAAGTGGTCAAGATCCCAAAAAAGAGGGGTGACTCGACAGACGAGGGAGATTAGAAGTTAGGACGCTAGAAATCAATAATCCAATTCCATAATAAAGTTGATTACCATCTATATATTTATAGAGGCTAGCTAACAAGTCGTAAAATAATATGAAACCCTAACAAACCAACTAAACCAGTCTTCTTTATCTTCTCCGATTAACTCTCAGATTAAGCTTTCATTTTGTTGCATATAGATTCCAAATCTAGAGAAGTCATTAATATCAAAGTTGTAGATCTGGAGGTTGGCGACCTTATTCAACTAGTTTGATATTATTTGGGTATGTTTATAATATTTTACGAATATTTTCCTAAAACTGCACAAAGTTGGATTTAGCGAATTAAATAAAATCCTAATCTACTAAGACTCTAACTAAACTAAATAACCAAATAAGATAATTAGACTCAATCCACCATGCTTTCCCCACCTTGCCCTTAAGGTAAACAGTCAGAGAAACGCTCTAAAATGTCAGTCTCCAACTCCCATGTCGCCTCATCGGATGGCTTGCCAAGCAAGTACACGAACTAGCTCTATAATTTCTATCCCCTCCAATGGCTTCGGTAGAACTGATCCAACGATCTCATGATCTCCAATGCGCTCCCTCAGCAATGAAACATAGAAGATAGGATGCACTCTCGACCTTTCCGGCAGCTCCAAACGATATGCAACCAGACCAATACGCTCCAACACCCGAATGTATCCGCAGTCCAGTAGCAAATCGCCTTGATTCTCTAACTTTGGATGGTGCTCCGAATCATCCATCACCTCCTACAACAATCTCAAAATATCGGGGTTAGATGTACATGCATACCTCAGCTCATCAAGGAAGGGAAAGGTAGAAGAAGAATAGGTTGCAAGCTCGACGGTATCGGGTTGGCGCGATAGTGCATCTGCCACTCTATTTTTCATTCCCTTCTTGTATTGGATTTTATAATCATACCCCAGCAAATTTGTGACCCATCGCTGCTGTGCTTGAGTATATATGTGCTATCCCATAAAATATGGAAGGTTTCTTTGATTGGTTCGGATAATTAATCGCCTCCACTTTGTCACCGCATGCAGAATTGCCAACATCTCTCTTTCATAAGTCGATAATTGTTGAGATTTTTGGAATAAAGTCTTGCTGAGATAGGCAATGGGACGTCCTTCTTGCATTAGTACAGCTCCTATGCCAACACCCGATGCATCACATTCCACAATGAATTCTTTGGTAAAGTCTGATAGCGCTAAAACGGATGCCGTCGTCATTGCTGTTTTCAATTTTTCAAAGGCTAAAGTGGCTTCATCCGTCCATCTAAAAGAGTCATTCTTCAAACAAAGAAGTGAGAGGAGTAGTGATCTTGCCATATCCAGCGATGAATCGGCGATAATATCCGGTCAGCCCCAAAAATCCTTTCAATCCGGTGGTAGTAGTAGGAATAGGCCAAGCGGTCATACATGTAACCTTTTGAGGATCCGCTGCTACACCATTCGCTGAAATGATGTGGCCTATGATACGATTCGGACTTCACCGACATCGTCTCGAGTTTGGATTTACCTTAGGATAAGATTGAGTTTTAGGATAAGATTGAGTTTTAGGATGAGATTGAGTTTTAGGATAAGATTGAGTTTTAGGATAAGATTGTGTTTTAGGATAAGATTGAGTTGTTGGTTAGCCTATAAAAGTATGTGTAGGGCAACCAAAATTTTTATTGAATATTGAGAATTGAGTTTGCCTTGCCTCCTTCATCTTCTTCGCTCCCGTTCCCTCAATCTCCCCGGCGACGCCGCTTCTAATCTCCCTCGACAGGCCAATCACCCTAGTCCCTTAGGAGTGGCCCTCTTCTCCCCCTTCTTCCAATTTATCCATCGCTATCCCTAACCTTTCCATCATCCATAACCCTTCCACCATCACTTTTACACCGGTGCCACCCCATCAACAGCGGCCCTCCACAATCCACCATTACCCAGGATTTCGTGCCTTCATCCACGGAATCCAAAAACAGAGTATCCTGACGTTCGTCCACTAAACGAACGATATTTCGAGATCCCCATCTCCGATTCGCCTGAAACTAGATCCGTTGGAAAGCTCTTTTCCGGGCCTACAACATATCAAAATTTCACAGCGATCCAACGGCGGGATATTTCGGGATCTGATCTCAAAGTTCCGTGCAAGATCGTATTAATCTTGAATCAGAGCCTATAGCCGAGGAAGGATCGTAACAATCTGGTATCAGAGCCAGGTTCCTCGGACAAGCGCTTCCAATGACGACCACCAGATCCATGGCTGCACGGCGTGATGATGAAGAAGAGATTCTCCCAATAGAGGAGGAAGAGACGATTGCGGGGACTTCCACCCGCGGAACCATCCGATCTAATCGGAATATGGAAGAGCCTAGCGTTCTATCCATGTTGGGGTCTATTTCAGAGCAGATTGCCATCAACAACCAGATGATGATGGAGATGATGCGGGAACTACGGGCGTCAAGGGAAGCAATGTCTAACGGGAAGGCACCATCGACCCCACGACGCGAGTCCACCCCCTTGAATCAATCCTCACCGGTTCAGCCTTTGCAACCACAAGAGCCGCTGCTACCACCACCCTATGGGCAGAGGCAAGCAAGGATGGTTACACCAGGTCCAGTTGCAGGTGAACCCATCCGACGAGCGAATCACCATGGAGACCACATTGGAGATCAAGATCCATGGGCGGGCCGATACGATCCGGAACCACGGCGAGTTGATCTAAACCGAAGGAGGGATCATCAACCCTTCATGGTGCATCCTCCGCCGGTTAGACAAGGAGTTGGGCATGATCCGGAACGAGACAACGGCATTCGTGGACAAGTCGTGCGTCTCGAATTCCCCAAGTTCAAAGGTGGCGATCCAATTGATTGGTTGTATAGGGCGGAGCAATTCTTTGCATACCAAGGTACGGCGGAAGAATACAAGGTGACGCTTGCAAGCTTCCACCTTGAGGATGCGGCGCTTCATTGGTTTCGATCAGCCAATGCCATTGAGGCCATCGAAACTTGGGCTGAATTTTGTGCCGATATCACACGGCGATTTGGAGTATCGGGCTATGAAGACTTTGATGCTCTCCTCTCAAAGACGGTTCAGAAGACCACGGTTGGGTCATACCAAGAAGAATTTGAGAGGATTAGTAGCCGATGTCATCCACCATGGACGGATCAGCAACTTCGCAGCACCTTCATCTCCGGGCTGCGGGGTGACATACAAGCCGATGTGAGGGCTTTAAGGCCTAGAACCTTAAAGGAGGCCTTCCAAGATGCGGTGCTTATGGAAGACAAGCATAGAGCCATGAAGATACACTGGAAGCAGAGTTGGACAAGCCAAGGAAGCCGCAATCAAGCTCTACCAAACATAGCGGCAGGAAACACTAGCGGAGTACCAAGAGCTGCTACTGCATTGATACCTCCTCGAGCACCCTTGAAGCCATCCCAAGATGTGAAGTACGCACCTAGAGGTCCGGGGCGAGCACTCACACCTGCCCAAGTAGAAGAAAGAAGAGCCAAGGGCTTATGCTTCCGTTGTGATGAGAAGTTTGTACCAGGGCATCGTTGTGCTAAACCGATGGGATCGGTGATGCTCATCGATGGATTGGAGGAAGCGGAGGATGAGCTTGCAGCTGAAAGCGCAGATGTGGCTGGACATCGAGGAGAAGAAGTTGAGGAGCAAAACGTGGAGGACGTGATAGCTGAAATCTCCCTCCACGCCTATTCGGGGACGGCGGCGCCAAAGACATTGCGGGTGAACGGAGTAGTCAAGAAGACCACAGTGAGAATCTTGATTGACACCGGGTCCACCCACAACTTCATTGACAAGAGGCTCCTTAGGAAGATTGGGCTCGAGTCGGAACCCACGGAAGGGTTCGATGTGACGATTGGAGATGGCACCACCTTGCGAGCAGATTTTATTTGTGGAGGTGTGGTATTGAAGGTGCAAGGCCAAAGTTTCACATTGGATCTTTATCCATTGGCCTTGCGAGGAGCTGATATTGTTTTGGGAACTCAATGGCTTCAAAGCTTGGGGCCCGTAACATTTGATTTCTCAAATCTCACACTGACCTTTCGGAGGAATGGAAGAAAGGTACTGCTGGATGGAAATCAACCGCGGCAAGGACCAACATTGCAACCACTTGTAGGCTTTCCTAGTGCAGGGGACCGAGCTCTACTATTGCAAATGGCTGTTGCTGAACCAGAACATCCCTCACCAAGGAGAATAGCCGCTGACTTGCAAGAGCTGCTGCATGAGTTCCAGGATCTCTTCGAGGAACCCCGAGGACTACCGCCGAACCGTCGCCATGACCATCGCATCCAGATCGTTCCAGGGGCTGAACCTGCAAATGTTCGGCCCTATCGGTACCCGCATGTCCAGAAGGAAGAGATCAGTAAATTAGTGGAGGAAATGCTCGAGCAAGGGATTATTCAACCGAGTAGAAGTGCCTACTCATCTCCGGTGCTGCTGGTTCGGAAGAAAGACGGGAGTTGGCGGTTTTGCGTCGACTACCGAGCCTTGAATACCATTACTGTCAAAGACCGGTATCCGATACCGGTGATCGAGGAGTTGCTAGATGAGCTCACAGGGTCAGCCTACTTCAGCAAACTTGACTTAAGGGCGGGGTACCATCAAATCCGAGTCGACCCTGGAGATGTGCACAAAACGGCGTTTCGAACTCACGATGGCCACTACGAGTTCCGAGTCATGCCGTTTGGACTCACCAATGCACCGGCCACCTTCCAAGGGCTTATGAATGACCTATTCCGCCCACTTTTGCGTCGGTACGTGCTCGTCTTCTTTGACGATATTCTAGTGTATAGCAGGAATTGGGGTGAACACTTGCGACACGTACGGGAGGTACTAGATATCTTGCGACAAAACCAGCTGAAAGTCAAGATGAGCAAGTGTCTATGGGGAGAGTCACGCGTGGAGTACCTGGGGCATATAATTTCAGCAAAAGGAGTGGAAGCTGATCCAAGCAAGATCAAGAATATGGTGGACTGGCCGATTCCTACTAATCAGCGGGAATTGAGGGGATTTCTTGGGCTGACGGGGTACTATCGGCGATTCGTTGCCAACTACGGCAAAATTGCTGCCCCACTGACCTCCTTACTCAGAAAAGGTGGGTTTCAATGGACGGGCAAAGCTACGGAGGCTTTTGAAGCCTTGAAGACCGCTATGTCTACAGCTCCTGTTCTAGCACTACCGGATTTCGGCAAGCCTTTCGTGGTGGAATGCGACGCTTCGGGTGAAGGCATTGGAGCAGTTTTGATGCAGGAGAGCAGACCCGTGGCATACATGAGCAAAGCATTATCAAATCAGTCGCGACAGCTATCAACCTACGAGCGTGAAATGCTAGCAATTCTACATGCCGTCACCAAATGGCGACCCTACTTGATTGGCCAAAGGTTTACTATCCGCACGGACCAGCGTAGCTTGCCCTACTTCATGGAGCAACGTGTGCACACCCCAGCCCAACAAAGGTGGGTTACTAAACTCCTTGGGTATGACTATGAATTAGTCTACAAAAAGGGGATTGAGAATAGAGCGGCTGATGCTCTTTCGCGCCAACCAGATACAAGTGAACTCGCCTCCTTCTCAGCACCAACATCTCTTATATCTTCAGATTTGTGGAGAACCAAAGCAGAAGATCATACCATGGAGGAGCTAGAGTCAAGGTGCAAAGATCGCTTCCCAAATTTCAAACCTTGAGGACAAGGTTGCGGAAGCGTGGTGGATTGATACGATTCGGACTTCACCGACATCGTCTCGAGTTTGGATTTACCTTAGGATAAGATTGAGTTTTAGGATAAGATTGAGTTTTAGGATGAGATTGAGTTTTAGGATAAGATTGAGTTTTAGGATAAGATTGTGTTTTAGGATAAGATTGAGTTGTTGGTTAGCCTATAAAAGTATGTGTAGGGCAACCAAAATTTTTATTGAATATTGAGAATTGAGTTTGCCTTGCCTCCTTCATCTTCTTCGCTCCCGTTCCCTCAATCTCCCCGGCGACGCCGCTTCTAATCTCCCTCGACAGGCCAATCACCCTAGTCCCTTAGGAGTGGCCCTCTTCTCCCCCTTCTTCCAATTTATCCATCGCTATCCCTAACCTTTCCATCATCCATAACCCTTCCACCATCACTTTTACACCGGTGCCACCCCATCAACAGCGGCCCTCCACAATCCACCATTACCCAGGATTTCGTGCCTTCATCCACGGAATCCAAAAACAGAGTATCCTGACGTTCGTCCACTAAACGAACGATATTTCGAGATCCCCATCTCCGATTCGCCTGAAACTAGATCCGTTGGAAAGCTCTTTTCCGGGCCTACAACATATCAAAATTTCACAGCGATCCAACGGCGGGATATTTCGGGATCTGATCTCAAAGTTCCGTGCAAGATCGTATTAATCTTGAATCAGAGCCTATAGCCGAGGAAGGATCGTAACAGCCTAATCCTCACGGCCTTCTCAAAGGCCTCCTCAAGAGTAGTAGGACAAAGAGCACTAACATCCGCCTATATCTCATCCCGCATCCTTGAAATAAATGTGCTCACAACGACTACTAACTCTTTCAAACTCAACTTAGTACTCTAATACGGTTGTCCTCTGAACCATATTGCTTAATGTGGCAGCAAAATCTTCATATGCCATTGTCCCAAATCTGCATGTAATCCTCTGAGAAAAATCAACCCATTCGGTAAATCCTCCACCACGAATAACCGATCTATACCAATACAATGCCGTTCCTTTGAGGTGAAAGCTTGCCATCTAGACCTTTGCATCTTCCGCTATACCTTGACAATCAAAATATTGCTCAACTTGAAACACCCAATCAGTTGGATCACTGCCTTAGAATTTCGGAAAGTCCAAGCATGCAGTTCTCCCCCGAATATCATTGTCGGGTTCATGAAAGATCCTTGGTTCAGGTCTAAACCTTTGTGCATGTTGATCACCTTCTCTAAATCCTCGAGCACGTCCATCACCATCTCCAAAGGGATCAACCTCATACTCAAAGGGCCAATCCTCCTCATCGACGAAGTGCACTGGTGTCGTACGCCACTCGGGTTCCACCACCGCCGATCTTGGGTTTTGTAACGGAGGTGGGGGATGATGTGTGGGCATAGGTAAGAGGAGATTATTGACACTCACATGACGCACTTGGACCTGTAGGGTATCAGTTTGATGAGGTCCCACCGCTGGTCTTTCTTGAAGCTCCGATCGTCACCGAGGAGATGACAAATCCAATCGGTTCATGACATATTCCTTGAAATCATTATGATCCTTTTAAATTGTGTCAATTCTATGCAGCAATATTTGGAACATGCCCCTAAGTTCATCTTCCAAGCTCATATTCACACCCATGGACGTTGGTTGACTCGGTCTTGCCGTGGTCGCTCCAAAGGTATCAACCTCACGGTTAGGGTCATCGTGGATTGAGTCTTCCCTTGTCGGTGTGCTCTCTATTGGTCTCCTTATTGATGTCATCTTCATTGTTTCCACCATTAATAGAGGTCTAATGTTCGCCTGCTCTGATACCAAAGATAAGCTCTGATACCAAATTGATGGGTTCTAGTACCAAAAAATAGGTTACGGAACACTTTCATTAAGATCTAAATTTATTGTAAAAAGCAGTCTGCATAACCGTCAGAAAATATTCGTCAAATATTCTCCTAGTTAGAAAATTACGAAATCAATTGGATTAGATCTGTAACTTCCTGATCTACAACTTTCGTATTTACATCCTTCGCATATTCGAACTGAAACGGGGATGAAAACACTGAATAACGAGGTTGGCTGCTATCCACATATTTATAGAGGCTAGCCAACAAGTCCTAAAATAATATGTAACCCTAATTCTAGAGGATTCCCGCCAATCACGTTCGAATGTACCCAATCGCGTTCGAACGCACCAAAAGACGTTCTCTGTATGTGCAAATGCAATGCAGGCATTCGAACTCTTTCGTCCGCGTTCGAATGCACAATATGTGTTCTCTATATTTGCGAACCTGATGTAGGCGTTCCCAAGGGCGTTTGAACGTGACCCTTCCTACGTTCGAACGTGACTTACAGAAATTTTATTTTAATGAAAGTAAACAACTAATGTAATAAGAAAAGATCCTAACTAAGTGTATCAGTGATGTTTGCAAGCTTCCACCTTCAAGATGCAGCGCTT
Source organism: Typha angustifolia (assembly GCF_048772165.1). Taxonomy (NCBI): domain Eukaryota; kingdom Viridiplantae; phylum Streptophyta; class Magnoliopsida; order Poales; family Typhaceae; genus Typha; species Typha angustifolia. The sequence continues at coordinate 11,834,109 of NC_133253.1, read as the reverse complement.
CATTGGTTTCGGGCAACCAATGCCCATGAGATGATTGAAACTTGGGTCAACTTTTGTGCCAATATCACATGGCGATTTGGTGCGTCGGGGTATGAAGACTTCGATGCTCTCCTCTCAAAGACGGTACAAAGGAACCATGGTTGGGGCATACCAAGAAGAATTTTAGAGGATAAGTAGCCAATGCCAACCCCTATGGACGGACAGCAACTTCACTGCACCTTCATCTCCAGGCTGCGGGGAGATATATAAGCCGACATGAGGGCTTTAAGGCCTAGAACCTTAACAGAGGCCTTCGAAGATACAATACTCATGGAAGACAAACATCGAACTATGAAGTTACACCTCAAACAGAGCTAGACGAGCCAAAGAAGTCGCAATCCAGCTCAACCAACCATAGCAGTAGAAAATATTACCGGAGTACCAGGAACAGCTGCTGCAATGGTGCCTCCTCGAGCACCCCTAAAGCCCACCCAAGATGTGAAGTACGTACTTAGAGGTCCAGGTTGAGCACTCACACCTACTCAAGTGGAGGAACAAAGAGCCAAAGGCCTATGCTTTCGTTGTGATGAGAAGTTTATACCCGGACATCGCTGTGCTAAATCGATGGGATCGGTGATGCTAATAGACAGATTGGAGGAGGCTGACGATGAGATTGCAGATGAAGATAAAGGTGTTGCTGGACAGCAAGGAGGAGTAGCTGAGGAGCAACTTGTGGAGGACATGATGGCCGAGATCTTCCTCCACGCCTATTCCAGGATAGCCGCACCAGAGACTTTACGGGTGGACGGTGTAGTCAAGAAAATCACAGTGAGAATCTTGATCGACACCGGGTCCACCCACAACTTTATTGACAAGAGGCTCTTTAGGAAGATTGAGCTCATGTCGGAACCCTCGGAAGGGTTCAATGTGACGATTGGAGATGGCACCATCTTGTGAGCAGATTTCATTTGTGGAGGTGTGGAGTTGAAGGTTCAAGGCTAAATTTTCACATTGGATCTTTATCCGTTGGCCTTGCGAGGTGTCGACATTGTCTTGGGGACTTAATGGCTCCGAAGCTTGGGGCTCGTGACAATTGACTTTACAAACCTCACATTGACATTTTGGAGGAATGAATGGAGAGTGCTGCTAAATAGAAATCAACCGCTATTTGAACTTCCAAGCGTAGGGGACGTATGTGAGCTCATTTCTTTCTCGGCACCCACCTTTCCTTTTTTCTCAGATCTACCGAGAGCTAGTGTAGAGGATAGTGATCTGGTCCGACTCATGGAAGAGCTGAGAGAGAACCCATCAAGCCACCCCGAGCACAAGGAGCACGACGAGTTAGTACTCAAGCGCAGGCAGATCAAGGTACCCACGGACAAAGAGCTACAAAGACTATTGATAGCACACTTCCATGATATTCCTATAGCAGGACATGAAGGGGTCTTACGTACCTACAAGTGGCTAGCCCAAAACTGTACGTGGACAGCGATGAAGTCGGACATGAAAAAGTATGTGCGTGAATGCCAAATCTGCCAACGAGTCAAATTGGAGACACTCAAGCATAGTGAGCTGTTGCAACCACTGCCTATACCAGAGCATATTTGGGAGGACTAATGCACTTAGTTAGGATCTTTTTTATTGTATTAGTTGTTTATTTTCATTAAAATAAAATGCCCGTAAGTCATGTTCGAACGCATGAGGGGTCGCGTTTGAACGCCCTTGCGAACGCCTGCATCAGGTTCGCAAATACAGAGAACACATATTGTGCGTTTGAACGCGGTCGGGCGAGTTCGAACTTCCAACGCCTGCATTGCATTCGCACATACAGAGATGGAGCTTTTGAGTGCGTTCAAACGCGATCGGGTGTGTTCGAACGTGATCAACGAAAATCCTCTAGAATTAGGGTTTCATATTTTTTTAGGACTTGTTAGCTAGCCTCTATAAATATGTGGATGGTAGTCAACTTCATTATACTATTGGAGTATTGATTTCTTGCCTCCTATCTTCACTCTAAACTCTCTCCCTCCTCTCTCTTCACCATCCTTCCACATCTACCGTTGACAAGGTTTTCCCTAACTTCTAATCTTCCTCATTTGTCAAGCCACCCCTCTTCTTTGAGATCTCGACCACTTCATTTCCTTCGTCTACTTCCCTTAATCTCATCCACAAGCCACCTTCATCTCCATACCCATCCATAATCCTAACATCCAATCCACCCGTCACCACCACTATCACTAATGTTATTTTGTATTTTCGTCCCTATTTCAGTTTAAATCTTCAAAGGGCATAAATACAAAAGTTGTAGATCAGGAAGCTACGGATCTAACCCAATTAATTTTGTAATTTTATAACTACTAGAGAATATTTGACGAATATTTTTCCATGATCGCGCGAACTAATTTCTGTAATACATCCAGATCTTAAAAGAATCATTGCGTAGCCTATTTTTGGTATGAGAACCCATCAATTTAGTATGAAAGCTGAGTTTGAAAGAGTTAGTAGTCGTTGTGAGCCACTGTGGCCCAAACGAATATTGATGAGTATATTTATTTCAAGGTTGCGGGATGAGATACAAGCGGATGTTCGTGCTCTATGTCCGACAACTCTTGAGAAGGCCTTTGAGAAGGTAGTGAGGATGGAACAATAGCATAGGGCTCTAAAGATGGCAGCGAAAACCAATTGAGGCAACCGAGATGGGCGGTTTGCACCTAGAACGCCGGCTAAAAATTCTACGGTTTCAAAATCAACGGCTGTGAACACTAGACCACGACCACCTTTGAGACCTTCTTCCGATGTTAGAGGAGGCACAAGACCCCTCGTTCAAACTCTCACACCTGCCCTGGTAGAGGAGCGAAGAGCGAAGGGCCTTTGCTTTCGATGTGATGAGCATTTCACCCCTGGTCATCGGTGTTCTATACCGATCGGGAGTGTGATGCTTATCGACAGTTTTGAGGAGGATGATTAGGTTGTTGATGATGGAGATTGGCGAGAGGAGGTCCATGAGGAGACTGTTGTAGAGAGCGTGGAGGAAAATATCCAACTTGAAATATCGATGCATGCATATTCGGGTATTTCCACGTCGAGGACGTTACGGGGAAATGGACTCATTAGAAAGCATTGTGTGCCCATCCTTATCGATTTGGGGAGTACAGAACTTTCTAGATGAGAGGTTAGTGAGAAGATTGGGTTTGGATGCTGAACCGACCATGGAATTTGACGTTGCTATTGGAAACGGCACAAACTTAGGGCGGAGAGCTTGTGTTGCCGAGTCAGTATATGGGTGCAAAGACATGACATCATTGTGGAGTTGTATCCGTTGGCGCTGCGAGGAGCGGACATTGTCCTTGGTACTCAGTGGTTACAGAGTTTGGGACCCGTCACATTTGATTTTCGGAGCATGTGGATGAAATATAAATATGAAAACAAAGATGTGCGGTCGGATTACTTCAGCCTTTACCTATACCGGATAATGTTTAGGAGGACATTTCTATGGATTTCATAGAGGATCTTCCACTAGTACGTGGATATTCCGTTATCTTTGTGGTGGTTGATAGATTGAGCAAATATCCGTATTTTTCGACATTGTCACATCCATTTTCAGCCAAGTTGGTGACTGAAATTTTTATTAGAGATGTTGCTCGGTTACATGGCATGCCACGCACGATTTGTCTTGGATCATGATCGTATATTTATGAGCGACTTTTGGACTGAGTTTTTCAGTTCGACCTACCATCTATAGATGGACACCTAAATCAAGGTAGTCAATCGAGGCATTGAGTAGTATTTGAGGTGCTTTGTTGGAGAGATGCCGAGACGATGATTGGAGTTCTTACTATGGGTTGAGTGATCTTATAACACCGCCTACCATAGCAGCATTGGCATGACTCCATTTGAGGTGGTGTATGGACGCACGGTTTTAACGTTACGTGGTTATGATCCAGTGGCATTTGCAGATCGAACGAAGGTGAACTTACCGTTGATGGATAGAGGCGCTACATTGAGGAGGTTGCATGCTCATTTTAAACTTGCTTAAAACCGCATAAAGCAAGTTTATGATCATAGTCATAGGGAGTAGGAGTTTGACATCGGTAGGTGGGTGTTTGTGAGGGTGCAACCGTATCGACAGGTGACCTTACGTCCAATGCGTAACGAAAAGTTAGCACATCATTACTTTGGTCCATTTCGAGTGTTGGTGATACACTTAGTTAGGATCTTTTCTTATTGCATTAGTTGTTTATTTTTATTTAAATAAAATTTTTCTGTAGGTCACGTTCAAACGTAGGTGGAGTCGCGTTCGAACTCCCTTATGAACGCCTGCATTAGGTTGACAAATAAAGAGAATGCATATTGTGCATTCAAACACGGTCGGGCGAGTTCGAATGCCTGTGTCGCGTTCGCAAATTCAAAGAAGGGGCTTTTTGAGTGCGTTCGAATGCGATCGACGGGAATCCTCTAGAATTAGGATTTCATATTATTTTAGGACTTATTGGCTAGCCTCTATAAATATGTGGATGGTAGCCAACTTCATTATGCTATTGGATTCTCGATTTCTTACCTCCTATCTTCTCTCTAGACTCCCCCCTCCTCCGCCTTCCTCCCTCTTCACCATCCTTCCACCTCTACCGTTGGCATGGTTTCTCCTCGCTTCTAATCTCCCTCGTCTGTTGAGTCACCCCTCTTCCTTGGGATCTCGACCACTTCGTTCCCTTCGTCTATTTCCCTTAATCACTTCCACAATCCACCCTCATCTCCATGCCCATCCATAACCCTAACATCCACTCCACCCGTCACCACCATCATCACCCACGTTATTCCATATTTTTGTCTCTGCTACAATTGGAATCTGTGGACATAAATACAAAAGTTGTAGATCAGCAAGTTATGGATCCCACCCAACTTGTTTCATAATTTTTTGACTACTAGAAAATATCTAACGAATATGTTTCCACAGTTGCACAGATTGATTCTTGTAATAAATTCAGATCTTGAAGGAATCTTAGCATAACCTATCTTTGGTTCCAGATCTTATCAATTGGTATTAAAGCTTATCAATTTGGTATCAGAGCTTATCAATTTGGTATCAGAGCCTAACAAGTTGTATCAGAGCTTATCAGTTGGAGTGTATTGGTCTGATTGCATATCGTTTGGAGCTGCTGGAGGGGTCGAGAGTGCATCCTGCCTTCCATGTTTCATTACTGAGGGAACACATTGGAGATCACGAGATCATTGTATCAGTTCTACTGGAGCCATTGGAGGATATAGAGATTGTAAAGCCAGTTCGTATACTTGCTAGGCGTCGACGACAACATGGTACCAGATTAGATATGGAGATTCTAGTTGTGTGGCTTGGCAAGCCATTTGATGAGGCGACATGGGAGTTGGAGATTCCTCGAATTTTCACCTTGAAGGCAAGGTGGGAGAAGCGTGCACTTTGTTAGGATCTTTTCTTATTACATTAGTTGTTTATTTTTATTAGAATAAAATTCCTGTAGGTCGCGTTCGAACAAAAGAAGGGTCGCGTTCGAACGCCCTTATGAACACCTACATCAAGTTTGCAAATATAGAGAACGCATTTTTTTTCGTTCGAACGTAGTCGGGCGAGTTCGAACGTGCTCGGGCGCGTTCGAACGTAATCGACAGGAATCCTTTAGAATTAGGGTTTCATATTGTTTTAAGACTTTCTGGCTAGCCTCTATAAATATGTGGATGGCAGCCAACTTCATTATGCTATTATATTATTTATTTCTTGCCTCCTATCTTCTCTCTAGACTTTCTCCCTTTTCCTTTTTCATCATCCTTCCACATCTACCGTTGGCAAGGTTTTCCCTAATATCTAATCTCCCTCGTCTGTCGAGCCACTCCTCTTTTTTGGGATCTCGACCACTTCATTCCCTTCATCTACTCCCCTTAATCTCATCCATAATCCACTTTCATCTCTAGACCCATCCATAACCCTAACATCCAATCCACCGGTCACCACCACCATCACCCATGTTCTTTCGTGTTTTCGTCCCTGTCAAAGTCCGAATCTGTAAAGGACTTAAATACAAAAGTTATAGATTAGGAAGTTATGGATCTAATCCAATTAGTTTCGTAATTTTCTAACTATCGGAGAATATTTGACGAATATTTTACCACATTTGCATGGATTGATTCCTATAATACATCCAGATCTTAAAGGAATCATTGTGTAGCCTATCTTTGGTACAAGAACCCATCAAGGACATCTCCATGGACTTCATCGAGGGGCTGCTAGAGGTTCGAGGACAATCAGTGGTGTTCGTTATGGTGGATAGACTAAGCAAATATGTTCATTTCATTGCATTGACGCACCCGTTTTTAGTGAAAAAGGTTGCTGAAACTTTTGTTCGGGAAGTGGCGCGTTTGCATTGGATCCTAAAATGATCGTGTTAGATAGGGATCACATCTTCATCAATGAGTTTTGGTCCGAATTCTTCAGATTTCAAGGGACTCGAGTCAACCTTAGTTCAGCTTATCACCCCGAGACGGATGGCCAAACCGAGGTGGTGAATCGCAAACTAGAGCAATAATTGCAATGCTTTGTGGCTGACCGACCAAAGGATTGGGTCAAATTCCTTCCATGGGCCGAGTGGTCATACAATATAGCTCATCACTCTAACATCGACATGACCCCCTTTGAAGCAGTTTATGGGCGCACTCCTGTTGTCTTGCGTGCCTACGATAGAGTTGCAGCGGCGGATCGGACCGAGCTCGACTTAGAACTTGCAGATCATGATGAAACCTTGAGACGACTCAAGATTCACCTAGCATCAGCCCAAAACCGCATGAAGCAGACTCATGACAAAGGCTGGCATGGTATTCCTTCGAGCTCAACCGTATCGACAATCCACATTGAGGCCGATTTTAAACTAGAAGTTGGGTTACAAGTACTATGGTATGTACCAAGTGCTATAATGAATCGGTCTAGTATCTTACCGGTTGGACCTACCTGAGGGAACTCGATGTATCGGCATTGAAGGCCCAGATTAGGCCTAACCATGTGGTGTGTTCGGCCTTGCCCGAACCATTGGAGGAAGATAGCCTAGCTGAACCGGTCCGAGTCTTAGAACGTAGGAGAAGACGCTATAGATCCAGATTGGAGATAGAAGTGCTGATCGAGTGGCTAGGCAAACCCACTGACAAGTCTACCTGGGAGTTAGAGTCAAATATCATGGATCGCTTCCCCAATTTCACACCTTGAGCACAAGGTTACGAAAGCGTGGTGGATTGATACAATTCGGGCTTCACCGATGTCGTCTCAAGTATGGAGACACTTTAGGGGTGTCTTTTATTCTTGTTTTAGTGTTTAATTCATAAAAAAATAAGTTTTCTGTATGCCGTGTTCGAACGTGAGTGGAGTGCGTTCGAACGCAATTGCGAATGCCTACATCAAGTTATCAAATACAGAGAGTGCAAAATATGTGTTCGAACGCTACGTTTGAACACGCTTGCGAATGCCTACATCACGTTCACATATACAGAGAATGCAAAATGTGCGTTCGAACATGATCAGCAAAATTCTACTATTTTAGGGTTAATAATTACCATTTTTGAATTGTTTAGTTAGCCTCTAAAGGTGTGGATGGAAACCATGGAATCATTATTGAATGATTTAAGTTTTTCCCTTGTCTCCTTCGTCTTCTTCTCTCTCGTTCTCTCGTTCCCCGGCGACACCACTTCTAGCCTCCCTCGACCGGCCACTCACCCTAGTCCCTTAGGGCGACCCACTCCTCTCCCTTCTTCCAATCTATCTATCACTTTGCCCTAACCCCTTCCACCATCCGTAATTTCCACCTCTACTTACTCACCGGTGCCACCCCATTATCGCCAGTCTACCACCCTCCACCATCACCAAGGATCTCATGCCTCCATCCATGGATGCAAAGACGGACTCCATAATGTTTGTCTACTAATATGACGATATCTCAAGATGCCACCGTCTAATTCACCTGAAACTAGATTTGTTGGAAAGCTCCTTTCCGGGGATACAACATATTAAAATTTCACTTCGATCCGACGGCTACATCTTTCAGGATCTATTTTCAAAGTTCCGTATCAGATTCTATCCAGATCTGAAAATCGAGATAGATTAAGCCTTGGCCTAAGGGGAGATCGTATCATGGGCTCAGCCATAACTTGGCCTGGTGGACCTGTCCTTGCTTGTCTTTGCCCATAGGGTGGTGGTACCAGAGGTTCTTGCTGGTGCAAATTTTGAACCGGTAGCTATGGGTTCATGGGGGTGGACTCATGTCGTGGGGTCGTTGTTGCATTTCCGTTCGCCATGGCCTCTCTTGTCGCCCATATTTCCTGCATCATCTCCATCATCATCATCTCCATCATCATCTAGTTATCAATGGTCTCTGCTTGAACGCTAGGCTCTTCGGTATTTAGATTTAGTCGGGTGGTTCCGCGGGTGGAAGTTCCCGTAGCCATCTCCCCCTCCTCTATTGGGGAGATTTCTTCCTCCTCGTTTCGCTGTGTAGCTATAGCTCTAGTGGTTGTCATCGGAAGCGCGTGTCCAAGAAATGATGGCTTTTATACCACTATTGATACGATCTCCCCTTGGTTAAGATTTGATCTATCCCGTTTTCAAATTTGGACATGATTTGGCATGAAATTTTAGAAAAGGATCCCAAAAGAACCTGTCAGATTGACGTGAAATTTTGATATGTTGTAGCCCTCGAAAAGAGCTTTCCAACAAATCTAATTTCAGGAAAATCGGATGGTGGATCTCAAGATATCATTCGAGAAGTAGACGACCATTAGGGAGTTCGTCTATGGATCCGTGGATAGAGGCACGAGATCCTAGGTGATGATGGATGATGGTAGATCAACGGTAATGGGGTGGCACTAGTGAGTAAGTGGTGGTGGAAGGATTATGGGTAATGAAAGGGGTTAGGGCAAGGTATAGGTAGATTGGAAGAAAAGGGAGGATTGGGCCGCCCCTAAGGGACTAGGGTGAGTGGCCGATTGAGGGAGGCTAGAAGCAGTGGCATCGGGGAACGAGAGAACGAGAGAGAACAAGAAAAAGAAGACTAGGGCAAAACTCAATTCATTCAATAATAATTTCTTAGTTTTCACCCACACCTTTAGAGGTTAACAAAACAATTCAAAAATGATAATTATTAACCGTAGAAATAGTGGATTTTCGCCGACTGTGTTCGAACGGGGTCAAATGCGTTTGAGCGCACAAAAGGCATTCTCTGTCGATGCGAACCTAATGCAGGCGTTCGAACACACTTGATTACGTTCGAGCGCACATTTTGTGTTGTCTATATTTGTGAACCTAATGTAGGCGTTCGCAAGCATGTTCGAATGCACTCCACCCACGTTCAAATGCGACATATAGAAAACTTATTTTTTCTATGAAATATGTACTAAAACAAGAATAAAAGACACCCCTTAAGTGTATTCATGCTCAAGACGACATCGGTGAAGTCCGAATCGTATCACTTAAACCTTTTTTTTTGTTCAACATAGACTTCTTTACTTAGAATTCTATTCAAAAAAACATTTTAAATAGTCATCTAATATAGTCTAATTTTTAGGTGACATGTAAGGGCCAAAATTACGAGTATGGACTACAGGGACAAAACTCTCATCAAAATCAATTCTTTTAACTTGAGTGCAACCCTAAGAAACCAAATGAGCTCTCCGTGACCAACAACCTCATCGTCCTCCTCGAGACCGTCGATGAGCATCACACTCTCGATCGATTTGGAACACCGATGACCGGGGGTGAAACGTTCATCGCATCGAAAGAAAAGGCCCTTCACTCTTCGCTCCTCCACCTGACCAGGTGTGAGAGTTCGAACAAGGGTCTTGTATCTCCTCTAATATCAAAAGAAGGTCTCAAAGGTGGTCGTGCTCTAGTACTAGCAGCTGCTGTCTTTGAACCTACATAATTTCCAACTGACGTTCTAGGTGCAAATCGCCCATCTCGGTTGCCCCAACTTATTTTCGCTACCATCTTGAGAGCCTTATGCTTTTGCTTCATCCTCACAGCCTTCTCAAAGGCCTCCTTAAGAGTGGTAGGACAAAAAGCACAAACATCCACCTACATCTCATCCCGCAGCTCTGAAATGAATGTGCTCACCAATGTCAGTTTGGGAATATTATTTATAATTTTTTGACGTAGATCAAGCAGTTAAAGATCGATCCCAATTAGTTTTATAATTTTTTGACTATAAGGGAATATTATCCTCAATTGCGCGGATTGCTTCCTACACTAAATTCAAATCTTGAAGGAACCATTCATGTACTTGCTACACACTGATGACGTCATGGTAACAGATTAGAGATGGAGGTTCTAGTTGAGTGGCTTGGCAAGCCATCAGATGAGGCTACAAAAGAGTTGGAGATGGACATCTTGGAGCATTTCCCCGACTTTATACCTTGACGACAAGGTAAGGGGAGTGTGGTGGACTGATACACCTTGTTAGAGTCTTTTCTTATTGCTTTAGTTATTTGTTTTCATTAAAATAAATTTTCTGTAGGTCGCGTTTGAACGCAGAAGGGGGCGTGTTCGAACGCCTGCATCAGGTTTGCAAAAACAGAGAACGCGAAATGTGCATTCGAACGTCTCCGTTAGGTTCACATCGACAGAGAACGCCTTTTGTGCGTTCGAATGCAATTAGGCATATTCGAACGCGATTAGTGGGAGTCCATTAGAATTAAGGTTAATAATTATTATTTTGTCTTATTGTCTAGTCTTTATAAAGGTGTGAATGGCAGCCAAAATCATTATACTATTGGAATATTGGTTTTTTGCCTCTCTATCTTCTTTTTAGTCTTTGTACCCTAATCTTCCACCTCTCTCTTTACTAACCTACCGCCTCTATCTTTGGCAAGATCTCTCCTAACTTCTAATCTCCTAGTCTATAGAGTCCTCCCTCTTCTTTGGGATCTCGACCACTTCTTTCCCTTCGTCTTAATCCCTTAAATAGCATCAACTATCCACCCTTATCTCTATTATCATCCATAACCTTAACATCCAATCCACCTGTCACCACCACCATCATCCGCACTATATCATATTTTCGTCCCAGTTGTAGTTCAAATCTATGATGTCCATAAGTACAAAAAAACGTAGATCAGGAAGTTACGGATCCATCCCACTTTGTTTTGTAATTTTTTCAGTACGGAAGAATATTTTATTTATATTTTCCCTTCCTACAATAAATCCAAATCCTGAAAGAATTGTTTCATAACCTATCATTGGTATCCTAACCGTGAGGCTGACTCCCTTGGGATGACCACGGTAGGACCGAGTCAACCAACATCCATGGGTGTGAACATAGGCTTGGCAAATAAACTTAGGGGCATGTTCCAAACATTACTGCATAGAGTTAACGCAATGCAGAATGATCATAATGCTTTAAAAGAATATGTCATGAATCGATCAACTTTGTCATCTCCTCAATGGAGATCAGTGCCTCAAGAAGGATCAGCGGTGTGACCACACCGAACTAATACCCCACAGGTCCAGGTACGACATGTTAATGTCAATGATCCTCTTTTACACATCATCCCCCACCTCCGATACATAACCTAAGATCAACGATGGTTGAACCCGAGAGGCGTGCGGTACCAATGCACTTCGTCGACGAAGAGAATTGACACTTAGAAGATGATATTGATCCTTTCGGAAATAGTGATGGGCGTGCTCGAGGATTCAAAGAAGGAGATCAACAAGCACAAAGGTTCAGACCTGAACCAAGGATCTTTCGCGAACCCGACAATGCTATCCGAGGGAGAACTGCACGCTTGGGCTTCCCAAAATTCCAAGGCGGTGATCTGACAATTGGGTGTTTGAAGTGGAATAATACTTTAATTGTTAAGGGACACTGAAGGACGCAAAGGTCCAGATGGCAAGCTTTCACCTCCAAAGAACGGCATTGCATTGGTATAAATCGGCTATTCGTGGTGGAGGATTTACTAGTTGGGCAGACTTTTATAGATAATTACATGCAGATTTTGGAAAGCGGCATATGAAGATTTTGCTGCCACATTAAGCGATATGGTTCAAAGGATGATCGTATTGGAGTAACAAGCAGAATTTGAAAGAGTTAGTAGTTGTTGCGAGCTGCCTTGGCTTGATCGACATTGATGAGCACATTCATTTAAGGACTGCAGGAGGAGATTGATATACTTAATTGCTGATACACTTAGTTAGGATCTTTTCTTATTACATTAGTTGTTTATTTTCATTAAAATAAACTTCCTATAGGTCACGTTTGAACGCAAGAGGGGTTACGCTCAAACGTCCTTGCGAACGCCTGCATCAGGTTCGCAAATACAGAAAATGCGAAAATTGATTTCAAACGTGATCAGGCGAGTTCGAACGCTGGTATTCGAATGACTACATCGCGTTCGCACATGTAGAGAAAGTCTTTTGTGCGTTCGAACGCGATCGGGCGCGTTCGAACGCGATCGACAGGAATCCTCTAGAATTAGGGTTACTTATTGTTTTAGGAGTTGTTGGCTAACCTTTATAAATATGTGGATGATAGCCAAATTTATTATGCTATTGGATTATTAATTTTCTTACCTCCTATCTTCTCTCTAGACTCTTTCCCTCCTCCCTCTTTACCATCCTTCCACCTCTACCGTTGGCAAGGGTTCTCCTAACTTCTAATCCGTCTCGATTGTCGAGCCACCCCTCAAGATGCCAGTGAAAACAAGTTGGGGCAACCGAGATGGGCAGTTTGCATCTAGAACGCTGGCTGAAAATTTTACCGATTCAAAGACAACAGTTGCTAGTACTAGTGCACAACCACCTTTGAAACCTTTTTCTAATATTAGAGAAGGCACAAGACCCCCCATTCAAACTCTCACACCTACCCAGGTAGAGGAGTGAAGAGCGTAGTGTCACGGACTAAGTCTTTGAGATAGACAAAGACCGCGTGGCACTCAACTTTCAAGTAACAAAGTTAAGTCAGCCGTTCGCTTCCCAAGTGATGCACCTATTTGGATTGCGACAAAGCAAAGACAAGAAAAATACAAGGTTTGGCAAACAAGTTTGCGATTCTCTATTAATTGGAAAAGAAGTTACAAGACATGCCAACGACAAGAAATTTTAAAGGGGGGTTCAAAGGTCTTATGGGGCGTTACGTTTTGAAAGTAAGCCCCATTTGGGTTTTGGCCCATGAGTTTTATAGGCACGTGCGGGGAAAAACCCAAACTAGTGTTGCGAGGACACTAATATTGCGATCCCAAGGTTGCTTCGCAAGGAGCTCTTGAAGGAAACCAAAAGACACACAAAAACATGCAAAAGACATGGGGTTGGCATCCCATTTACATACTCAAAAAGCGAAAAATACAATAGGACAGACATTGCGAACAAAACGGTCCTAACAGACTCCCCCACTTAGACTCTCGGCGTCCTCGTCGCGGTGATCTTCGGCTGCTACCAAGTGATGCTTGACTTCATCTTGATGTGCTCGCCAAGTTCTCCTTCCGGTAGGCTTGAACCTTGTCTTCTTCATGCCTCAGAGTTTCTTCAAGTTCCTAACTAGCTTCAGACATTGGAAGATTCTTCCACTTGACCAAGTATTCGATCTCTGTAGCTCCATTGGGTAGAGTCCGCACTCTATCCGCTAAGATGGTGTCAACCTGCCTTTCAAGCGACGCCGTTGTGGGGTTTGGCCGGCTTGACACATTGCGAGAAGGGTCTTCGCGATCGGCATGATACGGTTTGAGGCAACTCACATGGAAAACCGGATGGATTTTAAGCCAAGCGGGGAGTTGCACTCAGTAGGACACATTGCCCACCTTGTTGACGACAGGAAAGGGGCCTTCATATTTGCGAGCAAGTCCTTTCTGCACCTTGCGAAAGAACTTGAGCGATGCCGGTTGAAGCTTGACCAGCACCAAATCGCCTTTCTTAAAGTCTCGCGGCCTTCTATTCTTGTCCACCCACTTCTTCATCTTTTGTGCAGCCTTCTCAAGATAGGCTTTGGCAATCTCCGCATTCCGATGCCACTCTTTGGCAAGGTGATATGCCGAAGGGCTGCTGCCTGTGTAACCCACCACCAAGGTATGCGGTGTGGAAGGTTGTTGTCCCATGATAACTTCGAAGGGGCTTTTGGTAGATGCAAAGCTCCGCTGCAAGTTGTACAAGAATTGGGCGACGTCAAGTAACTTGACCCAATCTCACTGATTGGAACTAACAAAGTGCCGCAAGTATTGCTCAAGAAGAGCATTTATTCTCTCCGTTTGGCCATCAGTTTGGGGGTGAAGGCTTGTGGAGAAGAAGAGTTTTGACCCCAAGAGTTTGAACAACTCCGTCTTAAACCGACCCAAGAACCGAGGATCCCTATCGCTCACGATATTTTGTGGAACTCCCCAATACTTGGCCACATGCCTTAGGAACAAACGAGCTGCTTCATCAGCGGTGCAATGCAGTGGAGCCGGTATGAAAGTCACATACTTTGAGAACCGATCCACTACCACCAACACTAAGCCAATGTCCCCGACCTTTGGCAAGCTCGAAATGAAGTCCAAAGAGACACTTTCCCATGGCCGCTCAGTAACGGGGAGCGGTTCCAACAACCCACAAGGCTTCGCGCGCTCCACCTTGTCCTATTGACAAATGAGACAAGTGCGCACGTACTCTTCGATGTCTTCCCCCATCTTTGGCCAATAATATGCTCTTTCCACAAGAGCCAAGGTCCGATGTACACCCGGATGACCTGCCCACAAGGTGTCATGACACTCTTTGAGCAGTTCCCTTCGCAAGTTGTTCGCCCGGGGCACGTACACGCGGTTTCCTTTTGTCATGATGAGTCCCTCCTGGACCCAAAACCGTCGCGTCTTGCCTTCATCTACAAGCTTCTTGAGGGTCTCCGCCATCGGATCACTTTGCATCCCCTCGTGAATCTTCTTCAAAAGCGACGCTTGTACTTGGCTTATACTCTCGTTTGCCACCGCTTTGAGAGTAGCCAATTCCACCTTGCGGCTTAAGGCATCCGCAACTTGATTTGTTCGACCTGGTTTGTACTCCAAAACCATGTTGAATTCCGCCAAGAAGTCTTGCCATCTTGCTTGCTTTGGAGAGAGCTTCTTTTGAGTTTGAAAGTAACTCAAGGCCACATTGTCGGTCTTCACAACAAAGTGAGACCCAAGGAGATAATGCCTCCAAACACGAAGGCAATGCACGACCGCCGTCATCTCCTTTTCATGCACCGTATACCTCCGCTTCGTATCATTCAACTTGCGGCTTTCATAGGCAACCGGATGTCCTTCTTGCATAAGAACTCCTTCGATGGCATAATCTGAAGCATCCGTGTGAACTTCAAACGGAAGGGAGTAGTTTGGCAACTGCAAACGGGCTCCTCCATCACCGCTCTCTTCAAATCCGCAAAGGCCTCTTGACATTTGCTAGACCACTCCCATGAGCGGTCCTTCTTCAGCAAATCAGTCAGCGGCGCAGCCCTCCGCGAGTAGCTTGCAATGAACCGTCGATAATAGTTGACAAGCCCCAAGAATGAGCGAAGTTCTGTCACCTTCGAAGGGGCTTGCCAATCATGAATGGCACGGACTTTCTCCTTGTCCATGCAAATGTGTCCTCCGCCAACTTGGTGCCCAAGGAACATGATTTCCTCTTGTGCAAAATAGCACTTCTCCTTCTTCACAAAGAGGGAGTGTTCCCTTAGCACTTTAAAAATGGCTTTAAGATGTTGGATGTGCTCTTCCAACGTCTTGCTGTACACCACGATGTCGTCGAGGTAGACCACCACGAACTTGTCAAGATACTCATGGAACAGCTGGTTCATGAGTGTACAGAAAGGTGTAGGGGCATTCGTCAAACCGAATGGCATCACCAAGAATTCGAATGCGCCATAACGTGTCACACACGTTGTCTTCGCTTCATCGCCTTCCGCAACTCTGACTTGCCAATACCCCGATCGCAAGTCCAATTTGGAGAAGTACCACGCTCCTCCAAGTTGATCAAACAAGTCCGCAATGAGAGGGATTGGGTACTTGTTTTTGATCGTCGCTTTGTTTAAGGCGCGATAGTCGACACATAGTCGTAGACTCCCATCATGCTTCTTTTGAAATAGCACCGGCGCCCCAAACGGTGCCTTTGAGCTGCGGATCAACCCGCCTTAAAGCAACTCATCAAGTTGCTTCCGAAGTTCCGCCAACTCCGGAGGAGACATGCGATATGGTGCACGGGCTGGAGGCTTTGTCCCTAGCTCCAACTCGATCTTGTGATCCACCGCTCGCCGAGGAGGCAAGGTCTTTGGCAATTCGGGCGGCATGACATCCCCAAACTCCTTCAAAACCCTTGCGACCCCAAGAGGAATTGGGCCATTCTCCAAAGGATCCGCCTCTAGCTTCAAGGCCGCCAAGAATGTTTGCTCACCCTTCTTGACACCCTTCTTCAGCTGAAGTGCTGAAAGTTGCTTTGTCTCCTTTGTCGTCGTCTTCGCCACCAGAACGACACAAGGGGACTCATCCCCCATCATGCATAGAGCATTAAGAAACGGCATAGGCACTCCCCTCGTCGTTTGCAGGAATTCCATCCCAAGAATGACTTGGAAGTCATCCAAAGGAACCGCCATGAAGTTGGCCTTGCCCCTCCAAAACCCAATAGCAATATGTACGTCCTTCGCTTGCCCGACGATTGGTTGAGACTTCGAATTCACCGCCTTCATTCGACTTGAGTCCTTTGAAAGGAGCAACCCAAGTCGTTGTGCTTCATGGTCCGCTATGAAGTTGTGAGTGGCACTAGTGTCAACCAACGCCTTCGTCGACTTTCCATTGAGCTCAATGTCGACGAACATTAGCTCATTTGGCTTCCGGTTCTTTGAAGGCAAAGTCTTCCGCTTCTCCCCTACTTGAGCCTTGAGTGCATTTAGAAGCCGCAATGCCCCCATGCGAGGGCCCTCCATCGACTTCTCATCGTTGCTCTCCAAACTTTGTTCTTGGGCTTGCACTACATTGAGCGACTTCCTTTGCGGGCAATTCTTCACAAAATGTGGCTCTCCGCATAGGAAACACCCCTCCTCGGGACTCTTGCTCGGTTTCGCACCCTTTTGCCAAGACCCCCCCTTCTTCTCGCTTTGCATCACCCCTTTGCCTTTCGGCCTTTGGGGCTTTGCATTGCTCGTCGAAGGCTTCTTCTTTGGGTTTTCAGGTGTTGAATAATTCGTCAAGCGCTCCGCCGCAGCTTGGGCCGCCGCTAAGTCAGGAATGTCCCGACGTCGCAACTCGGTTTGTACCCAAGGCTTCAAGCCTTCCAAGAAGTGAAAAAGCTTGTCCTTCTCTGACATGTCCTGAATGTCCAACATGAGCGTCGAGAATTGCTTGACATATTCTCGAATTGACCCCGTCTGTGTGAGATGTCGCAAACTCCGTCTTGCGATGAACTCCACATTTTCAAGAAGGAACTGCACCTTCAGCTCCCTCTTCAGATCTTCCCAAGTATTGATGTTGTAGCGGCCACCTTGGATGTCCTCATAACGAGTCCGCCACCATAGCTTGGCATCCCCATCAAGGTACATCGTTGCGAAGGTGACTTTGGTTTCTTCCGAGTCCGGTCGCACCACCCGAAAGTATTGCTCAACATCGAAAAGAAAGTTCTCCAACTCCTTGGCATCCCTTGCGCCCTTGTAGCAGCGCGGTTCCGGCACTCTGACCCTCCCAGAATGTCCCTCTGCATGTGCGGTGGGTTGCACGGTGCTCATGGCTCTCGTGAGTACCGTCACCCTTGTGGAGAGGTCCGCTAACTAGATGTTGGACAGCTTCCTTGGTGTTGTCTCGCAATGTCTCGACCTCGTCGTCGATGTGTTGCTGATACGCCTCCAAGCGATCCACCCTATCGCCGAGAGTGTATATTTGAGCAACACTGGCACTCAGTTGCGAGATGTGCCCCTCCATGTCGTCAAGCCACTCCCTGTTACTTCGATGCCTTTCAAAATCGCTCAGATGTGGTTCTGTAATCAGCACCGCTGGTCCTTTGCCCAAATCTGTTGTATTTGCCGCTTGACTTATCTCTCCGTCTTGCTTGTGGCGCCCCATTTCGCAAGGATGTTGCTCTTGTCGACCCGCTCTGATACCACTTGTCACGGACTAAGTCTTTGAGATAGACAAAGACCGCGCGGCACTCAACTTTCAAGTAACAAAGTTAAGTCAGCCGTTCGCTTCCCAAGCGATGCACCTATTTGGATTGCGACAAAGCAAAGACAAGAAAAATACAAGGTTTGGCAAACAAGTTTGCAATTCTCTATTAATTGGAAAAGAAGTTACAAGATATGCCAACGACAAGAAATTTTAAAGGGGCAGGATAGCCATTGAGGGCAAAATGAACACCATTGAACCAGTGGCACTTCGGTTGCGAAGCTGGCTCACTTAATGCTTCTCGATAGTTCTCCTATACTACTAAGTATGAGCATCCCCAATTCTGCAACCCGGGGGGTTCAAAGGTCTTGTGGGGCGTTACGTTTTGAAAGTAAGCCCCATTTGGGTTTTGGCCCATGAGTTTTATAGGCACGTGCGGGAAAAAACCCAAACTAGTGTTGCGACGACACTAATATTGCGATCCCAAGGTTGCTTCGCAAGGAGCTCTTGAAGGAAACCAAAAGACACACAAAAACATGCAAAAGACAAGGGGTTGGCATCCCATTTACATACTCTCAAAAAGCGAAAAATACAATAGGACCGACATTGCGAACAAAACGGTCCTAACAGTAGGGCTTTTGCTTTCGATGTGATGAACGTTTCACCCCTAGTCATTGGTGTTTTAAACCGATCGGAAGTGTAATGCTCATCGACGGTCTCGAGGAGGACGATGAGGTTGTTGGTGATGGAGAGCGTTCAGAGGAGATCTATGAGGAGACCATGGAGGAGGGTGTGGAGGAAGATATCCAAGCTGAAATATCGATGCATGCATATTCGGGTACTTCTACGCCAAGGACATTGCGGGTGGACGGACTCGTTAGAAAGCATTATGTGCACATCCTTATCGATTCAGAGTGTACACATAACTTTCTAGACAAGAGGTTAGTGAGAAAGTTGGGCTTGGATGCTGAACTGACTGTGGGGTTTGACGCTACTATTGGAGACGGCATGAAGCTTCGACGGAAAGCTTATGTTGCCGGGTCGATATACGGGTGCAAGGACACGAAATCATTGTGGACTTGTATCCGTTGGCACTGCGAGGAGCTGACATTGTGCTTTGCACTCAGTAGTTGCATAGCTTTGGACCTGTTACTTTTGATTTTAGGAGCATGTGGACGAAATTTAAACAAAGAAACAAAGATGTGTGGCTTGATGGCGTTCGATCTCCGCTGATTCCAGCGATGCAACCACTGGTGGGGCTGCCATGTGTGGGTGATTTGGCCTATTTTTTCAGATAGGACCAATAGGAGATGAGCCTCTAATGACTCGGACACTAAATGCTATCACCATCAAGGACCGGTATCCCATTTTAGTAATAGAGGAGCTATTGGACGAGCTTGTAGGGGCGATTATATTCGGCAAGCTTAACTTGATGGCCGAGTATCATCAAATTAGAGTTCACTTGGCGAATGTGCACAAGAATACATTCCGGACTCCAGACGGGCACTACGAGTTTTGGGTGATGCCCTTTAGTCTCACTAATGCTCCAGCTACTTTTCAAGGCCTCATGAACAATATTTTTTAGCCTCTACTACGAAGGTATGTTTGGTATTCTTTGACGATATTTTGGTGTATAGTAGGACTGAAATGAAACATTGGCGGCATTTGGAGAATGTGTTGAATTTGTTAAAGCAAAGCCAGCTGAAGATTAAGAAGTCCAAATACCACAAGTGGAGTATTTAGGCTACATAATCTCAGCGAAAAGTGTAGCGGCAGATCCTTAAAAGGTAGCATGCATAACCGCTTGGCCGGTCCCTACTACCACTACAAGATTGTGAGGATTCTTGGGGCTGACTAGACATAATCGCCGCTTCATCACTTGGTATGGCAAAATCGTTGCTCCTCTCATTTCTTTGTTGAAGAAGGACTCTTTTAGATGGACGGATGAAGCCACTATAGCCTTTGAAAAACTAAAAACAGTAATGACAATGGCACCCATTCTAGCTCTACCAGACTTCACCAAAGAGTTCATTGTGGAATGTGATGCGTCAGGAGTTGGCATAGAAGCTGTATTAATCCAAGGAGGATGTCCCATAGCTTTTCTTAGCAAGGCCTTATCATAAAAATCGCAGCAATTATTGACCTATGAGAGAGAGATGTTGGCAATTCTACATGCGGTGACAAAGTGGAGGCCTTATTTGATCGGTAGACGATTCATTATCCAAACTGATCAAAAAAGTCTTCCATACTTTATGGGATAGCCTATTCACACTCTAGCACAGTAGAGATGGGTCATAAAATTGCTGGGGTATGATTATGAAATTCAATATAAGAAAAGAACGGAAAATAAAACAGCAGATGCACTATCACGCTAATCTGATACCACCGAGCTTGTAGCCTATTCTTCTTCTACTTTTCCTTTTCTTGACGAGCTGAGGTATGTATGTACATCTGACCCAGATACTTTGAGATTGTTACAAGAGGTGTTCGATGATCCGGTGCGCCATCTAGAGTTGGAGAATTGAGGCAGTTTGCTGCTAGACCGTGGGTGCATTCAAGTGCCCGCAAATGATGGATTACGGTAGAAATTGTTGGAGCACTTCTACTAAACTCTAGAGGTTAGTCATTAGGATGTCTTGAGGACTTATAGGAGGATATCTCAGAGTTGCACGTGGCCAGGATTGAAACCGGTCGGATTACTACAACCTTAACCAATACCGGATCGTGTTTGGAAAGACATTTCTATGGATTTCATAGAGGGTCTTTCGCTAATACGTGGTTATTTCGTTATTTTTGTGGTTGTTGATAGGTTGAGCAAGTTTAGTAGTCCTTGTGAGCCACCTTGGCCCGAACCGACATTAATGAGCACATTCATTTCAGGGCTGCGGGATGAGATACAGGCGGATGTTTATGCTCTTTGTCCTACCACTCTTGAAGAGGCCTTTGAGAAGGCCGTGAGGATGGAGAAAAAATATAAGGCTCTCATGATGGCAGCAAAAACAAGTTGGAGTAACCAAGATGGGCAGTTTGCACCCAGAATGCCGGCTGGAAATTTTGTAGGTTCAAAGACAATGGCTGCGAGCACTAGACCACGACAACCTTTGAGACCTTCTTCCGATGTTAGAGGAGGCACAAGATCCCCCATTCGAACTCTCACACCTACCCAGGTGGAGGAGCGAACAGCGAAGGCCTTTGCTTTCGATGTGATGAGCGTTTCACCCCCGGTCATCGGTATTCCAAACCGATCGGGAGTGTGATGCTCATCGATGGTTTCGAGGAGGATGATGAGATTATTGATGATGGAGAGTGTCCAGAGGAGGTCCATAAGGAGGTCGTTGAGGAGGGTGTGGAGGAAGATATCCAAGCTGAAATATTGATGCATGCATATTCGGGTACTTCCGCGCTGAGGATGTTACAAGTAGACGAACTCGTTAAAAAGCATTGTGTGTGCACATCCTCATCAATTTCGGGAGTACACACAACTTTCTAGATGAGAGGTTAGTAAGAAGATTGGGTTTTAATGTTGAACTGACCACGAGATTTGACATTGCTATTGGTGACGACATAAAGCTTAAGGCGGAGAGCGTCGCCGGGTTAGTATACGGGTATAAGGACACGACATTATTGTGGACTTGTATCCATTGGCATTACGAAGAGCGGATATTGTCCTTGGCACTCAATGGTTACAAAGCTTGGGACCCGTCACTTTTGATTTTCGGAGCATGTGGATGAAATTTAAGCAAGGAAACAAAGATGTTCGGTTTGATGGCGTTCGATCTCCACTGATTCCTGCAATGTAGCTGATGGTGGGGCTGCCATGTGTGAGTGATTTAGCCTATCTTCTACAGTTAGGACTAGCAGGAGATGAGCCTAAAATGAGTCTAGATACTACCATTGAGTTGTCTAATTTATTAGATAAATCTGCTAGACTATTTGAGGAACCAAAGGAGTTGTCACCAAGAAGAACGGTGGACCACCGCATAGAGATTGTGCCCGGAGCTGCACCAGCGAATGTGAGGCCATATCGGTATCCACATTTGCAAAAAGAAGTTATCTCCAAGATGGTAGCCGAGATATTGGAGCAAGGTCTCATTCAACCAAGTCATAGCTCATACTCATCGACCGTGCTATTGATGTGAAAAAAAGAATGGGACATGGCATTTTTGTGTCGACTATCGGGCACTAA
The DNA here is from genome assembly GCF_048772165.1 of Typha angustifolia. Taxonomy (NCBI): domain Eukaryota; kingdom Viridiplantae; phylum Streptophyta; class Magnoliopsida; order Poales; family Typhaceae; genus Typha; species Typha angustifolia. The sequence continues at coordinate 11,811,854 of NC_133253.1, read as the reverse complement.
ATGCTATTACCATCAAGGACTGGTGTCCCATTCTAGTTATAGAGGAGCTACTGGACGAGCTTGCAGGGGCGACTATATTCAGCAAACTTGACTTAAGGGCAAGGTATCATCAAATTAGAGTTCACCCAGCGAATGTGTAGAAAACTGCATTTCAGACTCCGGACGGGCATTACGAGTTCCGAGTGATACCTTTTGGTCTTACCAATACTCCCAACTACTTTTCAAGGCCTCATGAATGATATATTTTGGCCTCTATTGCGAAGGTATGTCTTGGTATTTTTTGATGACATTTTGGTATATAGCATGACTGAATTGGAGCATTGGCGGCATTTGGAGGATGTGCTGAATTTGTTGAAGCAAAACCAATTGAAGATCAAGAAGTCCAAGTGCCTATGAGGGGTACCACAAGTGGTGTATTTAGGCCACATCATCTCAGCGGAAGGTGTAGCGGCGAATCCTCAAAAGGTAGCATGTATGACTGCTTGGCCTATTCCTACTACCACCACCAGATTGAGAGGATTTTTGGGGCTGATCTGATATTCTTGCCAATTCATCGCCGGGTATGGCAAGATCACTGCTCCTCTCACTTCTTTGTTGAAAAATGACTCTTTTAGATGGACAGATGAAGCCACTACAGCCTTTGAAAAACTAAAAACAGCAATGACGATGACACCCGTTTTATCGCTACCGGACTTCATCAAAGAGTTCATTATGGAATGTGATGCGTCGGGAGTTGGCATAGGAGCTGTACTAATGCAGGGAAGACGTCCTATTGCCTTTCTTAGCAAAGATTTATTATAAAAATCTCAGCAATTATCGACTTATGAGAGAGAGATGTTGGCAATTTTGACAAAGTGGAGGCTTTATTTGATCGGTAGGAGATTCAGTATTAGAACCGATCAAAGGAGCATTCCATACTTTATGGGATAGCGTATACACACTCCAGCATAGCAGAGATGGGCACAAAATTGTTGGGGTATGATTATGAAATATAATACAAGAAGGAAACGGAAAATAGAGCGGCGAATGCACTATCGCGCCAATCCGATACCGCCGAGCTTGCAGCCTATTCTTCTCCTACCTTTCCCTTCCTTGACGAGCTTAGGTATGCATGTACATCTGACCCCGATATTTTGAGATTCTTGTAGGAGGTGATGGATGATCCGGAGCGTGATACACTTAGTTAGGATCTTTTCTTATTACATTAGTTATTTATTTTTATTAAAATAAAATTCCTGTAGGTCCCGTTCGAATGCAGGAGGGGTTGCGTTCGAACATCCTTACAAATGCCTGCATTAGGTTCGCAAATACAGAGAACACAAAAAGTGCTTTCGAATGCGGTCGGGCGAGTTCGAACGCCCGCGTTTCGAATACCTACATCGCATTCGCACATACAAATAACGTCTTTTGTGTGTTCGAACTCGATCGGGCACGTTCGAATGCGATCGGCGGGAATCCTTTAGAACTAGGGTTACTTATTATTTTAGGACTTATTGCCTAGCCTCTATAAATATGTGGATGACAGCCAAATTCATTATGCTATTAGATTATTAATTTCTTGCCTCATATCTTCTCTTTAGACTCTCTTTCTCCACCCTCTTCACCATCCTTCCACCTCTACCATTGGCAAGGTTTCTTCTAATTTCTAATCTCCCTCGACTATTGAGCCACCCCTCTCCTTTGGGATCTCGACCACTTCGTTCCCTTCATCTATATCCCTTAATGACATCCACCATCCACCTTCACCTCTATACCCATCCATAACTCTAACATCCACTCCACCCGTCACCACCACCATCACCCACGTTATTCCGTGTTTTTGTCCCCATTGCAGTTCGAATCTACAAAGGGCATAAATACGAAAGTTGTAGATCAGGAAGTTACGAATCTAATCCAATTAGTTTCATAATTTGCTAACCACTGGAGAATATCTAACAAATATTTTCTCATGGTTGCATGGACTACTTCCTACAATAAATTCAGATCTTAAGGCATTGATCCGTAGCCAATCTTTTGGTACAAGAACTCATCAATTTGGTATCAGAGCCCATCAAAGCACCATCCAGAGTTGGAGAATCGAGGCGGTTTGCTACTGGACCACGGATGCAATCGAGTGCCCACAAATAATGGATTGCGGCAAAAATTGTTGGAGCACTTCCACCAAACTCTAGAGGCTGGTCATGAAGGTGTCTTGAGGACTTATAGGAGGATATCTTAGAGTTGCACATGGCCAGGGTTGAGATGAGATGTGAGGAGTTTTGTTCATGCTTGCGAAGTCTGTCAAAGGGCTAAGGCAACCACATTGAAACCTATCGGATTACTACAGCCTTTACCTATACCGGACCATGTTTGGAAAGATATTTCTATAAATTTCATAAAGGATCTTCCACTGATACGTGGTTATTTCATTATCTTTATGGTGGTTGACAGATTGAGCAAATATACACACTTTTCGGCATTGTCACATCCATTTTCAGCCAAGCCGATGGCTAAAATTTTTGTTATAGATGTTGTTTGGTTACATGGCATGCCATGCACGATTTTCTCAGATCGTGATCGTGTATTTATGAGCGACTTTTAGACGGAGTTTTTCAAATTGTAAAAGACTCGATTGGACTTCAATTCGGCCTACCATCCATAGAAGGATGGCCAAACCGAGGTGGTCAATCGAGGCATTGAGTAGTACTTAAGGTGCTTTGTTGGAGAGATGCCAAGACGATGGTTGGAGTTCTTACCGTGAGCGGAGTGGTCTTACAACACCGCCTACCATAGCAGCATTAACATGACTCCATTTGAGACGGTGTATGGACGCACAGCTCCGGCATTACACGCTTATGATCTAGTGGCATCTATAGATCTGACGGAGCTGGACTTAACGTTAATGAATAGAGACGCCACATTAGGGAGGTTGCGTGCCCATCTTAAGCTTGCTCAAAACCGCATAAAGCAAGTTAATGATCGCAGCCATAGGGAGCAGGAGTTCGACATCGGCAGTTGGGTGTTTGTGAGGGTGCAACCGTATCGATAAGTGATCTTGCGTCCAATGCGAAACTAGAAGTTAGCACATCGCTACTTCGGTCCATTTCGGGTGTTGGAGCATATTGGTCTAGTTGCATATCGTTTGAAGCTGCCAGAGGGATCAAGAGTACATCCTGTCTTCCATGTTTCATTGTTGAGGGAGCAAATTAGAGATCATGAGGTCGTTGCATCAATTCTAATGGAGCCATTGGAGGAGATAGAGATCGTAGAGCCAATTCGTGTACTTGCTAGGCATCGACGACGACATGGTACCAAATTAGAGATGGAGATTCTAGTCAAGTGGCTTGGCAAGCCATCCGATGAGGCAAGATGAGAGTTAGAGACAGACATTTTGGAGCGTTTCCCCGACTTTTCATCTTGAGGACAAGGTGGGGGAAACGTGGTAGGCTGATACATTTAGTTAAGATCTTTTCTTATTGCATTATTTAATTATTTTCATTAAAATAAAATTCTTGTAGGTCACGGTCGAACAAAGAAGGGGTCACGTTTGAATGCCCTTGCAAACGCCTAAATCAAGTTCGCAAATACAGAGGACGCAAAAAATGCGTTCGAATGAGGTCGGGCGAGTTCGAATGCCGCGTTCGAACGCCTACATCGCGTTCGCACATATAGAGAATGTCTTTTGTGCGTTCGAATGCGATCGGGCGCATTCAAACGTGATCAGCGGGATTGCACTAGGATTAGGGTTACTTATTGTTATTAGGAGTTGTTGGCTAGCATCTATATGTATGTGGCAGCCAAATTTATTATGGAATTAGATTATTGATTTCTTGCCTCCTATCTTCTCTCTAGTATCTCTCTCTCCTCCCTCTTCACTAACCATCCACTTCTAGCATTGGCAAGGCCTCTCCTAACTTCTAATCTTCCTCGTCTATTGAGTCCTCCCTCTTCTTTGGGATCTTGACCACTTCTTCCCCTTTGTCTATATCCCTTAACCACATCCACCATCCACCTTCATCTCCATAATCATCCATAACCCTAACATCCACTCCACCCGTCACCACCACCATCACCATCACCCACGTTATTTCATGTTTCCGTCCTAGTTGTAGTTCGAATCTACGAAGGGTGTAAATACAAAATTGTAGATTAGGGAGTTAGAATCTAATCCACTTGGTTTCGTAATTTTTTGACTATAGGAGAATATTTGATAAATATTTTACCACTGTTGAGCAGACTGATTCTTGTAATAAATCCAAATCTTGAAGGAATCATTTCGTAGCCGATCTTTTGGTGCCCATGTTCGAACGCGGCTCTCTGTCTGTGTGAACGCAGTTTTCGCGTTCGAACGCGTTTGTGAACGCGGTGTGAACGCGACGGCTTTTCTCCAATGATCTTGCAATTCTTCACACCAGAGATATTCTAGACTTGTGAAAAGCTCATATACATGAAAAAATACACTTAGAATATTTTGTACATAATTGCTAACAAATAAAAACCTAACAATCTCCCCCTTTGGTAATTTGTGACAAAACACCTAGGTTACAAGATATTACAAAGACTTCAAACTAAGCAATCAACAAGTCTAGAATATTTTGCACATCAATCCCTGCAAAGAAACATATACCAATCCAAGATCAAGTGAAAATAACTTGAAATAAAAAAAATCAAAACACAAGTTATCACAAGAGCAAAAATTTAAACAGACAAAGATTAAACACACGTTATCACAATTACTTCAAGTTAAGTTCAAATGCCAACGACACTAAGACAAAGCAAGGTTTCAACATTAAGTAAACTCCACTAAACTCCCCCTATGCCCATACTCCCCCTACACACCTAGACCCTAAACACTAAGACACTCTCCCCCTTTTTAGCACAAATGCCAAAGACTAGGAACTCGGAGGAAACTGACGATGAAGAATCGTCAACACAGAGTCAAGTACAGTTCCCTGACGGACTTGCTCAGTACGTAAATCATTCACCGCTGAATGGAGATCCTGCACTTGAGTACTAAGTTGATCGAACCGGTCCGAGTACTGTGGTAACTCCCCCTCAGTGGGAGATGAGTCATTGGCAGAGCTATCATCAGAACTGTCGAGGTGCGATGACCGACCAGCGACAGAAGAGGATGGTTTGAGAGGAGACGACTGGTCGTGAGCTTGACTCTGCTTCAGAGTAATCCGATCCAATGGTTTCTGTGAAGTAACAGAAGGTTCCGAAGCATCTACTCGCACCCCACTCTGAGTGCACAAATTTGTAAGAAAAATGCCAAATGGTAATCCCTCACGAGGTGCTTCTTTCTGTGCAGCTGAGAGAATCGAATCATAGATCACTGCAGCTAAGTCAATAGAGACTCCCGATAACATGGCATGAAGAAGAAATGCACGATCCAAACTAATACTAGAATGTCGAGTCTTGGGGGTAACATTGTACAGACAAAAGAGGTGAAGCATGCGAGCCACAGATGTCAGCCTTGCATGCGGCATCATGTTACCTTTCCAACGTTCCCCTTTGATCAGGACTGTACCGGCATATTCATTGACATCAGGAAGTGGAGCAGACGTCGGATACTGGAACTCACCATCAGGCAGACTCAGTTCAACACGAATAACATCGGAATCTAGGTATATAGATACACCATGAACAGTAGAACGTATACAGTGATCGAAAATCGTGGCATTACTAAAGAATTCTCGAACAACTTTCACATAAGCAGTCCCGCTCATCCGACACACTGATAACCACCCTCGTTTAGTAAAGATCTGTTCAATCTCCAATTCAGAAAAAGCAGATATAACCACGGGTCTTTCATAGATAACAGGACGGGTGCCAAAATTATGTTTGTAGCGATCCGCAGCCGTTGTTGAAGAAAACTTGGGAGCCGAGGATGGCGACGAAGGTGGCCTTGGTTTCTTAGTCACTATCGTTTTTTCAGGCATTCTTGAAAAGAAAACACGTTGCAATATTCAATACATGCCCAAAGCAACCAAAAAATAGCAAGAATTCCAAAAAAAATGGTAGAAACCATGAAGCCCCAAAAGGAAAAACATCTATCACTTGAAAAACGCTAAGATATCACGTTCAATCTCACAAGAACCATCAAGAGTTTAACATTAACGTGATTAAAAGTAACGCACAAAATCACTCAAGATCAAGCATGTTTATTGAATAAAAAACTAGGAAAATAATGGATGATCATACCTTGCAAATGTGAGGAGAAACTCAAAATTTTGGTTGAAAGACACTAGATCCGGAGGAGATCTACCCCCAAAAAGGATTTGAAGTGAAAAATTCGATGAAAAACACCAAGATCTTGAAGATTTGAGAAGGGGAAAATGAAGGGTTTTTAGGGTTTGGAAAATGGAAGATGAAACCCTTGGGTTCGGACGCAATATTTAAAGAAACCACGAGTGCATTCGAACGCACCAGTCCGCGAGTTCGAACGCGCCGCGTTCGAACTCAAGAATCCTCGTTCGAACACCCTTTTTATTATTTTTTTATTATTATTATTTTATTTTTAAAACTAAAAACAAGTTAAAAATCTTTTTGGAGATGCACTTCTAGAATTCCAAAATATATTCAGGACATAGAATATGACAATCAAATGAAATAAGTCATACAAGATCAATCAAATCATCAAAAGCATATTATAATCAATTCGAATGCATCACTCAAAATTACATTAATCTTGATTGATCATAACGATATGCATATGCAAGATGAGCATAGATAACATGAACCAATCTTCTTAAACAAACTTTACTATATAAACAATGATGCAACACAGTAGTCAAACCGACTTAGTATTGAAATTTTTCACTTTTCGACTTATTCTCCATAAAATAACAGGAATTTTTCCTATATTTTTTCTTTTTGAAACATATATGTGCAATGATGGCTTTCACACATGAGTAGGTAACCCTTTTCTTGTAGTACAAATCAAATAATGTGCAAGAAGAAATTCATATATATCATTTTTTTTTGTTAATTTGCAAATAATGTACTGAGTCAAACTGGACTCGAAACAAGACGGCTTTCACACTAACTCATTGTAGCTCTTTTCATTGATCTTTTATAAAAATATTTGATAACTAAGCATGAGGTCAAACTGTGCAAATCAAAGTTAATAGAGAGCTATTTAAAAAAATATTCATGATATCATGCTCACACAAGAATACACATACGTTATGAGTGCATTAAAAATTTATTATTATAGAAGTCGAGGGAGTGACAAAATCAAAATTGAAACAATATACTACAAGATGACAAAATTGACTATAATAACTCATAATCAAAAGAAAAATCATATTTTTAGGTCAAGAGTATATTATTGAATCTAGGAGTGCATCAATTTTTTTTTATGACAAAAACTCTCGACAAATCTGAAATTAAAACCAAAGAAAATTTCAGAGTAAAAGAAAACCTAAAAAAAATGAAACGAAAGAAACTCGCAAACTAAAAAAAAACTTAAATCCCAATAAAATCAGTCCAAAGCACAAATCCCTAAAGAAGTACAAAAATACTCAAATCTCTATAAATCCAAAGGTTTTGTAAACAAATCACCCAACTGTTTCTCCGTCTCAACATGTTCTAGTGCTATTGTTTTGTCTTCAACTAACTCGCGTATAAAATGATGTCGGATATCAATATGTTTTGTACGCGAGTGTTGAACAGGATTTTTCGATATATTAATACCACTCATGTTGTCACAATAAAGCACCATAATATCTTGTTCAATGCCATAATCCTTGACCATCTGTTTCATCCATAGTAACTGAGAACAACAACTCCCTACTGCAATGTACTCAGCCTCCGCAGTAGATAAAGATATCGAGTTTTGTTTCTTGCTGTGCCAAGCAACCAGATTGTTTCCAACATAAAAACATCCACCTGAAGTACTTTTTCTATCATCACATGAACCTGCCCAATCAGAATCCGTGTATCCTGATATGATAGCGCCCAAGCCATAAGTAAACCAGATACCTAAATCAACTGTGCCACTGACATATTTTATGATACGTTTCACAGCAAACAAATGTGACTCCTTAGGTTCAGACTGAAACCTAGCACACACACCGACACTAAATGCAATGTCAGGTCTACTAGCAATTAAGTACAAAAGGCTACCAATCATGCTCCTATACACTATCTGATCAACACTTTTTCCTGACATGTCCTTACCTAGTTTGGTAGTTGTACTCATAGGAGTTCTAGCATGTTTTGCATTTTCTAAACCAAATTTAGTCACAAAATCCTTAGCATACTTGGTTTGAGCGATAAAAATCCCTCCCTCCAATTGAGTAATTTGAAGCCCTAAAAAGAACTTCAACTCACCCATCATGCTCATCTCAAAATGACTGTGCATGAGATCTGCAAACTCCTTAGCTAATAATTGACTCGTCGCCCCGAAAACAATGTCATCCACATATATTTGTGCCACAACTAAACTCTTGTTTTCACGTCTACTGAACAATGTCTTGTCCACTCCCCCTCGAGTGAACCCCGCATCCACTAAAAAGATGGTCAACTTCTCATACCAAGCTCTTGGAGCTTGTTTTAGCCCGTAAAGAGCCTTTTTCAATTTAAAAACATGAGAAGGAAATTTTTGATCTTCGAAACCCTTAGGTTGTTCCACATAAACATCTTCATTCAGGATACCATTCAAGAAAGCACTTTTAACATCCATTTGAAACAATTTAAATTTTAAATGACAAGCAGTATACGAATAGACTCTAATCTAGCAATAGGAGCAAATGTCTCATCAAAATCTATACCCTCAACCTGAGTGTATCCCTATGCTACTAGTCTGGCTTTATTTCGAACTATTGCCATGTTCATCACTTTTATTCTTGTAAATCCATTTTGTTCCAATGACGTTCACATTCTTAGGTCTAGGAACTAAATACCAAACATTATTCCTAGAAAATTGCTCTAATTCCTCATGCATAGCATTAACCCAAGAATCGTCTAACAATGCTTCCTTCACATTTTTAGGTTCAAAAGAAGATGTATAACAAGTAAATGATACCTCACTTTGGATTTGTCGTCTTGTCTTAATTGGTTCATTCACATCTCCGATCACTTGTGACAGTGGATGATTTGATTTCACTCTAGCAGATGGTTCCGGTACGTTGCAGTCATTTTTGTTTATTTCAACTTTGTTCTCGTCCTGATTCTCAATTTCCAGATCAAGCTCATTTCCTATTTCTTCGTAATATGTATCTGCAGAAATAGAAATAGAAGTAGCTTTAGTTAAGTCAGTCGAGGATTCATCTATCATAACATTAGCAGATTCCATAACAGTAGAAGTGTCAAGATTAAATACTCTGTAGGCTCTACTATTATTCGAGTACCCCAAGAAGATGCCTTTGCTACTTCTAGTGTCAAATTTTGTCAAATATTCTCGATCACGCAAGATATAACATTTACTACCAAAAACTCGAAAATATTTAACACTAGGTTTCTTACCTTTCCAGATTTCATAAGCTGTCATATTTGTACCTGGTCTTAGATAAACACGATTTATCACATGTACCGCTGTATTGACCGCCTCTGCCCAAAACCTTTGAGTAACCTTTTTAGCGTGAAGCATAACCCTAGCCATTTCCTACACAACTCAATTTTTTCTTTCAACAATCCCATTCTGTTGTGGAGTTATAGTAGCTGAAAACTCATGTTGAATACCAAGAGAATCGCAAAATATAGAAAAAAATTTATTTTCAAATTCTCTACCATGATCAGAACGAATCCTAACTAGGGTTGTAGATTTTTCATTCTGTAATTTTAAGCATAGTGATTTAAAAACATCAAAGGTTTCAGACTTCTCACGTAGAAAGGCAACCCAGGTATATCTGGAGTAATCATCGACCATTAAGAATATATAGCGTTTACCTCAAAGACTTTCCGTTTTTGTTGGACCCATCAAGTCCTTGTGAACTAATTGTAGCACACGGTCAGTAGTAGCTGCATTTACCTTCTTGTGTGAGATACGAATTTGTTTTCCAATTTGACACGAACCGCACACTCTTTTTGACATTTCTTTCATCTTAGGTATTCCTCTTACCACTTCATGTTTGGACAGAGTAAATAATTCCTTGTGATTCACATATCCAAGACGTTGATGCCAAAGATCTGCAATGTCGAAAGAGGCACTGTTACATTTCAGTTTATGTGAACTTTCAACGACATAGCAATTATCAAATATTCTAGATCCATAGCATATAACATTACCATCATAATCTAGAATAGTACAATCATTTTTGGAGAATTTTACCTCAAAATCTTCATCACAAAATTGACTGATGCTCGGTAGATTTGCTTTCAAGCCCTTAACATAAAGAACATTTTCGAGACTAGGAATCCCTGGAGTACTTACCTTTCCTTTACCTATTACCTTTGATGAATTACCATCTCCAAATGTCACAACTCCCCCTTCATGTTTTTCAAGATTAGAAAATAACGACTTGTCACCCGACATATGTCTTGAACAGCCACTGTCTAAATACCACAAATCAGAATTTAAAGCTTTTAAGGCTGTATGCACAACATAACATTTCAAATCACTTTTCTTGACACATATGGCCTTTGTTTTCATCCCATAAATGAAAGCAGTTCTAAGTTTTTGCAAAAATTTGCAATGAGGTCGAATATGCCCTAGAATGCCGCAATGATAGCATGTCGGAACAAACCCTTTTCTTCTCACCTTTTGTCGAGGAGTGTGACTAAAGTTTACCTTTGGTGCCGTTAAAGATTCACCAGTTTGTAGATTCAACTTCAATTTTGAAGGATTCATCCAAGATTGCTTTAAAAATGCGATTGATGGCTTCAGGTATTTTTCCTTTTGTATACCTGCAGAAACAAAACCCGTTTTATTATTATTTGTGTTAGGTTTTTATTTGTTGGCAATTATGTACAAAATATTCTAAGTGTATTTTTTACATGTATATGAGCTTTACACAAGTCTAGAATGTGACACCCAACTCTAAACACGTGCATGACACGAGCCCACACGGCACGTGCATAGCACCTGACCATTTGGTTAGATACCAAATAATCAAAATAAACCTGTAGCAACATCATAATTTTATCCACAACCTCTAAATTAAGAATAACTCAAGTCTAACTGTCAATAGCATACAAGTAACTCTACATGGGCCCTACACAGGCCACAACACATCATCAAGAGCTTTTCACAACTATATATCCACAACAGTAGATTATACAGAATCATACAAGTACAATGTCACCTGCTAAAATATAAGACAAGGATACAGTTACACTTTGGAGGATGTCCACTAGTACATTGGATAAGATAACTCATCTAGCAGAACACATTAACCACCCTCTACTCCTCACTCACCGGCAAGACCTCTAAAGGAGTATCCTGCTCCTCTCGTTCACCTGGATTATTGGAAGAGAGAAAACAAGAGAGTCATGAGCAAAAGGCTCAGTGAATAGACCTTACCCCGAATCAGCGAAGCCAAACAGAGAGTAAATCAAGTACTAGAGAATATGAATCAGAAAGAGTATCATGTCATGAATGAGTAGATGAATGTGTCCTCAATAATATATAAATGAAAAGTAGATGACATGTCATACTGATAAAAATATACGATCCTCGACAATGAATAAATAAATCTCCATGTCATATAATCATCATAACTCTCTATCAAATATGACACATTATCAGCATGCCGACCATGACCATGTTATGATATCAAATGCAATCATATGTGATGTATATTGACCACTCGATAATCAGGTAATCAGATGATAATGAAATTATATGCATTTCTCAACATCTCAATCATCAATGTCATCTCTATATGTCATCATCATACTAGACCACTGTGCACAGTCAACACCCGGTACCCGGTCTCAACATCATGCCCGAAGGCTCCGAGCATACTCTGCCATCCGCAAGGAGTATCTCAAATATAACTATACCCTGCCATCCGCTAAGGGTATCAACATCCATCCAGACCGGGCACCCCACATAGTTGATAGAAGCCTCGTGAGGATAACTCGCCACATATGCCCTGGCGAACGGCATGTGTCCGATTGTCTGTGCGCACAGACTCAACTGACCTCGGACATGGGCCACGAGAAATCGCATATCAGCGACCATAATCATCACTCCAGGCACCCCTAACCCTGGCGCCTACTCGGGTATCCCCACGCTTTCTATCAACTATCCTATCAATCACATTTCATGCTTTCCTTCTAAATGACAGATCATATGCATACATCCAGTACGATAACAAGTCAATGCATAACAGGAATTTAGGTGGAATAGGAATCAAGAGAAAAATAATGCAACGTAGTCTCCAACTATATAGTCAACACATGCATACTCCTGCTAGTCTATCACATGCACACTCCTGCTAGAGATCATCCCGACATAAAACCAGAACAGCATAATCATCTCCAATCATCTCTATATATCACCAATGTATTCATATCCCAGATCAGCCTAATCAAATGCATGATAAAGTATGCTCGACTGAAATCATCTCTAAATAAAGTCATGTAATCATGCTGGAGGCCAAAACATGCATGTATATAATATATAATATAACCTAATTTGAGAAAGGGATCTAGGGGATAAGACTACTCACTCCACTACAAATACCAAACAACCACCCGTTCACGCTGCTACGATAACGATCACGCCTCGATAGCTAAGTCCACGGGATCTTGCACAGGGGGGTCGGGATCTGAAATTATTTATAACAAATATGTCAGTCTTTCTATTAATTAAAATTAACCCGACAAAAGGATAGTTTCATGTTGTAATTATGTACTCTTCATTTCTATATTTGTTTTTGTTATTTATTAATCATAATTATATTATTTAATAGTGTATTTAAAATATATTTTATCTGTCTATTATTCTCTTTGATAATTAAGAAAATAAGAATTTAATTACTACAAATAATTACATAAGAATATACGTATATAACCCTAATAATTACTATTACCTACTTAGGATTAAAATAATAATTTATATTGCAGGTATTTTACTAAACATGATATAATTAGAATGATATACTAACTATGATATGATTGTATTTAATTTGTACAACTTAAATACATTAAATTAACTAAGCTAAACTAATTGTGCACATATATATATATATAGTGCTGGGCTCAGCCCAGCACCATGCACAGCAAGGCGCTGGGCCGAGCCCAGCGCCTAGCGCTGCAAGGGTGCTGGGCCGAGCCCAGCGCCTGGCGCTGCAAGGGCGCTAGGCCGAGCCCAGCACCACTTGTAGGGTGCAGCCAGAGGAGAGAAGGGAAGAAGGAGGAGGAGGAGAGGAAGAAGAAAGAGAAGAAGAAGAAGAAGAAGAAGAAGAAGAAGAAGAAGAAAGAAAAAGGAAGAAGAGGGTTGGGCCATGGGGGAGGGGTGCGGCCGCTGGTGGCCACTCAGCGGCCGGCCTCTCGCCGACGGCTCAATCCTCCGGCGGTTCCGAGAGGAAGCCGACAAGGAGGAAAAGAGAAATAGAGAGAGAGAGGTGGAGAGAGAAAGGGAGAGAGAGAGAGAGAGAGAGGGAGGGAGGGAGGCTCACCGGAGCTAGGGGAGGTGGCGGCGGCAGTGGGTAAAGAGAGAGAGTGTTTGAGAGAGAGAGAAAGAGAGAAAGGTCAAAGAGAGCTCGAAAGAGAAAAAGAGAGAGAGAGGAAGAAAAGGGAGAGAGAGGCGGTGGGGAGGAAGGCTGCGGAGGCGGCGGCGGCGGGGGCCCACCGCGCCAGCTAGCTCGGCCAGGTTGGCCGGGCCAGCGCTTGGGGCGCGTGGCGCCCATCTCTGTTGCCACTGCATGGCACGACAGCTCGTGCCATGCAGTGCAGAAATCTTGATTGATTTTTTTTTTTTTTTTAACCTTGGGTTATTACATTTTCCTTCCCCCCTTATAAAAATTTCGACCTCGAAATTTACATACCTCTAAACAATTCTGGATATTTGGATCGTATCTCATCTTCACGTTCCCAAGAAGCCTCTTCTACTGCATGGTTCCTCCACAGGATTTTTACTAAGGGTATAACTTTTGTTCTTAGTACTTTATCTCTTCTAGCAAGGACCTTCACAGGCTGCTCTTCATATGATAAATTTTGCTGCAGCTGAACTGGTTCATAATGAATCACATGTGAAGGATCTGATATATATTTCCTTAGTACTGACACGTGGAATACATTATGAATTTGTGCTAAATCAGGGGGTAAAGCTACTCTATAAGCTACAGGCCCCACTCGTCCAAGAATCTCATAAGGTCCTATATACCTAGGACTTAACTTTCCTTTCTTTCCAAAGCGAAACACACCCTTCCAAGGTGAAACTCTTAAGAACACTTTTTCTCCAACCTGAAACTCCAAATCACGCCTCCTATTATCAGCATAACTTTTCTGTCTACTTTGTGCCACCTTCATATGATCTCTAATTATCTTTATCTTCTCAACTGTAGCTTGCACTAGTATTGAGTTTTCAACCTTCTTTTCTCCAACTTCTTCCCAATCGATTGGTGATCTGCATTTCCTGCCATATAATGCTTCATAGGGAGGCATACCAATACTAGCATGATAGCTGTTATTATAAGCAAACTCTATCAAGGGTAAGTATTTGTCCCAGCCCAAACCAAAATCAATTACACATGCTCTCAACATATCCTCTAATGATTGAATAGTACGCTCAGATTGACCATCTGTCTGAGGATGATAAGCTGTACTAAACTGTAGTTTTGTTCCAAAAGACTGATGAAACTGCTTCCAAAATCTAGACACAAAACGAGGATCTCTATCTGAAGTGATACTAACAGGAATTCCATGATGAGCAAAAATTTCATCTCTAAACAAGATAGCTAACTTTTCCATTGAATCCGTAGTACTAACAGGTAAAAAATGTGCTGATTTGGTTAATCTATCAATAATCACCCAAATTGCATTCTTCCCTTTCTGTGTCTTTGGTAATCCTGTCACAAAATCCATATTAATATGTTCCCATTTCCATTCAGGAATCTGCAAAGGTTGTAATACGCCTGCAGGCCTTTGATGTTCAATCTTGACTTGCTGACAAGTCAAACACTTAGCCACAAATTCTCCAATATCTCTTTTCATTCCTTCCCACCAGAATTTCTTCTTCAACTCATGATACATTTTTGTTCCCCCGGGGTGCATAGCATAAGCAGAACTATGAGCTTCATTTAAAATTTCAGTTCTAAGTCCTTCACAATCAGGAACATATAGTCTGCCTCTAAAACGCAGTATCCCGGTAGAGTCTATAGAGAAATCTGGTTTATTGGAATTCTGTACTTGTTTCACAATTTGCATAGCCTTAATATCAGTCTTCTGAGATGTACTAATTCTATCTATCAATGTAGGTTTGACAGTAAATTGTGCAAGTAAACCAACTCCACCACCCATGGCCACAATTGGAACTTCTAGCCTTTGCAGATCCTTAAGTATCATAGTTTGTTGGGTAATTAAAAATGCTAGACCCCCAGCTGACTTCCTACTTAAGGCATCTGCAACAACATTTGCTTTACCAAGATGATAATTTATGGTACAATCATAATCCTTCACTAATTCCAACCATCTCCTTTGCCGCAAATTAAGTTCTTTCTGAGTAAACAAATATTTAAGACTTTTATGATCTGTAAAAATTTCACATTTTTCTCCATATAGATAGTGTCGCCAAATCTTTAAAGCAAACACTACAGCAGCCAACTCCAAATCATGAGTAGGATAATTCTGTTCATAATCTTTTAACTGCCTAGATGCATAAGCCACTACATTACCATTCTGCATTAAAACACAACCTAATCCTTTACGTGAGGCATCACAATACACTTGAAATCCTATTCCACTGGAAGGAATAATCAGAATTGGTGCACGAGTCAATCTTCTTTTTAATTCTTGAAAACTATTTTCACACTCTTCATTCCACTCAAACCTTTGATTCTTCCGAGTCAACCTGGTAAGAGGCATAGCTATCTTTGCATATCCTTCTACAAACCTCCTATAATATCCAGCCAGACCAAGAAAACTACGCACTTCCGTGATATTAGTTGGTTGACTCCATTTCAACACGGCATCTATTTTGGACTGATCCACACTGATCCCTTCCTGTGATACTACATGTCCTAGGAAGACCACCTGATTTAGCCAGAACTCACATTTTGAAAATTTGGCAAATAATTTCTTTTCTCTCAAGATCTGGAGAATTAACCTCAAGTGATACTCATGTTCTTCCTCACTAGTTGAATATATTAGTATATCATCAATGAAAACTATTACAAACTGATCCAAATAAGGTTGGAAAACTCTATTCATCAGGTCCATGAAAACAGCTGGAGCATTTGTCAATCCAAATGGCATGACCAAAAACTCATAATGTCCATACCTAGTACGAAAGGCAGTTTTAGAAATATCTTCCTCACGGACTTTTAACTGATGGTAACCAGTCCTTAAGTCTATTTTAGAGAATACTCTAGCTCCCTTTAACTGATCAAACAAATCATCAATGCGAGGTAGAGGATATTTATTCTTTATTGTCACTTGATTCAGTTGTCTATAGTCTATACATAGCCTGAGTGTCCCATCCTTCTTCTTAACAAAAAGAACAGGCGCTCCCCAAGGTGAGACACTAGGTCTTATGAAGCCTTTCAGTAGTAGTTCTTCCAACTGTACCTTAAGTTCCTTCAATTCTATTGGTGCCATTCTATAGGGAGCTTTAGAAATAGGTGAAGTATCAGGAGCTAAATCAATTGAAAAGGTTACTTCTCTGTCCGGGGGTAATCCGGGGAGATCATCTGGAAAAACATCAGGAAACTCTCTAACAACTCGGACATCTTCTAATTTAATCTGTTTATCAATATCCCCTGACAGACTAGCTAATACACCTGTACATCCTTTCTTTAATAATCTGTAAGCTTCACATGCGGAGATTATCTCCATAGGGTTGCTAGATTTATCGCCCTTAATTCTATATTCTGTCCCATCAGCTAAGTTCATCACAATTTCCTTTCTATAACAATCAATGTTGGTATGATATGCAGCTAACCAATCCATCCCCAATATCACATCAAAATCTGTCAGCTCTAGAGGCAAAAGATCCACTTTGAACTCCCTATCCCCAAAGCTAATTGTGCAGGATTTATAAGCAGAATCAATAACAACTGTCTCC
Organism: Typha angustifolia; assembly: GCF_048772165.1. Taxonomy (NCBI): domain Eukaryota; kingdom Viridiplantae; phylum Streptophyta; class Magnoliopsida; order Poales; family Typhaceae; genus Typha; species Typha angustifolia. The sequence continues at coordinate 11,794,699 of NC_133253.1, read as the reverse complement.
CCTACTGGTGTGGCAATCAACAGAATATCCTCTAAAGGTTCCATTAATATATCGGCATGGCAAGCAAAAGAATTTGAAATAAAGGAATGTGTGGCACCTGGATCAAATAAAACTCTTGCTGTATGAGAAAATAAATTCAGAGTACCTGTGGCCACATCATTGGATGCCAAAGCGTCGTGCTCCGTCATCGCGAAGATCCGGCCACCTCTAGACTTTCGCCCAAGCTGAGAGGAACCTGCTCCAACAACTCCTCTACCTCGGCCAGCTGTAGTAGAAACCCCAAGAGGTGCAGTTCTAGAAGATGCAGCAGCAGCAGACATTGGGGCGGTGGCAGCGTGTGGACAATCGCGACGGATATGACCAGGCTGTCCACACCCGAAGAATAAGAAAGGTTTGCGACACTCTCGAAGCTGATGGCCAAACTTGCCACATCCATAACAAGGCCGACTATGCCCTATTGATCCCCTAGCCATCCCACCTCCTCTACCACCGGATGATGGCCCAGTCACGCTAATCTGTGATACTGCTTGGCTGAGTCCCTCAGATCCTCGTGAATCAGATCGATTAATAGATGAACCAGCACTGTAACTCCCTTGATAAGGATGATAGGAAGGGCGATGCTGTGACTGCGAAGACGATAAGCTTTGGCTAGCAGAAAGAGCTCTAGAACTCCCGCCTCGCCCAGACTGTGTCCCAGATCTCCGAGCATCCATAGCCCTCTTTTCCTGAATCACCCCTTCGAGGGCCATAGCCCTCTCTACTGTATCAGCATAAGGAATGACGCCTGCTGCCTCCAAGCTCTGACGTATAGCATAATTTAGCCCATGTTTGAAACGTCGAGCTCTAGCTGCTTCAGTTGGAACTTGATGGGGCACAAAACGGGCTAAAGCATTAAATTTGGCCTCATATTCTGCCACCGTCATAGGACCCTGACGTAAATGCAGAAATTCTTCTTCCATCTTTTCTTTCCTCCAGGCCGGAAAATGCTTTTGATCAAAAGCATCAAGGAATAACTCCCAAGTGATGACTGCATCCCCTATCCTTGATTTTATCAGTCTCTCTGTGGCTTTCCACCATTGTTCCGCCTCACCTCTAAGCATAAAGGCGGCAAAGGCTACCTTCTGCTGATCATTACATCCTAGAGTATCCAACATTTTCTCTATATCCGATAACCATCCACTGGCCTCCAGTGGATCAACACCTCCACTGTAAATCGGGGGGTTCAACTGCATAAACTTATTCAAGGTGATGCCCGCTGTAGGAGGCGGCTCAGAACTCTCTGCTGATATGCCAGCTCCTCTACCTCGAAGGATTTCCTCAATAAGTCTTTCTTGACTGTCCAGGAGGCGCGAAATAGGATCACGCTCCTCTACAGATGGAGGAACTTCTGGGGTCTCAGTAGGGGCCTCAGCTGTGGAGGTCACCCTAGACTGTGAACCTCTGCGACGGGGTGGCATCTTTCTGTACAAATGATCAAATTCATCAACTGATTAGTGATCAAATAAAATTCTAAAATTTATCTCTTGCGTAACCCTAAGACCGCAATATTTTCCTAGACTCAAGGTGACAATGTACAAAAGCTCTTGATGATATGCCGTATACTTAACAAACCTGGCTCTGATACCACTCTAAAATGTGACACCCAACTCTAAACACGTGCATGACACGAGCCCACACGGCACGTGCATAGCACCTGACCATTTGGTTAGATACCAAATAATCAAAATAAACCTGTAGCAACATCATAATTTTATCCACAACCTCTAAATTAAGAATAACTCAAGTCTAACTGTCAACAGCATACAAGTAACTCTACATGGGCCCTACACAGGCCACAACACATCATCAAGAGCTTTTCACAACTATATATCCACAATAGTAGATTATACAGAATCATACAAGTACAATGTCACCTGCTAAAATATAAGACAAGGATACAGTTACACTTTGGAGGATGTCCACTAGTACATTGGATAAGATAACTCATCTAGTAGAACACATTAACCACCCTCTACTCCTCACTCACCGGCAAGACCTCTAAAGGAGTATCCTGCTCCTCTCGTTCACCTGGATTTTTGGAAGAGAGAAAACAAGAGAGTCATGAGCAAAAGGCTCAGTGAATAGACCTTACCCCGAATCAGCGAAGCCAAACAGAGAGTAAATCAAGTACTAGAGAATATGAATCAGAAAGAGTATCATGTCATGAATGAGTAGATGAATGTGTCCTCAATAATATATAAATGAAAAGTAGATTACATGTCATACTGATAAAAATATACGATCCTCGACAATGAATAAATAAATCTCCATGTCATATAATCATCATAACTCTCTATCAAATATGACACATTATCAGCATGCCGACCATGACCATGTTATGATATCAAATGCAATCATATGTGATGTATATTGACCACTCGATAATCAGGTAATCAGATGATAATGAAATTATATGCATTTCTCAACATCTCAATCATCAATGTCATCTCTATATGTCATCATCATACTAGACCACTGTGCACAGTCAACACCCGGTACCCGGTCTCAACATCATGCCCGAAGGCTCCGAGCATACTCTGCCATCCGCAAGGAGTATCTCAAATATAACTATACCCTGCCATCCGCTAAGGGTATCAACATCCATCCAGACCGGGCACCCCACATAGTTGATAGAAGCCTCGTGAGGATAACTCGCCACATATGCCCTGGCGAACGGCATGTGTCCGATTGTCTGTGCACACAGACTCAACTGACCTCGGACATGGGCCACGAGAAATCGCATATCAGCGACCATAATCATCACTCCAGGCACCCCTAACCCTGGCGCCTACTCGGGTATCCCCACGCTTTCTATCAACTATCCTATCAATCACATTTCATGCTTTCCTTCTAAATGACAGATCATATGCATACATCCAGTACGATAACAAGTCAATGCATAACAGGAATTTAGGTGGAATAGGAATCAAGAGAAAAATAATGCAACGTAGTCTCCAACTATATAGTCAACACATGCATACTCCTGCTAGTCTATCACATGCACACTCCTGCTAGAGATCATCCCGACATAAAACCAGAACAGCATAATCATCTCCAATCATCTCTATATATCACCAATGTATTCATATCCCAGATCAGCCTAATCAAATGCATGATAAAGTATGCTCGACTGAAATCATCTCTAAATAAAGTCATGTAATCATGCTGGAGGCCAAAACATGCATGTATATAATATATAATATAACCTAATTTGAGAAAGGGATCTAGGGGATAAGACTACTCACTCCACTACAAATACCAAACAACCACCCGTTCAAGCTGCTACGATAACGATCACGCCTCGATAGCTAAGTCCACGGGATCTTGCACAGGGGGGTCGGGATCTGAAATTATTTATAACAAATATGTCAGTCTTTCTATTAATTAAAATTAACCCGACAAAAGGATAGTTTCATGTTGTAATTATGTACTCTTCATTTCTATATTTGTTTTTGTTATTTATTAATCATAATTATATTATTTAATAGTGTATTTAAAATATATTTTATCTGTCTATTATTCTCTTTGATAATTAAGAAAATAAGAATTTAATTACTACAAATAATTACATAAGAATATACGTATATAACCCTAATAATTACTATTACCTACTTAGGATTAAAATAATAATTTATATTGCAAGTATTTTACTAAACATGATATAATTAGAATGATATACTAACTATGATATGATTGTATTTAATTTGTACAACTTAAATACATTAAATTAACTAAGCTAAACTAATTGTGCACATATATATATATATAGTGCTGGGCTCAGCCCAGCACCATGCACAGCAAGGCGCTGGGCCGAGCCCAGCGCCTGGCGCTGCAAGGGCGCTGGGCCGAGCCCAGCACCACTTGTAGGGTGCAGCCAGAGGAGAGAAGGGAAGAAGGAGGAGGAGGAGAGGAAGAAGAAAGAGAAGAAGAAGAAGAAGAAGAAGAAAGAAAAAGGAAGAAGAGGGTTGGGCCATGGGGGAGGGGTGCGGCCGCTGGTGGCCACTCAGCGGCCGGCCTCTCGCCGACGGCTCAATCCTCCGGCGGTTCCGAGAGGAAGCCGACAAGGAGGAAAAGAGAAATAGAGAGAGAGAGGTGGAGAGAGAAAGGGAGAGAGAGAGAGAGAGGGAGGGAGGGAGGCTCACCGGAGCTAGGGGAGGTGGCGGCGGCAGTGGGTAAAGAGAGAGAGAGTGTTTGAGAGAGAGAGAAAGAGAGAAAGGTCAAAGAGAGCTCGAAAGAGAAAAAGAGAGAGAGAGGAAGAAAAGGGAGAGAGAGGCGGTGGGGAGGAAGGCTGCGGAGGCGGCGGCCCACCGCGCCAGCTGGCTCGGCCAGGTTGGCCGGGCCAGCGCTTGGGGCGCGTGGCGCCCATCTCTGTTGCCACTGCATGGCACGACAGCTCGTGCCATGCAGTGCAGAAATCTTGATTGATTTTTTTTTTTTTTTAACCTTGGGTTATTACATAGAATATCTCTGGTCTGAAGAATTGCAAGGTTATTGGAGAAAAGCTGTTGAGTTCACACTGCGTTCACAAACGCGTTCGAATGCGGTGCGTTCACAAACGAGTTCGAACGCGAAATCTGCGTTCACACAAACAGAGAGCCGCGTTCACAAACGCGTTCGAACGCGGGCACTGCGTTCACACAGACAGAGAGCCGCGTTCACAAACGCGTTCGGACGCAACCTGAAGAATTCAAGCTGTCGCGTTCGAACGCACTCGAGCCCGTTCAAACGCACCAACAAAGTTTAAAAATATTGGACTTTCATGAGTACGGATAAGATTCGGATTTGGCTCTATCTTGAAGATCATGAGTACGGATAAGACTCGGATTTGGCTCTATCTTGAAGATTATGAGTACGGATAAGACTCGGATTTGTCTCTATCTTGAAGATCATATATAAGGATTGTGAAACCCTATCTCAAGGTGAGTTGAAGAAATATTATTGAAGGAGACTTCTTGAGGCTACATCGATTCTTCAACTAACAATGTTCCACTCATCTACAAGAATTTAATCTTTCGTCTTAAGGGTGATCTAGACGAAAAATCAATCTCGAGGACTACTGAGATTGGACTTCAATCACAAGAAGCAGTGAATCGTGGGTTCTAGCGATCAAGACTGAGAGAAACAAAGTCGTTTGGATCGACGGGGTGTTTTGTGAGTCAGTCTTGTAACTGCTACTATTATAGTGATTGGTTTTGATCCGAGTTTGGATCCGTGGTTTTTTTCCCGTTTTGGCGTTTTCCACGTTAAAATCTTGGCGTTCATCTCTGCTTTCGTTCTTAATATTTTTTCGGACTTTTACTTAAGCGAACGAGCGATATCATTGCCTAGTGTTTAGATACATACGTGTGTCTAGGGATTTATTTTTTCAATTTGAATTACTAGTATATCCAACACCACACCTGTCTTTTCCAGAGATCTGAGCTTGTAGAATCTCGTTCAGTTTGTTCTTCCTTTTTAGAAATGTAACTTCCTTATGCAATCGCTTTAGTTCAATTTCATTAGCCTTTATTTTATTTTTCGCATTGTCAAGTTATTCAGAAAGGTCTTTAACACATTCAAACTCCAATTTATACTTCTCCTCAAATTGAATTCTTTCTGGTTCGATTTCCTTGAGTCGTTGGAGTAGTCTAAGATTGCTTTTCTTGAGTTTAAACGACTCCAGGTACAAGTCATTATATGCCTTTTGAATTTCAGATTCATCTTCCTCAGCTGGTAGCATATCAAGATCATCTGTACTATCAGTATCATCAACAGAGTCAGTATTAAGCAGAGAAGAGGCAAAGGCTACAAAGTTTTCTTCGTCTTTTTCAGAATCATCATTTGATTCATCTGAATCATCCCAAGTAACTTTCATAGCTTTGCCCTTTCTCTTAAGACGATTAGGGCATTCTTGTGCGATGTGTCCAAAACCAGAACATTCAAAGCATTGAACTTTATTCTCAGAATTCTTATTTTTCTGTTTGACATTGTTGTTACTACCACCTGTATTCAAAGTCATAGTATTCTTCTTTTTCACAAAAGCTTTGCTTTTTTCAAACTTTTCAGAATTCAACTTGTTTGGCTTCCGAAAGAATTTATTGAACTTTTTGACAAACATAGCTAACATCTCAACATCTAAATCACTTTCATCTTCAGACTCCTCTAAATTTTGTTCAACAGTGGATAGAGCCATCCCTTTGGACTTCCTTGGTTTTGAAAGACTGGACTCAAATGTTTGTAGATTTCCTACCAATTGTTCAACTTTCATAGAGTCGATATCCTTACTTTCCTCAATAGCTGTAACTTTCGCCTGAAACCTTTCTGGAAGAGACCTAAGGATCTTACGGACAATTATGTTTTCAGGTATTTTCTCTCCTAGATTGAAACTGGAGTTGACTATATCACTCAGCTTTGCATAGAACTCATCAAATGTCTCATTCTCCTCCATACGTAGGATTTCAAAACTAGTAGTCAACCTCTGAAGTTTCGAAAGTTTTACAGCTACAGTTCCTTCATGAGTTATTTCTAAGATCGTCCAGGCTTCTTTTGCTATTTCACAAGTAGAAATTCTTCTAAATTCTTCCGAGAAAACACAACTAAAAATTGCATTTATTGCTTTGCTATTCCAGCCAACTTTTTCATAATCTGTCTTATCCCATGACTCAATCGGTTTCTCAACAAACTCATCATTCACCATGTACATTGGTGGACTCCAACCGTTCACAATGGCCATCCATACTCGCTCATCTATAGACTTCAAATAAGCTCTCATCCTAGCTTTCCAATATCCATAATTTGATCCATCTAAAATAGGAGGTCTAATAGATGAGGGTCCATCTCTATGAAAATCCATGCCTATTTGATCTCTCTCAAAGGGTGAGAGAACCTGCTTTGATACCAATTGAAAAAATCCCAGACACACGTATGTATCTAAACACTAGACAATAATATCGCTCGTTCGCTTAAGTAAAAGATCGAAGAAATATTAAGAACGAAAGTAGAGATGAACGCCAAGATTTTAACGTGGAAAAACCCAAAACGGGAAAAAAACCACGGATCCAAACTCGGATCAAAACCAATCACTATGATAGTAGCAGTTACAAGACTAACTCACAAAACAACCCGTCGATCCAAACGACTTTGTTCTCTCAGTCTTGATCGCTAGAACCGACGATTCACTACTTCTTGTGATTGAAGTCCAATCTCAGTAGCCCTCGAGATTGATCTTTCGTCTAGATAGCCCTTAAGACGAAAGATTAAGATTTGTAGATGCAAAGGACCTTGTTTGTTGAAGAACCGATGTAGCCTCCAAAAAGTCTCCTTGAATAATCTTCTTCAACTACCTAGAGTTAGGGTTTCACAATCCTTATATATGATCTTCAAGATAGAGCCAAATCCGAGTCTTATCCGTACTCACGAAAATCCAATAAATTACAAACTTCATAGGTGCGTTCGAACGCGGCCCGGGTGCGTTCGAACGGCCTGACTTAATCTCATGTGCGTTTGAACGGGCCCAAGAACGCTGCTCTCGGTCTATGTGAACGTAGTACCCGCGTTCGAACGCGTTTGTGAACGCGGCTCTCTGTCTGTGTGAACGCAGTGCCCGCGTTCGAACGTGCTTGTGAACACGGCTCTCTATCTGTGTGAACGCAGTACTCGTGTTCGAACGCGCTTGTGAACGCGGCTCTCTATCTGTGTGAACGCAGTGCCCGCGTTCGAACGCGCTTGTGAACGCGGTTCTCTGTCTGTGTGAATGCAGTTTTCGCGTTTGAATGCGTTTGTGAACGCGGTGTGAACACGACGGCTTTTCTCCAATGATCTTGCAATTCTTCACACCAGAGATATTCTAGACTTGTGAAAAGCTCATATACATGAAAAAATATACTTAGAATATTTTGTACATAATTGCCAACAAATAAAAACCTAACAAATATTTTTTCACAATTATATGGACTGATTTCTATAATAAATTTAGATCTTGAAGGAATTGTTCCGTAGTCGATCTTTTGGTACCGTAACCCATCAACCAGGAAAGAAAATTGTTGAACAAGGCAACTTGTATCAATCACAAGTACTTGTTTACATTAACAGTTTACTGTTTACTTATACAAAATAATATAAATTTTGTATTTTTCATAGCCTTCAATAAGGAGCCTAAGATTAGGGAGTACAATATTTTCAGCCTCAAGAATTGTTAAAAAAGGATGAGTACTTGTTTAACTTTAGCAAATTTTATTTGATACACTGAATTTTACTTTATATATAAAATTGAACACTTACAAGTATCCGCAAGCATTGAACATTAGCAAGTATCTGCAAGCATTATTAGAAAGGGGTATGCTCGTGGTAGGTGCTAATCCTAGAGTCATGATATTTTTGGGTACAGATTAGTGATGTTGGATGTATTTTGAATGATATATTTGATATATATTTTGGATAGTATTAATGTATTTTGGATGGTGCATAAAATAATTTAGATATACTTTGGATGGTGGATGATATATTTTGGATGTACTATTATATGTATTTTATTGGTACTTTGGATGTATGATATATATTTTAGATGTATGATAGATTGGCCATTATTGATAATTGTATGACATGTTTGGATTAAATATTAATGAATTGGTTTGGATTGAAGTTAATGAATTAGTGGTAATTCTAATAGTTTGGTTTGGATTGAATATTTAGCCTTGTTACCAATAATTTGAATAGTTTAGTTTGATTTCATTAGGGTGATTTATCTAAATAGTTTGATTTATATGAATAGTTTGGTTTGGATTAAAATGTTAGTAATTTGGATTGAATGTATTGTTTTGCCTTATTTGTTACCAATAATTTGATAGCTTTTATTATTTTTAAATGATGTAGCTTGATGGCTTGTATAGAAATGAGAATTACATATTGTAATACCAACATCATATTACACATTTGATACATATTACAGTAACAACATCATAGTCCAGTACTAATATTATATTACACATTTGACATATTACAAGATGAGAATTTGCTTGACAAATTGCATACCCAAAAAGTAAAAGCTACTACAAATAAGAAAATGATAAATATTATCCTTTCCTTTCTTTGGTAATGAGCAATCTTCAAAGATAATTTGTGATTATCTTCATCGAATCTCCTCAATTGATTTTGTAATTCATTGTTCTTCATTTGTATCTTTTTCTACCTTAATTAGCATGTTTTCTTCTCTCTTTTGTAGTTTGCAAATTCTTTTCATTTTGGACAAATAGGGGATCAATCCAACAAAAGAATTCATAACTTGATCTCTGCATATATTTAAAATTTAGGTGAAAACTTAACCTAAAAATCAAATTATAGAACTGAAATTAAACTTGAAATTAGTACATCCAAGGAATCTCTTACTAGGATTATTCTCCGTAAAACTCGTTCAAAGTGCAGCTATCATTCCACAATGGCATACCACTTCGATTGACGGGTGAGACCTTGTTTGACTATCAATGCTATCAGCTAGAGAGCTTAAAGATGTCATGAAGGTAAGAAATTGATGATACCAATAGGGAGAGAAGCTTGACGATGTAGAGGGTGGAGGTAGGAGATTGGAGCTTGAAGAATGAAAAGAAAAACTTTTTAATAGATGTGGGAGGTGGAAGGTTGGAAAGATTGGAGAAGGGGATGGGATGCACCACTTTGGAAGAAAAATGATGGGAATTGGGCTCAGCTAATATTAGAGAAGAAGAGAGAGTTTTAATTAGCTATCTAAGGGTATTTTGGTTATTATAAAAGACTATTTTAAGTTTTCAAATGCATATAATGGTATTATAGTACGTGACTAGATATTTCTTTGTGGTTACCAAAAAAATTTAGAGGGTCATTATAGATATAGATGATATTTCATGGGTGAAAAAAAAATTATTCCTATTTTTTATCAGACATCTCATAACATTTTATAACTTTTATATGATCGCAAAATCTAGACAAGTTATGCAAATAAAATTTTATTTTGTAACATAATTTGCTAATTATATAAGTATAAATAAACCTTACTGTGTAGAGATGGTAAAGGGGTTTAATGTCATTAATTGGTTAATTTTGATCGCCGGGCAAAACGAATCGCCCGCAGGACAACTGTCGCCCAACTTATTGACCAACTGAAGGAGAGTTCTTATTGCTACTGTAAATTTTTTCATGGTTTTGTCGTCACAATAATAATCCATTCTTTTTTTTTTTCAACTTCCTCGCTTTTTCGTGGAATAGGATGCGAGCAACTGCCCAACAGAAGTATCTCCTCTGTATTTCTACTGTATGGCAAAATGTTCTCCATGGGCAAAGCAAGTGGTTTCACAGCAAGAAGCAATTCTCACAGTCCCAACATTTACAGAAGAGGCCTTCTTCCGTCGACTGCTTTGCTATACTAGACTTACTCAAGACAAGCACAAATGCTTCCTGCAGAATACGAGGAATTCAGGCACATGGGTTTATCATTAGACTTGGATTTGAACCTAACATATATCTACAGACTTCTCTCATCAGGATGTATTCTGAGACAGGGTATCTGACAGATGCACAGCACGTGTTCGATGAAATGACCCTCAGGACTGCTGTCACCTGGACGTCCTTGATTTCAGCATATGTCAAAAATGGGATGCCCAAAAGAGCCCTTGAGCTCTTTCGGAAAATGCAAATGGAAAAGATCGAACCGGATCCTGTCACAGTCACTGCTGCTCTTTCAGCCTGCTCAGATCTTGGAGCTCTCGATGTGGGAAAATGGATACATTCTTATATTTGTCGTCACTGGAAAGACTGCATTAATGAGGACTTGATCCTACAAAATGCTCTAGTAAACATGTATGCCAAGTGTGGGAACATCCAAGCAGCTCGACATCTCTTTAATGTGGCAAAGCAAAGGGATGTTACAACATGGACATCAATGATTACGGGCCTTGCACTGCATGGGCAACCAAAGGAGGCTTTGCGACTCTTTGCTGAAATGAGGACAGACTTAATTGGTGGTTCCCATGATCTCAAAATTATTCCTAACTATGTCACCTTTATTGGGGTTCTAATGGCATGTAGTCATGCTGGATTGGTTAATGAAGGGTGGCACCACTGGGTGAGCATGCAAAGGGATTATGGCATTAAGCCAAAAATCACTCACTTTGGATGCATGGTTGATATGCTTTGCCGAGCTGGGCTTATCGAAGATGCTTATGCCATTATCAATAGAATGCCAATGTTGCCAAATGCTATGATATGGCGTAACCTACTAAGTGCATGCAGTCTCCACCATAACATCGAGATTGGATCTCTGGCCAGAAGCAAGCTACTTGAGCTGGAGCCCCACCATGTTGGCGATGATGTAATGATGTCCAATACTTGTGCAATTGCAGGGCTGTGGGATCAGAAGCTAGGCATCAGGAAAAGGTGCAAGAGGCGTAGAGCCCCTGGCTGCAGTTTAATTGAGGTTGAGAATAGAACAAGTGAGTTTGCTGCTATTGATAGGAGAAATCTCAGAACAAGGAAGTTGCAAGATGTTATTGAAAGCATTGCTGAGAATTCCAAGTTTTTGATGTATTCTTCAGAAACTTCAAACTTGCATAATGCTGAGATTTACTCTTGAGTCTTGAAAATGAAGATATGTTGAATCATTTGAAAGGTTTGTTTGGCTTAACCTTGATGCTTCCCATCCATTATTTACACTATTTGAGCTTTTATTTTTTGTTTTATATTATTTCATTTTTGGATTTATTTAGAATATAAGATATAAAAACTACCATTCTTAATGACGTAAGTTTGTAGAGTAGATGGTAAATTAACATAGTATAAGAGCAGCGATAATGAGTTTAACTCCTGTAAAATTCATTTGTTATGACAAATTAGAAAATTTTAGAATACTTAGTGAGTTAGCAGATTAATAGCCCATAGGCACACTAGTTAAGCATGTGGTATTAATGGAACTTTGTAATTTTCCATCTTGCTGTATTTTCCTTGTTTGGATGATGCCTTCTATTTTTTTGTTGATCCTTCTTAAGAGGGATACATGATAAGTCTTTGGTGGTAACCTTGATAAATAGGTGACCTTTTATTGCAAAGTAGTTAATGCTTAGCTTGCCTGAATACATGTGACCATACAAGTAATGTTGCCTATATGTAATTTTACATTGATCATGCATAAGGAAAACCTCCATCATGCAACCTGAGATGCACCTCTAGGTAGAGAAAGAACTGTAAGAAATATTTACTTTGTGTTGATCAACTAATGTTATCATCCATATTCTTGAATCAGCACGGCAAGGACATGTGGAGCTGCAGTGACAGTTAAATCCCTTCCTTTGAATTACATCTTGTTGTGCTCTAAGATATGTAGGTATTTGTTTTCCAAGGAGGTTGGATTTGAGCTAAACTGTTTCTACCTCTATTCTGTTCATACTTGGTTATATATATGGATGCTGTCTTGCAAGTTAGGTGTCATCTATCTTCTCTATCCATCGAACAATCTTTTTGATAATTATGTATGATATGATTCGGATTTCACCGATGTCGTCTTGAGCATGGATACATTTTAAAGGTGTTTTTTTATTCTTTTTTTAGTGTTTATTTCAGAGAAAAATAAGTTTTCTGTAGGTCGCGTTCGAACGTAAGTGGGTGCATTTGAATACGTTTGTGAACACCTGCATTAGGTTTGCAAAAACAGAAAATATGAAATGTGCGTTCAAACGCGATCGAGCACGTTCGAATGCCTACATCAGGTTCGCATCGACAAAGAACGTTTTTTGTGCGTTCGAACGCGATCGGCGAAAATCTACTATTTCTAGGGTTAGTAATTATCATTTTTGAATTGTTTGATTAGTCCCTTAACGTGTGGATGGCAACCAAGGAGGCATTATTGAATGAATTGAGTTTTTGCTCTAATCTTCTTCTTCTCCTTCTCTCTCATTTCCTTATTCCCTGGCTCTGCTACTTCTAGCCTCCCTCGACCAGTCACTCACCCTAGTTCCTTAGGGGCGGTCCACTCCTCCCCCTTCTTCAAATCTCTCTACCTTTACCCTAACCCTTTCATTATCCATAATCCCTCCATCACCACCTTACTCATCGGTGCCACCCCATTACCACCGGCCTACCACCTCCATAATCCACCTAGGATCTCGTGCCTCCATCCATGGATCTATAGACGGACTCCCTGACGTTCGTCTACTTATCTGACGATATCTCCAGATTCCGTAGTCCGATTTTCCTGAAATTAGATCCATTGGAAAGCTATTTTCTAGGGTTACAACATATCAAAATTTCACATGGATCCGACGGCTATAACTTCCGAAATCTTTTTCCAAATTTTCGTGCCAGATCCTGTCTAGATCTGAAAACGGAATAGATCAAACCTTAGCTCAAGGGGAGATCATATCAAGAGTGGTATTAGAGCCAAGTTTCCGGGACACACGCTTCCTATGACGACAACCAAAGCCATGGCTGCACGTCAAAACGAGGAGGATAAGATTTTCCCAATAAAGGAGAGGGAAACGATTACAAGAACTTCCACCTGCTGAATCGCCCGACTGAATCTAAATACGAAAGAGTCTAGTGTTCAAGCCAAGATTGGATCTCTTTCCGAACAGATGGCCATCAATAATTAGATGATGATGGAGATAATGCGGGAATTACGGGTGACAAGAGAAGCTATAGTGATCGAAAATGCACCAACCTTCGACGCGAGTCTAGCACCTTGAACCTGCCGCCACTGGTTTAGAATCTTCACCAACAAGAACCTTTGCTGTCACAACCCTATGGGTAGAGACAAGCAAGGACGGTTCCACCAGGCCAAGTTACGGGTGAGGTCGTCCGACAAGCAAACCTAAATAGAGATCATCTTGGAGATCTAAACACTTGGGCAGGGCAATTCAAACCGAAACCGCGTCGAGTTAACATAAACCAAAGGAGGGATCGTTGCATCCTTCTTAGGTTAGACAAGGGCTTGGATATGATCTAGACTGAGACAACAGTATCCGTGGGCGAACTGTGCGTCTCGAATTTCTCAAGTTCAAAGGTGGTGACCCGATCGATTGGTTATATAGGGTGGAATAATTCTTCGCATACCAAGGTATAGCGAAAGAATATAAGGTGACGCTTGTGAGCTTCCACCTTGAAGATGCGGCACTTTATTGGTATCGAGCAGCCAATGCCTATGATACGATTGAAAGTTGGGCTGATTTCTACATCGATATCATGCGGCGATTTGGAGCGTCGAGGTATGAAGATTTTGATGCTCTCCTCTCAAAGACTATGCAAAAGACCACAGTTGGAGCATACATAGAAGAATTTGAGAGGATAAGTAGCCATTGCCAACCTTCATGGGCTGATGAACAACTTCGTAGTACCTTCATCTCTGGGCTGCGGGGAGACATACAAGCCGACATTAGGGCTTTAAGGCCTAGAACTTTAAAGGAGGCCTTCGAGGATGCAGTACTCATGAAAGACAAGCATCAAGCCATGAAGATACACCTCAAACAGAATTGAACGAACCAAGAAAGTCGCAATCCAGTTCGGCCCATCATAGCGGCAAGAAATGCGGCTGGCATACCAAGAGCTGCTGTTGCAATGGCGTCTCCTCGAGCACCCTTAAGACCCTCCCATGATGTGAAGTATGCATCTAGAGGTCCAGGTCAACCACTCACATCTACTCAAGTGGAGGAGCGAAGAACTAAAGGTCTATACTTTCGCTATGATGAGAAGTTCGTACCTGGACATCGTTGCGCTAAACCGATGGATCAGTGATGCTAATAGATGGATTGGAGGAAGCTGAGGATGAGGTTGCAGCTAAAGATAAGGGTGTGGCTGAACAGCAAGGAGTAGCAGAGGAGCAGCCTATGTAATACATTATGGCTGAAATCTCCTTCCACGCCTATTTCGGTACAGTCGCACAAAGACCTTAAGGGTGAATGGTGTAGTCAAGAAAACCACAGTGAGAATCTTGATCGATACTGGGTCCACTCACTTCATTGACAAGAGGTTTCTTAGGAAGATTAGGCTCGAGTTGGAACCCACGAACGGGTTCGATGTGACGATCTGAGATGGCACTATATTACGGGCTGATTTTATTTACGAAGGTGTGGAGTTGAAGGTATAAGGCCAAACTTTTACATTGGATCTTTATCCGTTGGCTTTGCGGGGTGCCGACATCGTCTTGAGGACTCAATGGCTTCAAGCTTGGGGCCCGTGACATTTGATTTTACAAATCTCACACTTACATTTTAGAGGAATGGACGGAGAGTACTGTTGGATGAAAATCAACCGCTACAAGGGCTGGCGTTGTGATAAGCTCTGATACTAATTGATAGGCTCTGATATCCAATTGATAAGATCTGGAACCAAAAATAGGCTACGTTTAAGATTCCTTCAAGATCTGAATTTATTACAGGAATCAGTCTGTGCAACAGTGGGAAAATATTCGTCAGATATTTTCCGATAGCCAGAAAATTATGAAACCAATTGGGTTAGATCCATACTTCCTGATCTACAACTTTTGTATTTACGTCCTCTACAAATTCGAACTGTAGCAGGGGCGAAAACACGGAATAACGTGGGTGATGGTGGTGGTGACGGGTGAAGTGGATGTTAGGGTTATGGATGGGTATGGAGATGACGGTGGATTGTGGAAGTGATTAAGGGAAGTAGACGAAGGGAACAAAGTGGTCGAGATTCCAAAGAAGATGGGTGACTCGACAGACGAGGGAGATTAGAAGCGAGGTGAAACCTTGCCAACGGTAGATGTGGAAAGATGGTGAAGAGGGAGGAGGGAGGAGTCTAGAGAGAATATAGGAGGCAAGAAATCAAGAATTCAATTCCATAATGAAGTTGGTTGCCATCCACATATTTATAGAGGCTAGCCAACAAGTCCTAAAATAATATAAAATCCTAATTCTAGAGGATTTCCATCGATCACGTTCCAACGCACTCAAAAAGCCCCTTCTTTGGATTTGTAAACGTGACATAGGCATTCAAACGCGGATGTTCACAAGGCGTTCGAACGCGGGCGTTTACAAGGCGTTCACAAACGCGGGCGTTCACAAGAGCGTTTGAACGCGACTCTACCTGCGTTCGAACGCGACCTATAGGAATTTTATTTTAATAAAAATAAACATCTAATGCAATAAAAAAAGATCCTAACTAAGTGTATCAGCCCACCACGCTTCTCCCACCTTACCCTCAAGGTGAAAAGTGAGGGAAACGCTCCAAGATATCAGTCTCCAACTCCCATGTCGCCTCATCAGATGGCTTACCAAGCTACTCAACTAGAATCTCCATCTCCAATCTGGTATCATGTCATCGTCAGCATCTAGCAAGTACTCGAACTGGCTCTACGATCTCTATCTCCTCCAATGGCTCCAGTAGAACCGATCCAACAATCTCATGATCTTCAATATGCTCTCTCAACAATGAAATATGAAAGACAGGATACACTCTCGACCCCTTCGGCAGCTCCAAATGATATGCAACCAGGCCAATATGCTCCAACAACCGAAACGGACCAAAGTAGCGATGTGCTAACTTTTTGTTTCGCATCAGACGTAAGGACACCCAACTATCGATGTCGAACTCCTGCTCCTTATGGCTACGATCATAAACTTGCTTCATGCGGTTTTGAGCAAGTTTAAGATGAGCACGCAACCTCCTCAATGTGGTGTCTCTATCCATCAATGCCAAGTTCACCTCTGTCCTATTTACCGCGCGTAACGTCGAAACCGTGCGTCTATACACCACCTCAAATGGAGTCATGCCAATACTGCTATGGTAAGCGGTGTTATAAGACCGCTCCGCCCACGGTAAGAACTCCAACTATCGTCTCAGCATCTCTCCAACAAAGCACCTCAAATACTGTTCAATGCCTCGATTAACCACCTCGGTTTGACCGTCTGTTTGTGAATGATAGGCCGAACTGAAGTTTAATCGAGTCCCCTGCAATCTGAAAAACCCGGTCTAAAAGTCGCTCATAAATATACGATCACGATCCGAGACAATCGTGCGTAGCATGCCATGTAATCGAGCAATATCTCTAACAAAAATTTTAGCCACTGTCTTGACTGAAAACGGATGTGACAATGTTGAAAAGTGCGCATAGTTGCTCAATCTGTCAACCACCACAAAGATAACAGAATAATCACGTACCAGCGGAAGACCCTCTATGAAGTCCATAGAAATGTCCTCCCAAATACGGTCCGGTATAGGTAAAGGCTGTAGTAATCCGGCTGGTTTCAAAGTGGTTGCTTTAGCTTCTGATAGACTTCGCAAGCATGGACAAAACTCCTCATATCCCGTCTCAATCTTGGTCATGTGCAACTCTGAGATATCCTCCTATAAGTCCTCAAGACACCCTCATGACCAGCCTCTAGAGTTTAGTAAAAGTGCTCCAACATCTCGGCTACCATCTTTGAAATAACTTCTTTTTGCACATGTGGATACCGATATGGCCTTACGTTAGCCAGTGCAGCCCCGGGTACAATCTCTATGCGATGGTTCGCCGTTCTCCTCGATGGCAACTCCTACGGCTCTTCAAACAGTCCAAAAAAGTTATCTAATAAATTAGATAATTCAATTATAGTACCTGAATTCGTTTGAGGCTTATCTTCTACTGGTCCTAACTGAAGAAGATAGACCAAATCATACGCACCAAGCAGCCCCACCATAGGCTGCATCGTAGGAATCGGCGAAGTTCGAACACCATCAAGCCGCACATCTTTGTTTCCTTATTTATATTTCATCCACATGCTCCGAAAATCAAATGTGACGGGTCCTAAACTCTGTAACCACTGAGCACCGACGACAATGTCCGCTCCTCGCAGCACCAACGGATACAAGTCCACAATGATGTTGTGTCCTTGCACCCGTATACCGACTCGGCGACACAAACTCTCTGTCACGACCCAAAATAGGAATCATGACCGGCCATGCATCTCAATATGCTTGAGATGCACGAAGCCTTAATAATACTCTCTACGTATACGATGACAAGATAAATAAATAAAATGAGAATGTGCTTTATTAAAATTTTATTACTAAATGCAATTGAAATAAAATAAACAATGTTAATGTTTATGAGTCTCTAAACTAAAATAAAATAAAATAAAACCTTCTAATCTAAAGCACAAAATCTAAAAGAGCGGAAAAGTAAATAGGTGAATCCTAAGTGGAGGTGGAATCCGGGTACATCACGCTCAGTCGCCCCGCTGACTATTACCTGAAATAAATAAACAAATACAAAAAAAAACAATAGAACTCGTGAGCCAACAACTATAGCTCAGTGAGTGGAATCCACTCGAACCAAATAAATTTTTAAAACATATTAATGCGGAATAAATTAACTAAAAGCAACAATATCCATGATAGTATGCAATAGGCATGCTCTCTACATAATAACAATGGTAACAATAGAGAAATGTCACAACTTGTAACCTTGCACGTTTTCCAACATATTACATCTTTTTGATATTTATACTGTCATATGTCTCAATGGGTCTAAACCCTGTGGATCCACATCAACTAGAAGTCATCTCGAGATGACGCTCGGGACTTTTCTTCATAGCTGATCCGGTTAGGGTCATCAGAGGGTATCACCCTGTGATCAACACACTCTATCTTTTCCTCTAACCGTTGAGAGAAGTTAGAGTCACCTAGGAAGCTTTTCTCATTTTTCCTAGGACTGTTCCCTAACCCCACCAGAGTCACCTAAGAAAATCACCGCAGTGATCTAACTTAGGACTTTCCCCTGGACTTCCAGATAGACTTGAGTCACCACGGAAAATCGCAATGATTTATACCGGGACTGTTCTCTAAGTCATATTAATACTAATCTCATTTTTCTTTTCACAAATTTTAATATTAGCATGAAGTATAGTGATGCACTGAAATATAATAATAAAATGCACACAGAAAATAAAACAATTAAATTTTCGCACGTACGGATGAAATAAATAGACTTGCACACAGAAATTGCAATAATTTAATTTTTACACATGAGAGTGAAATAAATAATTTGCATATAGAAAATTTACATGGTCTGACAACAATACGAAATACAATAAAATAAACACGTGAATGAACCCACTCACCTGAGTCTAGGCAAGACAACCAAAATCTCAAATCTCTAGCCCACGTACTAAAAATCACCACCTTAAATAAATAATAACAATAACATTTTTAATTAAAACAATTATTAAAAATGTTTATACAATTTAACCTAAGAATAATTAATTTGGGCTAAATTAAGCCCAAATCAATTGGGCTGGGCTGCAGTTGGCCCGCAGCCCACCCAAATAAATTCTTAAATGGATTGGGCCAAGGCCCAATCCAATTAGATAATGGAACTGGGTCGGGTTCCTTGGATTCGGATCCAACCCGACCCGAATCCATCACTAAAAGGGAGAAGATCAGACTCGGGCAACCCGAGTCTGTCTTCCCCAAACTGAAGAGAGAGAAAGAAAAAGAGAGGAAAGAAGGAAGAAGAAGAAGAAGAAGAAGAAGAAGAAGAAAGCGACGCCGGCGGCCGCCACTGCGGAGGTTCGCCGGCGCACCCTCAGTTCCTGACGGGATCCGGAGGTAGCGGCCGCGACTCGAAGCCGCCGGCCGGCCCGATTTGCCGACGAGGCCGAAAACCCCCAAATCAGGTAATTTCGGATTTTCTTATTTAAAATTTAATTAAATTAGAGGGGTGGGAGAGGGCTTACGGGGGAGTCGTGTGGTGGTCTCTGCTGGCTCCGGCGACGCTCCGGCTGGCCGATTCCACGGCGACAACTCCGACGGTGAGGAAGAAGCGAAAGAAGGGAGGAAGAAGAGAGAGAGAGAGAGAGAGAGAAAAAAAGGCTAAGATGGTTAAACAGAGATTAAGGTTTTTAATTTATAGATTAGAAAAGGATTAAATCTAATTTGATTCGGATTAGGTGAAATCCCTTCTCTCCCGCTGCGTACCAGAGAGGGAGAGGGGAGGGGCTGCACGTGCAGAGCACGTGCACCTTCCTCTCTCAACCCAAATATTTTTTTTTATTTTATTTTTTTTTATTTTATTTTATTTTATTTTTTCTGGTCCTAACAACTATTCCCAACAAAAAGAAATTTCGTCCTCGAAATTAAGATTAGAGTAATATAAGAATAAGGTAATACCGTAATAGACGCTATGAAGATTGAGGGAATAGCTCTGGATGCTTTTCCCTCATCTCATCTTCACGCTCCCAAGTTGCTTCTTCCGGCTTGTGGTTTTGCCATAAAATCTTCACGAATGGGATTACTCTATTGCGAAGAGTTCTTTGCTGAGTCTCTAGAATTTCCACAGGTTGCTCCTCATAAGATAGATTTTCTCGGATCTCCAAAGGCTCGAAATCAATCACATGGTCTGCACTAGGCACATACTTTCTCAACATAGATACATGGAAGACATTATGCACTTTAGATAACCTAGGTGGCAGTGCTATCTGGTATGCCACCTCTCCAATGCGCCCTAACACCTCAAAAGGTCCAATAAAGCGAGGACTTAACTTGCCTTTCTTACCAAACCTGATCAATCCTTTCCAAGGTGACACCTTTAGGAAAACCATGTCACCCACTTGAAACTCAAGGTTTCTTCTCCGGTTATCAGCATAGCTCTTTTGACGGCTTTGAGCTGCAAGAAGTTTTTCCTTGATTTTAACAATTTTCTGCGTGGCATTTTGTACTATATCAGGTCCCAATAACTGTTTTTCACCAACCTCAAACCAACAAAGTGGAGATCTACATCTCCTACCATACAACGCCTCGTAAGGTGCTAACCCCAAACTCGAATGGTAGCTATTATTATATGAGAACTCCATGAGTGGAAGATGATCATCCCAATTTCCTTTCCATTCCAAAGAACATGCTCGCAACATATCCTCAAGGGTTTGAATAGTCCTTTCGGATTGTCCATCAGTTTGCGGGTGATAAGCTGAACTAAATCTCAATCGTGTGCCCATAGCTGAATGAAGACTCCGCCAGAATTTAGAAACAAAACGAGGATCTCGATCAGATACGATAGACAAAGGTGCGCCATGGAGTCGAATAATCTCTCTAATGTAAAGCTGTGCAAGACGATCTAAAGAGTAAGTCATACGAATGGCCAAAAAGTGAGCAGACTTAGTTAGTCTGTCCACGATCACCCAAATTGCATCATGATTCGATCTAGTGCGGGGGAGTCCCGAGACAAAGTCCATAGTCACATCCTCCCACTTCCATTCCGATAAAGGCAAAGGCTGTAACATCCCTGCAGGTTTTTGGTGCTCAACTTTGACTTGCTGACAAGTAAGACATTTGGCCACAAAGTTTGCTATGTCCTTTTTCATGCCATTCCACCAGAAGTTTTCTCGCAAATCTCTATACATTTTTGTGTTGCCTAGGTGGATACTGAATCCTGAACTGTGAGCCTCTGACATAATTTCATTCTTTAACTCCTCATTAGCTGGGACGCAGACTCGATTACGGTACTTGACTAGTCCTTCATTTGATCTCGAATAGCCAGGAGCTTCTCCTTTTTCTAATCCTTCCAAGATCTTTTTGAGGTTGGCATCCTCTAATTGAGCAGCCTGGATGTGATCTAAAAGTGTAGGTTTGACCACTAGCCGGTTGCAAATAGCTACTCTCTCTGGGTTTAATGTTACTTCAAACTTCAGGCGTCTAAATTCTTCAATAATACACTGCTGACAAGTAAGTGCTGATAAGTGCCCCTCTGATGATTTCCTGCTCAAAGCATCGGCTACCACATTTGCCTTCCCAGGATGATAATTAATACTAACATCATAATCCTTGATTAACTCTAGCCACCTGCGCTGCCTCAAATTAAGTTCTTTCTGAGTGAAAATATACTTGAGGCTTTTGTGATCAGTAAAAATTTCACAAGATTCTCCATAAAGATAGTGACGCCAGATTTTTAGTGCAAAAACCACTGCAGCCAACTCAAGATCATGAGTAGGATAATTCTTCTCATGAATCTTAAGTTGTCTAGATGCATAAGCTATCACCTTTCCATGCTGCATCAAAACACAACCGAGACCCTGTCGGGATGCATCACTGTAAATCACAAAGTTACCACCCTCTGACGGAAGTGAAAGGATAGGAGCTGAAATCAATCTCTGCTTGAGTACTTGGAAGCTATTTTCATAATCATCTGACCACTCAAATTTCACCCCCTTTTTGGTGAGGTGAGTAAGTGGCAAGGCAATCCGTGAAAATCCCTCCACAAACCTTCTATAGTAGCCTGCCAGTCCAAGAAAACTGCGCACTTCAGATACTGAAGTAGGCCTCGGCCATTTGCTAACAGCCTCGATCTTCTTTTGATCCACCTTGATTCCATCCTTGCTGATTATATGTCCTAAGAACGCCACCTCGTCCAACCAAAACTCACACTTCTTAAACTTGGCATAAAGCTTTTCCTCACGAAGAATTTGAAGTATCGTCCTCAGATGTTCCTCATGCTTTTCTTTGCTCTTGGAATAGATCAATATATCATCAATGAATATCACAACAAACTGGTCCAAGAAGGTTTTGAAGATCCGGTTCATTAAGTCCATAAAAGCTGCAGGTGCATTTGTAAGACCGAAAGGCATCACTAAAAACTCATAATGACCATAGCGAGTCCTAAATGCTGTCTTTGCAATATCTTCATTCTTGATCTTCAATTGGTGATAACCAGACCTCAAGTCGATTTTTGAGAAGACCTGAGAGCCTTGCAATTGATCAAAAAGATCATCAATCCGGGGTGATGGATACCTGTTCTTCACAGTGACTTTATTTAATTCCCGATAATCAATGCAAAGACGCATCGATCCATCTTTCTTCTTTACAAATAAAACTGGTGCTCCCCAAGGTGATACACTCGGACGAATAAAACCCAAATCCAGCAACTCTTGAAGTTGGGTCTGCAACTCTCTAAGTTCTGCTGGTGCCATCCTGTAGGGTGCCTTTGATATTGGTTCAGTGCCAGGGAGCAGGTCTATGGTGAAGTCTATCTCTCTATCGGGTGGAAGACCAGGTAGATCTTCAGGAAAAACATCTGGAAATTCTCTTACCACTTGAAGTTCATGAATCTCCTGCTCTGCACGATCCACACCCACTACCGATGCCAAAAAGCCTGGGCATCCCTTCTTCATTAATCGATTTGCTTGAAGTGCTGAGATAATATTGGTCGTAGGAATCTTTCGCTCACCCTGGAAGAAAAATTCTGGCTTCTCTGGGATAGAAAATGTAACCCTTTTCATTCTACAGTCCACTATAGCATGATGTGCAGATAACCAATCCATACCCAGTATAACATCAAAATCATGCATGTCTAGACAAATAAGATCTACTGGAAGTTTCTGACTGTCTATCTCTACTAAACAAGATCTGCAGATAAGATTTAAAAGTATGGTCCTCCCTATGGGTGTAGTCACTGCTAAACATGATTCCATAATCTCAGGTGCAATAGGTAATAAGGAAAGAAAATCAGGTGAACCAAAAGAATGAGAGGCTCCAGAGTCAAAAAGGACTTTTGCTGGTATGGAAGAAATAAATAATGTACCTTGCACTACGGATGGTGAGTGCTCAGCTTCTTCCTGGGTCAAAGTATAAACTCTTCCTTTATTCTCTGGCCTCGCTCTTAGATTTCCGCTACTTGCTGAAGGCCTATTGTTTGCTGTACCAGACTGGGACGGTTGATGCTGTTGATCCTGCTGAGAAGTCGGACGCCATCCCCCACGTGGTGCTCTGCAATCTCTCGCTAAGTGGCCGGGTCTCCTACAGTTGTAGCAGTTTCGTGGTACTCCATTGCACCCAACACTAGACGAATGTGAGCGTCCACACCTCGTACAATTTTTTGGCTGACTCGGTTTGGGACCTCCCCCAGAAGGGTTTGGTCCACTCCCGACCCTTAAGGGCTGTCCAAACGACTGACCACCTCCTCTGTTTTGCTCTTGAGACCTCCTCGGCTTCTTCTGTGGATGTTGCTGTTCTCGTTCTTGGCGAAGCTCCCCAATGTTTCTTTCGGCAAGGAGTGCCTTAGACACCATTTCTGGAAGTGTCTGACACTGAAATAATGATATCCTATCTCTGATGGCTGGCCGCAACTTACCCTCGAAGAAGCTGACTTTCTCTTCCTCGCTTGCTGCTATATGTGGAACAAATCGCAACAGCTCGGTGAACCTCGCCTCAAAGTCCACTACAGACATGCCTCCCTGTCTCAACTCAAAGAACTCATCATGCTTCTTCTTCTTTAAGTCCCGAGGGTAGTACTTTTCGAAGAAAATCTTCTTAAAATTTCCCCAAGTCAGCTCCTCTCGTCCAATGTACTGGCGCTCAATCATCTGCCACCAATGCTCTGCCCGATCCTCAAACATATAGGTCATCAAAGCAACCTTTTGATTCTCTGAACAATCCAATACTCGCAATATCTTCTCGATTCGCAGCAGCCATGCCTCTGCTTCAATCGGATCAGTGGTCCCTCTAAAGGCAGGCGGAGATGCCTTTAAAAATTTTTCAAACACTGTACCCCTGTCTAGACTAAGGGGCCTTGACTCTGATGGAACCGGAGTCTGCGATGACTGTCCTCCAACGGCCTGAAGAAGGGTCTGTAGCACCGATACCACAGTATGCGTAGCAGGAACTGGAGCAGGAGTGGGGATCTGGGCAGGGGTAGGAGCAGTCTCCGATCCCAAACCAGGAATAGCAGTAGGTGCAAGAGCTAGCGCTTGAGTAGGAGCCGGCTCTTGCTCCCTACTCCGGTCAAGAGATAAACTCTGGGCCGCAGCTCCCTGTCGACGACGTCGTGTATACATATTGTCCCTTCAAGATTTATAATGAGATAAGAATAATTTTACTGAATATAATAAAAAATTTCATAACGAACCTGAGCTGATGCCACCGGACCTCCACAAAACTCTTAAGGATGATTTAGGATAACAAAATTTTTAGGCTCTGATACCAACATTGTCACGACCCAAAATAGGAATCATGACCGGCCATGCATCTCAATATGCTTGAGATGCACGAAGCCTTAATAATACTCTCTACGTATACGATGACAAGATAAATAAATAAAATGAGAATGTGCTTTATTAAAATTTTATTACTAAATGCAATTGAAATAAAATAAACAATGTTAATGTTTATGAGTCTCTAAACTAAAATAAAATAAAATAAAACCTTCTAATCTAAAGCACAAAATCTAAAAGAGCGGAAAGGTAAATAGGTGAATCCTAAGTGGAGGTGGAATCCGGGTACATCACGCTCAGTCGCCCCGCTGACTATTACCTGAAATAAATAAACAAATACAAAAAAAACAATAGAACTCGTGAGCCAACAACTATAGCTCAGTGAGTAGAATCCACTCGAACCAAATAAATTTTTAAAACATATTAATGCGGAATAAATTAACTAAAAGCAACAATATCCATGATAGTATGCAATAGGCATGCTCTCTACATAATAACAATAGTAACAATAGAGAAATGTCACAACTTGTAACCTTACACGTTTTCCAACATATTACATCTTTTTGATATTTATACTGTCATATGTCTCAATGGGTCTAAACCCTGTGGATCCACATTAACTAGAAGTCACCTCGAGATGACGCTCGGGACTTTTCTTCATAGCTGATCCGGTTAGGGTCATCAGAGGGTATCACCCTGTGATCAACACACTCTGTCTTTTCCTCTAACCGTTGAGAGAAGTTAGAGTCACTTAGGAAGTTTTTCTCATTTTTCCTAGGACTGTTCCCTAACCCCACCAGAGTCACCTAAGAAAATCACCGCAGTGATCTAACTTAGGACTTTCCCCTGGACTTCCAGATAGACTTGAGTCACCACGGAAAATCGCAATGATTTATACCGGGACTGTTCTCTAAGTCATATTAATACTAATCTCATTTTTCTTTTCACAAATTTTAATATTAACATGAAGTATAGTGATGCACTGAAATATAATAATAAAATGCACACAGAAAATAAAACAATTAAATTTTCGCACGTACGGATGAAATAAATAGACTTGCACACAAAAATTGCAATAATTTAATTTTTACACATGAGAGTGAAATAAATAATTTGCATATAGAAAATTTACATGGTCTGACAACAATACGAAATACAATAAAATAAACACGTGAGTGAACCCACTCACCTGAGTCTAGGCAAGACAACCAAAATCTCAAATCTCTAGCCCACGTACTAAAAATCACCACCTTAAATAAATAATAACAATAACATTTTTAATTAAAACAATTATTAAAAATGTTTATACAATTTAACCTAAGAATAATTAATTTGGGCTAAATTAAGCCCAAATCAATTGGGCTGGGCTGCAGTTGGCCCGCAGCCCACCCAAATAAATTCTTAAATGGATTGGGCCAAGGCCCAATCCAATTAGATAATGGAACTAGGTCGGGTTCCTTGGATTCGGATCCAACCTGACCCGAATCCATCACTAAAAGGGAGAAGATCAGACTCGGGCAACCCGAGTCTGTCTTCCCCAAACTGAAGAGAGAGAAAGAAAAAGAGAGGAAAGAAGGAAGAAGAAGAAGAAGAAGAAGAAGAAGAAAGCGACGCCGGCGGCCGCCACTGCGGAGGTTCGCTGGCGCACCCTCAGTTCCTGACGGGATCCGGAGGTAGCGGTCGCGACTCGAAGCCGCCGGCCGGCCCGATTTGTCGACGAGGCCGAAAACCCCCAAATCAGGTAATTTCGGATTTTCTTATTTAAAATTTAATTAAATTAGAGGGGTGGGAGAGGGCTTACGGGGGAGTCGTGTGGTGGTCTCTGCTGGCTCCGGCGACGCTCCGGCTGGCCGATTCCACGGCGACAACTCCGACGGTGAGGAAGAAGCGAAAGAAGGGAGGAAGAAGAGAGAGAGAGAGAGAGAGAGAGAAAAGGCTAAGATGGTTAAACAGAGATTAGGGTTTTTAATTTATAGATTAGAAAAGGATTAAATCTAATCTGATTCGGATTAGGTGAAATCCCTTCTCTCCCGCTGCGTACCGGAGAGGGAGAGGGGCTGCACGTGCAGAGCACGTGCACCTTCCTCTCTCAACCCAAATATTTTATTTTATTTTATTTTATTTTTTTTTTTTTTCTGGTCCTAACACTCTCCACCCTAAACATCATGCCGTCTCTAATAGCTACGTCAAATCCAGTAGTCAGTTCGGTATCCAAACCCAATCTCCTCACTAGCCTCTCATCTAGAAAGTTGTGTGTACTCCCCGAATCAATGAGGATGTGCACACAATGCTTTCTACCGAGTCCATTTACCGGTAACGTCCTCGACACGGAAGTATCCGAATATGCATGCATCGATATTTCAGCTTGGATATCTTCCTCAAGGCCCTCCACAACGGCCTTCTTATAGGTCTCCTCTAGACACTCCATCATCATCAATCTCATCATCCTCCTCAGGACCATCGATAAGCATCACACTCCTGATCGGTTTAGAACACTGATGACCGGGGGTGAAACACTCATCACATCGAAAGCAAAAGCCCTTCGCTCTTCGCTCCTCCACCTGGGCAGGTGTGAGAGTTCGAACGGGAGGTCTAGTGCCTTCTCTAACGTCGGAAGGTCTCAAAAGTGGTCATGGTCTAGTAGTCGCAGCCATTATTTTTGAAATCACAGAATTTTCAGCCGGCGTTCTAGATGCCAACCACTCATCTCGGTTGCCCCAATTGGTTTTCGTTGCCATCTTTAAAGCCCTATACTTTTGTTCCATCCGCACGGCCTTCTCAAAGGCCTCCTCAAGAAGTGTAAGATATAGAGCACGAATATTTGCTTGTATCTCCTCTCGCAGCCCTGAAATATATGTACTCATTAATGTCCGTTCGGGCTACGGTGGCTCACAACGACTACTAATTCTTTCAAACTCAGCTTGGTACTCTAATACGGTAGTCCTTTAAACCATCTTGCTTAATGTGGCAGCAAAATCTTCATATGCCGCTGTCCTAAATCTACGTGTAATCCTCCTACAAAAATCAACCTATCCAGTAAACCCACCACCATGAATAATTGATCTATACCAATACAATGCCGTTCCTTGGAGGTGAAAGCTTGCCATCTGGACTTTTGCATCTTCCGCTGTACCTTGACAATTAAAATATTGTTCAACTTAAAACACCCAATCCGTTGGATCACTGCATTGGAATTTTGGAAAGCCCAAGCGTGCGGTTCTCCCCCGAATAGCGTTGTCAGGTTCGCGAAAGATCTTTAGTTCAGGTCTAAACCTTTGTGCATGTTAATCACCTTCTCTAAATCCTCGAGCACGTCCATCATCAACTCCATAGAGATCAACCTCATCCTCATAGTGTCAATCCTCTTCATTGACGAAGCGCACCGGTGCCACACGCCTCTCGGGTTCCACCACCACCGGTCTTGGGTTTTATAACGGAGGTGGAGGATGATGTGTAGGCATAGGTAAAAGGGGATCATTGAGACTTATATGACGCACCTAGACCTGTGGGGTATCGATTCGATGAGGTCCCACCACTGGTCCTTCTTGAAACTCTGTTCGTCGTCGAGGAGATGACGAACCCAATCGATTCACGATATATTTCCTTGAATTCATTGTGATCCTTTTGTATGTTGTCAACTCTATACAATAATGTTTGGAACATGCCCCTTAGTTCATCCATATTCGAACCCATGGACATTAGTTGACTCGGTCCTATCGTGGTCGCTCCAAAGGAATCGGCCTCAAGGTTAGGATCATCGTGCATTGAGTCCTCCCTTGTCGGTGTGCTCTCCATAAGTCTCCTTATTGATTTCATCTTCCTTATTTCAACCATTAATGAGGGTCTGAGGTTAACATGGCTCTGATACCAAATGATAAGCTCTGGTACCAGATTAATACGCTTTGATACCAATTGATAAGATCTAGAACAAAAAATAGGTTATACTACGGTTCCTTCAAGATCTGAATTTATTACAGGAATCAGTCCGTGCAACCATGGGAAAATATTCGTCAGATATTCTTCGGTAGTCAAAAAATTATGAAACTAATTAGGTTAGATCTGTAACTTACTGATCTACAACTTTTGTATTTACGCCCTTTGTAGATTCGAACTGTAGCAGGGGCGAAAACACGGAATAATGTGGGTGATGGTGGTGGTGACGGGTGAAGTAGATGTTAGGGTTATGGATCGGTATGGAGATGAGGGTGGATTGTGGAAGTGATTAAGGGAAGTAGAAGAGGGGTGACTTGACAGACGAGGGAGATTAGAAGCGAAGCAAGGAGAAACCTTACCAACGGTAGATGTGGAAGGATAGTGAAGAGAAAGAAGAGAGGAATCTAGAGAGAAGATAGGAGGCAAGAAATCAAGAATCCAATTCCATAATGAAGTTGGTTGCCATCCATATATTTTTAGATGCTAGCCAACAAGTCCTAAAACAATATGAAATCCTAATTCTAGAGGATTCTCGTCGATCGTGTTCGAACGCACTTAAAAAGCCCCTTCTCTGGATTTGCGAGCGCGACACAGGCATTCGAACGCGGGCGTTCACAAGGCATTTACAAGGCGTTTGAATGCGACTCCACCTGCGTTCGAACGCGACCTACAGGAATTTTATTTTAATGAAAATAAACACCTAATGTAATAAAAAAAGATCCTAACTAAGTGTATCACGTTGCAATCGCTGCTGGGACTTCCATGTGTAGGGGACCGAGCTCTACTTTTGCAAATGGCTATTGCTGAACTAGAACATCCACCATCAAATGGAATACCTACTGACATGAAGGATCTGTTGCAGGAATTCAGCGACCTCTTCGAGGAGCCCCAAGGAATGCTGTCGACCCATCGACATGACCACCGAATTCAGATCATTCCAGGGGTTGAACCAGCAAATGTTCGGCCGTATTGAGACCCATATGTCCAGAAGGAAGAGATCAGCAAATTGATGGTCGAGATGCTAGAGCAAGGGATCATTCAGTCGAGTAGAAGTGCCTACTCATCGCCGGTGCTGCTGGTTCGAAAGAAAGACGGGAGTTGGCGGTTTTGCATCGACTACCGAGCCTTGAATGCGATCACCGTCAAATATTGGTACTTAATACCGGTGATCAAAGAGCTACTGGACGAACTTATAGGGTCGACTTACTTCAGCAAGCTTGACTTAAGAGCAGGGTACCATCAAATCCGCGTCAACCCAGAAAATGTGCACAAAACAGCGTTTTGGACTCACAATGGCCACTACGAGTTCCGAGTCATGCCGTTTGGGCTCACCAATGCACGAGCGACATTCTAAGGGCTAATGAATGACCTTTTCGCCTGCTCTTGCGTCGGTATGTGCTCGTCTTCTTTGACGATATTCTAGTGTATAGCAAGAATTGGAGCGAACACTTGCAGCATATGCGTGAAGTGTTGAATATCTTGCGGCTAAACCAGTTGAAAGTCAAGATGAGCAAGTGCCTTTGGGGTGAGCCACGAGTGGAGTACTTGGGTCACATAATCTCAGCGAGAGGATAGAAGTCGATCCAAGCAAGGTCAAAAACATGGTGGACTGGCCGATTCCCACTAACTAGCGGGATTGAGGAGATTTCTTGGGTTGACGGGTACTATTGGCGATTCATTGCCAACTACAGCAAGATCGCTGCCCTATTGACCTCCTTACTTAGAAAATGAGGGTTTCAATGGACAAGCAAACCGATGGAGGCTTTCAAATCATTGAAGACAGTCATGTCTACTACACCGGTTCTGGCTTTACCAAATTTAAGCAAGTCCTTCATGGTGGAATGCAACGCCTTGGGTGAGGGCATTGGAACTGTTTTGATACAAGAGAGCAGGCCCGTGGCATATATGAGCAAGGCATTATTGAACCAGTCGCGACAGTTATCCACCTACGAGCACGGAATGCTAGCAATTCTGCACGTCGTCACCAAATGACGACCCTACTTGATTGGCCGACAGTTTACTATCCATACGGACCAGCGTAGCTTACCCTACTTTATGGAGTAACGTGTGCATACCTTGGCACAACAACGATGGGTCATAAAACTCCTTGGGTATGACTACAAGCTAGTCTACAAAAAGGGGATCGAGAACCGAGCTGTCGATGCTCTTTCCTGCCAACCGGACGCAAGCCAGTTCTCTTCCTTTTCAGCACCAACCTTTTCTCTATTTTCAGATCTGTGGGGAGCCAGTGCAGATGATCGAGTCATGGAGGAGCTCAAATCAGAATTCAATGATCACTTCCCCAATTTCACACCTTGAGGACAAGGTTGCGGAAGCGTGGTGGATTGATACAATTCGGACTTCACCGATGTTGTCTTGAGCATGGATACACTTTAGGGGAGTCTTTTATTCTTGTTTTAGTGTTTATTTCAGATAAAAATAAGTTTTCTATAAGTTGTGTTTGAACGCAGGTGAGTGCTTCGAACACGCTTGTGAACGCCTGTATCAGGTTCGCAAAAACAAAGAACGTGAAATGTGCATTCAAACGCGATCAGGCGTATTAGAATGCCTGCATCAGGTTCGCATCGACAGAGAAAATTTTTTGTGCATTCGAATACGGTCGACGAAAATCCACCGTTTCTAGGGTTAATAATTGTTATTTTTTAATTGTTTGGTTAGCCTCTTAAGGTGTGGATGGCAACCAAGGAGGCATTATTGAATGAATTGAGTTTTTGCCCTAATCTTTTTACTACCCTCGCTCGACCAGTCACTCACCCTAGTCCCTTAAGAGCGGCCCACTCCTCCCCCTTCTTCAAATCTCTCTACCCTTACCCTAACCCTTTCATCATCCATAATCCCTCCATCACCACCTTACTCATCGATGCCCACCCTATTACCGTTGGCCTACCATCTCCATAATCCACCTAGGATCTCGTGCCTCCATCCACGGATCTATAGACGGACTCCCTGATATTCGTCTATTTATTTAACGATATCTTGAGATCTTGCCGTCCGATTTTCCTAAAATTAGATTTGTTGGAAAGCTATTTTCTAGGGCTACAACATATCAAAATTTCATATTGATCCGACAACTATGACTTCCGGAATCCTCTTCCAAAGTTCCATGCTAGATCTTGTCTAGATTTAAAAACGGGATAGATCAAACCTTAGCTTAAGAGGAGATCATATTAATTTACTGATGGAACACTTTATTTTTGGTTTCAATTTTTTTATATGAATAATATCTAGTCTTTTCAAGGAAACTAATATTCATCTTAAAAAATATTTAAAATGCTATAGGTCATGGTTAGATCCTGAATGTGATTTTAGTTGTTTTTGTTGTTTTATTTGTGATTGGTTCATGGTTTCAATTTATGGTCATGGAAGTGTGAATTAATCTTTAATAAAGAAAAGGAATCATATGATTCATATCTTTCTTCGGATAGAGTAGTAACTTTTAGTTGGGACTGTGATCCAAAAGTGAGATCCCGCAATTCTTGATGGTAAATTTGAATCTAATGATTTTTTTTATTAGCTTCACATCGCAAACTATTCATTGAGTGTTAACCTATGCATACTTTCATCTGAGGCATTTAAAATTTTCCTATTTCTCATATTGCGGGCTTTTTAGTCAAGCCATTCATCTGACACACTAAGGCCTTGTTTGCATCGAGAATATAGTGGAACAGGGAGGAATAAGAATAGCAAAAGCTAATTTGTTATTACTAAATAAAAATTTTATTTTGGAATAACTATTTTTATATTTACTTATGTTCTGAAATAAGGGTGTAATAATTATTTTTGATGTAATATAAAGTGAATGAAAAAATAAGAAAAATTATTGAAATACCATTCGATTTGATTTAAAATAGATTTATGCGATAGATAGAGAAAAGACTACATATTGTAGGTATGCAATGCATACATGAAACATTGCATTATCATGCTTTACCCATCTCAGTGCACATTACTATGATGGGAGCCTACATATACATTGTGCGCTGATAGGTATATAATTTAATATTGTTACCAAGCAATATCATTAGATTATCATGCTTTACGCACCTACTAGCGCACATTACTATGGTTGTTGCCTACATATGCTTTGTATGCTAATAGATGGCTAATGCATCACCGTTGCCAAGTAATGATGGTAATATACAATACATTGAAGGTGTCCTACATATGCAATGCTAGGCAAATGAGTATGGAATACTCGAGCGTTTGTATTATATATATAGAGCTCTATGTATGTAATGCTCGGCAAAACTATGTAATGTTGTATGAATGCAATGCTTAGACACTTGCTTTGCATATATAAGGCTCTATGCATGCAATGCTGGACAAAACTTATGTAAAACTATATGTATGCAACGGTTGGGCATTAGATATGCTGTGCTAGTGTAATATGTATACAATACTTATTGTTGTGTAATGCTCTAGGTATGCAAAGGTATTTAATTTTGTATAAATTTATTTAAAAAAATTGGAAAAAAGAGTTGAAAAATATTATTTCTATTATAATTTCTCCACAATATTTAACATATATTCTGTAGCATCATATGGTAAACTTCATTAATACACACAAAATTCATATAATCATATATTTGAACACCACTTTTTAAAAATAAAATAATATATTTTTTAAATATTTAAAATACTCTAAATATTATTGTATTATATAATATTTTAAATATTATTGTATTTAATACTCAAAAAATAATAAAATTTGTTTAAATGAAACATATATTTTTTAATATATCTTTGTAAATTGAGATTATTAATAATATTATGTTAAAATTTTCCTTAAATTTCTTCTTTTAATATTTAAAGAAAGATTTCATTAGGTTAATAAACACTTTGAATAGTAAATATATTATTTTATCTATGAGTAAATATTTAAGTTGATAAAATATTAGTGTATTAATATTATATTTTGATGTTATTAGTATATACAACTATTATTTTAAATAAGATAATTATAAAAAATATTGTATCAATTAAATACTATATTATTAATAATTTTAAAATATTTATATTTATATTTAAGTGTAGACAATTAAAATAATATTTAATAATCATAATACTTTTTAAAATGTGTTTATTTTTATGAAATATTAAATTATTATAATACTTATTTAGTGTAAAATACTTATTTAATAATCATAATACTTATTTAGTGTAAAATAAGAAAATACGATAAGAGAGGAGAGAGTAGAGAGAGAGGAGTGATAAATTATAATAAGATATTTGAGAGAATGAAAAATGAGTAATAAATTATAATAAAATATTTGAAAGAGATAATAGATGAGTGATTAATTATAATAAAATATTTAAGAGAAGTTGTAGTCAAATCAAGGGTAAATTGGTAACTAGATTAGTGTATGATAATGGATATAATTTTGATAAATAATATTTGTATTCTGGAATAAAGTTATTATGATATTTAACTATTATTTTGGAATAAGAGATTGTATTCTGGAATAACGATTTTTGTTATTCCTAAAGTGAACGGGGCTAAAAGATTGACTGCACTCGACCAATAAATGTAGTCATCTTGTTCGGGCTTAATAATGTTGAAATTATTTAGACTAATAACTTGCTTGAAGTGCCAATAGGGATGAGTCAAATTCTGGATGTGAACACCCCACAGTGAGGCTTTAGCTTTGTTACTTGGCTTTCGTAATTTGGTTGCAGCTTTTTGCTGTTCTTTAACATATCATATTGTAAGATGATCAAATAGAAAGGCTAACAAGGAGAACCAAACTATAAAATGGCAGAAAGGAGAATGAAAGTATCTTGGATTGATTACATCAATTATAGTGCCTAGTTTTACTCTGGTCACAAAGGGAATAGTCAGGATAGAATTGAGCACAGCTGGCAAAGAAATACAGTAGCTAAACTGTGTGTGTAATTAATTATTTAGATCTTTAATTGACCTAATAATAAATAATCCTTGACACTAGATAAAGCTGAGTGATAGGATCCTGAGGAAGTCTCCAGTCATTTCACAGTAATTTTAACAGGCACTTTGCCTTGTTCATCATTATGATTCAAGAAAGTTGCAGGTTACATTTCTCAAGGAGAAGAAAACTGAATAATATATTCATTTGGCTAGCTTTGCCGCACTTAGGAGCAAATGATGGATAGACATCAAGGAACTGCTGGCAATGATGGGAAGATTACGGGAGTTTGAGCAATAACCTACTAAAATCCTACTAGAGGATGGTAAACTTGTCTAGCAATATGTAATTTTTTATTAGAAAGCATAAGAATCTCATTTTGAAATTGAAGATGTCAATCTCATTGTGTTATTTCTCAAGGACTAATTTATATTCCCATCTCTCTAGGAGTCAGGGCTTGAGACTGCATCTGGATCTATTTCTTTTCATTCTGCAATAAAATTGCAAGGTGAAAAGGAGAAGATCAAATCCCTTCAGAGTAAGGCCCTTTTCTTAATAGTTGCATACCAAGCTTCATGCTTCCTTGCTCAGTATACTTTTCATACTCTGTATTTAACTATTTTCAGCACATCTGAATTCTGAAGAATCACTGTTGCATAAATTCATATAACTATAAGGCAAGCGTTATCTTTGTATTAATAATAAATTCTTATATACACACAAATTTTTTCCTGTAACTGAGGATGTCATCAAATTATGGACTTTCAAAGCACGAAAACAATGACCGTTGATCCTTATAAGATCATAAATAATATCTTCGACGCTAATTACTACATGGACTCCCATTCACGACACTAAGTATCTATTATGACACAAACAATTGCTAGTTTAGTATGAAATGTTTTAAATAGCTTGGAATCTTTCAACTGAATCCTTTTAGATCTTCCATAACTCACAGATGCAGAGAATCTGTCTTTACTGATATATTATGATCTTCAATTATCAATCAATTGTTGTTGGATAGCCAAATGTGCACTTTGACATCTAAAAATCATAGCTCTGTGTGGATGATTTCATCAGTTTGCTTTTGGCCCGCATTTTTGGTCCCATCACATGCACTGTTTCTCAGGCAATCTGCTGCAGGCTGTACGAATCCGTAGTCAAATCCCATGGCGCAATTGCAAAAAGTTTCTGCATTGCCATTTTCTCTCTCCAGATTAATGTTGTTTAATACAATGTTGCTGCATGGGACTGAATCACTGCAAGCAAATTTCATGGCATTCGGAGTCCTTGAGGTCCCACTTATGTTCCTGTACATGACTTGGCTTATCTTCACTGCTGATGTCTGGAGAATTGCCATATACAATGAACATCAAGAAATAGCTTACTCATACATAACATTGACAAGCAAGGTTAGTCTAAGTCAAAGAGACATAGCTGATTGAAATTACTCTTTCCCTTGTACCCTTTTTATTGACTAAGTGACATTGTGAGTTTTTCAAAGCAGCTGGTGATATGTAGAAGCTGCTTACATTTCAGTATTGTTTGCTATCTAACAAGCATAGTAAGACTGCCTAAAGTGTAGTAAGATTGCCTTCATTTGCTTCATTAAACCATGATCGCTCCACTTATTTGTTAGTTTAAGTTGTCTAGGTGCAAGCATAGCTGGCTTATACTTTCAAGTCCAAATTTGTAAACTTCACCAATTTTTATGTAATTATTTTGAGCATGATAGGTTGGATTCTTTTACATCACTCAATTAAATTTTTGCAGGTTTTCTTTTTGACGATGTTCATCTTTCAGCAAGCAGTAGCTAGCAAGAATGCAACAAACAAAGGTATGTCATGTTTTCCCACAAGATGTTGTTTTTCATCTTCCAGATTATGGTTAAACAGATACCTGGTTCTTGCAAGTAGTTGGTGAATCACAGTAAAATTGGTCAATGATGATTGGGTTCTCAACATCATTCATCTTTACGTTCTCGAAACGCACTGATTTGACATAGCCTGATCCTCCCTGTTCAAACATTCAGATGATAATTTACTTCCTCCATAAGTTGCTTAATTCACCTCTTGTCAATACAATTTCTTATCTTTTTCAATACATAGGTAGCAGGAACGTCTATTTTCAGATCTATTTTTCTTTAGGAAGGATAGAGCATCAAGCATACCTGCCAAGTCTTGATTCTTAGACCATTTGATGTTTCTGTGAGTGTTGCTGTATCCAAGACAATACCTGTAACTACAACAGTTGTATTGTCCTTCCCAAGGCTCCCTATGCTGAAATCAAATTCAATTTAATGACATTGTATTGCAATAAAAGAAATCTGAGGTGGGCTAGGATTCAGGAATGCTAGCTAAAAAGACAATGAGTCAATACAAGCACTTCCAGTGGTGTAGGGTGCAGGTGCATTCCTTTAGGTTTTATAATTATCTGCTGATGTGGTTCTATACTTCTATTCTTCTTGATTTAGTTCCTTGTTCGTACACATTCAAGACAAAGTTACCTGATGCCATGCCCTGGCCCACAGTCAATGTGCTTCATCTTGATATTGGTGCTACCATTCACAATTGAGATACAATCGTCCCCTATTCCATAAGACATATTACTCATTAATGAACACATGTTTCATCGATGAAACAAATCATGAATGGTCAAGGATCTAGAAACAATTTAGTGCTACTAATACTAACAAAAGAAGAAAGTGAACAATATTTGTTTAAAGATCACCAATTTCATCTAACAAGAGCAGTATTTCTCTAATAGCATAAGACAATTATTACGGAAAAGTTGAAATTTATTTTCTGTTGGATTTATCGCTCGAGCAAAATTGTGCAGATGAAAATCTATTTTGCTGCAAGCTTGCTATTACATCATATCTAGCACATTTTATTAAAATCATTCTACAGTCATAGTTTTCTTATTAGTTCCGAACTTGGATGAAGAAATGCAAGAGAAAATAAAGGGGTAGTCCACTTGCAAAAATTTGTATTTGGGCAAAGATATTAATACTGTGGCTTGTAGAGTATATTTGCTTGTGAAAATGATCAGCACTTATGACCCTATCAGTAGACACTCAAAGAAGTAAAGCAAGAGTTTTTCACCAAACTAGCCCTCCCAAGCTTTTTTAAGCGTCTAGCACTCCAACACATAAATACAAAACTAGCGTGTTTTGCTGCATGAATAAAACTGTTGTACCTAATAGTGAGTTCCAAGTATAAGTTGCTTCTGATTCATCAATTTAATGTGGAAAATTAAAAATTGTTGAATAAACTTCTAAGCATTGGGAGGAGAAATTTTCACGTAAGTCACTATCCATTCAGCAATTTTGTTAGCATGGCAAAAGTCACGTAGTCTCTCGTATTTAATTATCCAGGTGAATTAGACATGTGAAAAAATAGTCAAAAACTCTGGAAGCAACCCCAGAGATATAAGTCGTCACCACTTGTTACTCCTGAACAATATTTCATGTCGAGAACACACACACGGTGGATTTAGTTAAATTCATGTCAACTTTTTATCTAACATAACAAAGAATTTCTTCCAGGAAAAGTTACCTGTTCCTATTCGGCAGTTCTGGATGGCAACATTTGTGGAGTCGCTGATATGAATGCCATCTGTGTTGGGACTATCTCTGGGAGACCGTATATGCACACCAGACACTCTTATGGCATCAGATCTAGAAATGGTGAAATGCATCTGTTGGGCACTCTGTATAGTGAGGTCCTTCACTCTTACCCCAGAGCATGAATCCAGGGTGAGTGCCTGCAACCATGAACAATGGTGACTTGTTTGTTGTGTTGCAATAAATTAATATACATACTACTGAGTGAAAGCCTCAAGGTATTCTTCTGGTAATTTATCATGTCTTCGAAGCATGACTAAATGGCTAGAAAAGTTAAGTGATTTTCAAATCCGACCGTCATTCAGCTATATCATTTCTTTATTGGAAACTGTTTCTGTTCTCTTAAGCTAACGGCAACCTGCACTTTATCATCCACTGAATAAAGCGATGATTGCTGCTTGCCAGTCAAGCTGGTATCGGTATCCATGAGGATCACAAGATTCAGATTCCATATTCATGTTGATGGTACCCACAGGTACATCATATATACGTAAGTGGCATCTACCACAGAAGGCAAGACGAGGAAGTTGCACAATCTTGAACAAGGCTAATGACATGTAAATTTCCCTCATTGCTTACTAGAACTGCAATTAAAGCCCTAACCTAAAGTAGATTCAAAGGCACGATACCCTGATGGTGTTACTTGAGCTCATTTTGCTTGTTCCTTTTAAAACTAACGGCATTTCATTAACACCAATATTTTCTTTCCTACATGAATGAATAGTAAAATAATCAAATTAACCCTCTATATATAAATCAGACTATTGATACGGGGAGAATTAATTTTTTTTATGTCCCCGTTAGACCAAAACAAAGTTAGATGCTTAAGTTTGAAGTACCCTAGAGTAAGTTGAAACCACATGAGATAAATTATAATTTTTCTAAGTAAATAATTAATGGGATGTTTTGAAACATTCCCAACACTGTCTGTGTCTTGGCTCATTCCCGGCACTAGTCGTGTATAACTAACTGTTAAAGAGAAAGAAAAATAAAATATATTGCAGGCCAGTTATGAAGCTTTCTACCATATGGCTTTCCAATTAATAATAACAGCGTGTGGAATTTACCGTCGGAGCTCCTCTGCATGGCTGCAAATCACAGAAATGAAGGAAAAACAAAGGGTGGGATTAAAAACTATTAAATGAAATCATCCATCGAAATAGAAGGAAGTGAATGTTAGATATAGGGTCGATGATTGGGTCGCATTACATTAGTCTTATTGATCTTGCAGGATGAGGCCCACCATTTACTTCCAGAACCATCAATAACCCCTCCTCCTTGCATTCTTACCCCGGTCAGCTTGGAGAAAGTGAGCCATGCCCGTGGGCTCTTGGGATCCCAGTCTTTGGGCTCATCTGGAGCAACAATGGTTCCTTGCACCTATTCCAAACCAATATGCTTTCTTCAGTTGAAAAGGCCCACATATATATTTATTTATTGATCTAAGAATTAATGTCCTTAATAAAGAAAAAGCTATCATATACCTTGGAAAAGTAATAAGTATTACCTGGATAATTAGTCTGCTTTGACACGGCCCTTTGAACTTGGTGGCATTGACTTTATAAAGGCGGTTTTCAGGTACCAGGAAAACTGCATTCTTAGAAGAGCATGCCATGTTCCAAGCACTTAGGAAGGCCTGCAAGAATTAATAAGCACAAGAAGAGTTGAGCTGTATGCCTAGATTAAAACGGTCAACAAAGCCCTCTTACTGCTGCTCATTTCCGGGTGAATTATTTTTCCTACTTCTGGCATGCATGTTGCATGAGTGCTTAGCTTGCTCCATGTTGATAAAATTAATTGGGATTAATTTTTTTTTTCTTGAAAAAGAATATACTAAGCAATCCAGTTCTAGAGTTTAATTATCTT
This sequence comes from Typha angustifolia, assembly GCF_048772165.1. NCBI lineage: Eukaryota > Viridiplantae > Streptophyta > Magnoliopsida > Poales > Typhaceae > Typha > Typha angustifolia. The sequence goes on along the minus strand of NC_133253.1, from coordinate 11,754,416 downwards.
TCGGTAAGGATTTTATAATTTAATTAGGACACCATAAGTACTTACTAACTCTCTAAAAATAAATAAAATAAAATTGAACGGGCATATACCTAATTGAATGGACAAGGCAGAATGTTAATTATTCTTATTCTCCTATCACACTCTCGGAAAGGAGAAAAAAAGGGCCGAACGAAGCTTACCTGGGTATCGTCTGCCAATCCATCACCCACTGCACCGAAGCTATCCACGTTCACCGGGATCCTTCCCGCCCTATCTCTTCCCCACAAGGAGAGGTGGAGTTCTTCTTCTTCCCACCCACACTCTTCTTCTGCTACTTGTTTCTCTTGTTCTCCATCTTGATCCCAGAATTGTCGGATGTAATCGTCGCCACTGGCATAAACATAGGACTTTGGTTTTGCCAACATAACCAAGACCACTAGAAGCTTGATAAGATACGTTACTCTCATCTCCATATCTTTAGACCTCTCTTTGGCTGCGGAACTCACTGCGTATTGTCTATCTGAGGTCCAAGTTGTTGGCTTATGGTATTCTGCAAAGAATCCCCGCTATAAATTAAGAAACCAAATCTTCGAGAATTGTATGCGAGGAGTGGGAGGTTACTGAAGGCGGTGAGGGATGATCTCGATTGCTGTTTCTCCAGATACGTATCTTGGCTTGAAAGGGTTAATAAGAAGAATGCGGCATCGGTATGAGAGTGGTGGTGGTGGTCTCTTTCGGATTCTTGCAGTATAAGGGAAATTGAATAGAGACAGCTGCCTTTCTTTTTAGCCGCTTGTTTATGCTTTACTCATCCACCAAATAGAGTTAAGCTTACGTACTAGAGAGATTAGAACTCCACGACTGGGAGCCGCAGTCCAAGAGTATAGATGATCCACCATGCAATATTATTGCAATTAATTAATGCATCCTCTTTTCGTAGAATTAATTAATATGTTTGTAGTCTGACACAGGTTATCGGACCTGGTCTCCGTACGTGCGCGCCGCCCCCCACACTGAACATTCCATGTATGCCCACCATAATCCAGTGGATGTTGCAGCTTTCTGACAGATCATCCGTGTCACTCATAGGAGTGAAAGGGCGTACATGAGGTCTATATAAATTTCTTATTAGTGAACAAGCAGCACCTATAAGAAAATTGAGCAGGCTCACCCGGAGTTAACTAAAATCCTTGCCCTGTTTTGACTTCAGGATCCCTGAATTTAATCAGGACCCTCAGGCTCAGTAACTAAATCTTTTTTATTTTTTATTTTTAATTAAGTTCACTCTCGAAATAAATACAAAAATAAAAATAAATTCAATATGAATTTAAATAAATTATAATTTTGACATGACTTAAATCTATTTATTTCGTATCTTTTAATATTCTCTCGTTCTTTCTCCTCTCTTTCTCTCTCTTTCAAATAAATAAATAAATATATATATATATATATTATAAAAGAGTTTCTTTCACCACGGCTCACAGAAAGTAAAAAAAACCTGAAAAGAATATTCTTACAGACAGTTAAAAATACTAAATTTTATTAGTTAACGTAATTTACTAATAGGTTTAAGGTGAGTTTTAAATGACTGACTTTCATTTATATTTTATAAATTTAATAATAATATTTTGACACTATTGGTATGATCACATACTAATACGATTCGATCTATATTGGCTTCACGCATAACATTGGGTTTATTAGAATGAGCATATTTATCTAGTTAAGTTTGTTAGAAGTAATAAAATCATTTTTTATCGAGGCGCGTTCGAACGCAGGAACAACGTTCGAACGGGAGGGTGCGAACGCCTGCATCATGTTCACAAAAACAGAAAACGCAAATAGCACGTTCGAATGGAATCAGGTCATTCGAATGCCTGCACAATGTTCGCATCAACAGAGAAGGGAAATTCTGCGTTCAAATGCGATCGGGCGCATTTGAACACACCGCGGCGAAAGTGTGAGTTTTGTTAGGATTTGTTAGGGTTATTTGGAGTTGTTTAACTTAGTTGAGGAGTTCTTAGGGTGAACCTTTATATGCATGTGGAGGGAACCCTAATTGGAGTCTTATGATGATATTGGAATTGGCTTTGGCCTTTATCTCATTCTCTATTTGTATCTAGTCATCGACGCCCTCTCCCACCTCCCTTCTTCTCCCGCCTAAGTCTTCAGTCAGCTTCTTTCAGCTTCTAACCTCCCTCTTATACAATAACTTCTCCCCCTTCACACCAAGAACTAAACCTAGCATCTATGTAGCCATTGGTGAGCTATCAAGCTAGGATCTAATTGACTTTCGGCCACTGTTTGGTCAATATCTTGAGATCTAATCTGTGTTATTAGATTCGTTGCAAAGTTCTCTCCAAGAGCAACAACATATCTAAAATTCAGGAGGATCCATTGGTTAGATTGTTCACAAATTTCCTTGGAAGTTATGTGCTTTATCGAGTCCAAAACTATTGTGGATCGGATTAGGCTGGTTCGTAACACATACTCATTTCGGTAAAAAAATAAGTATTTTTCACATTTTCATGTCACACAAATTAATAATTACACCTTTATTTCAAATCTAGCTTATCTCATCAATCTCTAATTTCTCTCCAAAATAAATATATTTTCCTCTGATTTTTTTTAAAACTTACTAAATCCACAATAAATTATAAAGTAGTGACTTGTTAGCTTTTGAGCCTGCAATAACTGACTTTCTTTTTTAATAAAGTTTGCTATAAGAACAACTTCTTGAAAAATATAAAAAAATAATATAAGCCTTACACAATGGCTTATAACCAAAAACAAAAGAAAAATAAAACTAGTAAATTTATGTTATTATTAAAAAAATTAATCTTATCATTTTAGAAAAATAAAATTATAGAAAAGAATAATAATATGTAAGCCCGTTTGCGAGCTTACAAGCACATAAGCTCGCAAATATATAATTAAAAAGATTGATAAAAGGTAATATTTTTAAATTTTAATATCAAAGTTGAAACGTATTTTGGTCCATTAATTCTATATATCATCTATATTCCTCTAAAACTAACATAATTTTTATATTTTCACATCACATCAAAAATAATAATTATATTATAGACTAGTTCACAATTAAACACCACATTTTCTTAGCGTAGTTCAAAGTATCTAAATCATGACCAAGAAATAGGGCCAACTAGTCACATTTAGGACTTAAACTCAAACTAAACATACCCTAAGGATTGTACACACTATACCTAAGAGAATATGCGCTGAATCACTCAAGATAAGTGGCATGCCACATAACGCTCATACCAAAGATATACTATTGTGTATACATACATACATACATACATACATACATATATACATACATACATACATACATATATACATACATACATACATACATACATACATACATACATACATACATACATACATACATATATATACATACATACATACATATATATATTTGTGTATATGTATGTGTGTGCTTTTACACATATGAAGATAAGTATATATGTAATAACCTAGCCAAAAAAAATTTTGCATGGCATGGTATGGCCAACCTTGTGCTAAGCTATGCGGTGGCGTGTGCTAGGGGGCACCATGCGCCCCTAGTTGTAAACGCAACCTTAAAAAAATATTTGCATGGCACGATGTGGCCGGCCATAGTGGCCTCATGCCAAGATATGTTGTGGTATGCACTACGGGCACCAAGAACCCCTAATTATCGACCCGGCCAACCAAGCTGGGCCAACTTGGCGAAGCGGGCCTCGCAGCCACCACCGCCACCGTAGAACCCAAGTCCCCCACCGACTTTCTTTTCTCTCTATTTCTTTCTCTATCTATCTCATTTTCTGATAGGTTATGGGACAATCCCTTCAAGATCTAGATTGATTGCAGGAAATAGTCCACGCAATCGAAGAAAAATATTCACCAAATATTCTTCCTATAACAACCCAATCCCAAAAAAAGAAAAACTAATTACATGGCACGACATGGCCGGCCACAGTGTAGCCGGCCTCGTGCCGTGCAGTGGCAGGAAGGGAGCGCGCCACACACCCCAAGCGCCAGCCCGGCCAACCTAGCCGGGGCAGCTGGCGCAATGGGCCTCACCGCCGTCGCCGCGGCCTCCCTCCCACCGCCTCTCTTTCTCTCTCTATATCTTTCTCTCTCTCGCTCTCCCTCTCTCTCAATTCTCTCTCTCTCTCTCTCTCTCGCTCTCGTCGAGGCCGGCCTATCGCCGCCGTCGCTGTCCTTGGAAACCACCGCCACCACCTCTACGAGCACCGGTGAGCTCTTTCTCCTTCTTTATCTTCTTCTCTCTTATTTTCTCTCTCTCTCTTTCTCTAACTTACTCTCTCTATTCCCTCATGCTGCCATCGGCCTGCCACCACTGGGGTAAGCCTCTCTCTCTTTCCCATCCTCTCTCTCTCTCTCTTTCTCTCTCTCTAGCTCTCTTTCTCTTGCCCTTGGGCTCAGACTCGTCAGAGCCGAGCAGCCGGCGAGAGGCCGGCCGCTGGATGGCCACCAGCGGCCGGTGCCCTCCCCGCCAGCCCGGGTCCGCAAACCCCTCCCTCACCTTCTCTCTTTCTTCTCTTCCTCTCCTCTTCTTCTTCTTCTTCTTCTTCTTTCTTTCTTTCTTTTTCTTCTTCTTCTTCTTTCTTTCTTTCTTTTTCTTCTTCTTCCTCGGCTTCTTCTCCTTCTTTCTGCACTGTAGCAGAATTAATTAATTATTTATTCATTTATTTTATTCATGTTATTTATTTAGGTATTTTTCTCTTAATTGATGCAAATAGATTATTTATACATTAACTATTTTAATAATAATTATATTCTTCGATATAATTATTATTAATTATAATTTGTATAATTAATGATTAATTAGGTATAAATATAGGTAATACTTATATTTATTATTTATATCTCTATTAGATTAATATATAGATATGTAAATTATAATTATCAAATTTATATACTAATATTCTTATGAGATACATTTTAAGTAATTTTAATAATTTATTATACATTATTACTTTGTAATAAATAAAATACTAGACTTATCTATTTATTTTTTATTTTATAAGGTAATGATTACATAGTCTCAAATTAATCAAGACATAATTATAATTAACATTTTATCTATATTTATATTTTTTTATTTATAATTAAAAATCGAGCTAGTTATAAAGATAAGTAGAAATTGTAAAACCTACTAAATCATCTTATATTATATGAACGGATTTTAATTAGATAAACGACTAACTTCATGCTACTTACTATTTTTAGACTCCAAACCCCTTATGTGAGACCCCATAGACTCTGACGTTGAGTTGATGTCTGGCTGACGAATGTGAGAGTTGCGTGGTTCGTGTCTTCTGATTAAGTGTGAGTAATCTTATCCCCTAGACACCTTTCTCAAATTAGGATATATTATATATTATGTACATGCATGTTTTGGCTTCCAACATGATTATATGACTTTATCTAGAAATGATTTCAGTCAAACATATTTTATTATGCATTTGATTAGGCTGATCTGGGATATGAGTACATTAATGATATATAGAGATGATTGGAGATGATTATACCGTTATGGTTTTATGTCGGGGTGATCTCTATCATGAGTATGCATGTGTTAGATACATGGTTAGAGTCGGCATTGCATCATTTTTCTCTTAGCTTCTCTACCACCTAAATTCTTGAGTTGCATGATCTGTTGCAGTACTAGATATATGCATATAATCTATCATGTATAGGAAATCATAAAAATTGTTGTGTATGTGATGTGATGTGATGTGATGGTGATGGCTGATGGTTGTACTCTTAGCGTATGACAGGGTACAACTATCATTGATATACCCTTAGCGTATGGCATGGTATGATTACTTCCTTCTGAGATACCCTTAACATATGGCAGAGTATGATTTATCTATAGAGATACTCTTAGCGTATGACAGGGTATGCTCTGAGCTTGTGACATGATGTGTATCGAGTTTGGGGTCGGGTATCGTAGTCCAGCATGGCGGATGATATTCAGAGTTGAGATGGATGATTGTGATAGTGTGAGATATGTGGATTATACCTGCCTCTAACATATACGATTATCTAGTAGTTGGTATGCATCATGCATCATCATTGATGTGACTAGTATCATTAGATCATAATTGTTATACATCATATGTCGTTATATTCGGTGAGGTTATATTGTAACTTCATGAGATATATTTTTAGTTGAGGATATAATATGCTCATTTATGAGAATTGATATCATTCATATATATATGTCATTGAGGATACATATATACATGCTCATACATGGCATCATGCTGCTTTATGAATTCATATTATCCAGTGCATGGTTTACTCTCTGTTTCGCATCACTGATTCGAGGTAAGGTCTATTCACTAAGCCTTTTACTCGTGACTCTCTTTATTTCTTTTCTAATCCCTCAGATATATGGTACGGTGATAGCGACTTGAGATATCTTGAGAAGATATTTTAGAGCGATGATGATGTGAGCTATAGATGTGAGACGATATAAATGATAATTTATATAGAAATTGAGTTGTACCAGTATTTGATATTTGTACTATTTTGTATTAGATGATGATTTGTATATTATAGGTCGAATCATAGTGTACTCGTGTATCAGTTGTTTTAGTTATATTTTAATGGTTTGTTGTGGCCTGTGTGGGCCCTGTCAGATTATGTAGTGGTCTAGTGTATATCATTATGGACTTGGATATTCATATGTTAACAAGTTTATTTGGTTAATAGTATGATTTATTTGGTGATAGATTATGTGATCATGGATAGGTTAGCAGGTTTTATTTGATGATGTCATAATTATATATGCATAGGAGAGTATCTGCGCGTGACGGGACCCGCCCATCCTATTGCATGCGCCGCGCGTGCTGTGTGGGTGCATGGGCGTGCATGTGCCCTTGCCAGGTGGGGGCGTTATACTTCTGTAGTTAGAAAATTACGAAACTAAGATTGATCGATTTGTAACTTTTTGATCTACGATTTTCGTATTTACGCCCTTTGTAGATTCGAACTACAACTAAGATGGTGGTGACCGGTGGAGTGGATGTTAGGGTTATGAATGATGAGATGAGGGTGGATGGTTGATGTAGTTTAAGAGGTAAAGACGAAGAGGAAGAAGTGGTCGAGATCCCAAGGAGGAGGGAGGTTAGAAGATAAATGAGACCTTCCCAACGATAAATGTGGCTAGTTAGTGAAGAGGGAGGAGGAAGATTAGGGAAAAGGGACTAGAGAGAGGATAGAGTAGGAAATAAACCAATATTCATTAAGCATAATGATTTTGGCTGCCATCCACACCTTTATAGAGGCTAGACAACAAGTCAAAATAATAATTATTAACCCTAATTCTAGTAGGCTCCCGTCAATAGCATTTGAACGTCCAACCGTGTTCGAATGCACAAAATACGTTCTTTGTGGATGCGAATTGATGTAGGCGTTCGAACGCACCCGATCGCGTTCGAACGCACTTTGCGTGTTCTCTATTTTTGTGAACTGAAGCAGGCATTTGCATAGGCGTTCGAATGCACCCCCTTCCGCATTCGAACACGACCTATAGAAAATTTATTTTAATAAAAATAAATAACTAATGCAATAAGAAAAGACTCTAGCAAGGTATATCAATTTCCTTCATCTCTCTCGTGTTCTCCTCCATCTCTCTCTATTCGTGCCAACTATCTCAGATCATTCACGTCGGGTTGCCATCATTGATCCCGAACCCCTTATTTAAGACCTCTTAGACCTTGCTAGCAATGAGTAAACATTTTGTTAACGGATATGAGAATGTGATTTATATTTTATAATTAGACAATGAGAAGTCTTACCCCATAGATTGCTTCCAATATTAGAATATATTATATATTTATATGTATGTATTTTATTTTGGCTTCTAGTGTGATTACATGATCATATATAAAAAAGATGATTGTAGATGAGCATACTTTTACCATTTATTTGTTAAATGACATATAGAGATGATTTAAGATGAATATGTTGCCTATATTTTATGTCAAGTTAATATTTAATATGAGTAAGCATGTGATAGATATGTGATTTGAGACTATATTATATTTCCTTTGACTTTCTTACCACATAAATTTCTAAGATACATGATTCGTTATAATACTAGATAAATACAAATAATTTATTATTTATTATGAAATCTCATTGATTGAATAGTTAATAAAAAGTATGAGAATATTCAAGAGATGCAATCCTATGGCCTTACGTCCCAAGTCCGTGATCTATGTGCGCAATAGATATTCGAACAAATGTTGTTCGCTAGAGCGTATGTGTTGAGTTATCCTCATGTGATGATCTATTAGCTAGATGGATACCTAGACTGGATGAATGTTAATACCATTAGCGGATGTCAGGATATGATTATGATCAAATCATCTCATGGGATACATTGAGTTTCCTAAGTTGAATTTGTTTATCATAACCATTTTGGAGGAATACCTTGCCTTGGGCTCGAGCATTCAAATGCCCTTTGGGCTGTTTATACGACAGTACAGGCCAAGAGCATCATTTTTTAGTGCATTCAAATGGCCTAGCGAGGCATTAGAATTTCCAAAACCAAGAACAAGTCTCGTCAATAGGTTCGAATGCCTCTCTGAACTGTTCGAATGCATGATGCCTATGCCATTTCAATTAGGCTTATTTTGAATGTTTATTGAGTTTCTAGCCTCTAAATATATGGAGAGCAATCTAGTTTAGGTCATTGATGAATATTTAGTTTTTCTTCTTCTTTTATCTCTCGTCTCTTGTTCTCTTAAAAGTCATCGCCATCCTCTCTTCTTCGATTGTCCTACCACTCTAGTCCCTTAAGGCCCACCACTCTTCCCTCATCTTTCCCTCTAAACCCCGGATACACCCACTCCATTATCAAATTCATCATCACCCATACCATCGCCAACACCTTCACCACCACCTATCATCGTCGATCCACCTTTATAACTTATCTTAGCTAGGGACAATAGTTTGACTTCCGTAATTTTTGCCAAATCCGTATCACATGTAAAGCATACATTATTTATTTTTAAATTTTTTACTGCACGCATACAATTTTCTAAAATTTATAATGTATGTATATATTCCTATAAAATTAATATTTATCTTTATCTCCTTTAAAACACTTTTTTTACATAACATTATTTTTCATAATACCTTTCAAAGTAACTAATCATTAAAATTTCATCAATTTAACTAAAGAAATATAAAGGTATATAATTCTCATTTAACACTTAACGTCATTTTGACTAACTATGCTGACCAAAATACTAAAATATCCTTACCATTCTCTCTCATTTTATATATTCCTCCACTATCTTCCCCACCTACCTCCTCCATCGTTGTCGTCGTTGTCATCGCCGCCACCACCTTTCCTCATCTTTGAGAATTTTGTAATCTAACCCCTCATTTTTTTTCTATAATTCTCATTTAACACTTTGACGTTATTTTGACTAACTATGTCGATCAAAATATTAAAATATCCTTACCATTCTCTCTCATTTTATATATCCCTCCACCATCTTTCCCACTTACCTCCTCCATCCTTGTCATCGCCGCCACCACCTTTCTTTTTTAATTTATCTTTCCCCCTCCCGCCCCCCTTATCCCTCCTCCCTCCTCCTCTTTTTCTTCTTTTTCTTTAGGAAGAGAAAAGGATAATGAATAAGATAGTGGTAATTTAGGTATTTATAAATTATTTTGTATATTATAACATAATATTATTTTTCTAGTATCGTCTAAGTTAACACTGGATGTTAAATATGAATTATAAGAGAAAATGAGGAGTTGGGTTACAAAATACTCAAAGACAGGATGTGAAATAGGTAAGATGTAGGGTGTGATTTATAAAAATCTCAATATTTTAATTTATTTATATTAAAAATTAACATAATATATATATATATACAAAAATTATGACTTTTAAAATTTAAAAGCATACAAATAAATGAACTTTGGAGGAGTAAAAATCTTTTTATCTAACTTTTATTTTTCAATTTTTTCTCAACAAAACAATAAAAACTAAATTACTCAATTTTAATTTTACACTCTCTCATCAAATATTAAGAAGTAACAAAGTATTATTAGAAATTTCCTTGAAGCTGCTAATTATCGAGATTACTTTACTTTTCCCACGTTGGAGCAACCAACACACCTAGGGCGTGGAATAAATGCGTGGCTTAGGCTTGGCTCGGCTTGAGCTGAGCCAAGCCTAAACAAATTTTTGGGCTTGAATTGAATTTCAAGGTGAGCTTTGAGCCGAAACAAACTTGCTTAGGCTTGGTTAAAAAAAATATTTATTAATTATATATATATTATTTCTAGTATACTCACAACCATTAGATCATTAATCCAAAGACAGCCGCAGTAGGCTCAGCTTGACAAATATGCATGGTTTGGCTCAGCTTGAAAATGGCTTAATTTTAGACTTGAGCTTGGCTTAAAATTAACTTAGTTTTAGACTTGAGGTTGGCTCAAAATCGGCCTAGCTTAGATTAGCTTGACTTGAAGATATGCTTGACTCTAGCTCGGCTTGACTTAAACTAAACTGAGGTTAAACAAAATCTTAGGTTTAAAATTAATTTTGAGCTGGGCGTTACACCCCTAAACACCACCTGCTCGCTAAGGCGTCGTTTACACCCTTAAACACACCCGTACAAAAATCTTAGTACCTCTGCACTATATCCCAAGAGACAGGGCTATCTACCTTTGACCGGCATCTAGCTTTTAGTAAAAGGTATCAGAATCTCGATATAATTTAATCAGATATTTTAAATTGTGATTGGAGTTGGATAATTCGCCATCTCATGATCCTAGTCTTTGGCCTAATGAAAGTGGATTGAGAGGGATCATTTTGTTTACTCCCTTCCAAGGTCTCCAAGTTCAGAAATTGGCTAAGGTGGATCAAATGCAATGTTTGTCAACAAAGCCAGCGACCATAGACAAGCAAAACCTGGTGCTGGTTTCCTGGTTTTGTGGTCTTCGAGGGCTCTGTCAATGGTGTCCTGCGTAGAAGATTTATCTTCTCCGTAAAGCATTAAAAGGAAGTATAGCCGTAAATGTTTGGCTAATTTTGGTTTGCTGAAGCTGCAAGATGCGTAATGAGATTCACCAAATTAAAATTTATTCTTTTAACAAGCGTATTGACATTACAAAATTCACCCGACACTGGTATGGCTAGTAAGCACTCAGATGGCTAGGCAGTAGAAAATTATCTTATGCGAATCAGGTTAGCTTGGATAATATCAAAGAGACATCGGGTTGGATAGATTGAATCTATTTATCTTATTTACTTTGCTTATATGGTTTAGTTTAAATTTAAGTAGGTTAGAGTTTATTAGCTGAGTTCAATTAATTTCAGTTAACTTCTATACAGTTAAAAAAATATTTTGAAGATATTTATTTAAAATCTAAATATCATAAAACTTTTTGGATAGATCGGTAATGCAATGATTTATAACTTTCATATTCAAAGTACTTTTAGATTCACACTCTATCTATGGAAAAAGAAAGAAATATTTTGAGGAAACTAAGAAAAATTAATTTAGCTAAGTCATATTTATCTCTAAGTCTTGTTATCTTTACTGTAAGCTCTTTAAGATAAATCATAATTTGAGTCAATTTAGGACTAACCACTCTATATATGTGGAGTGCAGCACTAATTTAAGGAATCAATCAACTATGAAGTATTTAGGTGAAGCTTGGTAGCCTGTATCTCCCATCTCATTTTAGCCGACGGCTATAACTTCCCCCACCTCATTCTTCACCAACCAACACCACCTCCTCTGTTGGTAAGGTCTCATCCACCTCCTCTGTTGGTAAGGTCTCATCCAGCTCATAATCTCTCTTATCCACTGTAGCACCCTTGTCCCTAAGGTTCGACCTCTTCTTCTTCATCTTCTCTTCCTCCCGAATTATGTAGAATTTATTTAGACCTTCGTCTACTATTTAGTTGATAACTCTAGATCTAACAGTCCAAACACATAGGCTTTGGCTTTGTTGGAAAGCTCAATATTTCAAGAGGATTCAATGATTAGATAATTCAAAATGTCCTTACAAGTTATATGCTTAATTCTGTCTAGATCTAATTAGAATCAAGTCAAGCCCGTTCGTATCAATTTGGTATCAGAGCCAACGTTCTTCAAACTATCATGACGACAACTAGATCGAGGGAAACAAAACAAGCAGATTAAACATCTCAAGCAACGGAGCAAGCCATGGAGATGGACTAGATGACACTATCTAGATTGCCATCTGCTCGCGTCTCTGATATCCTATGGAGGACCTTGTCAATCTATCGCAAACCATGACTTTCATTGCGTAAACAATGGCTGGGATGCAAGGAACCCTTGCAGGCATAAATTATCGCTTTCTTAGACATACACCAGACCCTACCACCCTCCGGATGAACCACCAGAGTGGCATGTGATACACCGCAAAAATAGAGAACGCGAAATGTGCGTTCGAACGCCTACATCAGGTTTGCATCGATAGAGAACGTCTTTTGTGCGTTCGAATGCGATCGGTAGGAATCCATTAAAATTAGGGTTAATAATTATTATTTTGGCTTATTAGCTAGCCTCTATAAAGGTGTGGATGGCAACCAAAATCATTTTGCTTAATGAATATTGGTTTCTTGCCTCCTCTATCCTCTCTCTACTCTCTCTACCATAATCTCCCTCCCATTTCTTCACTAACCAACCACCTCTACTGTTGGCAAGGTCTCTCATAACTTCTAATCTCCCTCGTTTATCGAGTCCTCCCTCTTTCTTGGGATCTTGACCACTTCTTCCTCTTCGTTTTTATCCCTTAAACTACATCAACCATCCATCCTTATCTCCATTATCATCCATAACCCTATCATCCACTCCACCTGTCACTACCACCATCATCCGCACTATATTATAATTTCGTCCTAGTTGCATTTTGAAGCTGCAAAGTGCGTAAATACAAAAAACGTAGGTCAAGGAGTTACGGATCGATCTAACTTGGTTTCATAATTTTCTAACTATGAGATAATATTTGGTGAATATTATCCCTCGATTGTTTAGACTGTTTTCTACTATAAATTCAGTTCTTAAAAGAATCGTTCCGTAAACCAATCAGTATGTTAACAAAAATAAGCACTGCCAGCAAACCAGATCCACCCACAACAATGGATGAACCAGTAATGGGTTCAACTTTTGTGGCACCTCCATCGGGCCCCACTCAACCAAATCGACGTACTCGACCATGACCATCATCGTAGACTAGAGGAGTGTCCTCAACCTCAGGATCTGGTCTAGCAGGGACCAATCTTGTCGGTTGCAACACCCAAAAAATAAAGTTAAGGAAGAAGAGGCACACAAGGCATATGCACGACTGTTCATCTTCTCCCTCTCTCATTTACATAATTCGAGAGGGCACGACGATGTCGTTCTCACTGCAACCTAGGGATCATCCATCTCCTCTAAGTTTTCACCTCTTTAAAACCCCCTCAAATTTCTTCTTTTATTTTATTTTGTTTCCATTTTTTTACTTTCTTCCCCAACCTCCTTTGTTTTTAGTTTTGCTTCTTAGCTAAAGTATTCGACATGCTGTGTTCATCATCGGAGCATCACCAGAGAAATCCAACTAATCCACCTTAACCACCGGTGAGTCTTCTATCTTCCCTCTAAGTAAATTTCATTCTAGTTATTTATTTAGTCATAATTCTTTATCTTTTTGTATTTTATCTTCATCGGAAAGATTTGTCAGCCGATGACCTTGGTAAGGTGCTGTGCTTGTCTAGGGAGCTTCATTATGAGAAGTTCGGTCTATTAGTGTCCTTCACAAGCCCCTCGTGGTCTGGTTGCTCCATATGAGTTCTCAACGTTGTTGTCAGCTATGGAGATGATGCCTATAATCACTAGCCACTTCAATTGGCGACCTTATATCCTTGGTGCACTTCCTTCACCTCCTTCTATCTCTTGGAATGTTTCCCAGGCCTTTTCCTCTTGTGTGAGGTGGTGAAGCTTTCTTCCCTATCACAGCAAGTCTTCTTTGGCCAATTTTCTATTACTTTCCCTCTCGGTTCTTCTTTGCGAAGAAGAAGTCTTGAGTGGTGGGCTAATATCCCACTTTATTTTATTTTGGTGGGCCCATAGGTTTTATCTAACTTGTAGTCTTGTCCATAACCACTAAACACTTGTCTATCTTTCCATTTTTTATAACTCCTTATTTAGCAAATAATGCAGTAAGGTAGAATAGTAATTTTGATTACTACGAATTTGTAGGTTATATTATTTTCAAAACCATTGCAGAGGCACTTTAATTAATATATGATGTGATCTGAGTCAGATCGGACCATCTCGTGGACATTTGGCTCATGACTTGAGTCACTTACCTATATAGATAGTTAATTTCAGCACTTAATTTAAGTTATTTTCAACTTATGCTAGTCTAGTTGATTCAATATTGGACTTATTGTGGTTTGGGTAATTGGTTAGCCTCCAATATATATTGTGGAGTGCAACCTAAATTAAGAATATTTTAATGAATAAGCTTTTCTAGTTGGTGCATTCGAACCCAAGGAATGGGTATTCGAATATGTCATTCAAACACTTGCATCACGTTCGTACATATAGAGACACTGTTTTGGCTGTTTGAATGACTCGCAAGGTCGTTCGGGTGCAGCCGACGAGAAAGTTTATATTAGGCATAGTTTCTTCAATTGTTTGGTAGATAGACTAGCCTTTAAATATGTGGAACACAACCTCATTATGGAATTACCGATGAATATTGAGTTAACTTTTCTTCTTCCCCTATTCTGAATCTTCTCCCTCCTCACTCAAACCCTAGCCATGTGCTATCTTGATGCCGGTTACCCTTAGCCTCTATCGACTATTGGACCCTCCCTCCTTCTTGGGATACAGACCACCTTCTCCCCCTTCTTCCTTCATCTGACAGCACCTCGTGCAAACCCTACCTATAACCCACGTCCACTCTATCACCACCTTCATTACCACTACCCGTCATCTTCACTTCCACTGTAACTCTGCCTATTTTCTCCTTAGCTACAATCCAAATCTGTGAAGGGTGGAAATACCAAAGATGTGGATCAGAAAGATATGGAACAAACCCATCTAGTTTCATAATTTTATAGCTACGAGAGAATATTTGATGAATATTTTTCTCCAACTACACAGACTGCTTTTCTGCATCTAAACTTGATCAGACAATAACAAGCGGTATTAGAGCCACTGTTCCTTGAACACCATGCCAACAATAAAATCCATAATATCGAGACTTAATGAAGGCACCTCTATCGAAGGAGAGGCCACAGATGTGGTCAGATCTGAGACGAAATCCAGCTCATCGGTCGGGACTTCTCCCTTGAATTCTTCCGTCAACTTAGATCTGATCAAGATGTTCGCAGAAATGATGGAGATGCAGTGAGCCATGCAAGTGTTGGTGGAAGTGATGACTCAGATCCTCTTGGGCACACCAAGGAACATGATGGCAACTAAGCTCCTTACTTGCACCATCGATGGAACCACCCCTTCGTCAAAAGGCACTACCTCCAACACTTTGTGCTAGACTTGAGGAAGACTATGAGGGCTTCTTGGAACTAACTCTGATTTTTCACCGCAAACGAGCACTGGCTCCATCTCGCCATGAAGATGATGATGAATGAGTAGACTATATCAAACCAACTACCCCTTGATATCATCCTAGGGTTGCTAGAATGAATCCAAGAGAAAGGAGACCCAACAAACATGAAGAAGAAGAAGAAGAAGAAGAAGAAGGTGTCCATGTAATGATCGTTCACCTCAACTTCCCATAATTTAACGAAAGGGATCTACTCGATTAGGTCTATTGAGCGGAACAATTTTTCAAGTATCAGCAAACACCTAATGCACAAAAGATGTTATTGGCATCATTCCACCTCAAAGAGATTGCCATCCCTTGGTACTAAGCGACGAACAGAGCTTAGCCCGACTAGATGCGGGAAGAATCATCGATGCTATTTGCATTCGGTTTGGACCTTTCAGATATGAGGACTTCCAAGCCACCCTCACCAAGATGACCCAAAAGACTACAGTGATGGCGCACCAAAAGGAGTTTGAACATGTGAGTAATAGAGTATGGGGCTAGACAGATTCCCAACTCAAGAGCAAGTTCGTTAGCGACCTTCGGTAGGACAACCAAGGTGAGGTGAAAGCAGTCAGACCAGTTACCCTTCTTGAAGCTTTCTCTACTACCCAAGTGATGGAGAAGCCGAGAGAGCTCTCAAACACATCAAGGAGTAGCTGAACAAAACTGAAGGCAAAGGATGCACACTGATAGCTCGTAGCCGCACCCGTTGTGCCGATTGGCCTATCGTGTACAATGGGTACTCGCCTCCTTCTATAGTCAATTCCAGAGGTTAGGGGCCTCCTAGAGTCCCTATTCAATGACTTATATAAGCCCAAGTGGAAGATAGAAGAGCAAAAGGGTTTTGTTTCTATTGTGATGTAACAACAAGCCAGGACACAAATGTGCTCGACTAATGACAATGGTGAGTGTGTTAGATGACGTGGATGTAGATGATGTTGCTAAACCAGAGAAGGAGATTTTAGATGAAGAGACTACTGTTCAGACTTCTGAAAAGCAGCAAGGAAGTCCAAACCAAAATCTCATTCCATACTTATGCTGGATCTGCCACAATGACTACTCTCTAAGTTGATGGCATCGTTAAAGGCTATGTCGTACGGATACTCATCGACACTAGAAGCCCCATAACTTTGTGGATGAGTGGGTAGTCCAGAGGATGGGCTTGACATCGGAGCCAATCTTAGTCTTCGATGTGATGATTAGAGATGGCACGACCCTTCGATCAAATAGCATGTGTTGACGCGTAAACTTGAAGGTCCAAGAACATGCCTTGGAATTAGATCTTCACCCATTGGCTCTTTGGGGAGTGGATGTTGTGTTAGGTACGTATTGGCGGCTTGGGTCCCATTACA
Source organism: Typha angustifolia (assembly GCF_048772165.1). Classification (NCBI taxonomy): domain Eukaryota; kingdom Viridiplantae; phylum Streptophyta; class Magnoliopsida; order Poales; family Typhaceae; genus Typha; species Typha angustifolia. Next base: position 11,737,440 of record NC_133253.1, on the reverse strand, counting down.
TTTGACTTCAAGGATATATGGCTAGAATTCAAGTTTAAAGGGCAACATGTGCGGTGGAATGAGATTCGGCAAAGTACGGGCGCTAATTTCCAATTGATGGTTGGGCTGCCCCAAATTGGGTGTCATGAAGGTTTATTGTAGATGTTTGGGCTGTCAAAACCTCCTTGGGATGAGGGAGACACTTTGGATTTGTCTCGGCCTTCGGTAGCTATACTCGAGACTATGGTGAGCGCGACATTACGGTGAGTTAAGTCGAATTCGTCCCAATAAATCAAAGCTTAAGGTAGCTTGCTATGATGGATCAAGGGTGATTGAGCTCAACTTCAAGGGGATGCAAATGACTCAAGTTAAACCAGTGATGCTGATTTGGACCGATCAGCCCGAACTGAGTTAAGCAAAATTGAAAAAGCAACTCATCCACCCATTACTTTGAGGACAAAGTGAGCGGAATCATGGTGGATTGTTGTGATCCGGGTTAGACTAGACCACCTCGTGGACATTAGGCTCATGGCTTGAGTCACTTATCTAGATAGATAATTAATTTCAACACTTAGTTTAAGTTATTTCCATCTTATGTTAGCCGAGTCGATTTAATATTGGATTTATTGTGGTTTGGGTAATTGGTTAGCCTCTAATATATAATATGGAGTGTAAGCAAAACTAAGGATATTTTGATGAATAAGCTTGTCTAGTCGATGTGTTCAAACGTAAGGAAAGAGCATTCAAATGCCTTATTTGAATGCCTACATCGTGTTCGCACATATAGAGACATTGTTTTGGTCATTCGAATGACCCGTGAGGTCGTTTGAACGCACTCGGCGAGAAAACTTGTATTAGGCCTAGTCTTAATCTGCAAAGGCCATAAATTTTAAAAACCTAGACTAGGAAGATACGGAACGAAACCATCTAGTTTTATAATTTTCTAGCTATGGGAGAATATTTGACGAATATTTTTCTTTGACTACCCAAACTATTTTTGTGCACCTAAACTTGGTCGGGTAACTAAGATCGAGCCATAACAATATAAATGTTAAACTATTGCTTATGAAAATGATCATAACTATTTATGGTTATAGAAATTTGGTATCCTTCACAACTTTTCGTAACTGTACTTAACTAAATTAAATTAATAGAATAATGACCTAATATAGATGTTATATTAAGAGCACCAATGTTTCATAACAATTTAGATTACCATTAGTATAAAATTATTAGTGGACATTTAATATTAGGAATCTAAACTTCCCCAAATTGACTACAATAATGCATAGCCTAAATAGTTAGTCGGGTCTTGGTAGCTATGTTCACTTATGCTCAATTATTTCATCGCTTAGCAGATCCATTACCATATGGTCCTATAGGGAGGATCATGAGACACAGAAGGAGATCAACATTTGAAGAGAGAGCTTATTGTGGTCTGGATAAACTTTCCAAGCAAGTGAATCTTTCTTAATCAAGGGATAATGTAAACTTTAGCATGATGTGGTGAATATTATAATAATACAGATATATTATGGAGTGCATAGTATTCATATGTGGTTACTACATTTTTGATTGTATGATTTATGTATTATAGAATCATTTGTGCTATGATTATGATGAATATGACATGACAATATAGATAAAAGAACTAACATATGTGACACTGGGATATTAGACCTATACTCGATGGCGTAGGGTTAGGGTGTCTTTTGAGCTGTGTGCTCCTTATTCCACTACATGTGATGATGTAGAGATAGGGTTATAGACTTATGATTGGGGTCCTCAATTGGATGGCACTACTCTAATTTTCGTCCCTGATGCATCATGTTCTACCATAAATTGTTTGGTGAAATCAAGTAGAGCTAAAACAGGGGCTAAGACCATCATTTCCTTTAAGTCTTTGAATGCTACCAAGGCTTTGTTCATCCATGTGAATCCATTCTTCCTCAACAATGCTGTAAGAGGGGTAGCGATCTTGCCATAGTTTGCAAAGGACCGACGATAATATCCTGTCAACCGAGAAAATTACGCAACTCGCGGGGGTTCTTTGATTGTGGCCAAGCCACCATGCATGGTACCTTTCTATGTTTCACTGAAACTCTACCTGCTGATCTATATGATATATCCTAGATACTCTACTTGAGTCTCTCCCCATAAACATTTGGACAACTTTACTTTCAAGTCGTTTTTCTCCAACAATTTCAGCACCTCTTTCAACTATTTTAAGTGAACCTACCATGATCAACTAGATACAAGTATGTCATCGAAAAAAACCAAAATGTACCATTGAAATAGTGGCTGAAGATGTCATTCCTGAGGCCTTGGAATGTCAGTGGTGCATTCGCGAGGCCAAATGACATCACCCAAAACTTGTAATGGCTATCATGAGTCTGGAATGCCGTTTTGTGAACATCCGCCAAGTGTACTCGGATTTGGTGGTAACTGGCTCTCAAATCTAACATGCTAAAATAGGCTGCTCTTGCCAACTTATTTAGCAGCTCCTTAATCACCGGTATTGGGTATCGATCCTTAACAGTAATGGCATTGAGCGCTCGGTAGTCGACATAAAATCTTGAAGTGCTAGTTTTCTTCCTCACGAGTAGGACGGGTGAAGAATGCACACTCCTACTCGGTTGGATAACTCCTTGGTCAAGCATCTTCACTACCAGCCTTTATATCTCCTCTTTTTGTACATGTGGGTATATGTAAGGTCAGATTGTTTTCTGGCCCAACTCTCGAAACTATCTCTATGCGATGATCAGTGTCACGCACCGAGGGTAGTCCCTTTAGTTCGTTGAATAGGTCAGCAAAGTCCTATAGTATTTTAGCAATATCATTAGGTATACCTAAACCTTCATTCATCTCCGTCTCCATTGGAACTAGCTGCATCAAATAATAGAGGTCTTTGAGGCCCGGTAGACCCATCATCCACTACAAACTAGCTCAATACAAGGGCCGAGTGACATCCAATTGCGCCCTACGCCCATTGGACCTGAATGTAAGCCATAAGTCACCGAAATCAAAGCTATTATGTTTTGAGGATGATGTCTGCTCATCTCAAGGCTATATGGTACAAATCTAATGTGAATTAGTGCCCTAGCATCCATAATTGCACTCCGATGCTAACACCTTCTGCCTTAAGCTTCGTTCCATCCCTAATAGCAATGTCAAAGCCCTCACTAGGGTTGGTTACTAAGCCTAACTTCTAAATTATATGCTCATATAGGAAGTTGTGCGTACTCCCCGTGTTAATGAGGATCCACACAGCGGTCTTCCTGATGAGACCGTCTACTCAAAGCGTCTGTCTTAGTAGCATCGGAATAGGCATATAGTCATATCTCTGTCTTCATCTCTTTGACTTCTAACTCCTCGGCCTCTTGATGATGCACAACATCTATGGTATCATACTCGAGAACATCCTCGAACAATTCATCTTCAGCACCATCGAGCCCGTCTATCAACATAATGGTACCCGTCATTTTTGCACATCGATGACTAGGTGTGAACTTCTCGTTACATCTAAAATATAAACCTTTGGCCCTTTGCTCCTCCACTTGAGTAGGTGTGGGAGCATTGTATTTTTGAAAAACCTAGTTTAAAGGGGACCGTAGTTGTCGCAATCGCTCATTGGTCTGAACCTCAAGTGCCCAGGGGTCCTACCAGTAGTCCTCACATCATTGGACACTTGAAGCATTTCCATTGGTACAATTGGGGCCATTGCGGCTTGATTTACCATCGTCGGGTATTTGTGATGGCCGAGCCCCCAATCTACCATCTCTACTAGTCTAGTTAGGCCTTGAGATGGTCCTCAACTCCGTATGCTTCTCCATCAAGAGAGATGCTTGCTTCAAATTGATAGGACACAGTGCTCTCAACTCGTATATCTCGCCGCAATCCTAAGATGAATGTGGACTTAAGTTGCAAATCTATCCATGGAGGCACGCATTGTCTACTAATTCTTTCTTACTCATCCTTGTAGGCATCATCCATTGTTTTCTAGATGGTTTTGGTCAGCAATGCATGGTAGTCCTCATAGTAAAAAGTGCCAAAATGTCAGTAGATTTCTTTGTTGAAATCTTTCCAAGTATTGATCTTGTGTGATGCATTTGCCGTTCGAAACTAGTGGAGGGCTGTTTCGTCAAGGTGTATGGATGCAAGTAGAACCTTTTGATAATTAGGAGTACCTTGCCATGCGAAGTATTACTTGTCCTTGTCGGCCCACTTCGTCAGGTCGCTGTTTTTCAACCTTGGAAAGTCTACTCGCGTGGATCGCCCTCGAATCACATTTTCACGATTTGGGTCCAAACCCAAACCACCTCTAATAGCATGTTGTTCATACCTCTGATGAGGTCTTCTTCAATCTAGATTGGTGGGGAAGTAGTCGTCTTGATCCAAATCAGCCCACTCATCTAGATTGGCTATCAGTTGGCGTCCGATTGGTGGCGGTCGATGCATAGGATCTATTATCGCAGATCTAGGGGCACCACATATTCAGGTCCATGCTTCAAAGGTGTGGGCAATATAGGTTAACTTCTTGATGGTGTTTTGCCCTAGCTGTAGTAGTTTGGCGGTTGGTAGTTTCCAGTGTCAATCTCTTCATGCTTTCTATCTTCTCACTTATCCTCCTCAATACAGTGGTATTCTTTGTACATAATGATGGTGATGAGGGCTTGAATGAGGAGGGCCAGCATTGTTCACGATTAGAAGACCGGAAGGAATTGCTGGTGAAGCTTTCTTTGGGCTTTGATCATCTGTGAGTGGAGGAGTGGATGCACGGGCCTTGGTTGCGACCATGATTTGCTTCCCTCCCGATCTCTTCTTCTCTCCTCCTAGCAGCCATGGATCTTGTGTTTGCCATGTGTGAAAGCGTGCCAATGAATGCTGGCTTTGATACCAATTTGATACGAATCGATTTGGGTCCAAATCATCAAAATGTCAAATCTTGAGTTTATGGTGTATCTATTAGAGTAGCTCATCAAATATGATTTTAGTTGGCAAAATTGGGCATGTGAGTAGGCTAGATCAATGATAAAAATAAGAGGAACACATTGTTGGTGGTGGTTTGGCCAAAGGACGTTGTTTGATAATTGATAACCCTAGGTAAATATTACGCAGTAGTTTAGGGCAAAATTGCAAATATAGGTTAATGGATGTTATGGGATACTTGTGGGTGTTGTTGAGGGAGAAAAGATGAAGATGGAGAAGTGGGTTGACCTCAAAGATTGAGAACAATCGGACATAGAGATCTAAGAAAAGAGATGAAAGAATTGAGGGAGAAAGAGTCTTTAGAGGGTTGGAAGAAGATAAAGCATGGGGAGATAGACTTAAATCAAATGCTTAATTAAAAGGGGTTGCCTAGACACATTTATATACTAACCCATATCATAAAGACCCTAAAGAGACCAAATACAAATAAAACTCATCCAACAATAGGAAACAAACTTGGCGTTAGGTTTGCTCTTCGTTCTACAGCAGATAGAGTCTAAACTTGGATCAACTTTGAATATAAAAGTTATAGATCATGATATTGTCGATCTTATCCAAGTGGTTTCTAATTTTGAATTTTATATTAATATCTGATGAATATTCTCTTAGAAACTACGTAGATATGAATTCAGCTAACTAAATAATTTCTAAACTACTAGGCCTCTCATTAAACTATAAATATAGATAAGATAAATAGATTCAACCTATTGAGCTCAATATCTCTAAGATGTGACTAGAGCTAACCGAAATTTTATCATCTTACTCTTACTCCTAAGATGGACTAAGGCTAAAATATAATTCTCAATTATACAATGGATGATTAAATAAAGGAACCTAACCCCAGCATCTGTTCCCACTTCGGAGGTGTCATGTTCAACAACAGACTCTCTTAAAAATCCGACGATGCTAAAACTAGGGCTGAAATCATAGCAAACTTTAATTCTTTAAAGGCCGTCGTTGCCTTGTCACTCCACACAAAGGAATCCTTCCTCAAAAGGATAGTAAGAGTTGTTGCAATCTTGCCATATCCAATAATAAATTGACGATAGTAGTTAGTCAACCCAAGAAACCAACGTAGCTCACGCACCATCCTCCGAATCGGCCAATCGGTCATGCTCATCACCTTGCTTGGATCGGCCGCTACGCCTTCTACTAAAATGACATGCCTCAAAAATTCCATCTCTCTCTCACACTACAAACATATAAACATCTTGACTTTCAAGGAATTTACTTCAAGCAATTTTAGCACTTCATGTATATGTTTCAAATGATCTTCAAAACTTCTACTATATACCAAAATATCATAAAAAAATACCAGCACGTATCGACGCAAGAGTGGCTTAAATATGTTGTTCATTAGGCTTCAAAATATTGCTGGAGTGTTGGTCAATCCTAAGGGCATGACTTGAAACTCATAATGACCATCATGATTTCGAAAAACAGTCTTGTGCATGTCGTCGAGGTGAACTCAGATTTGATGATATTTAGCTCTAAGGTCCAATTTTCTAAACTAAGAAACCCTAGCCAACTCATTCAACAACTCTTCTATCACCGATATTGGGTACCAGTCTTTATCGGTTATGGCGTTGAGTGCATGGTAGTCAACACAAAAATGCCACAAACCATCCTTCTTGCGAACCAGCAAAACCGGTTTCTTTGTCCAAGTATCTCAGCTACCAAATTTATTATCTCTTCCTTTTGGACGTGAGGATATTGATATGGAGACACATTAGCTGGCTTAGCCTCCGATACAATAGCTATCTTATAATATGAATTTTTGCATGATGCAGTCCTTGTGGCTCTTCAAACAACAAAGAAAATTTAGATAATAATTGCAACAATTCTTGAGGTTTACCTAAGCTTAAGGGAGGCTTAATTACTGCTGCGAACATCTAAAAAAGATAGGCCAATTCCCTTAGCCCCGGTAGCCATGCCATGGGTTGCAAGGTAGCGCTAGATTGCATTTTCACCTCGTTTAAGCGCACCACCTTGCTATTTCGTCGAAATGTTATCCACATGTCACGAAAGTTGAACGCCACTGGTCTTAGGCTTTGTAACTACTGAGTACCTAGGACAAGATCAGCATCTCGCAAAGCAAAATGATACAAATCAATAATCAATTCATGTCCTTGGACCCAAATTTCCACTTGGCGACAAATTGTCAACTCTCAACTTTGTTCTGTCGCTAATTGCTATATCAAATGCATTGGTTGGTTCAACTTCCAACCCAATCCTTTTCGGCAAGTGCTCATCTATGAAGTTATGCGTGCTTCCTGAATTAATAAAGATGTGCACATAATGTTTTTTGACCAATTTGTCTACCCGAAGAGTCTTCAGTGCAACAATCCTAGAGTAGGCATGCATTGAGATTTCAGCTTGCACATCCTTCTCTTTGAGCATCTCTAAGACCTCCTCAAGAGGCTCTTTAGCAATCTCTTCCTCAGCCAATTCCTCTTCTAGATCATCTTGCTTATCAATCAACATGATGCTCCCTATCGCTTTCGCACACCGATGACTGGGTGCAAAACGTTTGTAGCAGCAGAAGCATAGGTCTTTTGCCCTTCACTCCTCCACCTGGGTAGGTGTGAGAGTTTGGACAGGGGCTCTATGGTTCCCTTTCACGTCAGCTTAGGATCAGAGTGGAGCTCTTGACCCTGAATTTCTAGCAGCTGTTCTAGGAGTTGCTGCTATAGTGCCAACCATCTCAGCTAGCCGGTAGGGCTGCCGTGATTCTCTTTATAATAGAATGCCCCATGATTTTTTCTTTTGGAAGGGTTCTCCGCATAGATTTAGTGTCCTAGCTCATTTTGGTGTTTGATTTTGTTAAATTACATTTCTTTCTTAATTAGCAATATTATTATAGCTTATTTGTATGATAGATCTCTTGGATGAAAAATAAAGCTCCTTTCCGGCAGAAGGAGGTCAGGGGTTAGATTCTTAGAGAAGGGGATGGAGTTAAACTATTAAAAACTTTGTTCTGAAGTAGATAATAAGAAAGCCATCCCATTTATGATGCCGGGTCTTTTGGGAATAGGATGCTTGAAGTTTGAGTAGTATCTCTTCAGGAATTTATCGTGCTTCACCATTTGAATTTTGGAGTACAAGTAATAGATTTTCTTTTCGGAAATAGGTCATGGAGAACTTATTTGATCGAGCTTTTATACTACTTAGGATCAAAAGCATGAATACTAAAGGATCATGATTTTTCATTCAAAGTACAATCTTGCTGCTAATGTTTTGCTCTAATAGAGTTGGGATCAGAGGACTTGGATCCATATTTTCCATTGCTCTCTCTTGTACAGAGAATTGCTCAGTCTTACCTTTCAACTAGTGGGTTTTTATGTCAGATGGGGAAGGGAATAGGAGGGCGTGAGCACATAGAAATCATCTCCCCCACCAAAGCAAAGGCAAAATGGGAACTCCATTATTCATGATTAAAAAGATGAGGATTGATTTTTAATTCTAGGTTGGTGGGGCTATAATGGTAATTTTCAGTGTCTGTCAAAACAAATTTGTTTTGGAGGTTTAACTGTCGCGTTCTTTTTCTTCGTGAGGTGTGTGAATACTACTAGGCCCTGAACAGGCGTAAAAGTTAAAAAATAATTTCTACATTTCCCGTAATGCATTTAAGAGCTTTTTTGTAACTATCGTTGCTATAAAATATATAAAGTTTACTTCGAGTAAATCCCAGATGGATTTCACCACCCTTTCCTTTGTGGGCCAAACTTTCAGTTGTCAACTGCCGACACCCTGTCCCCCACCTTTCCTGCCTTGTATGGCATGAGCAAACTTCAGTTCTCAAGCTTTCACTCCCTCTTTTAGGACGTCTAATAAGGCATATTTTAGCATAAGTATTTAAACTTTTATTATTAAAAGAATAGAGCTAATATGAATATAAGCTATTCTAATATTTAGTTTAATATTAGTATAAAAAATAATTATTATATTTGATGTAATATATAATTGATATTAAAATATTAGAGGATAGTAAATTTGTATTGAAAATTAGTGATGTTTCGTACCAAATGACAAAAATATTTTTAACCAAATGTAAAGTAGTAGTAATAATATATATTGTTCTAAAATTTTATAATATTTATTAGAAAAATTTGCATATAACACTCTGTCTTTTAATAAAATTATGGTTTACATTTTATATTTTCATTTTCATTATTTACAAATTGAACCCTATAATTTAGCGAATATGTGCAAAAAATATCCTACCATTAAATCAGTTAGTTAAACCTAACCAAATCTCTGAGTTAAATTAACTGAACTAAAAAAATTACAAAAATACCCTCAACCAAGTCATACTAAGGGCATTTTCATAATTTTAAAAATAAAATATCTCTACTTAATAGAATATTCTGACGGTATTAGTTCAAATCTAACCTAGGATGTTTTCTGCACATATTTGCTAAATCAAAGGGCTCAATTTGTAAATAGTGAAAATATAGGGCGTAAACTATAATTACGTTATAAGGTAGGGTGTTATATACAAATTTCTCTACTTTTTATTATAAATGTAAACTCAAAATGCTTCATATATCTGCATTAGGATAAATGCGGACTCACAAATGTATGATAGTTGCAGAAATATATACATGTATTGCATAATAGGGGAGACATATAACCACATAATACATAACAGACATATAGCTATTTAGTGCATGAGAACAGTTGTATAATCATATAATGCATCATAATGCAAAAATATAATCATGTAATGCATGAATATACGAATATATAGTTATGTAGTGCATGATAACAGTGCACAATAGTGTGTGGCTATGCATTATGTGACAATATGAGATGTGGTAGTACATGACAGTGCGAGGTAGTGCGCACTTGTTATTTGTACGACATTGCAGTATGAATATCATAATATATTTATATGGCATAACTGTATTTTGAGGAAAAAGAGAGGAGAGAGAGAAGGAATCTCAAATTTAGTTATTATGTATAATAAAGTGATGTCTAATTTACGAGAAATATAATAAATATGGGTTATTATTAAAAAATAATTTAAAAGTTGTATATAAAATAAGATGACAAAGAATAATGAATTAATATATGAAAATAAACTAAGTTTTATTTAGTTACTACAACACAACGTAATAATAAAACTTATTATAAATTAATAAAGCTATTTCCTAACGGGTCTTAATCTTATATGCTATCGCTCACTTTTAAGAAGAGCATACTATCTCGCTCCCTTTAAGAAAAGCGCAATTTGCGCTTAAATTAATATCGTACTACCCACGTTCTCAGCGCCGATAAAGACGAGTGCGGCTCCTCTTTTCCATGGAAAGCCAACCCTTCCCTCGATCGGCTCAATGCTGACTACGTTAGCCTCCCCTCTGTCTTACACGCAACTCGTTTCTCGCCTATATATACGTACTTTGTGTACTTTGTTCGCAAAGGCATGAGGCCATGAGCTATCCGAGCTTTTCTTAAGCTCGATAAGATATAAACAAATACTAGCGAAAGAGATTATTACTACTATGCACAGATAGAAATCACTTTCGTCTTTATCATGGCAGAGGCCCGGATGTACTCGATTTCTTGTCAGAAGAAGAGCGGAAAGGGGTTCACCCGGCGATGCGCAAACTTGGTGAAGGAGCACCGGGCCAGGATCTACATCCTGCGCCGCTGCGCCACAATGCTCCTCTGCTGGTATATTCATGGAGATGAATAATTAAAGATGGAAGTTAGAAGATGCCAGTCTTTAAAATTCAGCTGCAATTATATTAATTTTACTTGCTTTGGTTGGTCTTCCAGTAGAGCGTGGATACCAGTGGAACTTTTTCGGCTGCACTGTGGCCTTGTCTTCCATTAAGTCTTTCTAGTCCATCTCGTCTCTATTCCCTTCGTCTTTATTACTCGGTTCGCACAAGATTGGCTGGGCTTCTTATAAGACTAATGGTACATACTGTTGTTAAATTCTTCTTCTTTTACTACTCTGTGTTTTTGACCATGCTTTACTATACTAACACAAAGATTACTGCTCTATGTGCCTTGGTCTAATTTATATTGGATATGCTCTAATTTATAATTGACGATGGGCATAGTGCTCTAGTTATGTTTATGTGGCATTGAAACCTTTCTTTTTATTGAATATCTTGTCAAAAAAATGCATTAGTTATTTGATAAATTTTAGGGTTAAATATATATTTTACAACTTTTCCTCCTACACTTTAAAAAATCTTATATCAGTCTTTATACTTAAAATGATTAGTTTTTCTATCAAATTTAATTAAGCCTATGACTATTTTAATCATTTAGTAGCATTATCTCAAAACTTGCATATATCTTATCTATAAACATGATAATATATTTCGATCATTTTCTTGCATTCAGTTAAATTTAATAGAAAAACAGTAACACTTTAATTAAAGTATAGGGATTGGTTTAAAACTTTTTAAAGTATATATGAGTAAAATAATTTTAGGCATAAGTCATTTTGGAAAGTCAACTTATTTCTAACTTAAAAATAGGAAGGCAAGTAGGTATTAGCATCACACTTCCCTAAATGTAATATATAGAGAAACATCACCTTACAACTAATATGGTGATCGACACCGGAAGACTTTAATTTAGACATAGCTGCCAAATAAACACCCCCACCCACTTCTTCTAGTCGAAGACGACTAAATTCTATCTCTACTCACAAATTATCAACAAAACATAAGCAAAACAAATTAAAGATTCCTTTTCAAAGAAAATATTGGTTTTTTATCATTCATGAGCCCGAAGGCTAGATAGGGGCTGGATAAAGGGTCAATCCTCCCTAGATACAGAGATACTTAGGCCCCACTAAGCTTTTTAGCTGGTCTAATCTAGGCTTCAAGCCATATGTGTAGTCGAACAATTACTTCGACTCAAATGCCGTTGAGACCTGCTCCAAGCCGTCGTGCTACTGAGCTATTCCTCCAAGCTAAGTTCAAAAAACATATTGTTACTTACTCAAATAAACTATTTCGCTGATTGGTAAATTTATAAACTTCACCTAGTTCACGAGGCATGCCACATAAGAAATTAGGGTATATTTTTTTGGATATTAATGAGATATTTAGTTTTATATCTTATATTTTAGGATTCAGATTGAATCAAATTAATATGTTTCTAATTATTTGGTATTTTTAAGTAAGGAAAGAGATTAGAATCCAATACCATTACGACTTGTATTTTTTATTTATAAAAAAGAGAAAGACTTGGAAAAAAAATATGATGTAATGCATTTTTCAATCATATACCTATCAATGTATATTCATGCTACAGATTATCTCTATACAAAATATGAAGAAAAGATACATATATATATAGATATATGATATATCTTAATTTGAAAAAATAGTCTAGGAGATAAGACTAATCATTGCATGATCATAGAATACACAAACATATATTTTGCATGTCAGTCAACCAAATTTTAACTAATCGACAATGGGGTCTCAAATAAAGGGTTTGAGATCTTTAAATATTTAAATAGTATAAAATTAATATGCTATTATTACAAATTTTATTTATTTCTTAAGATTCCTATTTTGCTAATTATAGAGGAATCATATAATGAATTTTCTCTATTTTTATATAAAACATACAATGGCTAAATATATATAATTATAAATAAAAATATAAGTATATATAAAATATAGTTATAATTATTTTGTGATTCCTACTCTTACTTGACTAATAAGGAACTACATACAAAATAGTATTAACTTAATAAAATAAAATAATAAATAAATAAGCCTACAATTATTTTTTATACATAATATATATATATATATATATGAATATTATTATATATATACATATAAATCTAATTATAGTTTATAATCTATGTATTAATAATACGACTCGGTCAGATTGAATCTATTCACGGCACAATGGATTCATTGGGATGAGTCTATTTATCTAGTTTGGAAGAAATAAATTTGCTTGAGAAAATAAGGCCTTTTTATTTTTTATTGGGGGGGGGTGCGGGCGTTCGAATGTGCCCGTTCAAACACCTGCACACGTTCATAAAGATAGAAAATAGAATATTGTGCGAACACGCTGTGGTGATAATGCTTGGTTTTTTAAGGATTTGTTTTGGTTGTTAGGGTCAAAAGGGTGAGCCTCTATAAATACGTGGAAGAAACCTTAATTGAAATTTATCTAATAATTGCATCGGCATTGTTGCCTCCATCTCCCTTCTTCTTGCTCTAGCCGTCGGGGCCCTCTCCCATGTCATTCCTTTCACTACCTAAGTCCTTGGACGACCTCTTTTGACTCCTAATCCCTCTCTTCTATAGTAACTTCTCCCTTTCACTCTAAAAAAGGAGTTTTCCTAGCACCTATTTAGTCGTTGAAGGGCTAACAAGCTAGTGATTATCTGACCTTTAGTCACTGTTTCCTCTATATCTTGAGAGCTAGCAATCCAAACTCTAAGATCTTAGATTCGTTCGAAAGCTCTCCCCCAGGGCTACCTCGTATCAAAATTTCAGTAAGATCTAATAGCTAGATCCTTCAGAATATCCTTTGAAAGTTAAATCCTTAAATTTGTCCAGAACCACTACAAATTGGATCAAGTCGGTTTGTAACAATTGGTATCAGAGTTAACAATCCTTGGACCGTGATGGCTACAACAAGATCGAAGGTAGCAAAGCAAATGATGCGATCATCTCAAACATCAGAGAAAGGCATGGAGACGGACCACACGACTTTGTCAAGATCGCCATCTCCACCAAGCTCGCGAGGTCAGACAGAAGGCCCTCTTGATCTCTTGCAAAAACTGGCGCTCATGGAATAAATGATGTTGGAGATCAAGGCGACCCTTATGCACATGAACCAAAATTGTCTAGGGTGTACACCTGATCATACCAACCACCGGGAAGGTAATCAAGGCCGCACCCTGCCTAGAAATAACAAGAAAGAACTAGCCAGGGCTACCACTTTTGTGGCTCCACCACCGGTTGCTGTCCAACCAAATCGTCGACCTCCTTCTCATGATCAACACCCTCGACCAGAAGAATGCTTGTTGCAGTAAGTTTAATTAAGTCATGTAAGCCACTAAGGTAAGTTCTAGTTCGAGTTGTATAAGCCTTTAGAGCTAGTCTGAGTATGACTCATTGTACCTCACCTCTATATATAGAGGGCTAAGTTTCTTTATTTATTAATCCAAGCATTGAGAATTAATTGATTTTAATTATTTTTTTATTACTGCATTTACTCTTTTATTGTAGCCGTCAGATCGTCTTTATTTTTCTAGGAGTAGATCTAAGTTAGAAACCTTAGTTCTACCTCCAACCCATAGCCACCATCACCTCCAGCAGCCACCCTATCGTATGGCTGTCTACTACCACCTTTGGCCATCCACTACCACCTTTGGCCGTCCGCCACCATCCGACGACTGCTGCAACGTCAAATATTTACTATTCTACCTTGTTCTGACCTTACTGCACTATTTTAGTTTTATCTTTCCATCTAGATATCCGATTGACGTAAAATGAAAGCCATTAGAACCCTGTCTCGTGAAGCTACTATCACCTAAATTTTCATAAGCATTCTACGAACGGTCGTTCTAGATCTGGTTCATAACATTGGTATCAGAGTCGACGTTCCTTAGACAATGGTGAACACATGATCCAAAGCAAACCCAGAGAGATCGTAGCCATGGAGGACCAAAAAATTGTCTCCATCTCTATCGGTAATGAGCCACCGGCATGGGCAAAGGCATTGGTAGAGTCCACGAACTCGTTGCGAGAATCATTAAAGAGAGCCATGGAAAGCTTCGAGAGAATCGAGAAGGCAATCTAAGCATTGACGGTCGTTCTCCTAGCCTAGCATGATCACCTCGCACCACTAGCGCCACCGACCATCGTGGAACATGCACCACCTCCACCTTCAAGTACTAATAATGGTGAAATGGTGAAGACCATCCAAACTGTGGCAACCATCCATTCTCTAGTTGCGGTGGAGCACCTTCCATTATAGCAACACTAGAGTAGCCCCCAGCAACGGACGTGATGTCGCCTTCCTCACCCGTGGTGGAAGCTGGGGCCAAAAACTCTAACTTTCCGTCGGTGATTATCCAAGCACTTTTGGTCCAAGCCACCATTGTCAGCACCTTCCTTGGACCAGCTACACCCGAGCCATGGCTTAAACCTCATGTGCTAAGATCATGGCTCGAACCATTGTGGCTAAGATTTGGCCCGACTCCCCCGAGGCTAGGGTAGGCTATGACTTGAATAAGTGGGTCTAAGAGTAGAACCTATCATGGCGCCCCCTCCTCATGGTAGACAAGGTCCACACGAAAATCGAGGACATGTAATTCAAGAGTATCAGAGGGTATGGAAACCACCATGGATACCTTAAGGACAAAGTGTTGAAAGTGTGGTGGATTGATGCGAATTGGGTCAGATCGGATGACATCAAGGGGAGATTAGGCTCAATAGATTAAGTCTAGTTATCTTATCTTCTTATTTGATTTAATTAGAGTCTTGTTAGGTCAGAATTTATTAGTTAACTAATTCAACTATGTGCAGTTTTGGAAAAATATTCAAAGGATATTTCACAGACGACCAAATATTACGGAACCACTTAGAGAAGATCGAAGACATCTTGATCAACAACTTCCATATTCAAGGTTTCTCCAAATTCAGAATCTATTTATGGCAGAATAAAGAATCAATCCGAGAAGGATAAGGAAGGTTGATTTAGCTAAGTCATGTTTATCTCTTATGTAAATCCTTAAGGCAAGTCTAATTAAGTCATGTAAGCACTAAGGCAAGTTCAATTAAGTCGTGTAAGCCACTAAGGCAAGTTCTAGTTCGAGTCGTATAAGCCTTTAGGGTTAGTCTAATACAAGTCTTGGTTTGAGTCATATAAGTCTTTATGGCTAGTCTGAGTAGGACTCATTGTACCCTACCTCTATATATAGAGTGCTGGGCTTCTTTGTTTATTAATCCAAGCATTGAGAATTAATTTAACTTAGTTATTTTCTTATTACCGCATTTACCATTTTATTGTAGCCGTTAGATCATTTTTATTTTTCTAGGAGTAGATCTAAGTTAGAAACCCTAATTCTGCCTTAAAATTATAGCCACCATCACCTCCAGCAGCCACCCTATCCTACAGTCGTCCACCACCACCCTTAACCATTTGCCACCCTCCGACGACCCCCGCAATGTCGGATATCTACTATTCTACCCTATTCTGACCTTGCTGCATTGTTTTAGTTATATCTTTCCATCCAGACATTCGATTGATGTGAAACGAAAGCAATTGGAATCCTATCTCGTGAGGCTACTACTACCTAAAATTTTCATAATCATACTAAGGACAGATCATTCTCTAGATTTGGTTTGTAACAAGGACAAGGTGGTCGAAATTCTGGTGGAATGATTGACTCGATCGAATTGGATCCATTCGCGGCACACATTGGGTTCATTGGGATGAGTATATTTATTTAGTTTGAAAGAAATAAAGTTGCTTGAGAAAATAAGGCCTTTTGTCGTGTGGGCCGGGGGGTCGAACTTAAAGCACCTGTTCGAACGCCTCCATGCTCACAAAGATAGAAAATGGAATTTGCGCATTCGGAACGCACCTAGGATCTCCCCTTTTGGGCTAAGGCTCAATCTCTTCTGATTCTCAGATCTGGACTAGATCTGGCATGGAACTTTGAAATAAGATCCCAAAATATACCGTCCTCGGATCGACGTGAAATTTTGATATGTTGTAGCCCCAGAAAAGATCTTTCCAACGAATCTAGTTTCTGACGAATCGGATGTAGGGATCTCGAGATATCGTCCGATTAGTGGACGATGGTCAGGGTGGTCTATTTTGGATCCATGGATAGAGGCACGAGATCCTAGGTAATGGTGGTTGGTGGTGGACTGGTGTTAATGGGGTGGCACCGATGAAAAGTGGTGGTGGAGAGGTTATGGTTGATGGAAGGGTTATGGCAAATGTTGGATAGATTGGAAGAAGGGGGAGGAGAGGGCCACCCCTAAGGGACTAGGGTGATTGGCCAGGTCGAGGGAGGTTAGAAGTGGCGTCGCCGGGGATTGAGAGAACGGGAGCGAAGAAGACGAAGGATGCAAGACAAAACTCAATTCTCAATAATCAATAATGACTTTGGTTGCCATTCACATCCTTTTAAAGGCTAACCAACAACTCAAATTAACTCTAACAATACAATTTTCGCCGACCGCATTTGAATGCACCCGACCGCATTTGAACGCACCGAGTTCGCTCCTTTGGATTTGCGAACACGATGCAGGCGTTCGAACGCGAGATCGAACGCGCCTGTCGGTATTTACGTATGCGATGTAGGCGTTCACAGTGCGTTCGAACGCACAGTGCGTTCGAACGCACAGTGCACTCTCTTCACCCACGTTCACAACCCCGTTCACAAACCGCGTTCGAACTCACTCCACCCGCGTTCAAACGCGACTTACAGAAAACTTATTTTAATGGAAATTAAATACTGAAACATGAAATAAAAACACTCCTAAAGTGAATCCATGCTCGAGACGACGTCGGTGAAGTCCGAATCGTATTAGCCCGACCGTGTTCGAACGCGCATTTTGCGTTTTCTATTTTTGCGAATTTGATGCAAGCATTCGGAAAGCTATTCAAATGCGCCCCCAACCGTGTTCGAATGCGTCCTACAAAAATTTAATTTTAATAAAAATAATTAACTAATGCAATAAAAAAAGACTTTAAGTGTATCAACCACCTCCTGATCTTTGGTCATTCTTTCCTTCATAACTTTTGATCTACTAATCCGATCGATGAGATTCTAGTTGCGTTTGATTGCTACCTTCTAGAAGAACAATATTTACATATCTCAGATCATTCCAATGGTTGGATCAATTTCCATTGGCTTTACAAGTTCTATATTGAGTTTTGTCTAGATTAACGAATCAAATAGACGATCATCATCCTTGAGAGCGACCGTAATAAGTTGGTAATAGAGCTAGTCTTCCTTGGCACGCATTCACAATGACGCCAACCACTAGATCCATGGTGGTGCAAAAAAGAGAAGAAGAAGGGGAGATATTCATGCACGCGGGAAAGAGGAACTCTACAACTCCACGCACGGGCACTCAAGGGCAAGAGGACCACGCACACAACGTTGCATTCTCCACCCTCCTTTACGTATCCAAACATAGAGATGCTATTAAGGTCCATTGAAGCTTTGGGACAAACCTTCTCCACCATCCTTGCCCAAACCATCAGAACATCGAGTCAAATCACACAACAGAATGCTAGTTTGTTGCAGGCAATTTGAGAAGAGCCAAGCTGAGAACATGAGGCACCTAGATCTTTAATGCTAGAACCCCCTATGATGGTTCCACTAGTGAACCAAGGATATGGAGACTATGCCCAAACTAAGGAAAGGTGAGCCTCGTCGACCAGCGCGGTTTGTAGACAAAGAAGATGATGATCCTTAGATTGAGAGGGATGAAGAAGAAGAGTGTCTAGCCTATGCACATCACCATGGTCACATATTTAACTCAAGTCCACATTCATCACCAGTTTGTGGGAAGACATTCAAGCCAACGTACAAGTGCTATGATCTACAAATCTAGGGCAAGCCATAGAGGATGTTCTACTCATGGAGGACAAATGTTGAGCACTTAGAGGGCACTTGAGGCAACCATGGAGTAGCAAGCTACAACCAATGTCGATGCATGCACTTGATGGCTTGGATTACTTGCATGCAGCTGGACAATAGCCACCCCTTCATATTTCTAATGATGTGAAAATAGCCCCTAGGACCCCTATGCAAACTCTAACACCTACCCAAGTGGAGGAGTGAAGAGCCAAGGGGTTGTACTTTTGGTGTGACGAGAAGTTCACCCTAGGACATCGTTGTGCATGGTCGACCGGTACGGTGATGTTGATTAATGGAGAGATCGAGGAGGAGCTGAAGGGATTACCACTAGAGCATGAAGAAGGAGGTTTCAGTGGAGTGGCTTGGATGGATCACCGACAAGATGACATGGGAGATGAAGGATGACATGATGGATCATTTTCCTCACTTTGCACCTTGAGGACAAGGTGAGGGAATCATAGTGGGTTGTTGCGGTTCTAGATTAATACAGATTGGACATGACTAAACCGCTTCGAATTGTATCATTTTTTTGTGTTAAAAAAATAAGATGACTTCTAGTGGGCACATTCTAGCGTGATTGAAGTGCTTTCGAACGCGGTGTTCGAACATCTAAATCGCATTCGTATATCTAAAGTCCTATTTTTGGCTGTTCGAACGTGGTCAAGGGGCATTCAAACGCACGTCAGATAAGTTATTTTGTATTAGGATTTGTTTAGGTTTTTAGATGATTGGCTAGCCTCCAACTATTTGAAAAATTAGCCTCTTTAGAATTATTAATTATTGGAACTTGTTTTGCATCTAGGCTTAAGCCAACTTCTTTCTTCTCCTTCCTCCTCCTTCCTCCCTCCTCCCTCTCGGTATCCAACCTAAGCTCTCATCTATGGCCATGGTTAATCCTCAGTCGCTTCTCCCTCCTCACTCTAGCAACTAGCCATACCTGGAAGATCGCTTCTCCTATCTCATCTTGTTCAAGGCACTAATCCATCCACCATAGCCATCATCATCTCTCATAACCCTAAGCACATAATCTACGTCTCTCCCACCACCTCCTGACTTTTGGTCATTATTTTCTTTATAACTTTCGATCTAATTTTGTGATCGATGAGATTCTAATTGCGTTGATTTTCTAACTTCTAGAGGAACAACATTTTTGTATCTCAAATCGTTCGAACGATTGGATCAATCCCTATTGCTTTTGCAAGTTATGTATTGAGTTCTGTTCATATTAACAAATCAAATATACAATCATCTTCCTCGAGGGTGATCATAACAATATAGAGAAAGTGGAGAATGAAGAGAGGAAGAAAAAGAAGAAATAAAGAAGAAGGGAAGAAAAAGGGAAGAAAAAGGGAAGAAGAAGAAGCAGAGGCGGCTGGCAGAGAGGACCTAACCGCTAGCGGTGGCTTGATTTCTAATGAACTTGACCTTGATAGATATGAGGACAAAATAGATAAGAAAAGAGAGAAGAAAATAGAAGAGGAGACAAAGGCTTCATTAGTGATGGCAGCTCGGCAGTGGCATCATAGCGTTGGTCTGAGGTCGCTAAGCCCAAATGCAACCAAGGAGAGAGAGTAAGTGGGGAAGTGAATTAAGAGAGAGAAAGAGAGAGAGAATGAGAGATAATATATATTATAGAAAGAGAGGCGGTAAGGGTTTATGGTGGAGGCAGCAGTAGAGCCCCTAAGTTTGGCTAACTACTGTCAACGAGTAGGCACTCGTGGGATCTCAAGCGAACCCTCTTGCATGCATGAGGCCAAGCACAGTGTGGCCTGTCATGTCATACCACTAGTCATTTATAATTTTTAGATAAGATTGTGTTATGAACCAGATCTGGAATGATCCATTCGTAGAATGATCTTGAGATTTTGAGGGTTATTGAAAGTTTAGGATCTAATGGCTATGGAATGAAGTCAATTGGAGATTCAGATTGAAATTATGGATAAAATAGTAGAGCAAGATCAGGACGGTAAATATCCAATGTTGCAACAGTTGTCAGAGGGTGGCAAACGGCCAAGGGTGGTGGTGGACGGCCATAATGTTGGTTGGTTGCTATGACTACTCTTAGAAAGATAATGTGATCTAACGGCTACGGTAAAAGATAAAGACGAAAAAATAATTTGGCTAAACTTAGATTCATTCAATGATCAATTTAATGATTATTATCAACAATATCCACTCCTATTTATAGGAGTAAAATCCTAACGGATCATATTCACATACAAATTATCTGATTTATTTGAAAATCATAACAATAAGATAAAGCTAACTAACTCAAGTTGACTCGACTCGACTCGACTCCCATGGTTAGATCATAACAGGTTGTTACATTTTTCATTGCCCCTTATAAAAATTTCAATCTCAAATTTTAGATCATAATAGTATTACAATTCTCATTCTTTGCCTAGTAGTACAATCAAATCGAATATATAATTTTCTAATACTAGGTTGTCAGATCCTTATTTTCTCGTTATTTGTTGCCATAGATTCTTTCTCATTAATTAACAACTTGTAACAACACATATGATGTGATTTGGATAAGATCGAACCATCTCCTGGACATTGGTGTGGACATTAGGATGATGGCATGAGTCATTTATCTAGCTAGTTATTTATTTCAGCATTTGGTTTAGTTTAATTTTAGCTTGTGTTAGTTGATTTGATTGGATATGGGATTAGTCATGAACTTAATTAGTTTAATTAAGTGGTTTGGGTTAACTAGTTAGCCTCCAACATATATTGTGGAGTTCAACCAGAATTAGTCATGTTTTGAGTAATTGAATCAATTCCCTAATCTCTCCATCTCTCCTCTTCAACCTAGTCTATCCCCCACCTTCCTTCAACCCTAGAAGCTTCAAGTCACTTGCTATCTCCCTCATTCTTCTCGGCACCGACCACTCCCTCCTACATCTTTTATTTCACTTAACCATGTCTAGCCATCACATGATAGTATCCATGTTTTAGCCACCATCTCCACCAACCCGCATCCCTAGACCTAGCCGCAAGACACCATCGGCTTCTTCAATGCATAACCTGTCCTCACCACCCACTTCCATCACCACTCTCACATCCTAGACCTACCTCCCTACCTGTAGATCCATTATCTCCATCTCGATTATGTTGTTGTCACCATTAAAGACCAGCAACACCACTCATCCCGAAATTCCACCTTGCCACCATTAAAACGGTATTGTATAAACTCATTCGCAACCCCTACCATCACCAAACCCTGCACTCATGATACGATTCGGATTTCATCGATGTCATCTCGAGCATGGATACACTTTAGGGGTGTCTTTTATTCTTGTTTTAGTGTTTATTTCATAGAAAAATAAGTTTTCTGTATGTCACGTTCGAACGTGGGTGGATTGTGTTCAAACACGCTTGCGAATGCCTGCATCAGGTTCAGAATACAGAGAACGCAAAATATCCGTTCGAACACCTACATCAAGTTCACATCGATAGAGAACGCTTTTTGTGCGTTCAAACGTGTTTGACCCCGTTCGAATGCGGTTGGCGAAAATCCACTATTTCTAGGGTTAATAATTGCCATTTTTGAATTGTTTGGTTAGTCTCTAAAAGTGTGGATGGCAACCAAGGAGTCATTATGGAATGAATTGAGTTTTGCCCTAGTCTTCTTCTTCTTCTTCTTCTTCTTCTTCTTCTTCTTCTTCTTCTTCTCTCTCATTCTCTCGTTCCCCAGCGCCGCCGCTTTTGGCCTCCTTCGACCGGCCACTCCCCCTAGTTCCTTAGGGGCAGCCCACTCCTCCCCCTTCTTCCAATCTCTTTAGTGCCACTTACTCATAATCCTTCCATCACCACTTACTCACTAGTGCCACCCCATTACCGTCGATCTACCACCATCCATCATCACCTAGGATCTCATGCCTTGATCCACGAATCCTTAGACGGACTCCCTGATGTTTGTCTACTTTTTGGACGATATCTTGAGATCTCACAGTCTGATTTTCCTAAATTAGATTTGTTGGAAAGATCTTTTCTAGGGCTACAACATATTAAAATTTCACATTGATCCGATGGCTACATCTTCCAGGATCTATTTCCAAAGTTCTGAGCCAAATTGTGTCCAGATCTGAAAACGGGATAGATCAAACCATATCCTAAGGGGAGATCGTATCAACTCACCACCATCCTAGCTCACTATCCCACATTCTAGATCTTTTTTCAACTCCATTAAAACATGAGCAAACTCTAAGGCCTAGTAGAACATCGACGTGATCTCACACCCTAACCACACCACACACGACCACAAGCTAGTATCTGAGATTGGGTCATATCAAGTGGCATCCTTCCTCAAACATTATGACCATAGCCAATGGTTGCAAGAAGACAGAGAGACTTCCCAAGCCGTGGACCCCATAGAAGTCATGGAGGTAAGGGTGATACACTTAGTTAGAATGTTTTCTTATTGTATTAATTATTTATTTTCATTAAAATAAAATTCCTATAGGTCGCGTTTGAATGTAGGTGAGGTCATGTTCGAACGCCTTTGCGAACGCCTGCAGCAGGTTCGCAACTACAGAGAACATGTAATGCACATTCGAACGCAGTTGGGCACGTTCGAACACTCGTGTTCGAACATCTACATTGCGTTCGTACATACAGAGAATGTCCTTTGTGCGTTCGAACATGATCGGGCGCATTTGAACGCGATCGGTGGGAATCCTCTAGAATTAGGGTTACTTATTATTTTAGGACTTGTTGGCCAGCCTTTATAAATATGTGGACAGCAGCCAAATTTATAATGCTATTGGATTATTGATTTCTTGCCTCCTATCTTCTCTAAACTCTCTCCCTCCTCCCTCTTCACCATCCTTCCACCTCTACCGTTGGCAAAGTTTCTCCTAACTTGTAATCTCCCTCGTCTGTCGAGTCGCCCCTCTTCTTTGAGATCTCGATCACTTTGTTCCCTTCGTCTATATCCCTTAATAACATCCACCATCCACCTTCATCTCCATACCCTAACATCCACTCCACCCGTCACCACCACTATCACCCACATTATTCCGTATTTTTGTCCTAGTTGTAGTTCAAATCTGAGAAGGGCGTAAATATGAAAGTTCTAGATCAGGAAGTTATAAATGTAATCCACTTGGTTTAGTAATTTTCTGACAACTGAGGAATATCTAACGAATATTTTTCCATAGTTGCGCAGATTACTTTTTACTACAAATTCAGATCTTAAAGGAATTGTTACGCAGCCGACCTTTTGGTTCAAGAACCCATCAATTTGGTATCAGAGCCTATCTTTTAGTACCATAACCCATCAATTTGGTATCAGAGTAGGCGAACCTCAGACCTCCATTAATGGTTGAAACAAGAAAGATGACATCAACAAGGAAACCTATGGAGAGCACACCGATAAGAAAAGACTCAATCCACAATGACCCTAGCCGTGATGCTGATTCCTTTAGAGTGACCACGATAGGACCAAGTCAACCAACGTCCATGGGTGTTAATATAGGCTTGGCGGATGAACTTAGGGGCATGTTCCAAGCATTACTGTATAAAGTTGACGCAATTCAAAAGGATTACAATGATTTCAAGGAATATGTCATGAACCGATTGAGTTCGTCATCTCCTTGATGACAATCGAAGCTTTAAGAAGGACTAGTAATGGGACCTAAGTGAATCGATACCCCACAAGTCTAGGTGCGTCATGTGAGTATCAATGATCACCCTTTACCTATGCCTACACATCATCCCCCACCTCTGTTACAAAACCAAGACCGGCAGTGACAGAATCTAAGAGGTGTGTGGCATAGGTGCGCTTCGTCGATGAGGAGGATTTGCACTTTGACGATGAGGTTGATCCCTTTGGAGATGGGGATAGACGTGCTTGAGGATTTAGAGAAGGTGATCAACATACACAAAGGTTTAAACTTGAATCAAGGATCTTTCACGAACTCGACAATGCTAGTCGGGGGAGAACCGCTCGCTTGGACATTCCAAAATTCCAAGGTGGTGATCCAACAGATTGGGTGTTTCAAGTTGAACAATATTTTGATTATCATGGTACAGTGGAAGATGCAAAGGTCCAAATGGTAAGCTTTCACCTGCAATGAACGGCATTGCATTGGTATAGAGCGGTTATTCGTGGAGGAGGATTTATTGGTTGGGCTGATTTTTGTAGAAGGATTATACCCAGATTTAGAACAACAGCATATGAAGATTTTGCTGTCACATTAAGTAAAATGGTTCAGAGGATAACCATATTGGAGTACTAAGTAGAATTTGGAAGAGTTAGTAATCGTTGTAAGTCACCATAGCCCGAACCGACATTGATGAGCACATTTATTTCAGGGCTGCGAGAGGAGATACATGCAGATGTTCGTGCTCTATGTCCTACCACTCTTGAGGAGGCCGTAAGGATGGAGCAAAAGTATAAGGCTCTCAAGATGGCAGCGAAAACCAATTAGGGCAATCGAGATGGGCGGTTTGCACCTAGAATGCTAGTTAGAAATTCTGCGAGTTCAAAAACAATGGCTGTGAGCACTAGATCACGACCACCTTTGAGACCTTCTTCCAATGTTAGAGGAGGCACAAGACCCCCCCGTTCGAACTCTCACACCTGCCTAGGTGGAGGAGCAAAGAGCGAAGGGCCTTTGCTTTTGATGTGATGATCATTTCACCCCCAGTCATCGATGTTCCAAACCGATCGAGAGTGTGATGCTCATTGACGGTCTTGAGGAGGATGATGAGGTTGTTGATGAAGGAGAGTGTCCAGAGAAGGTCCATGAGGAGGTCGTTGAGGTGGGTGAGGAGGAAGATATCCAAGCTGAAATATTGATGTATCCATATTCGGGTACTTCCGCACTAAGGACGTTACAGGTAGACAGACTCGTTAGAAAGCATTGTGTACACATTCTCATCGATTCGGAGAGTACACACAACTTTCTAGATGAGAGGTTAGTAAGGAGATTGGGTTTGGTTGCCGAACCGACTATGGAATTCGACGTTGCTATTGGAGACAGCACGAAGCTTAAGACGGAGAGCTTGTGTTGCCTGGTCGATATACGGGTGCAAGGACACGACATCATTGTGGACTTGTATCCGTTGACGCTATGAAAAGCGGACATTATCCTTGGCACTCAGTGGTAACAGAGTTTGGGACCCGTCACATTTGATTTCCATAGCATGTGGATGAAATTTAAATAAGGAAATAAAAATGTGCGACTTGATGGCGTTCAGTCTTCGCCGATTCCTGCGATGCAGCCTATGGTGGGGCTACCTTGTGCATATGATTTGAGTCATCTTCTTCAGTTAGGACCAGTAGGAGATGAGCCTCAAACGAGTTCAGGTACTACCATTGAATTGTCTAATATATTAGATAATTTTTCTGGACTGTTTAAGGAGCCACAAGAGTTGCCACCGAGGCCAACGGCGGGCCACAACATAGAAATTGTACTCGGGGCTGCACCGATGAACGTGAGGCCATATCAGTATTCACATATATAAAAAGAAGTTATCTCCAAGATGGTAGTCGAGATGTTGGAGCAAGGCTTCATACAACTAAGTCATAGCTCATACTCATCCCCTATGCTATTGGTGCCAAAAAAGGATGGGACATGACGTTTTTGTGTCAACTATCGGGCACTAAATGCTATTATCATCAAGGATTGGTATCCTATTTTGGTTATAGAGGAGTTGCTAGATGAGCTTGCAGGGGCGACCATATTCAGCAAGCTTGACTTGAGAGCCAAGTATCATCAAATTAGAGTTCACCTAGTGGATGTGCATGGAACTGCATTTCGAACTCCGGACGGGCATTTCGAGTTCCAAGTGATGCCTTTTGGTCTCACCAATGCTCCAACTTCCTCTCCAGGCCTCATAAATGATATATTTCGGCCTCTATTGTGAAGGTATGTCTTGGTATCTTTTAACGATATTTTCGTGTATAGCACGACTAATTGAAGCATTGGCGACATTTAGAGGATGTGCTTGATACGATTCGGACTTCACCGACATCGTCTCAAGTTTGGATTTACCTTAGGATAAGATTGAGTTTTAGGATAAGATTGAGTTTTAGGATAAGATTGAGTTTTAGGATAAGATTGTGTTTTAGGATAAGATTGAGTTTTAGGATAAGATTGTGTTTTAGGATAAGATTGAGTTGTTGGTTAGCCTATAAAAGTATGTGTAGGGCAACCAAAATTAGGATTGAATATTGAGAATTGAGTTTGCCTTGCCTCCTTCATCTTCTTCGCTCTCGTTCCCTCAATCTCCCCGGCAACGCCGCTTCTAATCTCCCTCGACAGGTCAATCACCCTAGTCCCTTAGGAGTGGCCCTCTTCTCCCCCTTCTTCCAATTTACCCATCGCTATCTCTAACCTTTCCATCATCCATAACCCTTCCACCATCACTTTTACACCGGTGCCACCCCATCAACACCGGCCTTCCACAATCCACCATTACCTAGGATTTCGTGCCTTCATCCACGGAATCCAAAACAGAGTATCCTGACGTTCGTCCACTAAACGAACGATATTTCGAGATCCCCATCTCCGATTCGCCTGAAACTAGATCCGTTGGAAAGCTCTTTTCCGGGCCTACAACATATCAAAATTTCACAGCGATCCAACGGCGGGATATTTCGGGATCTGATCTCAAAGTTCCGTGCAAGATCGTATTAATCTTGAATCAGAGCCATAGCACCAAAAGAGGGTTCGTATCAATCTGGTATCAGAGCCTATAGCCGAGGAAGGATCGTAACAAGCTGGTATCAGAGCCATAGCCAAAAGGGAGGTTCGTATCAAGCTGGTATCAGAGCCACCGTTCCTCGAACAAGCGCTTCCAATGACGATCACTCGATCTAATAGGAATACGGAAGAACCTAGCGTTCTATCCATGTTGGGGTCTATTTCCAAACAGATTGCCATCAACAAGCAAATAATGATGGAGATGATGCAGGAAATACGGGCATGGACGAAACCTTTTTCAACAAGCAAGGCAATCACAAGACAGCATTGGGAACCCTCCACAACATACCCAACATCCTCCACGGCCTCCCCGTTCATCACAAAAATAGGGGAAAGTTCGGCTATCCGGCAAGATCGAGATTCTACACCTCGACCCATGGTCAGCCGCAACGAACTGCCACCGGCTACAATGAGATCCTCAACCATTGTAGCAGCCCTCGGAACCTCCACATCTTCCCATGCACCGGAGACCTCGTCGACAAACCGCGAAGTGCTGGCTACCCCACACCTGGTCGCTGGATATCCCTCATCAGGAATCCTCATCAGTGGTGAAGGAGATGATCCGAAATCACGAATTTCGACACTTGGGCCGCCTTTCACTAGCTCCCTTTGCAACCATAGTGAGTCGGCAACTAAGAAGAAATCGCATATGGCCTCCAGCGATCTTCTACCATTCTCCTCGGTCAATCGACAGTCGACCACGACAGCTTCATCACCAGCGATGACGTTGCAGCTCCCTGCCAAGCTACCACTCAAAGGAGAAGGCCACGATCTTCCACCCATGGCAGCTGAAAGTGCAGATGTGGCTGGACATCGAGGAGAAGAAGTCGAGGAGCAACATCACGCGGAGGACACGATGGCCAAAATCTCCCTCCACGCCTATTCGGGGACAGCCGCGCCAAAGACCTTGCGGGTGAACGGTGTAATCAAGAAAACCACAGTGAGAATCTTGATTGACACCGGGTCCACCCACAACTTCATTGACATGAGGCTCCTTAGGAAGATTGGGCTCGAGTCGGAACCCACGGAAGGGTTCGATGTGACGATTGGAGATGGCACCACCTTGCGAGCAGATTCTATTTGTGGAGGTGCAGAATTGAAGGTGCAAGGCCAAACTTTCACATTGGATCTTTATCCATTGGCCTTGCAAGGTGCCGATATTGTTTTGGGGACCCAATGGCTTCGGAGCTTGGGGCCCGTGACCTTTGATTTTATAAGCCTCACATTGACCTTTTGGAGAGATGATCAGAGAGTGTTGTTGGATGGAAGTAAACCGCTGCTTGAACTTTCAAAAGAAAGGGAGCTCGCTTCTTTCTCGGCACCCACTTTTCCTTTCTTTTCAGATCTACGAAGAGCCAGTGCAGAGGATAGTGATCTGGTCCGACTCATGGAGGAGTTGAGAGCGAACCCCTCAAGCAACCCCGAGCACGAGGAGCGCAATGGGTTAGTACTAGAGCACGGGCGAATCAAGGTACCCCGAAACGAAGAGCTACGGAGGCTATTGATGGCACACTTCCATGATACTCCTATAGCAGGTCATGAAGGGGTATTACGTACTTACAAGCGGCTGGCCCAAAACTGTACTTGGACTGGGATGAAGACGGACGTGAAGAAGTATGTGCGTGAATGTCAAATCTGCCAACGAGCCAAATCGGAGGCACTCAAGCCTAGCGGGCTACTGCAACCACTACCGATACCAGAGCGTATTTGGGAGGATATCTCCATGGACTTCATCGAGGGGCTGCCGGAAGTTCGAGGACAATCGGTGGTGTTTGTTGTGGTGGATAGACTGAGCAAGTATGCATATTTCATAACATTGTCTCACCCGTTTTCAGCAAAAAGGGTTGCTGAAATTTTTGTTCGGGAAGTGGCACGCTTGCATGGGATGCCTAGGACGATCGTGTCAGACCGGGATCGCATCTTCATAAGTGAGTTTTGGTCCGAGTTCTTCAGATTGCAAGGGACTCAAATCAATCTTAGTTCAGCTTATCACCCCGAGACGGATGGCCAAACCGAGGTGGTGAATCGTGGACTAGAGCAATACTTGCGATGCTTTGTGGCGGATCGACCAAAGGATTGGGTCAAATTTCTTCCCTAGGCTGAGTGGTCATACAATACCGCTCATCACTCAAGCATTGGCATGACCCCATTTGAGGCGGTTTATGGGCGCACTCCCCCTGTCTTGCGTGCCTACGATAGACTCGCGGCGACGGATAGGACTGAGCTTGACTTGGAGCTTGCTGATCGAGATGAAACATTGAGACGGCTCAAGACTCACCTAGCCACAGCACAAAACCGCATGAAGCAAACGCATGACAAAGGCCGACGTGAGCGAGAATTTGAGGTGGATCAATTGGTGTTCGTTCGAGCTCAACCGTATCGACAATCCACATTGAGACCCATTTTGAACCAAAAGTTGGGATACAAGTACTATGGTCCGTACCGAGTGCTACAACGAATCGGTCCAGTAGCTTACCGATTGGACCTACCTGAAGGAACCAGGATACATCCCGTCTTCCATGTCTCGGCATTGAAGGCCCAGATCGGGCCTAACCATGTAGTGGGTTCGACCTTACCCGAACCAATGGAGGAAGATGGCTCCAATGAGCCGGTTCGAGTCCTAAGTCGTAGGAGAAGACGCCAAGGATCCAGATTAGAGACTGAAGTGCTGATTGAGTGGCTGGGCAAACCTACTGACGAGTGTACATGGGAGCTAGAGGCAGACATCATGGATCGCTTCCCAAATTTCAAACCTTGAGGACAAGGTTGCGGAAGCGTGGTGGATTGATACGATTCGGACTTCACCGACATCGTCTCAAGTTTGGATTTACCTTAGGATAAGATTGAGTTTTAGGATAAGATTGAGTTTTAGGATAAGATTGAGTTTTAGGATAAGATTGTGTTTTAGGATAAGATTGAGTTTTAGGATAAGATTGTGTTTTAGGATAAGATTGAGTTGTTGGTTAGCCTATAAAAGTATGTGTAGGGCAACCAAAATTAGGATTGAATATTGAGAATTGAGTTTGCCTTGCCTCCTTCATCTTCTTCGCTCTCGTTCCCTCAATCTCCCCGGCAACGCCGCTTCTAATCTCCCTCGACAGGTCAATCACCCTAGTCCCTTAGGAGTGGCCCTCTTCTCCCCCTTCTTCCAATTTACCCATCGCTATCTCTAACCTTTCCATCATCCATAACCCTTCCACCATCACTTTTACACCGGTGCCACCCCATCAACACCGGCCTTCCACAATCCACCATTACCTAGGATTTCGTGCCTTCATCCACGGAATCCAAAACAGAGTATCCTGACGTTCGTCCACTAAACGAACGATATTTCGAGATCCCCATCTCCGATTCGCCTGAAACTAGATCCGTTGGAAAGCTCTTTTCCGGGCCTACAACATATCAAAATTTCACAGCGATCCAACGGCGGGATATTTCGGGATCTGATCTCAAAGTTCCGTGCAAGATCGTATTAATCTTGAATCAGAGCCATAGCACCAAAAGAGGGTTCGTATCAATCTGGTATCAGAGCCTATAGCCGAGGAAGGATCGTAACAAGCTGGTATCAGAGCCATAGCCAAAAGGGAGGTTCGTAACAGTGCTGAATTTGTTGAAGCAAAACCAATTGAACATCAAGAAGTCCGAGTGGCTATGGGGAGTACCAAAAGTGGAGTATTTAGGCCATATCATTTCAGCGGATGGTGTAACGGTGGATCCTCAAAAAATTGCATGCATGATCGCTTGGCCTATTCCTACTACTACCATCGGATTGAGAGGATTTTTTGGGTTGATCGGATATTATCGCCGATTTATCGCTGGATATGGCAAGATCACTGCTCCTCTCACTTCATTGTTGAAGAAAGACTCTTTTAGATGGACGGATTAAGCCACTACAGCCATTGAAAAACTAAAAACAGCAATGACGATGGCAGCTGTTCTAGCGCTATTGGACTTCACCAAAGAGTTCATTGTGGAATGTGATGCATCGGGTGTTGGCATAGGAGTTCTTACCGTGGGCGGAGTGGTATTACAACACCGCCTACCATAGCAACATTGGCATGACTCCATTTGAGGTGGTGTATGGACGCACGGCTTTGACGTTACGTGCTTTTGATCCAGTGGCATCGGTAGATTGGACGGAGGTGGACTTAGCGTTGATTGATAGAGATGCCACATTGAGGAGGTTATGTGCTCATCTTAAACTTGCTCAAAACCGCATGAAGCAAGTTTATGATCATAGCCATAGGGAGCAGGAGTTCTACATCGTCAATTGGGTGTTTGTGAGGGTGCAACCGTATCAACAGGTGACCTTGCGTCCGATGCGTAACCAAAAGTTAGCTCATCGCTAATTTGGTATGTTTTGAGTGTTAGAGCGTATTGGTTCTGTTGTATATCGTTTGGAGCTACCGGAGGGGTCGAGAGTGCATCCCGTATTCTATGTTTCATTACTGATGGAGCGGATTGGAGATCATGAGTTCGTTGGAACACTTCTATCGGAGCCATTGTAGGAGACAGAGATAGTAGAGCCAGTTTGTGTACTTGCTAGGCGTCGACGACGACATGGTACCATATTAGATATGGAGATTCTAGTTGAGTGGCTTGGCAAGCCATCCTATGAGGCGACACGGGAGTTGGAGACTTACATTTTGGAGCGTTTTCCCGACTTTTCACCTTGAGGGCAAGGTGGGGTGATACACTTAGTTAGGATATTTTCTTATTGCATTAGTTGTTTATTTTCATTAAAATTAAAATTCCTACAAATCGCGTTCGAATACAAGTGGGGTTGCGTTCGAATGCCCCTACGAACGCCTACATGAGGTTTGCAAATACAGAGAACGCGTAATGCATGTTCGAACGCGGTCGGGCATGTTGGAACGTCTGCGTTCGAACGCCTGCATCGCGTTTGCACATACAGAGAACGATTTTTGTGTGTTCGAACGCGATCGAGCGCGTTCGAATGCGATCGATGGGAATCCTCTAGAATTAGGGTTATTTATTATTTTAGGACTTGTTGGCTAGCCTCTATAAGTATGTGAATGGCAGCCAAATTCATTATGCTATTGGATTATTGATTTTTTGTCTCCTATCTTCTCTTTAGACTCTCTCCCTCCTCCCTTTTCACAATCCTTCCACCTCTACCATTGGCAAGGTTTCTCCTAACTTCTAATCTCCCTCGACTGTTGAGCCACCCCTCTTCTTTGGGATCTCGACCACTTCGTTTCTTTCATCTATATCCCTTAATCACATCCACCATCCACCTTCGTCTCTATACCCATTCATAACTCTAACATCCACTCCACCCATCACCACCACCATCACCCACGTTATTTCGTGTTTTCATCCCAATTGTAGTTCGAATTTGCGAAGGGGAAAAATACGAGAGTTGTAGATCCCGAAGTTACGAATCTAATCAACTTGGTTTTGTAATTTTCTAACTACAGGGGAATATCTGACGAATATTTTTTCATGGTTGCGCGGACTACTTTTTGCTATAAATTTATATCTTAAAGGAATTGTTCCATAGCTGACCTTTTGGTATAAGTACTCATCAATTTGGTATCCGAGCTTATCAAACTGGTATCAGTGCTTATCATTGGTAACAGAGTTTTATCACGAATGTAAGGCTATATCGGTATCCACATGTGTAGAAAAAAGTTATCTCCAAGATGGTTGCCGAGATGTTAGAGCAAGGCCTTATATAACCAAGTCATAGCTTATACTTATCCCCCATGCTATTGGTGCGAAAAATAGACAGGATATGGCATTTTTGTGTCGACTATCGGGCACTAAATGCTATTACCGACAAAGACCAGTATCCCATTCCGGTTATAGAAGAGCTATTGAACGAGCTTGCAGGGGCGACCATATTCAGCAAGCTTGACTTGAGGGTTGGGTATCATCAAATTAGAGTTCACCCGGCGGATGTGCACAAAACTGTATTTCGGACTCCAAACGAAAATTACGAGTTTCGGGTGATGCCTTTTGATCTTACTAATGCTCTAGCTACCTTTGAAGGCCTCATGAATGATATATTTCGTCATCTATTGCAAAGGTATGTCTTGATATTTTTTGACAATATTTTGGTGTATAGTAGGACTGAATTGGAGCATTGGCGGCATTTGGAGGACATGCTGAATTTGTTGAAGCAAAATCAATTGAAGATCAAGAAGTCCAAGTGTCTATGAAGAGTATCACAAGTGGAGTATTTAGGCCATATCATTTCAGTGGATGGTGTAGCCGCGGATCCTCAAAAGGTTGCATGCATGATCGCTTGGCCTATTCTTATTACTAGCATGGGATTGAGAGGATTTTTGGGGCTGACTGGATATTATTGTCGCTTTATCGTCAAATATGGCAAGAGTTCATTGTAGAATGTGATAGGTTGACCTATTTCTATAGATACTGTACTTCACCAAAGAGTTCATTGTGCAATGTGATAGGTTGAGTGTTGGCATAGGAGCTGTACTAATGCAAGGAGGACGTTCCATAGCCTTTCTTAGTAAGGTTTTGTCATAAAAATCTCAGTAATTATCAATTTATGAGAGAGAGATGTTGGCAATTCTGCGTGCGGTGACAAAGTGGAGGCTTTATTTGATCGGTAAATGATTCATTATACAAACCGATCAAAGGAGCCTTCTATAATTTATGGGACAGCACATACACACTCAGGCATAGCAGAGATGGGTCACAAAATTGTTGGGGTATGATTATGAAATCTAATACAAGAAGGAAATGGAAAATAGAACAGCGGATGTATTATCGCGCCAACACGATATCGCTAAGCTTGCAACCTATTCTTCTCCTACCTTTCCCTTCCTTGACGAGCTGAGGTATGTATATACATATGACCCAGATATTTTGAGATTATTGTAGGAGGTGATGGATGATTCGGAGCACCATCTAGAGTTGGAGAATCGTGGCGGTTTGCTGCTGGACCGCGGATGCATTGGGGTGCCCGCAAATGATAGATTGCGGTAGAAATTGTTGGAGCACTTCCACCAAACTCCAGAGGCTGGTCATGAGGGTGTCTTGAGAATTTATAGTAGAATATCTCAGAGTTGCACATGACCAGGATTGAGGCGGGATGTGAGGAGTTTTATTCATGCTTGCGAAGTTTGTCAAAAGACTAAGGCAACCACCTTGAAACTTGCCGGAATACTCTAGCCTTTACCCTTCTCTAGATATGCGAATGCGACACAAGTGTTCAAACGCGGGCGTTCGAACTCGTCCAATCGCATTCGAACGTGGGCGTTCACAAGGCGTTCATAAAGGTATTCGAACGTGACTCCACCTGCATTCGAATGCGACCTATAGGAATTTTATTTTAATGAAAATAAACACCTAATGTAATAAGAAAATATCCTAACTAAGTGTATCACCAAACAAGCCAAAATGATTATTATTAACCCTAGAAATAGTGAATTCTCACCGATCACGTTCGAACGGGGTCGACCGCGTTCGAACGCACAAATTACATTCTCTATCGATGCGAGCGTATGCAGGCGTTCGCACGTGGCGTTCGAATACGGCCGAGCGTTCAAATGCACAATTTGCGTTCTTTGTCGATGTGAATGCTTGTAGGTATTCGTAAGGGCATTCGAATGTGACATAGAGAAATCTTATTTTTTTTCCTGAAATAAATAACTAGTATAATAAGAAAAGACTCCAGCAAGGTGTATCTAAAGCACTAAATTTATCTAATGCAAATACTTTTGATAGTAGGTCCGTTTTAGTAGTCGTGTAGTTCATGTGAGTACTATTCAAGGTTCTACTAGCATAATAAATCACAAAAGGTTCTCCTTGTCGTTGTCCAAACAAGTTAATTAAACTAGTCTTCCTTATTTATCTAGAATTAGTCTTCATTTCTCTACAAATAGATTTCGAATCTTGAGAAATCTTGAATACAAAAGTTGTAGATCCTAACGTTACCAATCTTATCCATATAATTTCATAATATTTGGATATCTGAAGAATATCTTCTAAATATTTTTCAAAACTGCGCAGAGTTGGATTTAGCTAATTAAATAAAATTCTAACCTACTAAGACTCTAACTAAACCAAATAAGCAGATAAAATAACTAGACTCAATCCATTAAGCCCAATGTCTCATTGATGTGATCCAAGTTAACCCAGTTTGTATCACTTGCGTCACATATGATTTCTAAAGGAAGACTCCAATTAGGTGATTGAACATAAGTGCAGAAGTCAACTTGCCAATTAATATTTTGAAGGCTTCTTGACAAGCTAAAATCCACTCAAATGGAACATCCTTTGATAGAAGATTACACATTAGTCTAGATATAGAAGAAAAATTTTGTGTAAATCTTCTATAAAAACTAGCATGACCATGGAAAGACCTAATTTTTTATATAGTCTTTGGTGTAGGCAGTGTTCTATCTTGAATTGATAAACCTCTAACCTTTTGGAAGACACTACATGTCCCAACACTATCCCATAAGATGCCATAAGATGACACTTCTCCCAATTAAGCATAAGACTCTTTTCTTCACAACGAGCTAAGACTCTTTCTAAATTTGACAAACATAGGTCAAAAGAATCTCCAAAAATAGTCAAGTCATCCATAAATACTTCCATACATTCCTCAACCATATCATAAATACTTCCATACATTCCTCAAACATATTACTTAACATGCATCTTTGAAAATTTGCAGGTGCATTACATAGGCCAAACGGCATCCTATGAAATGCAAAAATACCAAAAGGACATGTAAATGTAGTTTTCTCTTGGTCTTCTAAAAAAATCTCTATTTGATAATAACCAGAGTAGCCATCAAGGAAATAGAATATGTTCTAAAATTTGGTCAAGAAAAAGAAGTGGAAAATGATCCTTTCTTATGGCGACATTCAACTTTCTATAGTCAATGCACCTCTACCATCTAGTAACGAGTTTGGTTGGAGCTGATTCTCCTAACTCATTTGTTGTTACAGTGATCCTTGACTTTCTAGGGATGACTTGCGTAGAACTTACCCATCTAATATTAGAGATAGGATAGATAATACTTGCATCTAATAATTTTATGACTTCAGTTTTCACTACCTCTTTCATTATGGGGTTAAGTCTCCACTACGGGCCTAGTGTCTCTTCTTCCATATGAATCCTATGAGAATATATCAAAGGATTAATATCTCATACATCTACTAGAGTCCACCCAATGATAGACTTGTGTTTTCTTAAGATTTGAATTAATTGCTCGCTTTGGGCCGGGGTTAAGTTAGAAGAAATTATAATAGAAAATGAGTCCCTTAGACCTAAGAAAACATGCTTTAACCCTTTTGGCCAAGGTTTGACCTCTTTTTGGCAAAGATTTGCTAGAATTGTAGGAAGCTCCTCAAAACTTAGTTGCCAATGTTTAATGTCATGAGTGTGAGATGCAACATGCAGCTCACTATCATTAATAGCTATATTTTCATTATACATGCCCTAGAACTTAGAATCAAGGGGGTCAATTCTACATGATGTTGATACACTTAGTTAGGATCTTCTTTTATTGAATTAGGTGTTTATTTTCATTAAAATAAAATTCATGTAGGTCACTTTCGAACACAGGTGGGATCGCGTTCGAACGCCCTTGCGAATGCTTGCATTAGGTTCGAAAATACAGAGAACGCATATTGTGCATTTGAACACGGTCGGGCAAGTTCAAACGCCCACGTTCGAATGCCTATGTTAGGTTCACAAATCCAGAGAAGGGGCTTTTTGAGTGCGTTCGAACGTGATCGACAGAAATCCTCTAGAATTAGGGTTTCATATTGTTTTACGACTTGTTGGATAGCCTCTATAAATATGTAGATGGCAGCCAACTTTATTATGCTACTAGATTATTGATATTTTGCCTCCTATCTTCTCTCTAGACTCCTCCCTCCTCCCTCTTCACCATCCTTCCACATTTGGCAAGGTTTCTCCACGCTTCTAATCTCCCTCGTTTGTCGAGTCATTCCTCTTCATTGGGATCTCGACCACTTCGTTCCCTTCGTCTACTTCCCTTAAACACTTCTACAATCCACCCTCATCTCCATAGCCATCCATAACCCTAACATCCACTCCACCCGTCACCACCACCATCACCCACGTTATTCCATATTTTTGTCCATGCTATAGCTCGAATCTGTGAAGGGAGTAAATACAAAAGTTGTAGATCAGGAAGTTACGGATCCAACCCAATTTGTTTCGTAGTTTTATGACTATCAGAGTATATATGATGAATATTTTCCCATGGTCGTGTAGATTAATTCCTATAATAAATTCAGATCTTAAAGAATTGCTCCATAGCCGATCTTTTGATTTCAGATCTTATCAATTTGGTATCAGAGCCCATCAAATTAGTATCAGAGCCTATCAATTGGTATCAGAGTAGGCGAATATCAGACCTCCATTAATGATTTAAACAAGAAAAATGACATCAATAAGGAGACCTATGGAGAGCACACCGACAAGGGAGGACTCAATGCATGATGATCCAAACGGTGAGGCCAATTCCTTTGGAGCGACCACAGCAGGATCGAGTCAACCAACGTCCATGGGTTCGAATATAGATAAACTTAGAGGCATGTTCTAAACATTGTTGCATAGAGTTAACAACATGCAAAAGAATCACAATGAATTCAAGGAATATGTTGTGAATCGATTGGGTTTGTTATCTCCTCGACGACGAACGGAGTTTCAAGAAGGACCAGCAGTGGGACCTCATCGAACCGATACCCCACAGGTCCAGGTGAGTCATATGAGTGTCAATGATCCCCTCCTATCTATGCCTTCACATCATCTCTACCTCCGTTAAAAAACCCACGATTGATGGTGGTGGAACCCAAGAGGGGTACGGCATCGGTGCGCTTCGTCGATGAAGAGGACTGGCACTATAAGGATGAGGTTGATCCTTATGGAGTTGGTGATGGACGTGCTCGAGGATTTAGAAAAGGTGATCAACATGCGCAAAGGTTTAGACCTAAAATGAGGATCTTTCATGAACCCAACAACACTATTCGGGAGAGAACTGCACGCTTAAACTTTCCAAAATTCTAAGGCGGTGGTCTAATGGATTGGGTGTTTCAAGTTGAACAATATTTTGATTGTCAAAGTACAATGGAAGATGCAAAAGTCCAAATGACAAGTATATGAAGATTTTTGTAGGAGGATTACACGTAAATTTGGGACAACAGCATATGAAGATTTTGCTGCCACATTAAGCAAGATGGTTCAGAGGACTACCGTATTAGAGTACCAAGCTGAGTTTGAAAGAGTTAGTAGTTGTTGTGAGCCACCATGGCTCGGATAGACATTGATGAGCATATTTATTTTAGGGCTGCAAGAGAAGATACAAGCGGATGTTCGTGTTCTATGTCCTACTATCTTGAGGAGGCCTTCAAGAAGGCCGTGAGGATGGAACAAAAGCATACGGCTCCAAATATGGTAGCGAAAACCAATTGGGGCAACCGAGATGGTCGGTTTGCACCTAGAACGTCGGTTGAAAATTCTGCGGTTTCAAAAATAGCGACTGCGACTACTAGACCACAACCACCTTTGAGACGGTCTTCTGACATTAGAGGAGGCACTACCCCCCGTTCGAACTCTCACACCTGCCTAGGTGGAGGAGCGAAGAGAGAAAGGCCTTTGCTTTCGATGTGATGAGCGTTTCACTCCAGGTCATTAGTGTTCTAAACCAATCGGGAGTGTGATGCTTATCGATGGTCCTGAGGAGGATGATGAGGTAGTTGTTGATGGAGAGTGTCCAAAGGAGACCCATGAGGAGACTGTTGAGGAGGGCGTGGAGGAAGATATCCAAGCTGAAATATCGATGCATGTATATTCGGGTACTTTCGTGCCGAAGACGTTACGGGTAGATGGACTTGTTAGAAAGCATTATGTGCACAACTTTCTAGATGAGAGATTAGTTATAAGATTGGGTTTGGATGCCAAACCGACCATGGGGTTTGTCGTTGCTATTGGAGACGGCACGAAGCTTAGGGTGGAGAGTTTGTGTCGCCGAGTCGGTATACGGATGCAAGGACACGACATTATTATGGACTTGTATCCGTTGGTACTGTGAGAAGCGAACATTGTCCTTGGTGCTCAGTGGTTACAGAGTTTGGGATCCGTCATATTTGATTTCTGGAGCATGTGGATGAAATATAAATAAGAAAATAAAGATGTGCAGCTTGATGGTGTTCGGATTTCGTCGATTCCGTAGGAGTTGCCACCGAGGAGTGCGGCGAACCATCGCATAGAGATTGTACCCAAGGTTGCACTAGCAAACGTGAAGCCATATCGACATCGACATGTGCAAAAAGAAGTTAGCTCAAAGATGGTAGCCGAGATGTTGGAGTAAGGCCTCATACAATCAAGTCATAGCTCATTCTCATTCATGCTTTTGGTGCAAAAAAAGGACAAGACATGGTGTTTTTGTGTCGATTATCGAGCACTAACCGTCAAGGACAGGTATCCCATTCCGGTTCTCAAGGAGTTGCTGGACGAGCTTGTAGGGGTGACTATATTTAGTAAGCTTGACTTGAGGGCCGGGTATCATCAAATTAGAGTTCACCCAGTAGATGTGTACAAAACTACATTTTGGACTTCGAATGGGCATTACGAGTTCCGAGTGATGCCTTTTGGTCTCACCAATGCTCTAGCTACCTTTTAAGGCCTCATGAATAATATATTTCGGCCTCTCTTGCGAAGGTATGTCTTGGTATTTTTTGACGATATTTTAGTGTATAGCACGACTGAATTGGAGCATTGGGGCATTTGGAGGACATGCTAAATTTGTTGGAGCAAAACCAATTGAAGATCAAGAAGTCCAAGTGCCTATAGAGAGTATCAAAGGTGGAGTATTTAGGCCACATCCTTTCAGCGGATGGTGTAGCGGTGGATCCTCAAAAGGTTGCATGTATAACCACTTAGCCTATTCTTACTATTACCATCGGATTGAGAGGATTTTTGGGGCTGATCGGATATTATCGTCGATTCATTGTTGGATATGGCAAGATTGCTGCTCCTCTCACTTCTTTGATAAAAAAAGGTTTCTTTTAGATGGACTGATGAAGCCACTATAGCCTTTGAAAAATTGAAAACAACAATGATGATAGCACCCGTTTTAGCGCTACCAGACTTTACCAAAGAATTTATTGTGGAATGTGATGAGTCGAGTGTTGGCATTGGAGCTATACTAATGCAACAAGGACGTCCCATTGCCTATCTTAGCAAGGCTTAATCACAAAAATCTTAGCAATTATCGACTTATGAAAGAGAGATGTTGGCAATTCTGTATGCGGTGACAAAGTGGAGGCCTTATTTGATCGGAAGATGATTCATTATCTGAACCGATCAAGGAGCCTTTCATACTTTATGGGACAGCGTATACACACTCTAGCACAGCAGAGATGGGTCACAAAATTCCTGAGGTATGTTTATGAAATCCAATACAAGAAGGGAACGGAAAATAGAGCGGTAGATGCACTATCGCACCAATTCGATACCGCCGAGCTTGCAGCCTATTCATCTCCTATCTTTCCCTTCCTTGACGAGCTGAGGTATGCATGTACATCTAACCCAGATATTTTGAGATTGTTGTAGGAGGTGATGGATGATCTAGAGCACCATCCCGAGGTGGTTAATCGAGGCATTCAGTAATATTTGAGGTGCTTTGTTAGAGAGATGCTGAGACGATGGTTGGAGTTCTTACCGTGGGCGGAGTGGTCATATAACACCGCCCACCATAGTAGCATTGGGATGACTCCATTGAGGTGGTGTATGGACGCACGGCTTCGACGTTACGCGCTTATGATCCAGTGGCATCGACAGATAGGACGGAGGTGGACTTAGCATTGATGGATAGAGACGCCACATTGAGGAGGTTGTGTGCTCATCTTAAACTTGCTCAAAACCTTATGAAGCATGTTTATAATCATAGCCATAGGGAGCAGGAGTTCGACATCAACAGTTGGGTATTTGTGAGGGTACCACCGTATCAACAGGTGACCTTACGTCCGATATGAAACCAAAAGTTACCACATCGCTGCTTTGTTCCGTTTCGGGTGTTGGAGCGTATTGGTCCGGTTGCATATCGTTTGGAGCTGCCAAAGGGGTCGAGAGTGCACCCTGTCTTTCTTGTTTCATTGTTGAGAGAGCGCATTGGAGATCATGAGATTGTTGGATTAGTTCTACCGGAGCCATTGGATGACATAGAGATCATAGAGCCAGTTCGAGTATTTGCTAGACGCTGACGATGAAATGGTACCAGATTGGAGATGGAGATTCTAGTTGAGTGGCTTGGCAAGCCATCTATCGAGGCGACATGAGAATTGAAGACTGATATCTTGGAGCGTTTTCCTAAATTTTCTCTTGGAGGGCAAGCTGAGGGAAGCGTGGTGGCCTGATATACTTAGTTAGGATCTTTTCTTATTGAATTAGGTATTTATTTTATTAAAATAAAATTCCTCTAGGTCGCGTTCGAACGTAGGTGGGATCGCGTTCGAACGCCTTTGTGAACGCTTGCATCAGGTTCGCAAATACAGAGAACGCATATTGTGCATTCGAACGCGGTCGGGCGAGTTTAACTACCCGCGTTCGAATGCCTGTGTCACATTCGCAAATTCAGAGAAGGGGCTTTTTGAGTGCATTCGAACGCGATCGGGCTCGTTTGAACACGATCGACGAGAATCCTGTAGAATTAGGGTTTCATATTGTTTTAGGACTTGTTAGCTAGCCTCTATAAATATGTGGATAGCAGCCAACTTCATTATGCTATTGGATTATTGATTTCTTGCCTCCTATCTTCTCTCTAGACTCTGATATGATTCGGACTTCATCGATGTCATCTCGAGCATGGATTCACTTCAGGAGTGTCTTTCTTTCTTGTTTTAGTGTTTAATTTCCCTGAAAATAAGTGTTTTGTAAGTCGCATTAGAACGCGGGTGGAGTGAGTTCGAACGCGGTTGTGAACGGGGTTGTGAACGTGGGTGAAGAGTGTGCATTGTGCTTTCGAACGCCCCGTTCGAACGCATTGTGAACACTTGCATCACATTTGGAACTCCAGAGAAGTGGGAAACAGGCGCGTTTGATCACGCGTTCGAACACCTGCATCATGTTCGCAAATCCAGAGAAGAGCGAACTTGGTGCGTTCGAACGCAATCGGGCGCGTTCGAACCCAGTCGGCGAAATTGTATTGTTTAGGGTTAATTTTGAGTTGTTGGTTAGCCTCTAAAAGGATGTGGATGGCAACCAGAGGTCATTATTGATTATTGAAGAATTGAGTTTTGCCTTGCCTCCTTCGTCTTCTTTGCTCCCATTCCCCTCAATCCCCGGCGACGCCTCTTCTAACCCCCCTCAATCGGCCAATCAGCCTAGACCCTTAGGGGCGGTCCTCTCCTCCCCCTTCTTCCAATCTATCCGACACTTGCCCTAACCCTTCCATCAACCATAACCTTTCCATCACCACTTTTCACCAGTGCCACCCCACAAACGCTGGTCCTCCACCAACCACCATCACCTAGGATCTCGTGCCTCCATCCACGGATCCTAAATAGACCACCCTGATGTTCGTCCACTAATCAGACGATATTGCGTGATTCCCACATCCGATTCGCCTAAAACTTGATTTTGGAAATCTCTTTTCCGGGGCTACAACATATCCAAATTTCACGTCGATTCGACGGCGGAATCGTTTGGGATCTTATTTCAAAGTTCCGTGTCAGATCTAGTCCAGATCAGAGAATTGGAAGAGATCGAAACTTGGGCTAACTTTTGTGCTGGTATCACGAGGCAATTTGGAGCATCGGGGTATGAAGATTTTGATGCTCCCATCTCAAACACAGTGCAAAAGACCACGGTTGGGGCATACCAAAAAAGAATTTGAGAGGATTAGTAGCCAATGTCATCCACCATGGACAGATCAGTAACTTCGCAGCACTTTCATCTCCGAGCTGCGGGGTGACATACAAACCGATGTGAGGGCTTCAAGGCCTAGAACCTTAAAGGAGGCCTTCGAAGATGCGGTGCTTATGGAAGACAAACATAGGGCCATGAAGATACACCTGAAACAGAGTTGGACGAGCCAAGGGAGCCGTAATCAAGCTCAACCAACATAGTGGCGGGAAATATTACGGGAGTATCGAGAACCGCTGCTGCGATGGTGCCTCCTCGAGCACCCTTGAAGCCATCCCAAGATGTGAAGTACGCACCTAGAGGTCCGGGACGAGCACTCACACCTGCTCAAGTGGAGGAACGAAGGGCTAAGGGCCTATGCTTTCGTTGTGATGAGAAGTTTGTACTCGGGCATCGCTGCGCTAAATCGATGGGATCGGTGATGCTAATCGTTGGATTGGAGGAGGCTAAGGATGAGTTTGTAGTTGAAAATGCAGGTGTGGCTGGGTAGCAAGGTGGAGTAGCTAAGGAGCAACTCGTGGAGGACATGATAGCCGAAATCTCCCTCCACGCCTATTCGGGGACAGCTGCGCCAAAAACCTTGTGGGTGAACAGTGTAGTCAAGAAAACCATAGTGAGAATCTTGATTGACACCGGGTCCACCCACAACTTCATTGACAAGAGGCTCCTTAAGAAGATTGGGCTTGAGTCAAAACCCACGGAAGGGTTCGATGTGATGATTAGAGATGGCATCACATTGCGAGCGGATTCTATTTGTGGAGGTTGGAATTGAAGGTGCAAGGCCAAATTATCATATTGGATCTTTATCCGTTGGCCTTGCAAGGTAACGATATTGTTTTGGGGTCCTAATGGCTTCGAAGCTTGGGGCCTGTAACATTTGATTTTTCAAACCTCACACTAACATTTTGGAGGAATGGAAGAAGGGTGCTACTGGACGGAAATCAACCGCGGTAATGACCGACATTGCAACTCCTTGTGGGCTTTCCTTGTGTAGGGGACCCAGCTCTACTA
The DNA here is from genome assembly GCF_048772165.1 of Typha angustifolia. Taxonomy (NCBI): domain Eukaryota; kingdom Viridiplantae; phylum Streptophyta; class Magnoliopsida; order Poales; family Typhaceae; genus Typha; species Typha angustifolia. The sequence goes on along the minus strand of NC_133253.1, from coordinate 11,693,235 downwards.
TTGCAAATGGTTGTTGCTGAACTAGAACATCCACCACCAAGACAAATAGCCGTTGACATGCAAGAGCTACTATAGGAGTTCCAGGATCTCTTCGAGGACTGCCGCCGACCCGTCGGCATGACCATCGCATCTAGATCATTCCAGGGGCTGAACCAGCAAATGTCCGGCCCTATCGGTACTCGCATGTCTAGAAGGAAGAGATCAGTAAATTGTTGGTGGAAATGCTCGAGCAAGGGATTATTCAACCTAGTAGAAGTGCCTACTCATCGCCGGTGCTGCTGGTTCGGAAGAAAGACAGGAGTTGGCGGTTTTGCGTCTACTACCGAGCCTTGAATGTAATAACCGTCAAGGACCGGTATCCAATACCGGTGATCAAGGAGTTGCTGGATGAGCTCACAGGATCGACCTACTTCAGCAAACTTGACTTAAGAGCGGGGTACCATCAAATCCGAGTCGACCCCGAAGATGTGTACAAAACAGAGTTCTGAACTCATGATGGCCACTATGAGTTCCGAGTCATGTCATTTGGGCTCACCAATGCACCGACCACCTTCCAAGGGCTGATGAATGACCTTTTTCGCCCACTCTTACGTCGGTACGTGCTCATCTTCTTTGATGATATTCTAGTATATAGCAGGAATTGGAGTGAGCAATTGCAGTATGTGCGGGAGGTATTAAATATCTTGCGACAAAACCAATTAGAAGTCAAGATGAGCAAGTGTTTTTGGGGAGAGCCATGAGTGGAGTACTTGGGACATATAATCTCAGCAAAAGGAGTGGAAGCCGATCCAAGCAAGATCAAGAATACGGTGGACTGGCCGATTCCTACTAATCAAAGGGAATTGAGGGGATTCCTTGGGTTGATGGGGTACTACCAGCGATTCGTTGCCAACTACGGCAAAATTGCTGCCCCGCTGACCTCCTTACTCAAAAAAGGTGGGTTTCAATGGACGAGCAAGGCGACAGAGGCCTTCGAAGCCTTGAAGATAGTTATGTCTACCGCTCCGGTTCTAGCACTACCGGATTTCAGCAAGCCCTTTGTGGTGGAATGCGACGCTTTGGGTGAGGACATTAGAGCAGTTTTGATGCAAGAGGGCAAACCTGTGGCATATATGAGCAAAGCATTGTCAAATCAGTCACGATAGCTATCCACCTACGAGCGCGAAATGCTAGCGATTCTACACGCCGTCACGAAATGGCGACCCTACTTAATTGGCCAACGGTTTACTATCCGCACGGACCAGCGTAGCAACGTGTGCACACCCCAGCCCAACAACAGTGGGTCACAAAACTCTTTGGGTATGACTACGAATTGGTCTACAAAAAGGGGATCGAGAATCGAGCGGCGGATGCCCTTTTGCGCCAATCGGAGACAAGTGAGCTTGCCTCTTTTTCAGCACCGACATCTCCTCTATTTTCAGATATGTGGGGAACCAATGCAGAAGATCATACCATGGAGGAGATTGAGTCAGAGTTCAAAGATCGCTTCCCAAATTTCAAACTTTGAGGACAAGGTTACGGAAGCTTGGTGGATTGATACGATTCAGACTTCACCAATGTCGTCTTGAGTATGAATTCACTTTAGGACTATCTTTGTTTCTTATTTTAGTGTTTAGTTTCCATGAAAATAAGTTTTCTATAAGTCGCGTTCGAATACGGGTGGAGTGAGTTCGAACACGGTTGTGAACGTGGGTGAAGAGTGTGCATTGTGCGTTGGAACGCCCCGTTCGAACGCACTGTGAACGCCTACATCGCGTTTGCAAATCCAGAGAAGAGCGAACTCGGTGCGTACGAACGCGATCGGGCGCGTTTGAACGCAGTCAACGAAATTGTATTGTTTAGGGTTGATTTTGGGTTGTTGGTTAGCCTCTAAAAGGATGTGGATAGCAACCAGAGGTCATGATTGATTATTGAAGAATTGAGTTTTGCCTTACCTCCGTCGTCTTCTTCGCTCCCATTCCCTCAATCCCCGGCGACGCTGCTTCTAGCCCCCCTCGACTGGCCAATCACCCTAGACCCTTAGGGCCTCTCCTCTCCCTTCTTCCAATCTATCCGACACTTGCCCTAACCCTTCCATCAACCATAACTTTTCCATCACTACTTTTCACTGGTGCCGCCCCACAAACGCCAATCCTCCACCAACCACCGTCACGTAAGATCTCGTGCCTCCATTCACGGATCCTAAACAGACCACCCTGATGTTCGTCCACTAATCGGACGATATCTCGAGCTCCCACATCCAATTCGCCTGAAACTTGATTTATTAGAAAGCTCTTTTCTGGGGCTACCACATATCCCAATTTCACATTGATCCGACGACGACATCTTTCGAGATCTTATTTCAAAGTTTCGTGCCAGATCTAGTCCAGATCAGAGAATTGAAAGAGATCGAACCTTAGCCTAAGGGGAAATCGTATCAGACTCCTCTCTCCTCCCTCTTCACCATCCTTTAACATCTACCATTGGCAAGGTTTCTCCTCGCTTCTAATCTCCCTCGTCTATCGAGTCACCCCTCTTCTTTGAGATCTCGACCACTTCGTTCCCTTCGTCTACTTCCTTTAATCACTTCCACAATCCAACCTCATCTCCATACCCATCCATAATCCTAACATCCACTCCCCCCATCACCACCACCATCACCCAAGTTATTCAGTGTTTTCGTCCTTACTATAGTTCGAATCTGTGAAGGGCATAAATACAAAAATTATAGATCAGGAAGTTCCGGATCCAATGCTATTAGTTTCGTAATTTTCTAACTAACGGAGAATATCTGGCAAATATTTTCCCATGGTTGCGCAGACTGATTTTTGTAATAAATTCGGATCTTAGAATTATTCCGTAGCCGATCATTTGGTTCCAGATCTTATCAATTTGGTATCAGAGCCCATCAAATTGATATCAGAGCCTATCAATTGGTATCAGAGCAGGCGAACTTCAAACCTCTATTAATGGTTAAAACAAGAAAGATGATATCAACAAGGAGACCTATCGAGAGCACACCGACAAGGGAGGACTCAATGCACGATGATCCTAACCATGAGGCCGATTCCTTTGGAGCGACCATGGCAGGACCGAGTCAACCAACGTCTATGGATTCAAATATGAATGAACTTAGAGGCATGTTCCAAACATTGCTGCATAGAGTTGATAACATGTAAAAGGATCACAATGAATTCAAGGAATATATCGTGAATCGATTGGGTTCGTCATCTCCTTAATGACGAACGAAGTTTCAAGAAGGATCAGTAGTGGGACCTCATCGAACCAATACCCCATAGGTCCAAGTGCATCATATGAGTGTCAATGATCCCCTCATACCTATGTCTTCACATCATCCCCCACCTCTGTTACAAAACCCAAGACCGGCGATGGTAGAACTCGAGAGACGTGCGGCACCAGTGCGCTTCGTCGATGAGGAGGATTGGCATTATGAGGATGAGGTTGATCCCTATGGAGATGGTGATAGATGTGCTCGAGGATTTAAAGAAGGTGATCAATGATCAGGCCTCGATAGCTAGGTCCATAGGATCTTGAATAGGGGGGTCGGAATCTAAAATCATTTAGAACATATAATGTCAGTCTTTCCACTAATTAGAATTAACTTGACTAGTAGAAAATTTCCTGTTTTTATCATATAGTCTTAATTCCCATATTTGTTTTGTTATTTATTAACCGTAATTATATTATCTAATAATGTATATAAAACATAATTATTTGCCTATTATTCTCTTTGATAATTAAGAAAATAAGAATTAAATTAATGCAAATAATTACCTATGAATGTATGTACATTACTCTAATAATTTCTATACCTAGCTAGGATTAATATAGTAATTTGTATTGCAGGTATTTTCTAAACATGGTATAATTACATTTATTTACTAACCATGATATAATTAGATTTGATTAATATAAATTAAATATATTAGATTAACTACACTAATTAAATAACTAATTACATAATCAAATATAATTTAAATAGTAATCCATAATGTTTTTTTTAGCCCAGCACCTGCAGGGTGCAACCTGCCTAAGGGGAGAAAAGAAGGGGACGAGGAGGAGAAGAAGAAAAAAGAAGTAGAAGAAGAATAAGTAAAGGAGAAGGGGGCAGGGTGATACACTTAGTTAGGATTTTATTTAATTAGTTAAATCCAACTCTATGTAGTTTTGAGAAAATATTCGTAAAATATTCTACACATCTAAATAATATCAAACTAGTTGGATAAGGTCGCAAGCCTCCAGATCTACAACTTTGATATTCATGACTTCTCCAGATTCGGAATCTATCTGCGACAAAACGAAAGCTTAATCCGAGAGGTAATCGAAGAAGATAAGGAATACTAGTTTAGTTGGTTTGTTAGAGTTTTAATTTAGTTGTTGATTTGTCAGGATTTGTGAGAGTTGTTTAATTTAGTTGATGAGTCCCTAGGGTGAGCCTCTATATATATGTAAAGGAAACCCTAATTAGAGTAGGATGATGATGATAATGCAATTGGATTATTGATTTTCTTGCCTCCTATCTTCTCTCTAGACTTCTTCCTCCTCCTTCTTTACTATCCTTTCACCTCTACAGTTGGCAAGGTTTCTTCTAACTTCTAATCTCCCTCCAATGTTGAGCCACACCTCTTCTTTGGGATTTTGACCATTTGGTCCCTTTGTCTACTTCTCTTAATCACTTCCACAATCCACTGTTACGATCCTTCCTCGGCTATAGGCTCTGATACCAGATTGATACGAACCCTCTTTTGGTGCTATGGCTCTGATTCAAGATTAATACGATCTTGCACGGAACTTTGAGATCAGATCCCGAAATATCCCGCCGTTGGATCGCTGTGAAATTTTGATATGTTGTAGGCCCGGAAAAGAGCTTTCCAACGGATCTAGTTTCAGGCGAATCGGAGATGGGGATCTCGAAATATCGTTCGTTTAGTGGATGAACGTCAGGATACTCTGTTTTGGATTCCGTGGATGAAGGCACGAAATCCTAGGTAATGGTGGATTGTGGAGGGCCGGTGTTGATGGGGTGGCACCGGTGTAAAAGTGATGGTGGAAGGGTTATGGATGATGGAAAGGTTAGGGATAGCGATGGATAAATTGGAAGAAGGGGGAGAAGAGGGCCACTCCTAAGGGACTAGGGTGATTGGCCTGTCGAGGGAGATTAGAAGCGGCGTCGCCGGGGAGATTGAGGGAACGAGAGCGAAGAAGATGAAGGAGGCAAGGCAAACTCAATTCTCAATATTCAATAATAATTTTGGTTGCCCTACACATACTTTTATAGGCTAACCAACAACTCAATCTTATCCTAAAACACAATCTTATCCTAAAACTCAATCTTATCCTAAAACTCAATCTTATCCTAAAACTCAATCCAAACTCGAGACGACGTCGGTGAAGTCCGAATCGTATCAATCCACCACGCTTCCGCAACCTTGTCCTCAAGGTTTGAAATTTGGGAAGCGATCCATGATATCTGCCTCTAGCTCCCATGTAGACTCGTTAGTAGGTTTGCCCAACCACTCAATCAGCACTTCAGTCTCTAATCTGGATCCTTGGCGTCTTCTCCTACGACTTAGGACTCGAACCGGCTCATTGGAGCCATCTTCCTCCATTGGTTCGGGTAAGGTCGAACCCACTACATGGTTAGGCCCGATCTGGGCCTTCAATGCCGAGACATGGAAGACGGGATGTATCCTGGTTCCTTCAGGTAGGTCCAATCGGTAAGCTACTGGACCGATTCGTTGTAGCACTCGGTACGGACCATAGTACTTGTATCCCAACTTTTGGTTCAAAATGGGTCTCAATGTGGATTGTCGATACGGTTGAGCTCGAACGAACACCAATTGATCCACCTCAAATTCTCGCTCACGTCGGCCTTTGTCATGCGTTTGCTTCATGCGGTTTTGTGCTGTGGCTAGGTGAGTCTTGAGCCGTCTCAATGTTTCATCTCGATCAGCAAGCTCCAAATCAAGCTCAGTCCTATCCGTCGCCGCGAGTCTATCGTAGGCACGCAAGACAGGGGGAGTGCGCCCATAAACCGCCTCAAATGGGGTCATGCCAATGCTTGAGTGATAAGCGGTATTGTATGACCACTCAGCCCAGGGAAGAAATTTGACCCAATCCTTTGGTCGATCCGCCACAAAGCATCGCAAGTATTGCTCTAGTCCACGATTCACCACCTCGGTTTGGCCATCCGTCTCGGGGTGATAAGCTGAACTAAGATTGATTTGAGTCCCTTGCAATCTGAAGAACTCGGACCAAAACTCACTTATGAAGATGCGATCCCGGTCTGACACGATCGTCCTAGGCATCCCATGCAAGCGTGCCACTTCCCGAACAAAAATTTCAGCAACCCTTTTTGCTGAAAACGGGTGAGACAATGTTATGAAATGTGCATACTTGCTCAATCTATCCACCACAACAAACACCACCGATTGTCCTCGAACCTCCGGTAGCCCCTCAATGAAGTCCATGGAGATATCCTCCCAAATACGCTCTGGTATAGGTAGTGGTTGCAGCAGCCCGCTAGGCTTGAGTGCCTCTGATTTGGTTCGTTGGCAGATTTGACATTCACGCACATACTTCTTCACGTCCGTCTTCATCCCAGTCCAAGTACAGTTTTGGGCCAGCCGCTTGTAAGTACGTAATACCCCTTCATGACCTGCTATAGGAGTATCATGGAAGTGTGCCATCAATAGCCTCCATAGCTCTTCGTTTCGGGGTACCTTGATTCGCCCGTGCTCTAGTACTAACCCATTGCGCTCCTCGTGCTCGGGGTTGCTTGAGGGGTTCTCTCTCAACTCCTCCATGAGTCGGACCAGATCACTATCCTCTGCACTGGCTCTCCGTAGATCTGAAAAGAAAGGAAAAGTGGATGCCGAGAAAGAAGCGAGCTCCCTTTCTTTTGAAAGTTCAAGCAGCGGTTTACTTCCATCCAACAACACTCTCTGATCATCTCTCCAAAAGGTCAATGTGAGGCTTATAAAATCAAAGGTCACGGGCCCCAAGCTCCGAAGCCATTGGGTCCCTAAAACAATATCGGCACCTTGCAAGGCCAATGGATAAAGATCCAATGTGAAAGTTTGGCCTTGCACCTTCAATTCTGCACCTCCACAAATAGAATCTGCTCGCAAGGTGGTGCCATCTCCAATCGTCACATCGAACCCTTCCGTGGGTTCCGACTCGAGCCCAATCTTCCTAAGGAGCCTCATGTCAATGAAGTTGTGGGTGGACCTAGTGTCAATCAAGATTCTCACTGTGGTTTTCTTGATTACACCGTTCACCCGCAAGGTCTTTGGCGCGGCTGTCCTCGAATAGGCGTCGAGGGAGATTTCGGCCTTCGTGTCCTCCACGTGTTGTTGCTCCTCAACTTCTTCTCCTCGATGTCCAGCCACATCTGCACCTTCAGCTGCCATGGGTGGAAGATCGTGGCCTTTTCCTTTGAGTTGTAGCTTGGCAGGGAGCTGCAACGTCATCACCGGTGACGAAGCTGTCGTGGTCGACTGTCGATTGACCGAGGAGAATGGTAGAAGATCGCTGGAGGCCATATGCGATTTCTTCTTAGTTGCCGACTCACGGTGGTTGCAAAGGGAGCTGGTGAAAGGCCGCCCAAGTGTCGAAATTCGCGGTTTCGGATCATCTCCTTCACCACCGATGAGGATTCCTGATGAGGGATATCCAGTGACCAGGTGTGGCGTAGCCAGCACTTCGCGATTTGTCGACAAGGTCTCCGGTGCATGGGAAGATGTGGAGGTTCCGAGGGCTGCTACAATGGTTGCAGATCTCATTGTAGTTGGTGGCAGTTCGTTGCGGCTGACCATAGGTCGAGGTGTAGAATCTCGCTCTTGCTGGATAGCCGAACTTTCCCCTATTTTTGTGATGAACGGGGAGGCCGTGGAGGATGTTGGGTATGTTGTGGAGGGTTCCCAATGCTGTCTTGTGATTGCCTTGCTTGTTGAAAAAGGTTTCGTCCATGCCCGTATTTCCTGCATCATCTCCATCATTATTTGCTTGTTGATGGCAATCTGTTTGGAAATAGACCCCAACATGGATAGAACGCTAGGTTCTTCCGTATTCCTATTAGATCGAGTGATCGTCATTGGAAGCGCTTGTCCGAGGAACGGTGGCTCTGATACCAGCTTGTTACGATCCTTCCTCGGCTATAGGCTCTGATACCAGATTGATACGAACCCTCTTTTGGTGCTATGGCTCTGATTCAAGATTAATACGATCTTACACGGAACTTTGAGATCAGATCCCGAAATATCCCGCCGTTGGATCGCTGTGAAATTTTGATATGTTGTAGGCCCGGAAAAGAGCTTTCCAACGGATCTAGTTTCAGGCGAATCGGAGATGGGGATCTCGAAATATCGTTCGTTTAGTGGATGAACGTCAGGATACTCTGTTTTGGATTCCGTGGATGAAGGCACGAAATCCTAGGTAATGGTGGATTGTGGAGGGCCGGTGTTGATGGGGTGGCACCGGTGTAAAAGTGATGGTGGAAGGGTTATGGATGATGGAAAGGTTAGGGATAGCGATGGATAAATTGGAAGAAGGGGGAGAAGAGGGCCACTCCTAAGGGACTAGGGTGATTGGCCTGTCGAGGGAGATTAGAAGCGGCGTCGCCGGGGAGATTGAGGGAACGAGAGCGAAGAAGATGAAGGAGGCAAGGCAAACTCAATTCTCAATATTCAATAATAATTTTGGTTGCCCTACACATACTTTTATAGGCTAACCAACAACTCAATCTTATCCTAAAACACAATCTTATCCTAAAACTCAATCTTATCCTAAAACTCAATCTTATCCTAAAACTCAATCCAAACTCGAGACGACGTCGGTGAAGTCCGAATCGTATCATCCACCCTCATCTCCATATCCATCCATAACCTTAACATCCACTCCACCCGTCACTGCCACCATCACCCACATTATTCCGTATTTTTGTCCCTGCTACAATACGAATCAACAAATGGAGTAAATATGAAAGTTGTTGATAGGCTCTCATACCAATGATAGGCTCTGATACTAATTTGATAAGCTCTGATACCAATTTGATAAGATTTGGAACCAAAAGATTGGCTACAAAATAATTCCTTAAGATCTGAATTTATTGCAAGAAGCAGTCCGCGCAAGCGTGGGAAAATATTTGTCAGATTTTCTTTGATAGTTAGAAAATTACGAAACAAACTGGGTTGGATCTGTAACTTCCTAGTCTACAACTTTCGTATTTATGCCCTTCGCAGATTCGAACTGTAGTAGGGACGAAAACACAGAATAACATGGGTGATGGTGATGGTGGTGGTGACGGGTGGAGTGGATGTTAGGGTTATGGATGGGTATGGAGATGATGGTGGATTGTGGAAGTGATTAAGGAAAGTAGACGAAGGAAACGAAGTGGTCGAGATCCCAAAGAAGAGGGGTGACTTGACAAACGAGGGAGATTAGAAGCGATGAGAAACCTTGCCAACGATAGAGGTGGAAGGATGGTGAAGAGGGAGGAGGGAGGAGTCTAGTGAGAAGATAAGAGGCAAAAAATCAAGAATCCAATAGCATCATGAAGTTGGTTGCCATCTACATATTTATAGTGGCTAGCCAATAAGTCCAAAAACAATATGAAATCCTAATTCTAGAGGATTCCCGTCGATCGCATTCAAACGCTCCCAATCGCATTCGAACACACTCAAAAAGCCCCTTCTCTAGATTTGCAAATGTGACACAAGCGTTCACAAGACATTCGAATACGGGAGTTCACAAACGCAGGTGTTCACAAGCGTTCACAAGGGCGTTCGAACGCAACCTATAGAAATTTTATTTTAATAAAAATAAACACCTAATGCAATAAGAAAAGATCCTAACTAAGTGTATCAGTTGTAGATCTGAAAGATATGGATCTAACTAAATTGGTTTCGTAATTTTCTGACTACCGGAGAATATTTGACAAATATTTTTTCACGGTTGCACGAATTGCTTCCTACAATAAATTCAGATTTTAAAGAATTGTTCCATAGCTGATCTTTTGGTACAAGAACCCATCAAATTGGTAGTAGAGCATGCGAATCTCAGACCTCCATTAATGGTTGAAACAAGGAAGATGACATCAACAAGGAGACCTATGGAGAGCATATCGACAAGGGAGGACTCAATGCACGATGATCCTAACCGTGAGGCCGATTTCTTTGGAGTGACCATAGCAGGACAGAGTCAATCAACGTCCATGGGTTCGAATATAGATGAACTTAGGGGCATGTTCCAAACATTGTTGCATAGAGTTGACAATATGCAAAAGTATCACAATGAATTCAAGGAATATGTCGTGAACCGATTGGGTTCGTCATCTCTTTGACTATGATCGGAGTTTCAAGAAGGACCAGCGGTGGGACCTCGTTGAAACGATACCCTACAAGTCCAGGTGCGTCATATGAGTGTCAATGATCCCCTCTTACCTATGCCTACACATCATCCTCCACCTCCGTTATAAAACCCAAGACCGGCGGTGGTAGAACCCGAGAGGCGTGCGGCAATGGTGCGCTTTGTTGATGAGGAGGATTGGCACTATAAGGATGAGGTTGATCCCTATGGAGATGGTGATAGACATGCTCGAGGATTTAGAGGTGATCAACATGCACAAAGGTTTAGACTTGAACCAAGGATCTTTCGTGAATCCGACAATACTATTCAGGGGAGAACCGCATGCTTGGATTTTCCTAAATTCCAAGGCGGTAATCCAACAAATTGGGTGTTTTAAGTTGAACAATATTTTGATTGTCAAGGTATAGCGGAAGATGCAAAAGTCCATATGGCAAGCTTTTACCTCGAAGGAACGGCGTAGCATTGGTATAGATCGGTTATTCGTGGTGGTGGATTTACCGAATGGGCTGATTTTTGTAGGAGGATTACACGCCGATTTGGGACAATAACATATAAAGATTTTGCTGCCACATTAAACAAGATGGTTCAGAGGACAATCGTATTAAAGTACTAGGCTGAACATTTGACCTAGATATTTTGAGATTATTGTAGGAGGTGATGAATGATTGAGAGCGTCATCCTGAGTTGGAGAATCAATGCGGTTTGCTGCTGGACCGCGGATACATTCGGGTGCCCACAAATGATGGATTGCGGTATAAATTGTTGGAGCACTTTCACCAAACTCCAAAGGCTGGTCATGAGGGTGTCTTGAGGACTTATAGGAGGATATCTCAGAGTTGCACATGGTCAGGATTGAGGCGGGATGTGAGGAGTTTTATCCGTGTTTGCGAAGTCTATCAAAGGGCTAACGCAACCACATTGAAACCGACAAGATTACTACAGCTTTTACCTATACTAGACCGTGTTTGGGAGGACATTTCTATGGACTTCATAGAGGGTCTTCCGCTGGTACGTGGTTATTCCGTTATTTTTGTGGTGGTTGACATATTGAGCAAGTATGCGTATTTTTTGACATTGTCACATCTGTTTTTAGCCAAGTCGGTGGTTGAAATTTTTGTTAGAGATGTTGCTTGGTTACATGGTTTGCGACGCACGATTGTCTTGGATCATTATCGCGTATTTATGAGTGACTTTTGGACGGAGTTATTCAGATTGCAGGGGACTCGATTGAACTTTAGTTCGGCCTACCATCCACAGACGGACGGCCAAACCAAGGTGGTCAATCGAGGCATTGTGCAGTATTTGAGGTGCTTTGTTGGAGAGATGCTGAGACGATGGTTGGAGTTCTTACCTGAGCGGAGTGGTATTACAACACCGCCTACCATAGCAGCATTGGCATGACTCCATTTGAGTTGGTGTATGGATGCACGGCTCTAACATTACACACTTATGATCTAGTGTTATCTGCAGACTAGACGGTGTAGGATTTAGCGTTGATAGATAGAGATGCCACATTGAGGAGGTCGTGTGCTCATCTTAAACTTGCTCAAAACCGTATGAAGGAAGTTTATGATCGTAGCCATAGGGATCAGGAGTTTGACATCAGCAGTCTGGTGTTTGTGAGGGTGCAACCGTATCGACAGGTGACTTTACGTTCGATACATAACCTAAAGTTACCACATCGCTACTTTGGTCCGTTTTGGGTGTTGGAGCGTATTAGTCCAGTTACATATTGATGCGCTTTGATACCAGTTGATAAGCTGTGATACCAAGTTGATGCGCTCTGATACCAAATTGATAGGTTCTTGTACCAAAAGATAGGCTACGCAACGATTCCTTTAAGATCTAGATGTAATACAAGAATCAGTCCGTGCAACCCTGGGAAAATATTTGCCAGATATTCTTCGGTAGTCATAAAATTATGAAACCAATTTTGTTAGATCCGTAACTTCCTGATCTACAACTTTTGTATTTACACCTTCAAAGATTCGAATTGCAACTAGGACAAAAATACAGAATAACGTGGGTAATGGTAGTAGTGACGGGTGTTGTGGATGTTTGGGTTATGGATGGTTATGGAGATGAACGTGGATGGTGGATGTGATTAAGGGAAGTAGACGAAGGGAATGAAGTGGTCGAGATCTTAAGGAAGAGGGGTGGCTCGATAGTCGAGGAAGATTAAAAGTTAGGAGAAACCATGCCAACGATAGATGTGGAAGGATGGTGAAGAGGGTGGAGGGAGATGTCTAGAGAGAGGATAGGTGGCAAGAAATCAATAATCTAATAGCATAATAAAGTTGGCTGCCATCCACATATTGGCTAGCCAATAAGTCCTAAAATAGTATGAAACCCTAATTCTAGAAGATTCTTTTCGATTGCGTTCGAACGCACTCAAAACACTCCATCTCTGGATGTGCGAACGCGATACAGGCATTTGAATGTGGGCGTTTGAACTTGTCCGACCGCGTTCGAACGCATAATATGCGTTCGAACGCATAATATGCGTTCTCTGTATTTGCGAACCTGATGCAGGCGTTCGCAAGGGCGTGTTCAAGCGTGACCCCTCTTACGTTCGAACGCGACTTACAGGAATTTTATTTTAATGAAAATAAACAACTAATGCAATAATTAAAGATCCTAATAAATTATATCAGCCCACCACGCTTCCCCCACCTTATCCTCAAGGTGAAAAGTCGGGGAAATGCTCCAAGATATCAGTCTCCAACTCCCATGTCACCTCATCAAATGGCTTGCCAAGCCACTCAACTAGAATCTCCATCTCGAATCTAGTACTATGTCGTCGTCGGCGTCTAGCAAGTACTTGAACTGGCTTTACAATCTCTATCTCCTCCAATGGCTCCGGTAGAACCGATCTAACGACCTCGTGATCTCTAATCCGCTCCCACAGTAATGAAACATGGAAGACAGGATGCACTCTCGACCCCTCCGATAGCTCTAAACGATATGCAACCGGACAAATACTCTCCAACACTCGAAACGGACAAAAGTAACGATGTGCTAGCTTTTGGTTACGCATCGGACGCAAGGTCACTTATCGATACGGTTGCACCCTCACAAACATCCAACTACCAATGTCGAACTCCTGCTCTCTATGGCTACGATCATAAACTTGCTTCATGCGGTTTTGAGCAAGTTTAAGATGAGCACGCAATCCTCCTCAATGTGGCGTCTCTATCTATCGACGCTAAGTCCACCTCCGTCCGATCTGCAGATGCCACTAAATCATAAGCGCGTAATGTCGGAGTCGTGCGTCCATACACCACCTCAAATGGAGCCATGCCAATGCTGCTATGGTAAGCAGTGTTATAAGACCACTCCGCCCACGGTAAGAACTCCAACCATCGTCTCGGCATCTCTTCGACAAAGCACCTCAAATACTGCTCAATGCCTCGATTGATCACCTCGGTTTGTCCGTCTGTCTGTGGATGGTAGACCGAACTGAAGTTCAACTGAGTCCATTGCAATGTGAAAAACTTCGTCCAAAAGTCACTCATAAATACATGATCACGATCCGAGACAATCGTGCGTGGCATGCCATGTAACAAAGCAACATTTCTAACAAAAATTTCAGCCACCGACTCAGATGAAAACGAATGTGACAATGCCAAAAAATATGCATACTTGCTCAATCTGTCAATCACCACAAACATAACGAAATAACCACGTACTGGCGGAAGACCCTTTATGAAGTCCATAGAAATGTCTTCCCAAACACAATCTGATATAGGTAAAGGTTATAGTAATCTTATCGGTTTCAATATGTGTTACGATCCTTCCTCGGCTATAGGCTCTGATACCAGATTGATACGAACCCTCTTTTGGTGCTATGGCTCTGATTCAAGATTAATACGATCTTGCACGGAACTTTGAGATCAGATCCCGAAATATCCCGCCGTTGGATCTCTGTGAAATTTTGATATGTTGTAGGCCCGGAAAAGAGCTTTCCAACGGATCTAGTTTCAGGCGAATCGGAGATGGGGATCTCGAAATATCGTTCGTTTAGTGGACGAACGTCAGGATACTCTGTTTTGGATTCCGTGGATGAAGGCACGAAATCCTAGGTAATGGTGGATTGTGGAGGGCCGGTGTTGATGGGGTGGCACCGGTGTAAAAGTGATGGTGGAAGGGTTATGGATGATGGAAAGGTTAGGGATAGCGATGGATAAATTGGAAGAAGGGGGAGAAGAGGGCCACTCCTAAGGGACTAGGGTGATTGGCCTGTCGAGGGAGATTAGAAGCGGCGTCGCCGGGGAGATTGAGGGAACGGGAGCGAAGAAGATGAAGGAGGCAAGGCAAACTCAATTCTCAATATTCAATAATAATTTTGGTTGCCCTACACATACTTTTATAGGCTAACCAACAACTCAATCTTATCCTAAAACACAATCTTATCCTAAAACTCAATCTTATCCTAAAACTCAATCTTATCCTAAAACTCAATCTTATCCTAAAACTCAATCTTATCCTAAGGTAAATCCAAACTCGAGACGATGTCGGTGAAGTCCGAATCGTATCAATATGGTTGCGTTAGCCCTTTAACAAACTTCGCAAGCACGGACAAAACTCCTCACATCCTGCCTCAATCATTGTCATGTGCAACTCTAAGATATCCTCCTATAAGTCCTCAAGACAGCCTCATGACTAGCCTTTGGAGTGTGGTGGAAGTGCTCCTACAATTTCTGCTGTAATCCATCATTTGTGGGCACTCGAATGTATCCGCAGTCCAACAGCAAACCGCCTCAATTCTCCAACTCTGAATGGCGCTCCGGGTCATCCATCACCTCCTGCAACAATCTCAAAATTTTTGGGCCAGATGTATATGCATACCTCAGCTTGTCAAGGAAGAGAAAGTTAGGAGAAGAATAGGCTGCAAGCTCGGCGGTATCGAGTTGGCGCGATAGTGCATCCGCTGCTCTATTTTTCGTTCCCTTTTTGTTTTGGATTTCATAATCATATCCCAGCAATTTTGTGACCCATCTCTACTATGCCGGAGTGTGTATACGCTGTCCCATAAAGTATGGAAGGCTCTTTTGATCAGTTCAAATAATAAATCATCTACCGATCAAATAATGCCTCCACTTTATCACCGCATGCAATATTGCCAACATCTCTCTCTCATAAGTCAATAATTGTTGAGATTTTTGAGATAAAGCCTTACTAAAATAGGCAGTGGGACGTCCTTCTTGCATTATTATAGCTCCTATGCCAACAGCCAACGCATCACATTCCACAATGATTTCTTTGGTGAAGTCCGGTAGCACTAAAATGGGTGTCGTAATCATTGCTGTTTTTAGTTTTTCAAAAGCTAAAGTGGCTTCATCCGTCCATCTAAAAGAGTTTTTCTTCAGTAAAGAAGTGAGAGGAGCAATGTTCTTGCCATATCCGGTTATGAATCGGCGATAATATTCGGTCAGCCCCAAAAATCCTCTCAATCCGGTGGTAGTAGTAGTTATAGGCCAAGCGGTCATACATGCAACCTTTTGTGGATCCGCCGCTATACCATCCGCTGAAATGATGTGGCCTAAGTACTCCACTTTTGGTACTCCCCATAGGCACTTGGACTTCTTAATCTTCAATTAGTTTTGCTTCAAAAAATTCAGCACGTCCTCCAAATGCCACTAATACTCCAATTTAGTCCTAGTATACACTAAAATATCAGCAAAAAATACCAAGACATACCATCACAATACAGGTCGAAATATATCATTCATGAGGTCTTGAAAGGTAGCTGGAGCATCGGTGAGACCAAAAGGCATCAACCAGAACTCGTAATGCCCGTTCGGAGTCTGAAATGCAATTTTGTGCACATTCGTTGGGTGAACTCTAATTTGATGATACCTAGCCCTCAAGTCAAGCGTACTAAATATAGTCGCCCCTGCAAGCTCATCCAGCAACTCCTCGATAACCGGAATGGGATACCAGTCCTTGATGGTAATAGCGTTTAGTGCTCGATAGTCGACACAAAAACGTCATATTCTGTCCTTTTTTCGCACCAATAGAACGGGGGATGAGTATGAGCTATGACTTGGTTGAATGAGGCCTTGCTCCAACATCTCGATTACCATCTTTGAGATAACTTCTTTTTGCACATGTGGATACCAATATGGTCTCATATTCGTCGATGCAACCCTAGGTACAATCTCTATACAATTGTCCGCCGCTCTCCTTGGTGGCAACTCCTGTGGTTCCTCAAATAGTCTAGAAAAGTTATCTAATAAATTAGACAATTCAATAGTAGTACCTAGACTCATTTGAGGCTCCTCTCCTACTGCTCCTAATTAAAGATGATAGGCCAAATCATATACACAAGGCAGCCCCACCATAGGTTGCATCGCAAGAATCGGCGAAGACCGAACACCATCAAGCCGCACATCTTTGTTTCCTTGTTTAAATTTCATCCACATGCTCCGGAAATCAAATGTGACGGGTCCCAAACTTTGTTACCACTGAGCACCAAAGACAATATCTACTCCTCGCAGCGCCAACGGATACAAGTCCACAATGATGTTGTGTCCTTGCACCCGTATATCGACCCGACGACACAAGCTCTTACGACATATTCCTTAAATTCATTGTGATCCTTTTGCATATTGTCAACTCTATGCAACAATGTTTGGAACATGCCCTTAAGTTCATCCATATTCGAACTCATGGACGTTGGTTGACTCGGTCCTGCTGTGGTCACTCCAAAGGAATCGGCCTCATGGTTAGAATCATCATGCATTGAGTCCTCACTTGTCGGTGTGCACTCTATTGGTCTCCTTGTTGAAGTCATCTTCCTTGTTGAAACCACTAATAGAGCTCTAAGGTTCGCCTGCTCTAATACTAATGATAAGCTCTGATACCAAATTGATGTGCTCTAATACCAATTGATAAGCTTTGATACCAAATTGATGCGCTTTGATACCACTTGATAAGTTCCGATACCAAATTTATGTGCTCTGATACCAAATTAATAGGTTCTTGTACCAAAAGATAGGCTACACAACGATTCCTTTAAGATCTAGATGTAATATAGGAATTAGTCCGTGCAATCGTGGGAAAATATTTGTCAAGTATTCTCCAGTAGTCAGAAAATTATGAATCAAATGGGTTAGATCCATAATTTCTTGATCTACAACTTTCTTATTTACGCCCTTCATAGATTTGAACTACAACTAGGACAAAAATAAGGAATAACTTGGGTGATGGTGGTAGTGGCGGGTGGAGTGGATGGTGGATGTGATTAAGGGAAGTAGACAAAGGGAACGAAGTGGTCAAGATCCCAAAGAAAAGGGTTGGCTTGATAGTCGAGGGAGATTATGTAACAACCCAATCCCAAAAAAAAAAAAAAAAAATCATGGGCACGACGCGACCGGCCACACTGTGGCCGGCCTCGTGCCCATGCCAGCTACTCATGCAGCTTGGTGGGGCGCCACGTGCCTGCGGCCGCGATGGGCCCCGGCGCCGCCACTACTCCTCCTCCACCGCCTTCCCTCGCTCTCTTTAAATCTCTCTCTATCTCTCTCTCTCTCTCGAGGCTCTCTCTCTATCTCTCTCTCTCTCTCTCACCGAGGCCGGTCGTCGCCGTCGCCACCTCCACGAGCGCCGGTGAGCTCCTCTCTATCTCTCTCTCTCTCTTTCTTGCCCGAGGGTGGGCTCGTCGGAGCCGAGCCACCGGCGAGAGGCCGGCCGCTGGCTGGCCAGCAACGGCCGGTGCCCTCCCCGCCGGCCGGGTCCGCAACCGCCTCCCTCACCTCCCCTCTTTCTTCTCTTTCTCTTCTGTTCTTCTTCTTCTTCTTCTTCTTCTTCCTCTTCTTCTTCTTCTTCTTTCTTTCCTTCTTTCTTTCTTTCTTTCTTTTTCCCCTTCTTCCTCAGCTCCTTCTCTTTCTTTCTTATTTAGGTTATTTATTTAGGTATTTTTCTTCTTAATTAATGCAAATAGATTATTTAGACATGAACTATGTTAATAATATTATATATCCTTCAGTATAATTTTATTAATGATAATTTTTATCATTAATGATTAATTAGGTATAAATATATGTAATACTTATATTTATTTATTTATTTACATATCTATTAGATTAATAGATAGATTTGTAAATTATAATTATTAGATTTATATTCTAATATTCTTATGATCTACATTTTAAGTAATTCTATTAATTTATTATACATTATTATTTTGTAACAAATAAGATAATGACTACATAGTCCCTAATTAATCAAGATATAATTTAATTATAATTAGGTTTTTATCTATATTTATATTTTATTTATAATTAAAATCTAGTCAATCATAAAAATAAGTAGAAATTCTAAAATCTAATAAATCATCATATTTTACTCGAACGGATTATAATGGGATAAACAACTAACTTTATGTTACTTAAATATTTTTAGATCCCGAACCCCTTATTTGAGACCCCGTTGTCCTTGCTAGCGAGAAGTGTCACACGGTTGATGGGCGGATGTAAGGGATACGTGGTTTGTATCTTCTGATCAGTGTGAGTAGTCTTATCCCCTAGATCCCTTTCTCAAATTAGGTTATATTATATATTATGTACATGCATGTTTTGGCCTCCAGCATGATTATATGACTTTATATAGAGATGATTTCAGTCGAGCATATATTTTATCATGCATTTGATTAGACTGATCTGGGATATGAGTACATTGGTGATATATAGAGATGATTGGAGATGATTATGTTATTATGGTTTTATGTCGGGATGATCTCTATCATGAGTATGCATGTGTTAGATACATGGTTGGAGTTTGCATTACATCATTTTTCTCTCGGCTTCTTTACCACCTAAATTCCTGAGTTGTATGATCTGTTGTCGTACTGGATATATTCATATGATTTATCATGTATAGGAAATCATAAAAGTACATGTGTATGTAATGTGATGTGATGTGATGGCTGGAACGGTATCTGGTCCGGACTGGTACTGGACATACTCTTAGCGTATGGCAGAGTATGGTGATGGCTGATAGTTGTACTCTTAGCGTATGACAGGGTACAACTATCATTGATATACCCTTAGCGTATGGCAGGGTATGATTTATCTACAGAGATACTCTTAGCGTATGACAGGGTATGCTCTGAGCTTGTGGCATGATGTGTATCGAGTTTGGGGCCGGGTACCGTAGTCCAGCATGGTGGATGATATTCAGAGTTGAGACGGATGATTGTGATAGTGAGAGATATGTGAATTATATCTGGCTCTGACATATATGATTATCTAGTAGTTGGCATGCATCATGCATCATCATTGTTGTGACTAGTATCATTGGATCATAATTGTTATACATGATATGGTGTTATATTCGGTGATGTTATATGGTAATTTCATCATGTTATATAATTTCGGTTGAGGATATAATATGGTCATTCATGAGAACTGATTTCATTCATATATATGTCATTAAGGATACATATATATATATATATATATATATATATATATATATATATATATATATTCATACATGACATCATACAGCTTTCTGATTCATATTATCCAGTACATGATTTACTCTCTGTTTGGCATCACTGATTCGGGGTAAGGTCTATTCACTGAGCCTTTTGCTCATGACTCTCTTTATTTCTTTTCTAACCCCCTCAGATATGTGGTACGTGATAGCGACTTGAGGAGATATTTTAGAGCGATGATGAGGTGAGCTATAGATGCGAGATGGTATAGATGATAGTTTATATAGAAATTGAGTTGTACCAATATTTGATATTTGTACTCTTTTGTATTAGACGATGATTTGTATAATACAGGTCGAATCATAGTGTACCCTTGTATTAGTTATTTTAGTTGTATCTTGATGGTTTGTTGTGGCCTGTGTGGGTCCTGCCAGATTATGTGGCGGTCTAGTGTATATTATTATGGACTTTGATATTCATATGCTAATAGGTTTATTTGGTTAAGAGTATGATTTATTTGGTGATGGATTATCTGTATATGGATATGTTAGCAGGTGTTATTTGATGATGTCATGATTGTATGTGCACAGGAGTGTATCTGTGCATGACGGGCCCCGCCCGACCTGTCGCGTGCGCCGCGCGTGCCGTGTGGGCGTGTGTGCGTGCACGTGCCCGTGCCGGGCGAGGGCGTTACAGATTAGAAGTTAGGAGAAACCTTGCCAACGGTATATGTGGAAGGATGGTGAAAAGGAAGGAAGGAGAAGTCTAGAGAGAGGATAGGAGGCAAGAAATCAATAATCCAATAGCATAATGAAGTTGGCTACCATCCACATATTTATAGAGTCTAGCCAGCAAGTCGTAAAATAATATGAAACCCTAATTCTACAAGTTTTCCATCGATCGTGTTTGAATGAAGTCAAAAAGCTCCATCTCTGGATGTGCGAATGCGATACAGGCGTTTGAACACGGGCATTCAAACTCGTCTGACCGTGTTCGAATGCACAATATGCGATCTCTGTATTTGCAAACCTAATGCAGGCGTTCGCAAGAGCGTTTTCCCAACTTTTCACCTTGAGGGCAAGGTGGGGGAAGCGTGGTGAGCTGATACACTTAATTAGGATCTTTTCTTATTACATTAGTTGTTTATTTTCATTAAAATAAAATGCTTGTAGGTCACTTTCGAACGCAGGTAGGGTCCCGTTAGAATGCCCTTGCGAACGGCTTCATCAAGTTCGTAAATACAGAGAACGCATATTGTGCGTTCGAACGCGATCAGGCCAGTTCGCACGCCCGCGTTCAAATGCCTGTATCGTGTTTGCACATACAGAGATAGAGCTTTTGGTGCGTTTGAACACGATCGGGTGTGTTCAAATGTGATCGGCAGGAATCCTCTGGAATTAGTGTTTCATATTGTTCTAGGACTTGTAGGCAAGCCTTTATAAATATGTGGATGGCAGCTAACTTCATTATGCTATTGGATTATTGATTTCTTACCTCCTATCTTCTCTATCGACTCGCTCCCTCCTCCCTCTTAACCATCCTTCCACATCTACCATTGGCAAGGTTTTTTTTAACTTCTAATCTCCCTCGACTATCGAGCCACCCCTCTTCTTTGGGATCTTGACCACTTCGTTCCTTCGTCTATATCCCTTAATCACATCCACCATCCACCTTCACCTCCATACACATCCATAACCCTAACATTTACTCCACCCGTCACCACCGCCATCAACTACGTTATTCCATGTTTTCGTTCCTACTACAGTTCGAATCTGTGAAGGGCGTAAATACAAAAGTTATAGATCAGGAACTTGTGAATCTAACCCAATTAGTTTCATAATCTGACTACCCGAGAATATATGATTTCCATGGTTGCACGGACTGATTTCTGTAATACATTCAGATCTTGAAGGAATTATTGCGTAGCCTATCTTTGGTATAAGAACCCATCAATTTGGTATCAGAGCTTATTAGAGAGTAGGCCCGTGGCATATATGAGCAAGGCTTTGTCGAACTAGTCACAATAGTTATCCACCTATGAGTGAGAAATGGTAACAATTCTGCACGCCGTCACCAAATGGCAACCCTACTTGATTGGCCGACGGTTTACTATTCGCACGGACCAGCATTGTTACCCTACTTCATGGAGCAACGTGTGCACACCCCAGCACAAAAACTCCTTGGGTATGACTATAAGCTAGTCTACAAAAAAGGGATTGAGAAACGAGCTACTGATGCCCTTTCACACCAATCTAATGCGAGTGAGCTCGCTTCCTTTTCAGCACCAACCTTTCCTTTAATTTCATATTTGTGGGGAGCCAGTACAGAGGATTGAGTCATGGAGGAGCTCGGGTCAAATATCAGGGACCGCTTTCCTAATTTCCCACCTTGAGAACAAGGTTGTGGAAGCATGTTGGATTGATACGATTCAGACTTCACCGATATCGTCTCTAGCATGGATACACTTTATGGGTGTCTTCTATTCTTATTTTAGTATTTTATTCAGAGAAAAATAAGTTTTCTGTAGGTCGCATTCGAACACGGGTGAGTGCGTTCGAACACACTTTCGAATGCCTCCATCAGGTTCACAAAAACAAAGAACGTGAAATGTGTATTCGAACGTGATCGGGCGTGTTCGAACGCCGCATTCGATCGCCTACATCAAGTTTGCATTGACAGAGAACGCTTTTTCTGCGTTCGAATACGGTCGATGAAAATCCACTATTTCTAGGGTTAATAATTATCATTTTTGAATTGTTTAGTTAGCTTCTAAAGGTGTGGATGGCAATCAAGAATGCATTATTGAATGAATTGAGGTTTGCCCTGATCTTCTTCTTCTCCTTCTTTCTCATTCCCTCATTCCGCGATTTCACCGCTTTTAGCCCCCCTCGACCAGCCACTCACCCTAGTCTCTTAGGGCTGGCCCACTCCTTCCCTTTCTTCAAATCTCTCTACCCTTGCCCTAACCCTTTCATCATCCATAATCCCTCCATCACCACCTTATTCACTGGTGCCACCCCATTACCACTAGCCTACCACCTCCATAATCACCTAAGATCTTATGCCCCTATCCACGGATCCATAGACGGATTCCCTGACATTCATCTACTTATCAAATGATATCTTCCGATCTCGTCGTCCGATTTCTTCGAATTAGATTTGTTGGAAAGCTCTTTTTCAGAGCTATAATATATCAAATTTCACTTTGATCCGATAGATACAACTTTTAGAATTCTTTTCTAAAGTTCCATACCAGATCCTGTCCAGATCTGAAAACATGATAGATCAAACCTTAGCCCAAAGGGAGATCATATCAGATAGCAGCTGCGAACGCTCAAAAAGAGCTTTGCTCATCTAGGCCATAGGTTTGCCTTCTTGCATTTAAACAGCCCCAACGTCGACTCCGGACATATCGCACTCAATGGTGAATGGTTTGGTAAAATTAGCTAAAGCAAGGAGTGGAGTTGAGATTATTGCCTTTTTCAAGGCTTTAAATGCTTCCCTTGCTTTGTCTGTCCATGTGAATGCACCTTTCCATAGCAAGGCCGTGAGGGGAGCCGCAACCTTGCCGTAGTTCACCACAAATCGACGATAGTAGCCAGTTAAGCCAAGAAAACCATATAGCTCTTTAGTAGTCTTGGGCAGTGGCCAATCCGCCAAGCTTTGGATCTTCTTAGGGTTAGCTTCCATGCCATCTTTAGATATGATAGGCCAAGTACTATCCGTAGATGTCACAAATGCTCCTCCCATGTACGGCTGCATACTAATATATCATCAAAGAATATTAGCATATATTGCCTCAAATGAGGCCTAAAGATATCATTCATTAAGATCTAAAAGGTGGTGGGATCATTGGTAAGACCAAAAGGTATAGTGAGGAACTCATAGCGCACATCATGAGTTCTAAACGCTATCTTGTGCACATCAGATGGTTCAACTCTGATTTGATGGTACCCCGCCTTCAAATCCAACTTTGAGAAGTAACATGCACCCGCCAATTCATCCAGAAACTCTTCAATCACTAGTATTGGATACCGGTCTTTGACGGTGATGGAATTGAGAGCTAGATAGTCCAACACAAAACCGTCACGATCCGTCCTTCCCTACGAGCAAGACCGGTGAAGATAGGAGCTTCGACTTGGCCTTATCACCCCCCTGGATAATATTTCTTGGACCATCTTTGTTATAGCCTCCTTTTGGATGAAGGGATAACAGTATGGCCTCACATGTCCTTGATGCGATGGTCTTGTGCCCTAGGTGGAGGCAATCCATGTGACTGCTGGAATACATCTTCAAATTCCTACAAAACAACCCTTAAATCAACGAGTAAGTGTGCTAGATCATCCACGTCCTTGGCCCCTTCGATGAGTTGCATGAGGAACCTGCGACACCCGGGTTTCGGCAACCCCTCTAGGGACTGCAGTGCCCCCTTGGCTTCCATGCTTGATGCTGCCAGTAGTTAGATCGATTGGCCTTCATGGCTGAACTCCATCACCATAGTGGTAACGTTGAAGGTGACCGGTCCAAAATTTCGAAGCTATTGCTCCCCAAGCACCAAGTTGGCTCCTCGTAGAGCCAACGAATAAAGATCAATTCAGAAGACATGACCCTGAATTTGTAGCTAAACCTTGTGGCATATGCTCTTCGTTCTCAACATGGTGCCATCACTGATAATCACATCAAAGCCGTTGGAAGGCTCTGACTCCAATCCCAAACTTCTCACCATCCGAGAATCCACAAAATTATGGGTGCTTCTCAAATAAATAAGAATTAGGACTTTATTCTTCTTTATCATACCTTCAACCACAAGAGTTTTCTGAGTTGACTTGCCGGCAAAAGAGTGTAGGAAGAGTTCGGCTTGGACTTCAAGTAGGTTGTCCTCTTCGGTGTGGCCAACTTCTTCCCCTTGCTGCTCCTCAAGATTTTCAATTGGATCATCCTCGATCATCTCCTCCATGAGTATAATGGCCACGGGGCTGTTTGGAGCATTTGTGGCCCTAATGGGTTGTTGTACCAAAGATAGGTTACAGATCAATTTCTTTAAGATCTGAATTTATTGCAGAAAGCAGTCCGCACAACCGTAGAAAACATATTTGTCAGATATTCTCCTATAGTCAAAAAATTACAAAACCAATTGGATTAGATTCATAACTTCCTAATCTATAACTTCTATATTTACTCCCTTCACAGATTCGAACTACAACGGGGACAAAAACACAGAATAACGTGGATGATGGTGGTGGTGACGGGTGGAGTGGATGTTAAGGTTATGGATGGGTATGGAGATGAAGGTGGATGGTGGATGTGATTAAGGGATATAGACGAAGGGAACGAAGTGGTTGAAATCCCAAAGAATAGGGGTGGCCCAACAGTCGAGAGAGATTAAACCTTAGGAGAAACCTTGCCAACGGTAGAGGTGGAAGGATGGTGAAGAGGGAGAAGGGATAGAGTCTAGAGAGAAGATAGGAGGCAAGAAATCAATAATCTAATAGCATAATGAATTTGGCTGCCATCCACATACTTATAGATACTAGCTAACAAATCCTAATAGCAATAAGTAACCCTAATTCTAGATGATTCCTGCTGAAGGCGTTCGAACGCACCCGATCACGTTTGAACACACAAAAGATGTTCTCTATATGTGCGAATGCAATGCAAGCGTTCGAATGCGGCATTCGAACTCACCCTATCGTGTTCGAATACACTTTTTACATTCTTTGTATTAGCGAACCTAATGCAGGCGTTCGCAAGAGCGTTCGAATGCGACCCCTTCTATGTTCGAACGTGACCTACAGGAATTTTATTTTAATGAAAATAAAAAATTAATGTAGAAAAAAAAGATTCTAACTAAATGTATCAGCCCAGCACGCTTCCCCTACCTTACCCTCAAGGTGAATAGTCGAGAAAACGCTCCAAAATATTAGTCTCCAACTCCTATATCACCACATCGGATGGCTTATAATACACTTAGTTAGGATCTTTTCTTATTACATTAGTTGTTTATTTTTATTAAAATAAAATGTCTGTAGGTTCCGTTCGAATGTAGGAGGGGTCGCATTCAAACGCCATTACGAACACCTACAGCAGGTTCGCAAACATAAATAATGCATATTCTGTGTTCGAACGCGGTCGGGCAAGTTCGAATGCCAGCGTTCAAACGTCTGCATCGCGTTTGCACATACAAAGATGGAGCTTTTGGTGCGTTCGAACGCGATCGGGCGTGTACGAACGCGATCGACGGGAGTCCTCTAGAATTAGGGTTTCATATTGTTTTACGACTTGTTGGCTAGCCTCTATAAAAATATGGATGGCAGCCAACTTCATTATGCTATTAGATTATTAATTTCTTGCCTCTTATCTTCTCTCTAGACTCACTCCCTCCTTCCTCTTCACCATCCTTCCACCTCTACCGTTAGCAAGGTTTCTCCTAACTTCTAATCTCCCTCGACTGTCGAGCCACCCCTTTTCTTTATAATCTCGACCACTTCTTTCCCTTCATCTACATCCCTTAATCACATCCACCACCATCAACCTTCATCTCCATACCCATCCATAACTCTAACATCCACTCCACCCATCACCACCACCATCACCCACGTTATTCCATATTTTAGTCCTAGTATTTAGCTACGACCAGCTGGAGATAAGCCTCAAATGAGTTTAGGTACTACCATTGAATTGTCTAATTTATTAGATAACCTTTCTGAACTGTTTGTGGAGCCATAGTAGTTGCCACCGAGGAGAGCAGCAGACTATCGCATAAAGATTGTACCTAGGGCTGCACCGACGAATGTGAGGCCATATCGGTATCCATATGAGCAGAAAGAAGTTATTGATACGATCACGCCTCGGGCTATAGAGCTCTGATACCAAATTGATATGATCATGCCTCGGGCTATGGAGCTCTGATACCAGATTGATACGATCTCTCCTTTGGGGCTAAGGATCGATCTCTTCCGATTCTCAGATCTGGACTAGATCTTGCACGAAACTTTGAAATAAGATCTCGAAAGATACCGTCGTCGGATCGATGTGAAATTTTTATATGTTGTCGCCCTTGAAAAGAGCTTTCCAACAAATCAATTTCAGGCGAATTGGAGTTGGGGATCTCGAGATATTGTCCGTTTAGTAGACGAACATCAGGATGCTCTGTTTTGGATCCGTGGATGGAGGCACGAGATCCTAGGTAATGGTGGTTGGTGGAGGACCGGCGTTAATGGGGTGGCACCGGTGGAAAAGCGGTGGTGGAAGGGTTATGGATGATGGAAAGGTTAGGGCAAGTGTTGGATAGATTGGAAGAAGGGGGAGGAGAGGGCCACTCCTAAGGGACTAGGGTGATTGGCCAGTCAAGGGAGATTAGAAGCGGCGTCGCCGTGGATTGAGGGAATGGGAGCGAAGAAGACGAAGGAGGCAAGGCAAACTCAATTCTCAATATTCAATAATCAATTTTGGTTGCCCTACACATCCTTTTATAGGCTAACCAACAACTCAAATTAACCCTAAAACACAATTTTTGCCGACCGCATTCGAACTCGCCCGACCGAGTTCGAACGCACCGCGTTCGAACTCACTCCACCCGCGTTCGAATTCGACTTACAGAAAACTTTATCTTTCGTCTTAAGGGCTATCTAGACGAAAGATCAATCTCGAGGGCTACTGAGATTGGACTTCAATCACAAGAAGCAGTGAATCGTGGGTTCTAGCGATCAAGACTGAGAGAACAAAGTCGTTTGGATCGACGGGTTGTTTTGTGAGTCAAGTCTTGTAACTACTACTATCATAGTGATTGGTTTTGATCCGAGTTTGGATCCGTGGTTTTTTCCCATTTTGGGTTTTTCCACGTTAAAATATTGGCGTTCATCTCTGCTTTTGTTCTTAATATTTCTTCGATCTTTTACTTAAGCGAACGAGCGATATTATTGCCTAGTATTTAGATACATACGTGTGTCTACGAGTTTTTTCAAAGGAAGATGACATCAACAAGGAGACCTATGAAGGGCACACCGACAAGGGAGGACTCAATGCACGATGATCCTACCCGTGAGGTTGATTCCTTTGGAACGACCACGGCGAGACCAAGCCAACCAACATCGATGGGTACAAATATGGATAAACTTTGGGGCATATTCCAGACATTGTTGCATAGAGTTGACAACATGCAAAAGGATCACAATGAATTCAAGGAATATGTCGTGAATCGATTAGGTTCGTCATCTCCTCGATGACGATCGGAGTTTTAAGAAGGACCAGCGGTGGGAACTCATCGAACCAATACCTGATAGGTCCAGGTGCGTCATATGAGTGTCAATGATCCCCTCTTACCTATGCCTACACATCATCCCCCACCTCCATTACAAAACCGAAGACCGGCAATGGTGGAACCCGAGAGGGGTGCAGCACCGGTGCGCTTTGTCAATGAGGAGGATTGGCACTTTGAGGATGAGGTTGATCCCTGTGGAGATGGTGATGGACGTGCTCGAGGATTTAGAGAAGGTTATCAATATGCACAAAGATTTAGACCTAAACCAAGGATCTTTCGCAAACCCGACAATGCTATTCAGGGTAGAACCGCATGCTTGGACTTTCCAAAATTCCAACGCGGTGATCCAACAGATTGGGTGTTTCGAGTTGAATAATATTTTGATTGTCAAGGTACAGCAGCAGATGCAAAAGTTCAGATGGCAAGTTTTCACTTCCAAGGAACGACATTGCATTGGTAGAGATTGGTTATTCGTGGTGGTGAATTTACCGGATGGGCTAATTTTTGTAGGAGGATTATATGCAGATTTGAGACAGCGGCATATAAAGATTTTGCTGCCACATTAAGCAAGATGGTTTAGAGGATAACCATATTGGAGTACCAAGCTGAGTTTGAAAGAGTTAGTAGTCATTGTGAGCCACCGTGGCTCGAACAGACATTGATGAGTACATTTATTTCAATTTCAAGGCTGCGGGATGAAATACAAGCGGATGTTCGTGCTCTATGTCTGACTACTCTTGAGGAAGCCTTTGAGAAGGCCGTGAGAATGGAATAAAAGCATAGGGCTCTAAAGATGGCAGCGAAAACTAATTAGGGCTACCGAGATGGGCGGTTTGCATCTAGAATGCCAGTTGGAAATTCTGCAGTTTCGAAAATAGTGGCTATGAGTACTAGACCATGATCACCTTTAAGACCTTCAAATGTTAGAAGAGACACTAGACCCCTCTATCGATATGATGAGCGTTTCAGCCCCAGTCATCGATGTTCTAAATCGATCGGGAGTGTGATGCTTATCGACGATCTTGAAGATGATGATGAGGTTGTTGATGATGGTGAGTGTCCAGAGGAGGTCCATGAGGAAGGCATTGTGGAGGGCGTGGAGGAAGATATCCAAGCTGAAATATCAATGCATGCATATTCCAGTACTTCCGCGTCGAGGACGTTATGGGTAGATGGACTTGTTAGACAGCATTGTGTGTACATCCTCATCGATTTGGGGAGTACACATAACTTTCTAGACAAGAGGTTAGTGAGAAGATTAGGTTTGGATGCCGAACCGACCACGGGATTTGACGTTGCTATTGGAGACGGCACAAAGCTTAGGGCGGAGAGCTTGTGTCGCCGGGTCGATATACGAGTGCAAGGATATGACATCATTGTGGACTTATATCTATTAGTGCTGCGAGGAGCAGACATTATCCTTGGTGTTCGGTCTTCGTCGATTCCTGCGATGTAGCCTATAGTGGGGCTGCCTTGTCCATATGATTTAGCCTATCTTCTTCAGTCAGGAATAGTAGGAGATGAGCCTTAAATGAGTTCAGGTACTACCATTGAATTGTCTAATTTATTAGATAATTTTCCTAGACTGTTTGAGAAGCCACAGGAGTTGCCATTGAGGAGAGCGATAGACCATCGCATATAGATTGTACCCGGGGTTACATTGGCGAACGTGTGGCCATATCGGTATCCACATGTACAAAAGGAAGTTATCTCAAAAATGGTAGCTAAGATGTTGGAGCAAGGCCTTATTCAACCAAGTCATAGCGCATACTCATCTCCCGTGCTATTAGTGCAAAAAAAGGTTGGGACATGGTGTTTTTGTATCGACTATCGGGCACTAAATGCTATTACCGTTAAAGTCCGGTATCCTATTTCAGTTATCGAGGAGTTGCTGGACGAGCTTGCAGGGGCGACTATATTTAGTAAGCTTGACTTGAGGGTTGAGTATCATCAAATTAGAGTTCACCCAGCGAATGTGTACAAAATTGCATTTTGGATTCCGGACGAGCATTATGTGTTCTAGGTGATGCCTTTTTGTCTCACCAATGCTTCAGCTACCTTTCAAGGTCTCATGAATGATATATTTCGGCCTCTATTGTGAAGGCATGTCTTGGTATTTTTTTACGATATTTTGGTGTATAGTAGGACTTAATTGGAGCATTGGCTGTATTTGAAGGATGTGCTGAATTTGTTGACGCAAAATCAATTGAAGATTAAGAAGTCTAAAAAAATAAATCCCTAGACACACGTATGTATCTAAACACTAGGCAATGATATCGCTTGTTCGCTTAAGTAAAAGTCCGAAGAAATATTAAGAACGAAAGCAGAGATGAACGCCAAGATTTTAACTTGGAAAAACCCAAAACGGGAAAAAACCACGGATCCAAACTCGGATCAAAACCAATCACTATAATAGTAGCAGTTACAAGACTGACTCACAAAACACCCCGTCGATCCAAACGACTTTGTTTCTCTCAGTCTTGATCGCTAGAACCCACGATTCACTGCTTCCTGTGATTGAAGTCCAATCTCAGTAGCCCTTGAGATTGATCTTTCGTCTAGATCACCCTTAAGACGAAAGATTAAATTCTTGTAGATGAGTGGAACATTGTTAGTTGAAGAATCGATGTAGCCTCAAGAAGTCTCCTTCAATCATATTTCTTCAACTCACCTTGAGATAGGGTTTCACAATCCTTATATATCATCTTCAAGGTAGAGACAAATCCGAGTCTTATCCGTACTCATGAACTTCAAGATAGAGCCAACTCCGAGTCTTATCCGTACTCATGATCTTCAAGATAGAGCCAAATCTGAATCTTATCCGTACTCATGAAAGTCCAATATTTTTAAACTTTGTTGGTGCGTTCGAACGGGCTCGAGTGCGTTCGAACGCGACAACTTGAATTCTTCAGGTTGCGTTCGAACGCGTTTGTGAACGCGGCTCTCTGTCTGTGTGAATGCAGTGCCCGCGTTCAAACGCGTTTGTGAACGCGGCTCTCTGTCTGTGTGAACGCATATTTCGCGTTCGAACTCGTTTGTGAACGCACCGCGTTCGAACTCGTTTGTGAACGCGGTGTGAACTCAACAGCTTTTCTCCAATAACCTTGCAATTCTTCAGACCAGAGATATTCTAGACTTGTGTAAAGCTCATATACATGTAAAAAATACACTTAGAATATTTTGTACACAATTACCAACAAATAAAAACCTAACAAAGTCCAAGTGCCCATGGGGAGTACCAAAAGTGGAGTCACATCATTTTAGCGGATGGTGTAGCGGTAGATCCTCAAAAGATTGCATGTATGACCGCTTGGCCTATTCCTACTACTACTACCGGATTAATAGGATTTTTGGGGCTGACTGGATATTATCGTAGATTCATCGCCGGATATGACAAGATCATTGCTCCCCTCACTTCTTTGTTGAAAAAGGACTGTTTTACATGGACGGATGAAGCTACTACAACCTTTGAAAAATTAAAAACAACAATGACGACAGTACCTGTTTTAACGCTACCGAACTTCACCAAAGAATTCATTGTGGAATGTGATGCGTTAGGTGTTGGCATAGGAGTTGTACTAATGTAGGAATGAGTTCCATTGCCTATCTTAGCAAGGCTTTATCACAAAAATCTCAGCATGATACGATCTCTACTAAGGCTAAGGTTTGATCTCTTTCAATTCTCTAATCTAGACTAGATCTGGCACGCCCGATTCTCTTTCAATTCTCTAATATGAAATCCTAATTCTAGAGGATTCCCGTCGATCGCGTTCAAACACGCCTGATCGCGTTCGAACGCACCAAAATCTCCATCTCTGTATGTGCGAACATGATGCAAGCGTTTGAACGCGGGCGTTCGAATTCGCCTGACTGTGTTCGAACGCATAATATGCGTTCTCTGTATTTGTGAACCTGATGCAAGCGTTCGTAAGGGCATTCGCAAGAGCGTTCGAACGCGATCCCTCCCGCATTCGAATGTGTCTTACAGGAATTTTATTTTAATGAAAATAAACAACTAATGCAATAAGAAAAGGTCCTAACTAAGTGTATCATGATACCAATTAGTAATCTGAAACCTAATAAAAGTAAAAGAATCAAACTAGAAGAGTGTGCAAAAATTATTGGTAGTTTGATGCATGTTATGATTTATAGTAGATTGAATATTGCTTATGTTATATGTAGAATTACTAGTATCCTAGGGATTAACATTGGACAGTACTTATCTTGATGGTTTACATTATAGATGAATAATTATGTTCATGAATGTTATAGTGATGCTAATTGGGCTTCCCGTAAGACTAGTTCTAAATCAGTCAATGATTTTATATTTACCTTAGGTGGAGGCCTAATTACATGGTTTTCTAAGAAATAATTATGCATTGCTTTATTATTTATGGAAGTTGAATATATTGCTATGTCATAAGCTAGTAAAGAATTGATTTGATTAAGACGTTTTTATGTTCTTTACATGGTATTTCTTTGTATGAAATGCCTAACTCTTCAACTACTTTATACTATAATAATCAAGCTGCAATATATATTTCTAAAAATAAGAAACTTATCGATAGGAGTAAATATATTTCGATGAGATATAATTATATAAAAAACAATTATAAAGAAGGGTAAGCTCACCTTGGA
Organism: Typha angustifolia; assembly: GCF_048772165.1. Taxonomy (NCBI): domain Eukaryota; kingdom Viridiplantae; phylum Streptophyta; class Magnoliopsida; order Poales; family Typhaceae; genus Typha; species Typha angustifolia. The sequence goes on along the minus strand of NC_133253.1, from coordinate 11,660,527 downwards.
ATATTTACTTATAGATCAAATGCTTGCGGATCCGCTCACCAAATCACTTAGTGATCGGAGATTCAATAAACTTTGGAGAGATATGGGACTATTACCATTCGAGAATAGTATGATTAAAAACATACTATTTAGAGTTCAAAGGAATTAGTCATTAACTATCAAAAGAAATACCGACGTGTAGGTTATATTTGGGATGTATATTACTTTAGAATAGTGACGATGTCACTATTTAATCCAAAGTCTTATATCTAAATTAATGCACCTTGATCCATAACGTAGAGATGGACACAATCCTTAACAATATCCACAACACTAATAGAATGATACATGCACTCTTGATGAGACTACCTTTGTAAGTATGATGGTCAAGGCCGCCTTCTACGAATTATAAATAAAATCCAAGTGTACCCACTAAGCCGGGATAAGCACAAGGCTTATAATGGACTGTCTTAAAAGACCAATAACCAACCATGTGCAATGTGGACATTGATTTATTTAACTTTAATTATTTGAGATCAAGGTCTAACCCTCTCATTCTTTCAAAGTACTTGAATTGTTTTTAAACTATAGGTTCAATGATCATCCATCTATGGCGATACATTGTACATTATTTAAATATTTTATTTATTTCTATTTTTTATTTATTTTGTTTTAGTATAAGTGGGGATTTATAGGTTATTTTCATAAATAATATAAAATAAAATATGCATAAATGGAGTTGTTTTATTACAAAAAAATAGTGTTATAGTAAAATTGTTGGAATTCGTTCAAATGAGATTTAATCCATTCAAACAAAAACTTTTCGAGAGCAAAATATATCCAATGTTTGAAATCGACTTTTATAAAACAGTTATTCTTAATTTAAAAAGTGGCTCTATTTGGTGTAAAGTGTGTCATTTTGAATAGGATGTCTCTCACTAGGAAAAGATGCCTATTTTATCTCTAAAACTCTTTAAATAAAGAGAGATCTAAAAAGTTAAGAAAAATAGTCATACTCTTGATCTTCTTTTCTTTGTACAAAAGCATTGGTTTTTAATTATTTTCTTGATCTTTGAGGTTATCCCAAATTCCTTGGAAGTATAGTCCCTAAAAACTTTTACTGTGAAGGCATTGTATTCTGGATATAGAATTTTAAGAGTCTATTTATACTTTGGTGAGAAAATTATTATCTTAAACGAAGCTTCTAACATCTTACCATATAAACCCAAATTTTTGTTTTGATTTCACTCTATTTCATAAATTTCCCCAACACACCATCTTTCGATGACTGTCGCGATATCGATTTACCAATTTTTATCCTATTTCGACCATTCTTTATTATTTTTTCACATTTATTTTCGATATCAGAATCACCTCATTTGAAAGCCATTAGGTACAAGACTCATGAGGTACTCCAATAAACATCTTTGATTTTTTCTGCAAACAGATTTACCTAAATCTGATTCGCAACAAATTTATAAGGCAGCTCCAAAAGTTAATGAAGCTGCTCGAAGGCCTGTTAAGTGGATAACTGACCAGTAAAAAACGAATTTTCTTTGATGGGCTCTTTCGGTGCTTATCAGTAAACTAGTCTAGAAAAATCTACTGATGTGGTTCTTCGTGCACTTGTTGATCTATAACAGGTTACTAATCTTGTGGACACTTTCTTTCGAAGCATCGTAGTATAGGACCACTTTCGTATAGGACCACCTTCTAGAATGTGAAGATTACTACATCTTTTCAGTATGGTTTCAAACAGACATAATTAAAGTTCTTTTCGGAGTCTCTTTCCAACTGTTAGATCGTTTTGGAGGATATATATTCAACAAATTTAGAGTACCTTCGTTAACCGTAACGCATCAAACTTCACTTTTATATTATATGTAAAAACACAATTTTCTCTTTGATCTTATCTTAGCATCGCTACCCGATGGACTCTATTGCAACGATGATGAACAGTCAACAGTTGCCATTGAGTTGATCTTCCACTTTCTTCCAGCTTCGCACACTAAATTCATCTTTATTAATCATACTCAATTTTCATTATACTCGTATCTTGGAACACGATCCAAAACTCTTAATTTTCAATAGGCACTTCTAGTTCTAAATCTCTTATCTCAGTGAAATAAATCTGATGCGCTTAATTCACATAGAATATAGCTTAATAATTTTGACGAGATGTAATTAATGGCTAATATATAAGAAAGTCAATAGAGATCCAAATATTGATCCCGCATTACAACTAAATACCAAAGGATCTAAAGATTATGAGACTAATCTGAACGAGGACTAAATTTGTTAAAGTTTAGGCGGTGTTGGATTGTGAAAAATATAGAAAAAATAATTATTTTTAAGAACTTCTCTACTTATAATATTTTATTACAAAATTATAATAATAATAAAGAACTTAACCTCCTTATCTATTAAAAAGAGTTTCAATTCTTCATCTCAATTTCCTTCTTTCAAGGAAAGGAGTAACTTTATTAAAATTAAACTCTATTCCAGGAAGCATATACATGCTAGTTCTCTGGTACAAAACGTGAAGGCCAACTAATATCTCACATCTGACAGCGCATCAATATTCCTAATGTATCAACTTTTTGTAGCGCTACACTTGTACAACGAGTTTTTGGTTATTGTAGGCTAGATAAATGAGTTGCAATAATTTACTCGAGTAGATGCCACGTAAATTCTATTACACATGGATATTTCACTTGGATGAATGTTTGGCTATTTACTTGAGTTGTAAAATATTCAAAGTTACATGAATGCCACATAAAAGTATGTCAAGAAGAATTACTTTTAGAGATAGCGTGTTGTTAAAAATAAAATTACTAAATTCAATGAGCAAATTTTTATACTCTTAACAAATTAGATGCTTGGTAAGTGAATCCTTAAACCATTGAATAATTTACACATAGTATTACTGGATTTTATATACTTTAATAAATATCTTTTGTGGCATTCTTTTGGACCACTGAACTAATGGAGTAAAATTTATTTAAAAGAAAATAGTGGGGTTAAATAAGTTTCTAATTCACCTACTAGGGTACATTGTTTGGCGTGCACAGTTGGACCAGTCAAAAACTCCATTATTACTGCGTGATTTGCAAATAGAAGACCGGTGCCAAATTGACATATATCTGGCGGCCCTTCCTCACTATAGTACTTCAAATCCCTTGATTGGCTGCCAGAAAAGCATTTTCCAAGTTAACGCGAGCCAATCAAGGGTAGCCACTATAATAAATTCCTATAGTCGATCGGCCACTTACGTCTTACATTTGTTCTCAAATGATGCAAGAGAGAATTCTGACTGCTAGCTATTCCCTGTTGCTATCATGCCCACAAAAGGAAGTGGGCCTTTCTTGCATCCTAATGGTGCTCGCAGACAATATCTCTCATGAGCTCACATAGTTAAACCACCTGGGTCCTACCTTAACCATGTCAAAGTGTACTTGACATCTGCATGTATATAAATGCCCTCTCCCTTCTTCCAAATTCCTCACACCCATTGTAATACTAAAAACTTCTCAAATAACAACCAAGAACACCACATGTCTGGGGTATGGGTTTTCAAGGACGGGGTGCTTCGCCGAGTAGAGCACCCCGGCGGAGGAGGTGAACAAAGTGACCGACCTGGCAGTAGCAGCAGCCGGCGCAAAGTCTTGGTATATACACCCACCAATGAGGTGATCACTTCATATGAGATTCTTGAGCGGAAACTCTCTGACCTCGGGTGGGAGCGGTACTGCCACGACCCCGATCTCCTGCAGTTCCACCAGAGGTCATCTGTTCACTTGATATCTCTCCCAAGAGACTTCTCTAAGCTGAAGTTGGTGCACATGTATGACATCGTCGTCAAGAGTAGAAATCTATTTGAGGTGCGTGATGCGTGATGCGTGATGCGTGATACTAAGTACCACATATGGTGAAGACTACTTACATATCAAGGTTTGGTTGTTATCGGTTCACTCTGGTTGGTGTGCAAGCTTGGTTTTACTTATAATTAGGGTTGATTGAGAGTTGTGAGTTTGTGGTTTGTGATATAGTAGTGTTGTCTACTATATAAGAGTGATTTCCTTTCCTTGTTAAGATATTATGCTTGGAGGATTGCAATGATTAGTTTGAATATATCTTAATGTACGTCCTGGAATTCATTAGTCTAACCTCGCTATATATCTGATCCATAATTATGAATTCCAATTTATGTTATCATGGACCCAACGGTGGGTAATATGTTCAATTATCTATCATCTATCCCACCTGGCTGTGCAAAGAGGACCCTTGTAAGGAGGCATGTTCAGATCAATATAAATTAATGCTCTATTTCCTAAATATTTAAAATAATACAAAAGGACAGGATTTAATCTTTTTTATCTTATATTAGATGGCATACCTATCCATATATAAGGAAGTAATTTAGGGTTGGCCTGAATGTAGTTCTTGCTGCTGTGATTAATGGAGTTGAGTGTGTTAAACAAGGTGATTTGTTACTCATGTAAGCTACTGAAATTTGAGGATTACCTTGAAACCTTTGAAGATAATCTCATGTTCCTCATTACTTCACAATATTCTTAGGAATTAACTGATCATGTTTGGAGAATGTTAGCAAATAGACAGTGGTGGAAGGACCAAAGAATATGATTTGGCCCTCATCATGCCTGTCTTCTGTTGCTGTTTTAGTGCTGAACTAGATACTTTGCTTTGAGCTATTAAGTGGGACAGTACACATCTTCAATGCTGTTTGTGGCTTCCAAAGTTGTGGGGATCACAGCCGACCCAACAGATAGATAAGCCTTTCAAGTTGATGACCATGCTTGCCCAATAGAAAGAGAGGTGCTTGCCCAATCGAAGAGAGGTATACTAGCCCAGAGAGCGAGAGAGAGAGAGAGAGAGAGAGAGAGAGAGAGAGAGAGAGAGAGGATGGAGGGAGGACATATCAACTTACTAACCACAGAGGTATCATTAGGGTAAAAGTTTCAGTACGATGATACTTTGACGGCAAGTCCTCCGATCAGACTGTGGTCATCTTGTCCTTGATAAAAAGTACTTTTGTCAGTAAGAATTTCGCACCTCTAACAAGTATATGAACAAATGAACCAAGAAATTTACTTAGTCTTTGATGCCTCAGGTCGCACCCAGCCCTAGAATTCTCTCTACCTTCCCGCGTAAATTAACCAAAACTCAACATTAGCTCATAGAAACGTTCTCACATTGATTAGAAGGGCTCGTGTTTGTTTGTATAATTATTTCAGGTTCAAATTTATACTGTACATAAACACCTGTGTTTACATTACTTATAAATAAAGCCTCCTATTTATCAAAAAATAAGGAGCAACAAATCACTTAAGTTTCACTTAACAACCACATTATAAAATGGAAAAAAAATAGAATATTACGTCTTTCAAATAATAGTTTTAATATTTTCTAAATTACTCCTGTCTCAGTCCTCTAGTATCATCTTTGAGATTAAACAACAATAGTTTTAAATCTGTCAATTACATGATTTGGTGTTTGAATGCGATTTTAATATTTTAGAGGCTTTAATTAATCCCATTTTATTGAAATCAGTATTTTAATTTGTCTCCAAGTTATTTTTGAAGACTTAATTTAGTTCTAAAATAAAGCTAATATGATGCTTGGATCAAGTTATAAGAAGATTTATCAATAAAACACCATAATTTTTTATATAGTATCATTCACATTTAGCATATAAATATTTATCATTCAACCCTCTATATTTTGCTTTTATTTTCGTAAAAACACCACGAGCTAACTTTAACCTAACAATAACTAATGGAGTAAAGAATATTCTCTCTTTTGAAAATAAAATATATAGGCTATGTTTACAATGTGTGCAGCTCCAAAACTAGTTTAACTACTCTCATTGTTTAGCCTTGAATAAAGTAGTTTATATAGGTTTAAGAAAGAGATTTTATATTATTGTCATTAAAAACTTCAAAATATCATAATTGCTATTAACCTCTACAAATATGTTGAGGGTCTAGTTGAGTTATGCATGAATATTGATTTGGATCTAACTTATCCCTCTTTTATTTATCTTTGAATTCTCTCCCTTCATCTCTCTTTGTGTTTCCCTATAGCTTTTATCTTTACCATCACCGTAGACTAATCATGGCTACTAGCTTATGCCCATGCCACTGTGTCCACCACCACCACCTCCTTGTTGAGTTTCTACTGAGCTATCCCATCTCCACCCTCAGCCTCAACACCACCACTCCTGGCCTCCAACCCCACTCGCCACTCGCTATGCCTCAACTAGGTCCTGATCGAAAACCTCCATCAACCCTCAAGTCATTGTTTTATCTCCTAGTGGCAACCACCATCCATCCGCTACTTGTCCCTTCCTATTCTCCAACTGATTCTTCCACCTAGTCACCCTCCACCTTGAATCAAAACACTAGAAATTCTATCTAGTGATGCACCCACTCTAAGTTGGTGATCCAAGCTCATTGCATGCAAGGGGCGCACTCCAAACCCTAATCAACCCAATCCAATTGACAAAGGCGTCAATTAGCCTAGTCTAGGGGTTTTGCATGTTCGAGCTCTTTTCTTAGCCTAAGCCCTATCCAAGCCTAGTCTATCCCTATCTAAGAATATAACTCACGTCCATATAAAATTTTAGCCCCACATGCTACCCATAATTGCTTGAACCAATCCAAAACTCTAGTTGATCCAGCTAGACCCAAGTCAGTTCAACCAATCCAGAGGTCTTGTCTAGTTGACCTATCTCTTAGACAAGTCCTCGAGCTCTTTAGATATACTGACAAGTCTCATTAAAGCAGAGACCTATTCGTTTAGTGTATAACTTGGAAATTGATTTCATTTGTTACAATGTGTTCATGTCAAGTTAATTTTAGGTCTATAAGTCTAGTTTGAATTTTTTTCATAAATGAAGTGTCATTTTGTAAAATTAGGGTTTTGGTTCTCGTGTTAGTCTATATTTGTCTTGCAAGCCTATGGCCAAAAAGCTAAGTTATGGTTATACTCCTTATGAAAAATTATTGTGCTTGGAAAAGCTACTAATCTCATAGTGTTTTTGTAACAACCCAATCTTTAAAAAAAAAAAAAAAAAATCATGGGCACGACGCGACCGGCCACACTGTGGCCGGCCTCGTGCCCATGCCAGCTGCTCATGCAGCTTGGTGGGGCGCCACGCGCCTGCGGCCAGCTGGCCGCGGTGGGCCCCGGCGCCGCCACTACTCCTCCTCCACCGCCTTCCCTCGCTCTCTTTAAATCTCTCTCTATCTCTCTCTCTCTCGAGGCTCTCTCTCTCTATCTCTCTCTCTCTCGTCGAGGCCGGTTGTCGCCGTCGCCACCTCCACGAGCGCCGGTGAGCTCCTCTCTCTCTCTCTCTCTCTCTCTCTCTCTCTCTCTCTCTCTCTTTCTTGCCCGAGGGTGGGCTTGTCGGAGCCGAGCCACCGGCGAGAGGCCGGCCGCTGGTTGGCCAGCAGCGGCCGGTGCCCTCCCCGCCGGCCCTGGTCCGCAACCGCCTCCCTCACCTCCCCTCTTTCTTCTCTTTCTCTTCTGTTCTTCTTCTTCTTCTTCTTCTTCTTCTTCCTCTTCTTCTTCTTCTTCTTTCTTTCCTTCTTTCTTTCTTTCTTTCTTTCTTTTTCTCCTCCTTCCTCAGCTCCTTCTCTTTCTTTCTGCGCAGTGCTGGGCTCGGCCCAGCACTGTAGCAGACAGTGCTGGGCCGAGCCCAGCACTGATGGCAGATGTGATTAATTTATTAATTAATTAGTTTATTTATGTTATTTATTTAGGTATTTTTCTTCTTAATTAATGCAAATAGATTATTTAGACATTAACTATTTTAATAATATTATATATCCTTCAATATAATTTTATTAATGATAATTTTTATAATTAATGATTAATTAGGTATAAATATATGTAATTCTTATAGTTATTTATTTATTTACATATCTATTAGATTAATAGATAGATTTGTAAATTATAATTATTAGATTTATATTCTAATATTCTTATGATCTACATTTTTAGTAATTCTATTAATTTATTATACATTATTAGTTTGTAACAAATAAGATAATGACTACATAATCCCCAATTAATCAAGATATAATTTAATTATAATTAGGTTTTTATCTATATTTATATTTTATTTATAATAAAAATCTAGCCAATTATAAAATTTAGAAATTCTAAAACTAATAAATCATCATATTTTACTCGAACGGATTATATTGGGATAAACAACTAACTTTATGTTACTTAAATATTTTCAGATCTCGAACCCATTATTTGAGACCCCGTTGTCCTTGCTAGCGAGAAGTGTCACACGGTTGATGGGCGGATGTAAGGGATACGTGGTTTGTATCTTCTGATCAGTGTGAGTAGTCTTATCCCCTAGATCCCTTTCTCAAATTAGGTTATATTATATATTATGTACATGCATGTTTTGGCCTCCAGCATGATTATATGACTTTATATAAAGATGATTTCAGTCGAGCATATTTTATCATGCACTTGATTAGACTGATCTGGGATATGAGTACATTGGTAATATATAGAGATGATTGGAGATGATTATGCTGTTATGGTTTTATGTCGGGATGATTTCTATCATGAGTATGGATGTGATAGATTAGCATGAGTATGCATGTGATAGATTAGCATGAGTATGCATGTGTTAGATACATGGTTGGAGTTTACATTACATCATTTTGCTCTTGATTCCTATTCCACCTAAATTCCTGTTATGCATTGACTTGTTATTGTACTGGATATATGCATATGATCTGTCATTTAGAAGGAAAGCATGAAATGTGATTGATAGGATAGTTGATAGAAAGCGTGAGGATACCCGAGTGGGCGCGAGGGTTAGGACGCGCTTGCTGGATGATTGATCGCTCGACATGGTCGCGATCCTGTTGGCCTTACGTCCGAGGTCGTTAGTCTGTGTGCGCAGCAGACATTCGGACACATGCCGTTCGCCAGGGCATATGTGGCGAGTTATCCTCACGAGATTTCTATCAGCTAGAAGGGTGCCCGGTCTGGATGGATGTTGATACCCTAGCGGATGGTAGGGTATGGTTATATTTGAGATACTCCTTGCGGATGGCAGAGTATACTCTGAGCCTTCGGGCATGATATTGAGACCGGGTACCGGGTGTTGACTGTGCACAGTGGTCTAGTATGATGATATTATATCGAGATGTCGGTGATGATCGTGATGTTAAGAAATGCATATGACTTCATTATTACCTGACATACCTGATTATCGAGTGGTCAATATGCATCATATATGGTTGCATTTGATATCATAGCATAGTCATGATCGGCATGCATCATGTGTCATAATTGAGAGAGAGTTATGATGATAGATGACATGGAGATTTGTTTACTCATGGTCGAGGATTATATACTTTTATCAGTTATGACATGTTATCTACTTTTCATTTATATATTATTGAGGATACATTCATATACCCATTCATGACATGATACTCTTTCTGATTCATATTATCCAGTACATGATTTACTCTCTGTTTGGCATCACTGATTCGGGGTAAGGTCTATTCACTGAGCCTTTTGCTCATGACTCTCTTTATTTCTTTTCTAACCCCCTCAGATATGTGGTACGTGATAGCAACTTGAGAAGATATTTTAGAGCGATAATGAGGTGAGCTATAGATGCGAGATGGTATAGATGATAGTTTATATAGAAATCGAGTTGTACCAATATTTGATATTTGTACTCTTTTGTATTAGACAATGATTTGTATAATATAGGTCGAATCATAGAGTAACCTTGTATTAGTTATTTTAGTTGTATCTTGATGGTTTGTTGTGGCCTGTGTGGGTCCTGCCAGATTATGTGGCGGTCTAGTGTATTATTGTGGACTTTGATATTCATATACTAACAGGTTATTTGGTTAAGAGTATGATTTATTTGGTGATGGATTATGTAATCATGGATATGTTAGCAGGTGTTATTTGATGATGTCATGATTGTATGTGCACAGGAGTGTATCCGTGCGTGACGGGCCCCGCCCGACCTGTCGCGTGCGCCGCACGTGCCGTGTGGGCGCGTGTGCGTGCACGTGCCCGTGCCGGGCGGGGGCGTTACAGTTTTTCTTCTTGCAATCCTTGCTTACTTATATCCTTTATGTCCTTTATTTAATAGTGACAACTGACTAGAGAATCATTTAATATCTTTGAGGTTCATTTAGAATGGTGATCTATCCCGTCGCTTCATCAACAACTATCCGTCTTCTCTTGAAGTTTGATACATTTAGTTAGGATCTTTTTTTATTGCATTAGGTGTTTATTTTTATTAAAATAAAATTCCTGTAGGTCGTGTTCGAATGCAGATGGAGTCGCGTTCGAACGCCCTTATGAACGCCTTGTGAATGCCTGCGTTTGAACGCGGTCGGGCGAGTTCGAATGCCTGTGTCGCATTCGTAAATCCAAAGAAGGGGCTTTTTTAAGTGCGTTCGAACACGATCGACGGAAATTCTCTAGAATTAGGGTTTCATATTATTTTAGGACTTGTTGGCTAGCCTCTATAAATATGTGGATGACAGCCAACTTCATTATGGAATTGGATTATTGATTTTTTACCTCTTATCTTCTCTCTAGACTCTCTCCCTTTTCCCTCTTCACCATCCTTCCACCTCTAACATTGATAAGGTTTCTCCTAGCTTCTAATCTCCCTCGACTATCGAGTCACCCCTCTTCTTTGGGATCTCGACCACTTCGTTCCCTTCATCTACTTCCCTTAATCACTTCCACAATCCACCCTCATCTCCATACCCATCTATAACCCTAACATCCACTCCACTCATCACCACCACCATCACCCACGTTATTCTGTATTTACGTCTCTTCTACAGCTTGAATCTACAAAGGGCATAAATACGAAAGTTGTAGATCAGAAAGTTACGGATCCAACCCAATTAGTTTCGTAATTTTCTAACTTATAGTGAATATCTAACAAATATTTTCCCATGATTGCGTGGACTGATTCCTACAATAAATTCAAATATTAAGGAATTATTCCGTAGCCGATATTTTGGTTCCAAATCCCATCAATTGGTATCAGAGCCTATCAAAGTGGTATCAAAGTCTATCAAATTGGTATCAGAGCCTATCATTTGGTATTAGAGCCTAACAAAGTTTCGTCGTTATATAGACAATGTCATGCCCCGATCTGGGAACATGATGGTGGCGAATCTCTAGGATAAAATTCAAAGAAAATACGAAAGCTCAATTAGTAATCAAATCCTAAAATAGATTGACATAGTGAAAACAGTACTCAGTCTTCAGAGTCCTCACTAAGTGGCTTCTTAAATTCTTATAAAATAACAAGTCTTCATGAGCTCGACGCCCAGCAAGTAACTCACTTTATTAATAATATGTTTAATGACAAAGGTTAACATGTGATACATATGGTAGTAGAAAAAGAATCATAATAATATATATATATATAAGTCGTCTTGAAAAATAAATAATTTTCTTGTTTCTTATGTTGAATTTCAAAATCCATATATACTAAATTAGAATCATAAATTATTCATATTAACTCATTTGAATAAATCAATATCACTCTCTGCTAAAAGTATATTTTCATGGAAATCAAATTATAAATCATTCATATTAACACAATATGAATAAATCAGTATAAAAGAAGTTGATCTTTGTCAAAAGTGTATTGTCATGGAAACCCACCAAAACTGATAAAATATCATATTGTCTCATTAATGGGTACTCTGACCCATGGCCACATCACACTACCTAGTCACCATCAGGATGACGCTCGGGACTTTTCTAAATAGTCGATCTGTCTAGGGTCACAGTAGGTACTATACAGTGCCTTACTGACTTTTTCACTAGCCATTAAAAAATATTAGAGTCACCAGGATAAAAATCTAGAAATCTTTTCCCTAATAATCATTATTTAACTATACCGATTCATTCTGAATCTCAAGTATGAAATTCCTCAATCATCAAAATTCTCAATTCTTCAAATACAATATATACACGACTAATCCATAAATCTAAATAATACTATTTCTTCTAATATATATATAATATAAATCATTCTTAATAAGTCAGAAAACACGAATAAATAATAATCTAATATTTGATCTTGCAAACGTCTTAAAAATAATATTTTATTTTTGATCATATTCTCAAAAATAAAGATCTCTTATATTTTATTTATAGAAAATAAAATATATTAGCATAAAGATTTCCTCTGCTATTTTCTAAAAATAAAATATAATAATAATTTTTTTTTACAAATATGAAACTCCTTTAAATTGAAGTAATTCTAATTTATATCTTATTTTCTAGAAATAAAATAATATTAATTATTTTCAGGAATCCGAAATCCATATAAATTGAAATATTCCTAATTTATATCTTATTTTCTGCAATAAAAGTAGATATTAGTTATTTTTCAGAAATCTAAAATTCATTTTCATTGAAATATCCTAATTTATTTCTTATTTTCTGCAATAAAAATAAATACTTTGAAATCTAAAAATAATAAACAATAAAATCCCTTTTTTTCAAGAATGATACATCTAAATTTTCTATAAAATACAAAATCTTAACATTTCTTATTCCTTATTGAAAGTCCTTAAAATAACGAATTTCTTAACTTCCTGCATAATTAACATCATCATATTGTAAAATTTCTTATCTTATAAAATTAAACAGGATAAAAATAAACATAAAGAGATATTTACAATTTATTAATTCTATTTTTATATAATAAAAATTTAAGAAAATATAAGTTGGAACTTAGCTTGATCGCTAAATCCAAAATAATTTAATTTCCACATCCTAATCGTATGGATTCCAATATGCTCCATGATTATCTCTCTTTCCTTTTCTTCTGTTTGGTATGATAAGATTTTTTTCCATCTATCTTCTTTTTTTTCCTCTCTAATCTCTCTCAAGAATAATCTCTTTTTCTCTTTTTTTTACTCGGTACTGTAGCACCCCTAATTTCTCTCTTAAAAAATCTCTCTAAAGTTTTCTTCAAGGTCACTTTTTATAATTAAAAAAATATAATAAGAGTCCTATTAGAATAATGATTCTAATATCTTAAAGATATACCTAAAAATTTAATTTAATTTAATAAAAATCCGAACATATAAAAAATAAAATAAAATTCATCATTATCTAAATATATATTTCTATTTTATTTATTTATGTTTTAAAATTCTGAGTTGTTAGAGACAATATAGTCAATTCAATCTCCTTTTATATCTAGCTTAGTGCAGGTTTCCTAATAAACCTTTGTTACAGATTTATTACTAAGATTATAGTTATGTTCTCACGTTCCTTTTTTTCAAGCACATCTCTTTCTCAGTTTGAATATAAAAGATAACTAGTCAATAAGAGATTAGATTCAAATTAGATCGAATATATCTTATTTGATTTAAAATGAGAAGAAACTACTTTAATCCTCTCTCCATACTTAAAAGCTGAATTAAATTTTTTTCTTAGAAAATAAAATTCAAATGTAATATATTAATGCAAAATGAATAAGAGTTTGATTTAAATATATTCGTCAAAATAATATCTAAAATAACATGATTTCTCCATTACATGTTTAGAAGCAAATTAGTACGAATTTCTTTTAGACAGTAGCCCATCAATGGCTAGATTCGTATTTACTAATAAACACCTAAATGCAAAGAAGAGTATGGAGCAAGAGCTCAAACAAAAAAGAGAGAAGATAGCATAGTTATCTTTCCATCTCATTTGTGATCGGATAACGAAACAGATGGCCTAACTAGACAGGCAATGGAATTTGTGATAGTGTAACACGTGTTCAGCAAAGCTTTAGAAACTTGCAAAAGATACTTAGCTGTCTGATAAATAGGATCTCGGATGACAACGAAGCTGAATCTGTGGAGCCAATCAAATGGAAGATCTTCGTACTCGGAGCGAGTGATGTGACACAGTTCACGTGAAGAGGATCCCACAGTATGTCACGAGTTTGATTACCAACGAAGAATTCTTCTTTATCATATTCTTATCCTTTTGGTGATGTGCGGTGAGCTTTATTTCTGTCTCACCATCTTTATGCTCGTCAATTTTTCAGATCGGGACAGAAAGGTGCGAGAAGCGGCATTTTAGAATAACTAAATAACTATTCAGGTTATTTTTGAAATTTTGGATTTATAGTTCCGCTAGCTTTAGAGATATAAAATTCAAAAAGGCCAATTCAAATTCAAAACAAAAAACCAATTTAAAACTGATTCGATTTAGGAAGACTAATTTAGAATCTAATTTTAAAAATCAAACCTGGTAAGAAAAGAAAATATAAATCCTGATCAAAATAAAAAAGAATCAAATTCAAGTTGACTGGTGAAAAATTAAGTATGAGTAGGGAGAAAAACCTAAAATCAGCAAATACATCACAGTATATTTTGTTAGCATGAAAAACCTTTTTCGCATAGGGAGGAAAAAAATCACATATTCACACAAAATTGATTGTTCTACTTTACTAAACAATTGAAATAAGACATACAACTCCTCCCTTATTGACTCTAATTATAGTGTTTAAGTTACTTCTTAAACAAGAACCATCTAATTAGCTGTCTTTGTGAAGTAGAAAGCCTCTTTTTGGCAAACACTTGAGCTTATTATATGTTATGGAGCTCTAATGCTTAATGGTGAGAATGGTGGCGCCGATGGGAATAGGGCAGCAATGGAAGTGGTGTGGGCGATTGGTCGATGGAAATGGCATGAAAGGTGGAGCTAGGGTGTTGTTAATTTAGATATATCAAAGTTGAGAAGGGAAGAGGAAAGTGAAAAAATCCCAGACACACGTATGTATCTAAACACTAGGCAATAATATCGCTCGTTCGCTTAAATAAAAGATCGAAGAAATATTAAGAACGAAAGTAGAGATGAACGCCAAGATTTTAACGTGAAAAAACCCAAAACGGGAAAAAAACCTCGGATCCAAACTCGAATCAAAACCAATCACTATGATAGTAGCAGTTACAAGACTGACTTACAAAACAATCCGTCGATCCAAACGACTTTGTTCTCTCAGTCTTGATCGCTAGAACCCACGATTTACTACTTCTTGTGATTGGAGTTCAATCTCAGTAGCCCTCGAGATTGATCTTTCGTCTAGATAGCCCTTAAGACGAAAGATAAAGATTTGTAGATGCGAAGGACCTTGTTTTTGAAGAAACGATGTAGCCTCCAAAAAATCTTCTTGAATAATCTTCTTCCACCACCCTAGAGTTAGGGTTTCACAATCCTTATATATGATCTTCAAGATAAAGCCAAATCTGAGTCTTATCCGTACTCATGAAAATCCAATAAATTGCAAACTTCATAGGTATGTTCGAACGCGACCCGGGTGCGTTCGAACGGCCTGACTTAATCTCAGGTGCGTTCGAACGGGCCCAAGTGCGTTCGAACGCGACAGCTTGAATTCTTCAGGTTGCGTTCGAATGCGTTTGTGAACGCTGCTCTCGGTCTGTGTGAACGCAGTACCCGCGTTCCAACGCGTTTGTAAACGTGGCTCTCTGTCTGTAAACATCTGTGTGAACGCTGCTCTCGGTCTGTGTGAACGTAGTACCTTCCGTTCGAACGCGTTTGTAAACGTGGCTCTCTGTCTGTGTGAACGCAGTACCCGCGTTCGAACGCGTTTGTAAACGTGGCTCTCTGTCTGTGTGAACGCAGTGCCCGCGTTTGAATGCGTTTGGGAACGTGGCTCTCTATCTGTGTGAACGCAGTACCCGCGTTCGAACGCGTTTGGCAACGCGGCTCTCTGTCTGTGTGAACGCAGTACCCGCGTTCGAACGTGTTTGTGAACGCAGCTCTCTGTCTGTGTGAACGTAGTGCCCGCGTTCGAATGCGCTTGTGAACGCGGCTCTCTGTCTATGTGAACGCAGTTTTCGCGTTTGAACGTGTTTGTGAACGCGGTGTGAACGCGACGGCTTTTCTCAAATGATCTTGCAATTCTTCACACTAGAGATATTCTAGACTTGTGAAAAGCTCATATACATGAAAAAATACACTTAGAATATTTTGTATATAATTGCCAACAAATAAAAACCTAACAATCTCCCCCTTTGGCAATTTGTGACAAAACACCTAGGTTACAAGATATTACAAAGACTTCAAACTGAGCAATCAACAAGTCTAGAATATTTTGCACATCAATCCCTGCAAAGAAACATATACCAATCCAAGATCAAGTGAAAATAACTTGAAATAAAAAAATCAAAACAGAAGTTATCACAAGAGCAAAAATTTAAACAGACAAAGATTAAATACACGTTATCACAATTACTTCAAGTTAAGTTCAAATGCCAATGACAGTAAGACAAAGCAAGGTTTCAAATATTAAGTAAACTCCACTAAACTCCCCCTATGCCCATACTCCCCTTACACACCTAGACACCTAAACACTAAGACACTCTCCCCCTTTTTGGCACAAATGCCAAAGACTAGGAACTCGGAGGAAACTGACGATGAAGAATCGTCAACACGGAATCAAGTACAGTTCCCTGACGGACTTGCTCAGTACGTAAATCATTCATCGCTGAATGGAGATTCTGCACTTGAGTACTAAGCTGATTGAAACGGTCCGAGTACTGTGGTAACCCCCCCTCAGTGGGAGATGAGTCATCGGTAGAGCTATCATCAGAACTGTCGAGGTGCGATGACCGACCAGCGGCGGAAGAGGATGGTTTGAGAGGAGACGGTTGGTCGTGAGCTTGACTCCGCTTCAGAGTTATCCGATCCAATGGTTTCTGCGAAGTAAGAGAAGGTTCCGAAGCATCTACTCGCACCCCACTCTGAGTGCACAAATTTGTAAGAAAAATGCCAAATGGTAATCCCTCACGAGGTGCTTCTCTCTGTGCAGTTGAGAGAATAAAATCATAGATCACTGCAGCTAAGTCAATAGATACTCCCGATAACATGGTATGAAGAAAGAACGCACGATCCAGACTAATGCTGGAATGTCGAGTCTTGGGGGTAACATTGTACAGACAAAAGAGGTGAAGCATGCGAGCCATAGATGTCAGCTTTGCATGCGGTATCATGTTACCTTTCCAACGTTCCCCTTTGATCAGGACAGTACCGGCATATTCATTGACATAAGGAAGTGGAGCAGACGTTGGATACTAGAACTCACCATCAGGAAGACGAAGTTCACTGAACAACTTCAGAATCTAGGTATATAGATACACCACGAACAGTAGAATGTATACAGTGATCGAAAATCGTGGCATTACTAAAGAATTCCTGAACAACTTCCACATAAGCAGCCCCGCTCATCCGACACACTGATAACCACCCTCATTCAATAAAGATCTGTTCAATCCCCAATTCAGAAAAATCAGATATAACCACGGGTCTTTCACAGATAACAGGACGGGTGCCAAAATTATGTTTGTAGCGACCCACAGCCGTTGTTGAATAAAACTTGGGAGCCGAGGATGGCGACGAAGGCGGCCTTGGTTTCTTGGTCACTGTCGTTTTTTTAGGCATTCTTGAAAAGAAAACACGTTTCAATATTCAATACATGCCGAAAGCAACCAAAAAATAGCAAGTGAAGGATGTTTATTAAAATGGTAGAAACCATGAAGCCCCAAAAGGAAAAACATCTTTCACTTGAAAAACGCTAAGATATCATGTTCAATCTCACAAGAACCATCAAGAGTTTAATATTAACGTGATCAAAAGTTGAGAACGCACAAAATCATTTAAGATCAAGCATGTTTATTGAATAAAAAACTAGGAAAATAATGGATGATCATACCTTGCAAATGTGAGGAGAAACTCAAAAATTTGGTTGAAGGACACTAGATCCGGAGGAGATCTACCCCCAAAAAGGATTTGTAGTGAAAATTTTGAGGAAAAACACCAAGATCTTAAGAATTTAACAAGGGGAAAATGAAGGGTTTTTAGGGTTTTGAAAATGGAAGATGAAACCCTTGGGTTCGGATGCAGTATTTAAAGAACCCACGAGTGCGTTCGAACGCACCAGTCCGCGCGTTCGAACGCGCCGCGTTCGAACTCAAGAATCCTCGTTCGAACACCCTTTTTTTTATTATTTATTTATTATTTATTTTATTTTTATTTTTTTATTTTTAAAACTAAAAACAAGTTAAAAATCTTTTTGGAGATGCACTTCTAGAATTCCAAAATATATTCAAGGCATAGAATATGACAATCAAATGAAATAAGTCATACATGATCAATCAAATTATCAAAAGCATATTATAATCAATTCGAATGCATCACTCAAAATTACATTAAACTTGATTGATCATAACGATATGCATATGCAAGATGAGCATAGATAACATGAACCAATCTTCTTAAACAAAATTTACTATATAAACACTGATGCAACACAGTAGTCAAACCGACCTAGTATTGAAATTTTTCACTTTTCGACTTATTCTCCATAAAATAACAGGAATTTTTCCTGTATTTTTTTTTTTTTGCTGAAACATATATGTGCAATGATGGCTTTCACACATGAGTAGGTAGCCCTTTTCTTGTAGTACAAATCAAACAATGTGCAAGAAGAAATTCACATATATCATTTTTTTTTGTTAATTTGCAAATAATGTACTAAGTCAAACTAGACCCGAAACAAGACGGCTTTCACACTAACTCATTGTAGCCCTTTTCATTGATCTTTTATAAAAATATATTTGATAACTAAGCATGAGGTCAAACTGTGCAAATCAAAGTTAATAGAGAGCTATTTAAAAAAAATATTCATGATATCATGCTCACACAAGAATACACATACGTTATGAGTGCATTAAAAATTTATTAATATAGAAGTCGAGGGAGTGACAAAATCAAAATTGAAACAATATACTACAAGATGACAAAATTGACTATAATAACTCATAATCAAAAGAAAAATCATATTTTTATGTCAAGAGTATATTATTGAATCTAGGAGTGCATCAATTTTTGTTTTTTTTTATGACAAAAACTCTCGACAAATCTGAAACTAAAACCAAAGAAAATTTCAGAGTAAAAGAAAACCTAAAAAAAATCAAAATGAAATAAACTCGCAAACTAAAAAGAACACAAATTCCAATAAAATCAGTCCAAAGCACAAATCCCTAAAGAAGTACGGAGATACTCAAATCTCTATAAATCCAAAGGTTTTGTAAACAAATCACCCAACTGTTTCTTCGTCTCAACATTTTCTAGTGCTATTGTTTTGTCTTCTGTTACGATCCTTCCTCGGCTATAGGCTCTGATTCAAGATTAATACGATCTTGCACGGAACTTTGAGATCAGATCCCGAAATATCCCGCCGTTGGATCGCTGTGAAATTTTGATATGTTGTAGGCCCGGAAAAGAGCTTTCCAACGGATCTAGTTTCAGGCGAATCGGAGATGGGGATCTCGAAATATCGTTCGTTTAGTGGACGAACGTCAGGATACTCTGTTTTTGGATTCCGTGGATGAAGGCACGAAATCCTGGGTAATGGTGGATTGTGGAGGGCCGCTGTTGATGGGGTGGCACCGGTGTAAAAGTGATGGTGGAAGGGTTATGGATGATGGAAAGGTTAGGGATAGCGATGGATAAATTGGAAGAAGGGGGAGAAGAGGGCCACTCCTAAGGGACTAGGGTGATTGGCCTGTCGAGGGAGATTAGAAGCGGCGTCGCCGGGGAGATTGAGGGAACGGGAGCGAAGAAGATGAAGGAGGCAAGGCAAACTCAATTCTCAATATTCAATAAAAATTTTGGTTGCCCTACACATACTTTTATAGGCTAACCAACAACTCAATCTTATCCTAAAACACAATCTTATCCTAAAACTCAATCTTATCCTAAAACTCAATCTCATCCTAAAACTCAATCTTATCCTAAAACTCAATCTTATCCTAAGGTAAATCCAAACTCGAGACGATGTCGGTGAAGTCCGAATCGTATCAATCCACCACGCTTCCGCAACCTTGTCCTCAAGGTTTGAAATTTGGGAAGCGATCTTTGCACCTTGACTCTAGCTCCTCCATGGTATGATCTTCTGCTTTGGTTCTCCACAAATCTGAAGATATAAGAGATGTTGGTGCTGAGAAGGAGGCGAGTTCACTTGTATCTGGTTGGCGCGAAAGAGCATCAGCCGCTCTATTCTCAATCCCCTTTTTGTAGACTAATTCATAGTCATACCCAAGGAGTTTAGTAACCCACCTTTGTTGGGCTGGGGTGTGCACACGTTGCTCCATGAAGTAGGGCAAGCTACGCTGGTCCGTGCGGATAGTAAACCTTTGGCCAATCAAGTAGGGTCGCCATTTGGTGACGGCATGTAGAATTGCTAGCATTTCACGCTCGTAGGTTGATAGCTGTCGCGACTGATTTGATAATGCTTTGCTCATGTATGCCACGGGTCTGCCCTCCTGCATCAAAACTGCTCCAATGCCTTCACCCGAAGCGTCGCATTCCACCACGAAAGGCTTGCCGAAATCCGGTAGTGCTAGAACAGGAGCTGTAGACATAGCGGTCTTCAAGGCTTCAAAAGCCTCCGTAGCTTTGCCCGTCCATTGAAACCCACCTTTTCTGAGTAAGGAGGTCAGTGGGGCAGCAATTTTGCCGTAGTTGGCAACGAATCGCCGATAGTACCCCGTCAGCCCAAGAAATCCCCTCAATTCCCGCTGATTAGTAGGAATCGGCCAGTCCACCATATTCTTGATCTTGCTTGGATCAGCTTCCACTCCTTTTGCTGAAATTATATGCCCCAGGTACTCCACGCGTGACTCTCCCCATAGACACTTGCTCATCTTGACTTTCAGCTGGTTTTGTCGCAAGATATCTAGTACCTCCCGTACGTGTCGCAAGTGTTCACCCCAATTCCTGCTATACACTAGAATATCGTCAAAGAAGACGAGCACGTACCGACGCAAAAGTGGGCGGAATAGGTCATTCATAAGCCCTTGGAAGGTGGCCGGTGCATTGGTGAGTCCAAACGGCATGACTCGGAACTCGTAGTGGCCATCGTGAGTTCGAAACGCCGTTTTGTGCACATCTCCAGGGTCGACTCGGATTTGATGGTACCCCGCCCTTAAGTCAAGTTTGCTGAAGTAGGCTGACCCTGTGAGCTCATCTAGCAACTCCTCGATCACCGGTATCGGATACCGGTCTTTGACAGTAATGGTATTCAAGGCTCGGTAGTCGACGCAAAACCGCCAACTCCCGTCTTTCTTCCGAACCAGCAGCACCGGAGATGAGTAGGCACTTCTACTCGGTTGAATAATCCCTTGCTCGAGCATTTCCTCCACTAATTTACTGATCTCTTCCTTCTGGACATGCGGGTACCGATAGGGCCGAACATTTGCAGGTTCAGCCCCTGGAACGATCTGGATGCGATGGTCATGGCGACGGTTCGGCGGTAGTCCTCGGGGTTCCTCGAAGAGATCCTGGAACTCATGCAGCAGCTCTTGCAAGTCAGCGGCTATTCTCCTTGGTGAGGGATGTTCTGGTTCAGCAACAGCCATTTGCAATAGTAGAGCTCGGTCCCCTGCACTAGGAAAGCCTACAAGTGGTTGCAATGTTGGTCCTTGCCGCGGTTGATTTCCATCCAGCAGTACCTTTCTTCCATTCCTCCGAAAGGTCAGTGTGAGATTTGAGAAATCAAATGTTACGGGCCCCAAGCTTTGAAGCCATTGAGTTCCCAAAACAATATCAGCTCCTCGCAAGGCCAATGGATAAAGATCCAATGTGAAACTTTGGCCTTGCACCTTCAATACCACACCTCCACAAATAAAATCTGCTCGCAAGGTGGTGCCATCTCCAATCGTCACATCGAACCCTTCCGTGGGTTCCGACTCGAGCCCAATCTTCCTAAGGAGCCTCTTGTCAATGAAGTTGTGGGTGGACCCGGTGTCAATCAAGATTCTCACTGTGGTCTTCTTGACTACTCCGTTCACCCGCAATGTCTTTGGCGCCGCCGTCCCCGAATAGGCGTGGAGGGAGATTTCAGCTATCACGTCCTCCACGTTTTGCTCCTCAACTTCTTCTCCTCGATGTCCAGCCACATCTGCGCTTTCAGCTGCAAGCTCATCCTCCGCTTCCTCCAATCCATCGATGAGCATCACCGATCCCATCGGTTTAGCACAACGATGCCCTGGTACAAACTTCTCATCACAACGGAAGCATAAGCCCTTGGCTCTTCTTTCTTCTACTTGGGCAGGTGTGAGTGCTCGCCCCGGACCTCTAGGTGCGTACTTCACATCTTGGGATGGCTTCAAGGGTGCTCGAGGAGGTATCAATGCAGTAGCAGCTCTTGGTACTCCGCTAGTGTTTCCTGCCGCTATGTTTGGTAGAGCTTGATTACGGCTTCCTTGGCTTGTCCAACTCTGCTTCCAGTGTATCTTCATGGCTCTATGCTTGTCTTCCATAAGCACCGCATCTTGGAAGGCCTCCTTTAAGGTTCTAGGCCTTAAAGCCCTCACATCGGCTTGTATGTCACCCCGCAGCCCGGAGATGAAGGTGCTGCGAAGTTGCTGATCCGTCCATGGTGGATGACATCGGCTACTAATCCTCTCAAATTCTTCTTGGTATGACCCAACCGTGGTCTTCTGAACCGTCTTTGAGAGGAGAGCATCAAAGTCTTCATAGCCCGATACTCCAAATCGCCGTGTGATATCGGCACAAAATTCAGCCCAAGTTTCGATGGCCTCAATGGCATTGGCTGATCGAAACCAATGAAGCGCCGCATCCTCAAGGTGGAAGCTTGCAAGCGTCACCTTGTATTCTTCCGCCGTACCTTGGTATGCAAAGAATTGCTCCGCCCTATACAACCAATCAATTGGATCGCCACCTTTAAACTTGGGGAATTCGAGACGCACGACTTGTCCACGAATGCCGTTGTCTCGTTCCGGATCATGCCCAACTCCTTGTCTAACCGGCGGAGGATGCACCATGAAGGGTTGATGATCCCTCCTTCGGTTTAGATCAACTCGCCGTGGTTCCGGATCGTATCGGCCCGCCCATGGATCTTGATCTCCAATGTGGTCTCCATGGTGATTCGCTCGTCGGATGGGTTCACCTGCAACTGGACCTGGTGTAACCATCCTTGCTTGCCTCTGCCCATAGGGTGGTGGTAGCAGCGGCTCTTGTGGTTGCAAAGGCTGAACCGGTGAGGATTGATTCAAGGGGGTGGACTCGCGTCGTGGGGTCGATGGTGCCTTCCCGTTAGACATTGCTTCCCTTGACGCCCGTAGTTCCCGCATCATCTCCATCATCATCTGGTTGTTGATGGCAATCTGCTCTGAAATAGACCCCAACATGGATAGAACGCTAGGCTCTTCCATATTCCGATTAGATCGGATGGTTCCGCGGGTGGAAGTCCCCGCAATCGTCTCTTCCTCCTCTATTGGGAGAATCTCTTCTTCATCATCACGCCGTGCAGCCATGGATCTGGTGGTCGTCATTGGAAGCGCTTGTCCGAGGAACGGTGGCTCTGATACCAGATTGTTACGATCCTTCCTCGGCTATAGGCTCTGATTCAAGATTAATACGATCTTGCACGGAACTTTGAGATCAGATCCCGAAATATCCCGCCGTTGGATCGCTGTGAAATTTTGATATGTTGTAGGCCCGGAAAAGAGCTTTCCAACGGATCTAGTTTCAGGCGAATCGGAGATGGGGATCTCGAAATATCGTTCGTTTAGTGGACGAACGTCAGGATACTCTGTTTTTGGATTCCGTGGATGAAGGCACGAAATCCTGGGTAATGGTGGATTGTGGAGGGCCGCTGTTGATGGGGTGGCACCGGTGTAAAAGTGATGGTGGAAGGGTTATGGATGATGGAAAGGTTAGGGATAGCGATGGATAAATTGGAAGAAGGGGGAGAAGAGGGCCACTCCTAAGGGACTAGGGTGATTGGCCTGTCGAGGGAGATTAGAAGCGGCGTCGCCGGGGAGATTGAGGGAACGGGAGCGAAGAAGATGAAGGAGGCAAGGCAAACTCAATTCTCAATATTCAATAAAAATTTTGGTTGCCCTACACATACTTTTATAGGCTAACCAACAACTCAATCTTATCCTAAAACACAATCTTATCCTAAAACTCAATCTTATCCTAAAACTCAATCTCATCCTAAAACTCAATCTTATCCTAAAACTCAATCTTATCCTAAGGTAAATCCAAACTCGAGACGATGTCGGTGAAGTCCGAATCGTATCATCTTCAACTAACTCGCGTATAAAATGATGTCGGATATCAATATGTTTTGTACGCGAGTGTTGAACATGATTTTTTGATATATTAATAGCACTCATGTTGTCACAATAAAGCACCATAGTATCTTGTTCAATGCCATAATCCTTGACCATCTGTTTCATTCATAGTAACTGAGAACAACAACTCCCTACTGCAATGTACTTGGCCTCCGTGGTAGATAAAGATATCGAGTTTTGTTTCTTACTGTGCCAAGCAACTAGATTGTTTCCAACATAAAAACATCCACCTGAATTACTTTTTCTATCATCACATGAACCTGCCCAATCAGAATCCGTGTATCCCGATATGATAGCACCCGAGTCATAAGTAAACCAGATACCTAAATCAACTAAATGCCACAATAAAAGCATGTTGGAACAAACCCCTTTTTTACTCACCTTTTGTCAAGGAGTATGACTAAAGTTTACCTTTGGTGCCATTGAAGAGTTACCAGTTTGTAAATTCAACTTCAGTTTAGAAGCATTCATCCAGGATTGCTTTGTAAATGCGGTTGATGACTTCAGGTATTCTTTCTTTTGTATGCCTGCAGAAACGAAGACAGTTTTGTTATTATTTGAATTACCAATGTATCCAACACCATACCTGTCTTTTCCAGAGATCTGAGCTTTTAGAATCTCGTCAGGTTTGTTCTTCCCTTTAAGAAATGTCACTCTTCTACAATCGCTCTAGTTCAATTTCATCAACCTTCATCTTATTTTTTGCATTGTCAAGTTATTCAGAAAGGTCTTTGACACGTTCAAGTTCCAATTTGTACTTCTCAAATTGATTTCTTTCTGGTTCGATTACCTTGAGTCGTTGAAATAGTCTAATATTGTTTTTCTTGAGTTTAAATGACTCCAGGTACAAGTCATTATATGCCTTTTGAATTTCAGATTCATCTTCCTCAGCTGATAACATATCCTGATCATCTGTACTATCAGTATCAACAATAAAGTCAGTATTAAGTAGAGAAGAGGCAAATGCTACAAAGTTTTCTTCGTGAGTAGTTTCTAAGATCGTCTAGGCTTCTTTTGCTATTTCATAAGTAGAAATTCTTCAAAATTCTTCCGAGGAAACACAACTAAAAATTGCATTTATTGCTTTGCTATTCCAGTCAACTTTTTCATAATCTGTCTTATCCCATGACTCAATCGATTTCTCAATAAACTTATCATTCACCATGTACATTGGTGGACTCCAACCGTTCACAATGGCCATCCATACTCACTCATCTATAGACTTCAAATAAGCTCTCATCCTAGCTTTTCAATATCCATAATTTGATCCATCTAGAATAGGAGGTCTAATAGATGAGGGTCCATCTCTATGAAAATCCATGCCTATCTGATCTCTCTCAAAGAGTGAGAGAACCTGCTCTGATACCACTTGAAAAAATCCCAGACACACGTATGTATCTAAACACTAGGCAATAATATCGCTCGTTCACTTAAGTAAAAGATCGAAGAAATATTAAGAACGAAAGTAGAGATGAACGCCAAGATTTTAACGTGGAAAAACCCAAAACGGGAAAAAAACCACGGATCCAAACTCGGATCAAAACCAATCACTATGATAGTAGCAGTTACAAGACTGACTCACAAAACAACCCGTCGATCCAAATGACTTTGTTCTCTCAGTCTTGATCGCTAGAACCCACGATTTACTACTTCTTGTGATTGAAGTCCAATCTCAGTAGCCCTTGAGATTGATCTTTCGTCTAGATAGTCCTTAAGATGAAAGATAAAGATTTGTAGATGCGAAGGACCTTGTTTTTGAAGAAACGATATAGCCTCCAAAAAGTCTTCTTGAATAATCTTCTTCCACCACCCTAGAGTTAGGGTTTCACAATCCTTATATATGATCTTCAAGATAGAGCCAAATCTGAGTCTTATCCGTACTCACGAAAATCCAATAAATTGCAAACTTCATAGGTGCGTTCGAACGCGGCCCGGGTGCATTCGAACGGCCTGACTTAATCTCAGGTGCGTTCGAACGGGCCCAAGTGCGTTCGAACGCGACAGCTTGAATTCTTCAGGTTGCGTTCGAACGCGTTTGTGAACGCTACTCTCGATCTGTGTGAACGTAGTACCCGCGTTTGAACGCGTTTGTGAACGCGGCTCTCTGTCTGTGTGAACGCAGTGCCTGCGTTCGAACGCGTTTGTGAACGCGGCTCTCTGTCTATGTGAACGCAGTACCCGCGTTCGAACGCGTTTGTGAACGCGGCTCTTTGTCTGTGTGAACGTAGTGCCCGCGTTCGAACGCGCTTGTGAACGCGGCTCTCTGTCTGTGTGAACGCAGTTTTCGCGTTCGAACGCGTTTGTGAACGCGGTGTGAACGCGACGGCTTTTCTCCAATGATCTTGCAATTCTTCACACTAGAGATATTCTAGACTTGTGAAAAGCTCATATACATGAAAAAATACAATTAGAATATTTTGTACATAATTGCCAACAAATAAAAACCTAACAGAAAGAGTTGGACAACCCTAACAATCTAAGGGGTAAAAGAAGGAATGAGGGGTTGGTTGACTCTAACGGTCTAAGGGGATCGATAAAAGGAGGGGTTAGTCGATGTTGGTGGGCAGCGGCTAGGGTTTGAGAGAAGGTAGGGGCAATGTGAGCTCTAGAGAGAGAGAGAGAGAGAGAGAGAGTCAAATTGATAATTCTCGATTCCCCCCAACTTAGTTGCTCTCCACACATATATAGAAGGCTAATTGACTTAATTAGACCCACTAATTAATTAACTCATCTATATAACAAGTGAATGGTAAATGACTAATCTAAAATAAGAAATGTCTAGATTAAAATAAATGACTCAACCGGTGAGTTTTATATCGCTATGAGGTGATCCAAACAAGTCCAAATCACATCAGTCCACTATACTTGGCATCACATTAATCTCAAAGTGATAGCTAGGGGAAGCGCTTTATCAAGTCATTGGGTTATGAGCCGCATCATGGCTACAAACCTAGTATAGATTGAAAAATTGGTGCGCTAACTTTTGATTAGTAACGAGCCATGTTGTGACAAATTAAGTAACACTCGTAAATGTACGAATCTATGGAGTATACCGGCAAGCAAGGTATCGATCCCACAAGGACTTGTTTGAAAACTTAAAGTGTTTGAAAATCTTAAAAATAATTTTAACCTAGTTGGAAAATGGGTTTAGGAGATTTATGAAGAAAGAAAACCTTCTTACAGATTTCTTTTAATTAAGTGTAAGAGAAATAAGGTCTTGGAATCACTTGTAGATAACACATTTCTATTAGATAACATAAATCTCTTTTTTTTTACGATTCACCAAGAAATCAATCACCGGTGGATCGAAAGATTATCTTTGAATGAACAATTCAATTTTCATAAAAATTACATTCTTCTTTCATTTTTAGAAAATATGCAGTAAAAATTTTAAATCATTAAATGTATCCTTTTTAAGAAAAATAACTAATATCTAAATTCTAAACAATAAATTTAAAGTAGAAGAAAGAAGGTCTTGGAATCCACTTGTAGATAACATATTTTT
This sequence comes from Typha angustifolia, assembly GCF_048772165.1. NCBI lineage: Eukaryota > Viridiplantae > Streptophyta > Magnoliopsida > Poales > Typhaceae > Typha > Typha angustifolia. The sequence goes on along the minus strand of NC_133253.1, from coordinate 11,632,792 downwards.
ATTAGATAACATAAACCTCTTTTTCTCTATGATTCACCAATAAATCAATCACTGGTAGATCGGAAGATTATCTTTGAATTAACAATTCAATTTTCATAAAAATTGCGTTCTTCTTTTATTTTTATAAAATATGGAGTAAGAATTTTAAATTATTAGATGTATCATTTTCAAGAAAAATAACTAATATCTAAATTCTAAATAACAAATTTAAAATAAAAGAAAGAAGAACCTATTTAGCAATTAAGAATACATAAGAAATTTAGAATAAAAGAACTATGTTCTCAATAAGCTTCATCCTCAACCTTAAGAAAATTAGAAATTCATTTTAGTAGTTAATAACACAATTTGAATAAAAATAAATATGAGATTTAGCACTAGAGAGTTGCAGAATAATTCTTTCAAAAATAAAATCCAAATCCAAAAATAAGAGATTACGCTAAAGAAAATTAGAATATAAACTTTATTGATTTACGAAGATTAAAATTTCTTCGAATGTGCTCTATTGTTGCCAATTGAATTGAAACAATTGCAAGTTTGAATGCTAAAATTTAAACTACAACTCTTCAAAAGAAAAACTTAACAGAAAGTATACAAGAAAAGACATTTTTCTCTAGCTCTCAACCCCTCTATTTATAGACTTCTTGAAGCATAAAAATCTGCTCCAAATCGGCTGGAAATCTGTTGGAAATCTGTTATAATTGTGTTTGAAATCTACTAAATATATGCATGAAATCTGGTGAAAATCTACATGAAATATGCTAGAAATCTGCCGCATTAGGTGGATAATTTGATTGGTTGGAACTGCTGTTCAAATAGGAACTTGAAATTTGTTTACTGCTGCAATTATTGTTAAAATTTGTTTACTGCTGCATTAGGTGAAGATTCCTTGCTAAAATTCTACAACTTGATAGAGATTTGATTGCTGATAAACTGTTGCTTGATAAAAAAAAAGAAGGAATTTTGACTCATTCTGATTTAGATAAGAAAGAAAGTGATTAGTGGATCATGGTTTGACTTAAGTATGACTTGAAAGATGAGAGGTAGATTCAGTTGGTTAATAATGGCTTAATTCTAGTTTGAGCCTAAATTTGAACATTTTTAGTAATTAAATGAGAATCAATTTATCAAAGGTCTATATATACCTAAAATAAATTAATTAGTTAAAATAAAATATTAATATTTAATAATTTGGGCATAACAAATATTATAATTATGAATTTAATAAATAACCCCCAAACCAAGATTTTTTGCTAGTCTTCGAGCAAAACAGAAGAATGAAGAATTCGGAAAGAAAAAAAATTAAAAAAAGAATATTCTAACTCACTTTCGCAGGCATCGCAATTGCATTTAGCATATGCAACAAGCGTTTAAACCCCTAGCTTACACTAGTGGACGAGTTGTATCTCGTGAGGGTTTGTAGTGAATTTACCCACAAAATTCATTAAGTCAATTAAACAAAATAAAAGAAAGAAAATACAAGACTCAAGTAATTAAAAAAACTTGAAAAGAAAACAACAAAATCACCTAAAATTTTGCTTCTTATTGATTATGTAACAACATTTAGCAAAATCAACCCAGAATACTAACAATTACATCCACTTAGAACAACAAATATCAAACTTTACAGTTACGCTCAAGACCTCATACTAAGAATATACACAGGTAAATACTAGTAAATTTTCACAAAGCGGACATAGCTAGAGTCAATCAATCTCAAAAATATAGGAAAGGTATCCAATTATCTTAATTAATATACACTCTAACCTTATTAAAACTATTCATTCTCCCAAAGTCATAATAGAAAAGCATGCTGCAATTAAACATAAGGAGATAAATCTAGATCTAAATCACACTAGAACACCAGGGTATATATGTATAATATGATATGATCTTAAATTTCTCATTTACTTAACTTGGAATTTCATGGTTGAGCAATGCTAGTGTTATCTTGCTTTCTAGATGATCCTTGTAGCGAGGATTCTACTAGTAGATTTAGCCACAAGGTGACGAGGCACCCCTCGGGCATCACACATTGAACCAAAAAATGTAGTATACAATTGGCAGCCATGAATTAGATATGGTAACTCTGTCTTTTGACGCAAACACTTCCTGAGTGGCTACACGAAGGCCCGATTACTTAGTAGAGAGACTATTGCTCTAACATCAATTATACCTTTTGGCATTTCAATAACCTTGATATATTTATTAGTAGCATATTATACATTCAACCTACATGTGATTTGAAAATTTCTCTTGAATAATTATGATAGGCTATGGAACAATTCCTTCAAGATCTGGATTTATTGTAAGAAGTAGTCCGGGCAACCGAGGTAAAATATTCACCAAATATTCTCCTGTAGTTAGAAAATTACGAAACTAAGTGAATTGGTCAGTAGCTCTCTAATCTACGATTTTTTTATTTACGCCCTTCGTAGATTCAAATTGAAACTGGGACAAAATTACGATTTAGTGCGGATGATGGTGGTGGTGACAGGTGGAGTGGATGTTAGGGTTATGAATGATAATGGAGATGAAGGTGGATGATAGATATTGTTTAAGGGATATAGATGAAGGGGAAAAAGTTGTTGAGATCCCAAGGAAGAGGGAGGACTTGACTGATACACTTAGTTATGATTTTATCTATTTAGCTAAATCCAACTCTACGTAGTTTCAAAAAAATATTTATAGAATATTCGAAAAATATCCAAATAATATCAAACTAGTTGGATAAGGTCGATAATCTCTAGATCTACAACTTTGATATTCATGACTTCTCCAGATTCAGAATATATCTATGACAAAATGAAAGCTTAATCCAAAAGATATTCGGAGAAGATAAGGAATACTAGTTTAGTTAGTTTGTTACGGTTTCATATTGTTTTAGGACTTGTTGTCTGGCTCTATAAATATGTGGATGGCACCCAACTTATATTGCTATTGGATTCTTGATTTCTTGCCTCCTATCTTCTCTCTAGACTCCTCCCTCCTCCTTCTTCACTATCCTTCCACCTCTACCGTTGGCAAGGTTTCTCCTCGCTTCTAATCTCTCTCGACTGTCGAGCCAACCCTCTTCTTTGGGATCTCGACCACTTCGTTCCCTTCGTCTATCCTAATCACTTCCACAATCTACCCTCATCTCCATACCCATCCATAACCTTAACATCCACTCCACCCGTCACCACCACCATCACCCACGTTATTCCCTATTTTCTTCCCTTCTAAAGTTCAAATCTGTGAAGGGCATAAATATAAAAGCTGTAGACTAGGAAGATACAGATCAAACCCAATTAGTTTTGTAATTTTCTAACTACCGTAGAATATCTGACGAATAGTTTCCCACCGTTGCGCAGACTGCTTCCTACAATAAATTTAGATTTTAAGGAATTGTTCCGTAGCCGATCTTTTGGTTCTAGATCCTATCAATTTGGTATCTGAGCTTTAACAAATTGGTATCAGAGCTCAGCAATTATTGACTTATAAGAGAGAGATGCTAGCAATTCTACATGCCATGACAAGGTGAAGGCTTTATTTGATCGGTAGACGATTCATTATCCGAACCGATCAGAGGAGCTTTCCATACTTTATGGGACAACGCATACACACTCCGGCACAGCAGCGATGGGTCACAAAATTGCTGGGGTATGATTATGAAATTCAATACAAGAAGGTAACGAAAAATAGAGCGGCGGATGCACTATCGCGCCAACCCAATATCGCCGAGCTTGCAGCCTATTCATCTCCTACCTTTCCCTTCCTTGATGAGCTGAGGTATACATGTACATCTGACCCAGATATTTTGAGATTGTTGCAGGAGGTGATGGATGATCCGGAGCACCATCCCGAGTTGGATAATCGAGGCGGTTTGCTGCTGGACCGCGGATGTATTCGAGTGCCCGTAAATGATGGATTGCGGCAGAAATTGTTAGAGCAATTTCACCAAACTCCAGAGGCTGGTCATGAGGGTGTCTTGAGGACTTATAGGAGGATATCTTAGAGTTGCACGTGGCCAGGATTAAGACGGGATGTGAAGAGTTTTGTCCGTGCTTGCGAAGTCTGTCAAAGGGCTAAAGCAACCACTTTGAAACCAGCCAGATTACTATAGCCTTTACCTATATCGGACTGCGTTTGGGAGGATATTTCTATGGACTTCATAGAGGGTCTTCCGCCGGTACGTGGTTATTCTGTTATCTTTGTGGTGGTTGACAGATTCAGCAAGTATGCACACTTTTTGGTATTATCACATCCGTTTTCAGTTAAGATGGTGGCTGAAATTTTTGTTAGAGATATTGCTCGATTACATGGCATGCCATGCACGATTGTCTCGGATCGTGATCGTGTATTTATGAGCGACTTTTGGACTGAGTTTTTCAGATTGCAGGGGACTCGATTAAACTTCAGTTCGACCTACCATCCACAGACGGACGACCAAACCGAGGTGGTTAATTAAGGCATTGAGTAGTATTTGAGGTGCTTTGTTGGAGAGATGCCGAGACAATGGTTGGAGTTCTTACCGTGGGCGGAGTGGTCATATAACATCGCCTACCATAGCAGTATTGGCATGACTCCATTTGAGGTGGTGTATGGACGCACAACTCCGACGTTACGCGTTTATAATCCAGTGGCATTGGCAGATAAGCCGGAGGTGGACTTAGCATTGATGGATAGAGACGCCACATTGAGGAGGTTGCGTGCTCATCTTAAACTTGCTCAAAACCGAATGAAGCAAGTTTATGATCGTAGGCATAGGGAGCAGGAGTTCGACATCTACAGTTGGGTGTTTGTGAGGGTGCAACCGTATCGACAGATGACATTACGTCTGATGCAAAACCAAAAGTTAGCACATCGCTACTTTCGTCCGTTTCGGGTGTTGGAGCGTATTGGTCCGGTTGCATATCATTTGGAGCTGCCAGAGGGGTCGAGAGTGTACCCTGTCTTTCATGTTTCATTATTGAGAGAGCGCATTGGAGATCATGAGATTGTTGGATCGGTTCTACCAGAGCTATTGGAGGAGATAGAGATCGTAGAGCTAGTTCAAGTACTTGCTAGACACCGACGACGACATGGTACTAGATTGGAGATGGAGATTCTAGTTGAGTGGGTTGGCAAGCCATCTGATGAGGCGACATGGGAGTTGGAGACTGATATCTTAGAGCATTTCCCTGACTTTTCACCTTGAGGGCAAGGTGGGGGAAGCATGATGAGCTGTGCAGTTTTAAAAAAATGTTTGTAGAATATTCGACACATATCCAAATAATATCAGACTAGTTGGATAAGGTCTACAACCTCTAGATCTACAACCTCTAGATCTACAACCTTGATATTCATGACTTCTCCAGATTCAGAATATATCTATGACAAAATGAAAGCTTAATCCAAAAGGTATTCGGAGAAGATAAGGAATACTGGTTTAGTTGGTTTGTTAGGGTTTCATATTGTTTTAGGACTTGTTGGCTAACCTATATAAATATGTGGATAGCACCCAACTTTATATTGCTATTGGATTTTTGATTTCTTGCCTCCTATCTTCTCTGTAGACTCCTCCCTCCTCCTTCACCGTCCTTCCACCTCTACCGTTGGCAAGGTTTCTCCTCGCTTTTAATCTCCCTCGACTGTCGAGCCACCCCTCTTCTTTGGGATTTCGACTACTTCGTTCCCTTCGTTTACTTCCCCTAATCACTTCCACAATCCACCCTCATCTCCATACCCATCCATAACCCTAACATCCACTCCACCTGTCACCACCACCATCACCCACGTTATTCCATATTTTGTCCCTACTACAGTTTGAATCTGCGAAGGGCGTAAATACAAAAGTTGTAGATTAGGAAGATACGGATCCAACCCAATTAGTTTAGTAATTTTATACCTATCGGAGAATATCTGACAAATATTTTCCCACGATTGTACGGACTGCTTTTTACAATAAATTTAGATCTTAAGGAATTGTTCCGTAGCCGATCTTTTGGTTCTAGATCCTATCAATTTGGTATCCGAGCTTTAACAAATTGGTATCAGAGCTCATCATTGACAGACGAGTGAGATTAGAAGTTAGGAGAGACCTTGCCAACGATAGAGGTGGTAGGTTGGTGAAGAGGGAGGAGGGAGATTAGGGTAGAGAGAATAGAGAGAAGATAGGAGACAAGAAACCAATAATCCAATAGCATAATGATTTTCACTGCCATCCATACCTTTATAGAGGCTAGCCAACAAGCCAAAATAATAATTCTAGAAGATTCCTACCGATCGCGTTCGAACGCAATCGACACAAAAGATGTTCTTTGTCGATGTGAACTCGATGTAGGCATGCGAACGCGCCCGACCACGTTCAAATACGCATTTCACGTTCTCTATTTTTGCGAACCTGATGCAGGCGTTCGCAAAGCCATTCGAACGCGACTCGTTTTATGTTCGAACGTGACATATAGGAAATTTATTTTAATGAAAATAAATAACTAATGCAATAAGAAAAGACTCTAACTAAGTGAATCAGCCCACCACGCTTCCCTCACCTTGTCCTGAAGGTGAAAAGTTGCGGAAACGCTCCAAAATATCCGTCTCCAACTCCCATGTTGATACGATTCGGACTTCACCGAGTATGTCTCGAGCACGGATACACTTTAGGGGTGTCTTTTATTCTTGTTTAGTATTTATTTCATAAGAAAATAAGTTTTTTGTATGTCATGTTCAAACGTGGATGGACTGCGTTTGAACGCGCTTGTGAACGCCTACATCAGGTTCACAAAAATAGAGAACACGAAATGTGCGTTCAAATGCGATCGAGCGCGTTCAAACTCGGATGGAGTGCATTCGAACGCGCTTATGAACGCCTACATCAGGTTCGCAAATACAGAGATTGCAAAATATGCGTTCGAATGCGATCGAGCGCGTTCAAATGTGATCAGCGAAAATCTACTATTTTAGGATTAATAATTGCCATTTTTGAATTGTTTGGTTAGCCTCTAAAGGTGTGGATGGCAACCATGGAGTCATTATTAAATGAATTGAGTTTTGCCTTGTCTCCTTCATCTTCTTCTCTCCCGTTCTCTCATTCCCCGGAGTTGCCGCTTCTAGACTCCCTCGACCGGCCATTCACCCTAATCCCTTAGGGGCGGCCCACTCCTCCCCCTTCTTCCAGTCTATCTATCACCTTGCCCTAACCTCTTCTATTATCCATAACCCTTCCACCACCACTTACTCATCGGTGCCACCCCATTAACGCCGGTCCACCACCATCCACCATCATTTAGGATCTCGTGTCTCCATCGACGGATCCTAAGATAGACTCCCTGATGTTTGCCCACTAATTGGATGATATCTCGAAATCCCACCTCCTGATTCGCTTGAAACTTAATTTGTTGGAAAACTCTTTTTTGGGGCTACAAAATCTCACATTGATCCGACGGCGACATCTTTCGAGATCTATTTTCAAAGTTCTGTATCAAATCCTGTTCAGATCTAAAAATTCAAATTGATCGAGCCTTGGCCAAAAGGGAAGATCGTATCAAGCTAGTATCAGAACCACCATTTCTCGAACACGCGCTTCTGATGACAACCACCAGAGCTATGGCTGCATGGCTAAACGAGGGGGAAGGGATCTCCCCAATAGAAGAGGGGGAGATAGTTGCGAGGACTTCCACCCGCGGAATCGCCTGACCCAATTTGAATACGGAAGAGCCTAGCGTTCAAGCCATGTTTGGGTCTCTTTTTAAACAAATGGCCATCCACAACCATATGATGATAGAGATGATGCGGGAAATACGGGCGTGGCCGAAACCTTCTTCAACAAGCATGGCAATTGCAAGGCAACATGGGGAGCCCTCCGCAGCAAACCCAACATCCTCCACGGCCTCTCCGTTCCCCATAAAAATAGGGGAGAGTTTGGCTATCCAGCAAGATCGAGCTTCGACACCCCGACCCATGGTCAGCTGCAACAAATCGCCATCGGCTACACTAGGATCCTCAACTATCATAGCAGCCCTCAGAACCTCCACATCCTCCCATGCACTGGAGACCTCGTCGACAAATCGAGAAAGGCTGGCCGCACCCTTCCCAATCCTTGTAGAAATGGCGAAGAGTCCAGCTTCAAGGTAGCAGTTTCCTTTGGTGAACTCGACGGTTGGAAAGGTTCTTTCGACATCAGAACGGAGTTCTTCGACAAGTCGACAACTGTGAGAACCACTGTTGAATGGAGGAAGACCACACATGGCCGCTGGATATCCTTCATCAGGAATCCTCATCAGTGGTGAGGGAGATGACCTGGAACCGCGAGTTTTGGCACTTGGGCCACCTTACACCACCTCCCTTTGCAACCATGGTGAGTCCGCAACCAGGAAGAAGTCGCGTATGGCCTCTAGTGACCTTTTACCATTCTCCTAGGTCAATTGACAGTCGACCGTGACAGCATCGTCACCGGCGATGATGTTGCAGCTCCCCGTAGAGCTACAACTCGAAGGAGAAGGCCGCAATCTTCCACCATGGCAGCACCGGCCATTGATAGCCCCGTAAAGACCTTGTGGGCTGCTGCTTTTCTCACCTAGACGGCCGAAAGCTTCCTGTCATAGTTATGACTAAATGAAGAAGAAGGAGATGAAGACTTTGGTTTTGTCAACCTCAACCTTCCACAGCAGTCAATTGCCGCCACCCTAAGAGGGACCTCACCGGTAGCTATTTTTGTATTCCAGATTGCCGAAGGCTCCTTGCCGTGGCTATAATGGGATAGAGAAGAAGGACCTTAAGATTTCCTTTTTTAGGCCAACTTCGGCCTTCCATTGCTGCCGACCGCCACCACACCGCTGGGAACCCTGCCAGAGCAATTACCGAAGGTGGTCACCGCTCAGCCATGGCTGCCATGTGCCAATGCAACTCCTATGGCAACAGCTAATGGAGATGGAATTATGGTGATACGATCTCCCCGTTTAGGCCAAGGCTCGATCTATTTTGAATTTCAGATTTGGACAGAATTTGACACAGAACTTTAGAAATAGATCCCGAAATATGCCACCATCAGATCGACTTGAGATTTTGATATGTTGTAGCCCCGAAAAAGAGATTTCCAACAAATCAAGTTTTAGGCGAATCGAATGTAGGGATCTTGAGGAATCGTTCGATTAGTGGACAAACATCAAGGGGTCTGTCTTAGGATCTGTGGATGGAGGCATGAGATCCTAGATGATGGAGGTTGGTGGTATACGGGGGTTAATGGGGTGGCACCGGTGAATAAGTAGTGGTGGAAGGGTTATAGGTGATGGAAGGGTTAGGGAAAGTGTTAGATAGATTGAAAGAAGGAGGAGAAGTGGGCCTCCCCTAAGGGACTAGGGTGATTGGCCAGTCGAGGGAGGTTAGAAGCGGCATCGCCGGGGATTTGGAGAATGGGAGAGAAGAAGACGAAGCAGACAAGGCAAAATATTCAATTCGTCAATAATGACTCCATGGTTGTGTTACGATCCTTCCTCGGCTATAGGCTCTGATACCAGATTGATACGATCCTTCCTCGGCTATAGGCTCTGATACCAGATTGATACGAACCCTCTTTTGGTGCTATGGCTCTGATTCAAGATTAATACGATTTTGCACGGAACTTTGAGATCAGATCCCGAAATATCCCGCCGTTGGATTGCTGTGAAATTTTGATATGTTGTAGGCCCGGAAAAGAGCTTTCCAACGGATCTAGTTTCAGGCGAATCGGAGATGGGGATCTCGAAATATCGTTCGTTTAGTGGACGAACGTCAGGATACTCTGTTTTGGATTCCGTGGATGAAGGCACGAAATCCTAGGTAATGGTGGATTGTGGAGGGCCGGTGTTGATGGGGTGGCACCGGTGTAAAAGTGATGGTGGAAGGGTTATGGATGATGGAAAGGTTAGGGATAGCGATGGATAAATTGGAAGAAGGGGGAGAAGAGGGCCACTCCTAAGGGACTAGGGTGATTGGCCTGTCGAGGGAGATTAGAAGCGGCGTTGCCGGGGAGATTGAGGGAACGAGAGCGAAGAAGATGAAGGAGGCAAGGCAAACTCAATTCTCAATAATCAATCCTAATTTTGGTTGCCCTACACATACTTTTATAGGCTAACCAACAACTCAATCTTATCCTAAAACACAATCTTATCCTAAAACTCAATCTTATCCTAAAACTCAATCCAAACTCGAGACGACGTCGGTGAAGTCCGAATCGTATCAGGTTGCCATCCACATCCTTTAGAGGCTAACCAAAGAATTCAAAAATAACCCTAAATAGTACATTTTCGCCGACCGCATAAGAACCCGCCCGATCGCATTCGAATGCACCTATTTTCCACTTCTCTGGATTTACGAACGCGCAAGCGTTCGCAGCTCATTCGAACACACATATTTCTCACTTCACTTGATTTGCGAACACGATGCAGGCGTTCGCAGTCACGTTCGAATGCACAATTCGCACTTTCTGGATGTGCGAACATGATGCAGGCGTTCACAACCGCGTTCGAACGCACTCCACCCGCGTTCGAACGCGACATACAGAAAACTTATTTTTTAAAAATTAAATATTTAAATAAGAAACAAAGACACCCCTAAAGTGTACCCATACTCGAGACGACATCGGTGAAGTCCGAATTGTATCATTCCACCACGCTTCCGCAACCTTGTCCTCAAGGTTTGATTTGGGAAGCGAACCATGATATCCGACTCTAGCTCCCAGGTAGACTCATCAGTGGGCTTGCCTAGCCACTCGATTAGCACTTCGGTCTCCAATCTGGATCCATGGCGTCTTCTCCTACGGCCTAAGACTCCGACCGGTCCAGTTGGGCCATCTTCCTCTATTGGTTCGGGCAAGGCCGAACCCACTACATGGTTAGGCCCAATCTGGGCCTTCAATGCTGATACATGGAAACTGGATGGATTCTGGTCCCCTCAGGTAGCTCCAACTGGTAAGCTACTAGACCGATTCGTAGTAGCACTCGGTACGGACCATAGTACTTGTGACCCAACTTCTGGCTCAATTGAGCTCGAACAATGTGGATTGCCGGTACAATTGAGCTCGAACAAACACCAATTGATCCACCTCAAACTCTCGCTCATGTTGGCCTTTGTCACGAGTTTGCTTCATGCGGTTTTGGGCTGTTGCTAGGTGTATCTTGAGCCGTCTTAAGGTTTTATCTCGATCAGCAAGTTCCAAGTCAAGCTTGGTTCTATTTGTTGCCGCGAGTCTATCGTAGGCACGCAAGACAGGGAGAGTGCGCCCATAAACCGCCTCAAAAGGGGTCATGCCGATGCTAGAGTGATGAACGGTATTGTATGACCACTCGGCCCATGGAAGGAATTTGACCCAATCCTTTGGTCGGTCCGCCACAAAGCATTGTAAGTATTGCTCTAGCCTGCGATTCACCACCTCAATTTGGCCATTCGTCTCGGGGTGATAAGTTGAACTAAGGTTAACTTGAGTTCTTTACAATCTGAAGAACTCGGACCAAAACTCGCTGATGAAGATGCGATCCTTGTCTGACACGATCGTCCTAGGCATCACATGCAAGTGCGCCACTTCTCGAACAAAAATTTCAGCAATCTTTTTCGTTGAAAACGGGTGCATCAATGCTATGAAATGAGCATATTTGCTCAATCTATTTACCACAATGAACACCATCGATTGTCCTCGAACCACCGGCAGCCCCTCGATGAAGTCCATGGAGATGTCCTCCCAAATACGCTCCGGTATAGGCAGTGGTTGCAACAGCCCGCTAGGCTTGAGTATCTCTGATTTGACTCGTTGGCAGATTTGACATTCACACACATACTTCTTCACATCCGTCTTCATCGCTGTCCATGTACAGTTTTGGGCCAGCCGCTTGTAGGTACGTAATACCCCTTCATGACCTGCTATGGGAGTATCATGGAAGTGTGCTATCAATAGTCTCCGTAGTTCTTCGTTCCCTGGTACCTTGATCCACCCGCGCTTGAGCACTAACTCATCATGCTCCTCATGTTAGGGGTGGCTTGACGGGTTCTCTCTCAGCTCTTCCATGAGTTGGACCAGATCACTATCCTCTATGCTGGCTCTCCATAGATCTGAGAAGAAAGGAAAGGTGGGTGCCGAGAAAGAAGTGAGCTCCCTTGCGTCCCTTACGTTTGGAAGTTCAAACAGCGGTTGACTTCCATCCAGCAACACCCTCTGGTCATTCCTCCAAAATATCAATGTGAGGCTTATAAAATCAATATGTCATGGCCCCAAGCTTCAAAGCCATTTAGTCCCCAAAATAATGTCGGCACCTCGCAAGGCCAACGGATAAAAATCCAATGTGAAAAATTGGCGTTGCACCTTCAACTCCACACCTCCATAAATAAAATCTGCCCGCAATGTGGTGCCGTCTCCAATCATCACGTCGAACCCTTCCGTGGGTTTTGACTTAAGCCCAATCTTTCTAAGGAGCCTCTTATCAATGAAGTTGTTGGTGGACCCGGTGTTGATCAAGATTCTCATTATAGATGTCTTGATTACACCGTTCACCCGCAAAGCCCTTGGTGCGGCTGTCCCGAAATAGGCATGGAGGAAGATCTCGGCCATCATGTCCTCCATAGGTCGCTCCTTAGCTACTCCTCCTTGCTGTCCAGCCACACCCTCATCTTTATCTGCAATCTCATCCTCAGCCTCCTCCAATCGGTCGATTAGCATCACCAATCCCATCGGTTTAGTGCAGCGATGCCCGAGTACGAACTTCTCATCACAACGAAAGCATCGGACTTTGGCTCTTCGTTCCTCCACTTGAGCAGGTGTGAGTGCTCGTCCCGGACCTCTAGGTGCGTACTTCACATGTTGGGATGGCTTTAGGGGTGCTCGAGGAGGCACCATTGCAGCAATGATTCTTGGTACTCCGGTAACATTTTCTGTCGCTTTGGTTGGTTGAGCTTGATTGCGGCTTCCTTGGCTTGACCAGTTCTATTTCAGATGTAACTTCATGGCTCGATGTTTGTCTTCCATGAGCATCGCATCTTCGAAGGCCTCCTCTAAAGTTCTAGGCCTTAAAGCCCTCACGTCTACTTGTAGGTCTCCCCGCAGCCCGAAGATGAAGGTGCTGCGAAGTTGCTGATCAATCCATAGGGGTTGACATCGGCTACTTATCCTCTAAAATTCTTCTTGGTATGCCCCAACCGTGCTCACGGATGCTGTTGTCTTAATCTGAATCATGTCCAAGTCCTTGTCTAAGCGGAGGAGGGTGTACCATGAATGGTTGATGATCCCTCCTTCGATTTTCATTAGCTCGCCACAGTTTCGGTTCGTATTGCCTCGCCCACGAATCTAGATCTCCAAGGTGATCTCCATAATGGTTCACTCATCGGATGGGCTCACTCACAATTGGGCCTGATGGAATCATCCTTGCTTGTCTTTGCCCATAGGGTGGTGGCAGCAGCGGCTCTTTTGGTTGCAAATTCTAGACCGGTGGCGGCTGGTTCATGGGAGTGGACTCGTGTTGTGGGGTCGATGGTGCATTACTGTTCGTCATGGCTTCCCTTGTCGCTCATAATTCCGACATCATCTCCATCATCATCTGGTTGTTGATGGCCATTTGTTCGAAAAGAGATCCCAACACGACTTGAGCACTAGGTTCTTCTGTATTTCGATTTGGCTGGGCGGTTCCGCGGGTGGAAGTCCCCGCGACCGTTCCCCCCTCTTCTATTGGGAGAATCTCCTCTTCCTCGTCTTGCCGTGTATGTCTTTGGTTGTCGTCATAGGAAGCACGTGTCCGAGGAACGGTGGCTCTAATACTAGTTTGATACGATCTCCCCTTTTAGGCCAAGGCTCGATCTATTTCGAATTTTAGATCTAGATAGAATCTGACATAAAATTTTAGAAATAGATCTTGAAAGATGTCGTCGTCGGATCGACTTGAGGTTTTGATATGTTGTAGCCCCGGAAAAGAGATATCCAACAAATCAATTTTTAGGCGAGTCGAATGTAGGGATCTTGAGGAATCATCCGATTAGTGGACAAACATCAGGGGGTCTGTCTTAGGATCCGTGGATGGAGGCATGAGATCCTAGATGATGGAGGTTGGTGGTAGACGGGCATTAATGGGGTGACACCGGTGAATAAGTGATGGTTGAAGGGTTATAGGTGATGGAAGAATTAGGGCAAGTGTTGGATAGATTGGAAGATGGGGGAGAAGTGGGCCGCCCCTAAAGGAGTAGGATGATTGGCTGGTCGAGGGAGGTTAGAAGCGGCATCGCTGGGGATCGAGAGAATGGGAGAGAAGAAGATGAAGGAGACAAGGCAAAATACTCAATTCATCAATAATGACTCCATGGTTGCCATCCACATCCTTTAGAGGCTAATCAAACAATTCAAAAATAACCCTAAATAATACATTTTCGCCGACTGCGTTCGAACGCGCCCGATCGCGTTCAAACGCACGTATTTCCCACTTCTCTGGATTTACGAACATGATGTAGGCATTCGCAATGTGTTCGAATGCACATATTTCCCACTTCTCTGGATTTGCGAACGCGATGCAGGCGTTTGCAAGCGCGTTTGAACTTATAATTCGCACTCTCTAGATGTACGAACGTGATGCAGGCGTTCATAACTGCGTTGAAACGTGACATACAAAAACTTATTTTTATAAGAATTAAACATTAAAACAAGAAACAAAGACACCCCTAAAGTGTACCCATGCTCGAGACGACATCGGTGAAGTCTGAATCATATCATATGGGAGAAATATTAGGGATTACAAAGTTTTTTGAAAACCCTAAGTGGTTAGAATTTCAAGATGGCTACATGGTTGGGCTTGACCAGGTTGAATTGCTAGACATTCTAGGTTGGACCTAAGAGCCAAAGGGGTCAAGTCAAATGTGAGTCATTTCTGGACTTGGGGAATCAATTAAGTCAAATACGGGACTTGATCAGAAATCCTATACTTGACTTAAGTTGAGTTTGCCTTATACCAGGACACATTTGACTTGTATCCTAATCCATGGAGTGGGTAGAACGATTATGAGCACAACCAATAGTCGGTTCGGCTAGGTGAACCTAACTCGAGTTACTAGGTGGACCTAATCAAGATCCCCCAACTACATCTAACTTGACCTCCCGAGCGCAATCAGATGCACTAGATTTCTATAGCTGAACTGACATTGAGTAAATTGGTTCAAGCACCCGAGACCAAGTGGACTCAATGTAGACGGACCTGAATCCCACCTTGGGCCAGTAGGAGTACAAGTATCCAAGCTCGACTGAGGATGACCCACCGAACACAGCGAGTTTGACTCGAGTCACCTTGAGGACAAGGTGTATGAAAGCGTGGTGGATTGATACAATTCAGACTTCACTAAGGACGTCTCGAGCATTGATACACTTTAGGGGTGTCTTTTATTATTGTTTAGTGTTTATTTCATAGAAAAATAAGTTTGTCACGTTCGAACACGGATGGAGTGCGTTCAAATGCGCTTGTGAACGCTTGCATCAGGTTCGCAAAAACAAAGAATGCGAAATGTGCATTCAAACGCACTCCATCCGTGCGTTCGAACGTGCTTGTGAACGCTTGCATCAGGTTCAGAAATACAAAGAATGTAAAATGTGTGTTCGAACGCGATCGGGCGCGTTCGATAAAAATCTATTGTTTTAGGGTTAATAATTGCCATTTTTGAATTGTTTGGTTAGCCTCTAACGGTGTGGATGCCAACCAGGAGTCATTATTGAATGAATTGAGTTTTGCCTTGTCTCATTCGTCTTCTTCTCTTCCGTTTTCTCGTTCCCTAGCGTTGCCGCTTCTAGCCTCCCTCGACCGGCCAATCACCCTAGTCCTTTAGCGGCGGCCCACTCCTCACCCTTCTTCCAATCTATCTATCATCTTGTGGATGGTGGATGTGATTAAGGGATATAGATGAAGGGAACGAAGTGGTCGAGATCCCAAAGAAAAGAGGTGGCTCGATAGTCGAGGGAGATTAGAAGTTAGGAGAAACCTTGCCAATGGTAGAGGTGGAAGGATGGTGAAGAGGGAGGAGAGAGAGAGAGTCTAAAGAGACGATAGGAGGCAAGAAATCAATAATCCAATAGCATAATGAGTTGACTGCCATCCATATATTTATAGAGGCTAGCCAACAATTCCTAAAATAATATGTAACCCTAATTCTAGAGGATTCCCGCCGATCACGTTCGAATGCGCCTGATCGCGTTCGAACTCACGAAAAGCTCCATCTTTGTATGTGCGAACGTGATGTAGGCATTCGAACGCAGGTGTTCGAACTCGCTCGACCACGTTTGAATGCATAATATGCGTTCTCTGTATTTGCAAACCTGATGCACGCATTCGCAAGGGCGTTCGAACGCGACCCCTCTTACTTTCGAATGCGACCTACATGAATTTTATTTTAATGAAAATAAACAACTAATGCGATAAGAAAAGATCCTAACTAAGTGTATTAGCCACCACGCTTCCCCCACCTTACCCTCAAGGTGAAAAGTTGGGGAAATGCTCCAAAATGTCAGTCTCCAGCTCCCATGTCGCCTCATCAGATGGTTTGCCAAGCCACTTAATTAGAATCTCTATCTCTAATTCGATACGATGTCATCGTCGACATCTAGCAAGTACACAAACTAGCTCTACAATCTCTGTCTCCTCTAATGGCTCCAGTAGAACTGATCCAACGACCTCATGATCTCTAATGTGCTCCCTCAATAATGAAACATGGAAGACAAGATGCACTCTCGACCCCTCCAGCAGCTCCAATCAATATGCAACCGGACCAATACGCTCCAACACCTGAAACTGTAACAACCAAACCTTAAAAAAAAATAATTTAGGCATGACGTGGCTGGCCACACTGTGGCCAGCCTCGTGCCCATGCAAGCTACATGAGCAGCTTCTATGAGGGGGGGTGCCACATACCCCAGCTGTCGTTGCCACAGCCAACAGGCTGCCGCTGCCCGTCTCTGCCACCGCCTCTCTCTCTTTATCTATTTCTCTCTCTCCTTCTTAAATGCTCTCTCTTTCTCTCTCTCTCTCTCGTTCCTCTCTTTTAAGCTTCCCCATCTCGGTATGCCAATGCCGGCCACTTTGGACCATCGCCATCGCTTCCACCGCCATGCTACCAACGCTTGTGAGCCTCCTCCTCTATCCTCCTCTTCCTTCTTTTCTCTCTCCCTCTCTCTTTCTCTGTTTCTCTCTATTTCTCTCCCTTTCTCTCTTTTTCTCTACTTTGTTACGATCACGCCTCGGGCTATGGAGCTCTGATATCAAATTGATACGATCTCCCCTTAGGCTAAAGTTCGATCTCTTCCAATTTCCTGATATGGACTAGATCTAGCATGGAACTTTGAAATAAGATCCAGAAATATGTCACCGTCGGATCGACGTAAAACTTTGATATGTTGTAGACCCAGAAAAGAGCTTTCCAACAAATCTAGTTTAGGCGAATCGTATATGAGGATCTCGAGATATCGTCCGATTAGTGGACGAAGGTCAGGTGGTCTGTTTTGGATCCGTGGATGGAGGCACGTGACCATAGGTAATGGTGGTTGAAGGTGGACCGACGTTAATGGGGTGGCACCAGTAAAAAGTGGTGGTGGAAGGGTTATGGTTGATGGAAGGGTTAGGGCAAGTGTTGGATAGATTGGAAGAAGGGGGAGGAGAGGGCCACCCCTAAGGGACTAGGGTGATTGGCCGGTCGAGGGAGGTTAGAAGCGGCGTCGCCGGGGATTGAGAGAACGGGAGCAAAGAAGACAAAGGAGGCAAGGCAAAACTCAATCTCAATATTCAATAATCAATCCTGATTTTGGTTGCCATCCACATCCTTTTAAAGGCTAACCAACAATTCAAAATTAACCCTAAAAATACAATTTTCGCCTACCGCGTTCGAACTCGCCCGACCACATTCGAACGCACCGAGTTCACTCCTCTGGATTTGTGAACGCGATGCAGGCGTTCACAGTGCACTCTCTTCACCCACGTTCACAACCCCGTTCACAAACCACGTTCGAACTCACTCCATCCGCGTTCGAACGCGACTTACAAAAAACTTATTTTAATAGAAATTAAATACTAAAACATGAAACAAAAACACCCCTAAAGTGAATCCATACTCGAGACGACGTCGGTGAAGTCCGAATCGTATCAAACCACCACGCTTCCGCAACCTTGTCCTTAAGGTTTGAAGTTTGTGAAGCGATCTTTGAACTCTGACTCAAGTTCCTCCATGGTATGATCTTCTGCATTGGCTCCCCACATATCTGAAGATATAGGAAATGCTGGTGCTGAAATTGAGGCAAGCTCACTTGTGTCCGATTGGCCCGAAAGAGCATCGGCGGCTCGATTCTCAATCCCCTTTTTGTAGACTAATTTGTAGTCATACCCAAGGAGTTTCGTGACCCACCGTTGTTGGGCTGGAGCGTGCACACGTTGCTCCATGAAGTAGGGTAAGCTACGCTGGTCTGTGTGGATAGTAAACCGTTGGCCAATCAAGTAGGGTCGCCATTTGGTGACGGCGTGTAGAATCGCTAGCATTTCGTGCTCGTAGGTGGATAGCTGTCGTGACTGATTTGACAATGCTTTGCTCATATATGCCACGGGTCTGCCCTCTTGCATCAAAACTGCTCCAATGCCCTCACCCGAAGCGTCGCACTCCACCACAAAGGGCTTGCCGAAATCTGGTAGTGCTAGAACCGGAGCGGTAGACATAGCTGTCTTCAAGGCTTCGAAGGCCTCCGTTGCTTTGCCCGTCCATTAAAACCCGCCTTTTCTGAGTAAGGAGGTCAGCGGGGCAGCAATTTTGCCATAGTTGGCAACGAATCGCCGGTAGTACCCTGTCAATCCAAGGAATCCCCTCAATTCCCTCTGATTAGTAGGAATCGGCCAATCCACTATATTCTTGATCTTGCTTGGGTTGGCTTCCACTCCTTTTTTAGAGATTATATGCCCCAAGTACTCCACTCGTGACTCTCCCCAAAGACTTGCTCATCTTGACTTTTAACTGGTTTTGTCGCAAGATATTTAATACCTCCCGCACGTGCCGCAAGTGCTCACTCCAATTCCTGCTGTATACTAGAATATCGTCAAAGAAGACGAGCACGTACCGACGCAAGAGTGGGCGGAAGAGGTCATTCATCAGCCCTTGGAAGGTGGCCGGTGCATTGGTGAGCCCAAACGGCAGGACTCGGAACTCATAGTGGCCATCGTGAGTTCGAAACGACGTTTTGTGTACATCTTCAGGGTCGACTCGGATTTGATGGTATCCCGCTCTTAAGTCAAGTTTGCTGAAGTAGGCCGACCCTGTGAGCTCATCCAGCAACTCCTCGATCACCGATATTGGATACCGGTCCTTGATAGTAATTGCATTCAAGGCTCGGTAGTCGACGCAAAACCGCCAACTCCGGTCTTTCTTCCGAACCAGCAGCACCGGAGATGAGTAGGCACTTCTACTCGGTTGAATAATCCCTTGCTCGAGCATTTCCTCCACCAATTTACTGATCTCTTCCTTCTGGACATGCGAGTACCGATAGGGCTGGACATTTGCAGGTTCAGCCTGTGGAATGATTTGGATGCGATGGTCATGACAACGGTTCGGCGGTAGTCCTCGGGGTTCCTTGAAGAGATCCTGAAACTCCTACAGCAGCTCTTCCATGTCAGAGGCTACTTCCCTTGGTGGTGGATGTTCTGGTTCAGCAATAGCCATTTGTAATAGTAGAGCTCGGTCCCCTACGCAAGGAAAACCCACCAGTGGTTGCAATGTCGGCCCTTGCCGTGGTTGATTTCCATTCAGCAGCACCCTTCGACCATTCCTCCGAAATGTCAGTGTGAGGTTTGAGAAATCAAATGTTATGAGCCCCAAGCTTTGAAGCCATTGAGTCCCCAAAACAATATCGGCACCTCGCAATGCCAATGGATAAAGATCCAATGTGAAAGTTTGGCCTTGCACCTTCAATTCCACACCTCCACAAATAAAATCTACTCGCAATGTGGTGCCATCTCCGATCGTCACATCGAACCCTTCCGTGGGTTCTGACTCGAGCCCAATCTTCCTAAGGAGCCTCTTGTCAATGAAGTTGTGGGTGGACCCGGTGTCAATCAATCATTGTAGTTTTTTTGACTACACCGTTCACCCGCAAGGTCTTTGACGCAGCTGTCCCCGAATAGGTGTGGAGGGAGATTTCGGCTATCATGTCCTCCACGGGTTGCTCCTTAGCTTCTTCTCCTTAATGTCCAGCCACATCTTCACTTTCAGCTGCAAACTCATCCTCAGCTTCCTCCAATCCATCGATTAGCATCACCGATCCCATCGGTTTAGCGCAGCGATGCCCGGGTACAAACTTCTCATCACAACGGAAGCATAGGTCCTTGGCCCTTCTTTCTTCTACTTGGGCAGGTGTGAGTGCTCGTCCCGGACCTCTAGGTGCATACTTCAAATCTTGGGATGGCTTCAAGGTTGCTCGAGGAGGTACCACTGTAGCAGCAACTCTTGGTACTCCGGTGATGTTTCCTGCCGTTATGGTTGGTTGGGATTGATTGCGACTTCCTTGGCTCGTCCAACTCTATTTCAGGTGTATCTTCATGGCCCTATGTTTGTCTTCCATAAGCATTGCATCCTCGAAGGCCTCCTTTAAGGTTCTGGGCCTTAAAGCCCTCACATTGGCTTGTATGTCACCCCGCAGCCCGGAGATGAAGGTGCTGCGAAGTTGCTGATCCGTCCATGGTGGATGACATCGGTTACTAATCCTCTCAAATTCTTCTTAGTATGTCCAAACCGTAGTCTTTTGCACTGTTTTTGAGAGGAGAGCATCAAAGTCTTCATACCCTGATGCTCCAAATCGTCGTGTGATATCGGCGCAAAATTCAGCCTAGGTTTCGATGGCCTCTATGGCATTGGCTGCTCGAAACCAATGAAGCGCCGCATCCTCAAGGTGGAAGCTCGCAAGCGTCACCTTGTATTCTTCCACCGTACCTTGATATGCAAAGAATTGCTCCGCCCTATACAACCAATCGATCGGATCGCCACCTTTGAACTTGGGAATTCGAGATGCACGACTTGTCCACGGATGCCATTGTCTCGTTCTAGATCATGTCCAAGTCCTTGTCTAACCGGGGGAGGATGCACCATGAAGGGTTGATGATCCCTCCTTCGGTTTTGATTAACTCGCCGTGGTTCCGGATCGTGTTGACTCACCCACGGATGTTGATCTCCAAGGTGGTCTCCATAGTGGTTTGCTCGTCAGATGGGTTCACCCGCAACTGGACCTGGTGTAACCATCCTTGCTTGCCTCTACCCATAGGGTGGTGGTAGTAGCGGCTCTTGTGGTTGCAAAGGCTAAACCGGTGGCGGTGGGTTCAAGGGGGTGGACTCGCGTTGTGGGGTCGAGTGTGCGTTCCCGTTCTCCATTGCTTCCCTTGTCGCCCGTAGTTCCCGCATCATCTCCATCATCATTTGATTATTGATGGCCATTTGCTCGGAAAGAGACCCCAACACGGCTTGAATGCTAGGTTCTTCCGTATTCCGGTTAGATCGGGCGGTTCCGTGGGTGGAAGTCCCTGCAACCGTTTCTCTCTCCTCTATTGGGAGAATCTCTTCTTCATCATGTCACCGTGTAGCCATGGATCTGGTGGTCGTCATAGGAAGCACTTGTCCGAGGAACGGTGGCTCTGATACCAAGCTTGTTACGATCATGCCTCGGGCTATGGAGCTCTGATACCAAATTGATACGATCTCCCCTTAGGCTAAGGTTCGATCTCTTCCAATTTCCTGATCTGGACTAGATCTAGCATGAAATTTTAAAATAAGATCCTGAAATATGTCGCCGTCGGATCGATGTGAAAATTTAATATGTTGTAGACCCAAAAAAGAGCTTTCCATCAAATCTAGGTTTAGGCAAATCAGATATGGGGATCTTGAGATATCGTCCGATTAGTGGACAAAGGTCAGGTGGTCTATTTTAGATCAATGGATGGAGGCACGTGATCCTAGGTAATGGTGGTTGAAGGTGGACCGGCGTTAATGGGGTGGCACCGGTAAAAAGTGGTGGTGGAAGGATTATGGTTGATGGAAGGGTTAGGACAAGTATTGGATAGATTGGAAGAAGGGGGAGGAGAAGGCCACCCCTAAGGGACTAGAGTGATTGGCCGGTCGAGGGATGTTAGAAGCGGCGTCGCCAGGGATTGAGAGAACGGGAGCGAAGAAGACGAAGGAGGCAAGGTAAAACTCAATCTCAATATTCAATAATCAATCCTGACTTTGGTTGCCATCCACATCCTTTTAAAGGCTAACCAACAACTCAAAATTAACCCTAAAAATACAATTTTTGCCGACCGCATTCGAACTCGCCCGACCGCGTTCGAACGCACCGAGTTCACTCCTCTGGATTTGTAAACGCGATGCAGGCGTTCATAATGCACTCTCTTCACCCACGTTCACAACCCCATTCACAAACCATATTCGAACTCACTCCATCCGCGTTCGAACGCGACTTACAGAAAACTTATTTTAATGGAAATTAAACACTAAAACATGAAACAAAAACACCCAAAAGTGAATCCATGCTCGAGACGACGTCGGTGAAGTCCAAATCGTATCATACTACCGTCTTCTTCGACCACCCAACCCGTCGCCGAGAAGCAACCGATGCTCCCTCATCCCCTCCCTTCTCTTCTCTCACTTTATCTCTCTCTCTCCCTTCCTCTCTCTCTTTCCTTTTTCTCTCTCTTTCCTCTCTCTCTCTCTCTCTTTCTCTTTCTCTCTCTCTTGGGTTTGTCGGAACAGAGCCACCAGCGAGAGGCCAGCTGCTGCCAGCGGCTGAGCCCCTCCCCGCTGCCAGGTCCCTCCTCCCTTCTTCTCCTCTTCTTCTTCTTCTTCTTCTTCTTCTTCTTTCTTTTTCTTTTTCCTTTCTTCTTCTTCTTCCTGACTTCTCCTTCTCTTTCTACACAGTGTTGGGTTGTGGTAGGTAGTGCTGGGCCGAGCCCAACACTGATGGCATTGATTTATTATTTTTTTTATGTTATTTATTTAGGTATTTTCTTCTTAATTAATGCAAATAGATTATTTAGACATTAACTATTTTAATAATGTTATATATTCTTCAATATAATTATTATTAATTATAATTTGTATAATTAATGATTAATTAGGAATAAATATAGGTAATACTTATATTTATTATTTATATCTCTATTAGATTAATATATAGATTTGTAAATTATAATTATCAAATTTATATACTAATGTTCTTATGAGATACATTTTAAGTAATTCTAATAACTTATTATATATTATTATTTTGTAACAAATAAAATACTAGGCTTATGTATTTGTTTATTATTTTATAAAGTTATGATTATATAGTCTCTAATTAATCGAGATATAATTATAATTAGGTTTTAATCTATATTTATATTTATATTTTTATTTATAATTAAAAATCTAGCTAGTTATAAAGATAAGTAGAAATTCTAAAACCTACTAAATCATCTTATATTACATGAACGGATTTTAATTAAATGAATGGCTAACTTCATGCTACTTAAATATTTTTAGATCCGAAACCCCTTATGTGAGGCCCCGTGGACCCTGTTAAGACGAGTTGTTGCTTGGTTGCCAGATGTGAGGGATACGTGATTGGTGTCTTTTGATCAGATGTGAGTAGTCTTATCCCCTAGACGCCTTTCTCAAATTAGGTTATATTATATATTATGTACATGCATATTTTGGCCTCCAGCATGATTATCTGACTTTATCTAAAGATGATTACAGTCAAGCATATTTTATCATGCGTTTGATTAGGCTGATCTGGGATATGAATACATTGGTGATATATAGAGATGATTGGAGATGATTATACTGTTATGATTTTATACCGAGATGATCTCTATCATGAGTATGCATGTAATAGATTAGCATGAGTATGCATGTGTCAGATACATGGTTGGAGTCTGCATTATATCATTTTTCTCTTGATTCCTATTCCACCTAAATTTCTGTTGCATTACATTTATATTATCTATTAGAAATGTGTTATCTACAAGTGGATTCCAAGACCTTATTTCTCACACTTAATTAAAATAAATTTGCAAGAAGGTTTTCTTTTTCCATAAATCTCCTAAACCAATTTTCCAACTAGGTTAAAATTATTTTTAAGATTTTCAAACACTTCAAGTTTTCAAACAAGTCCTCGTGGGATCGATACCTTGCTTGCCGATCTACTCCATAGATTCGTAAACTTGCGAGTGTTACTTAATTTGTCACAACAAGTTTTTGGCGCCTTTGCCAGGGACTTGTGTTGAAAACTGTTTTGAAAATTTAAAAATTAATTTTCTACTAGTTGTTTAAAATTAGCAAATTTTTGTTCAGAAAAATCCGAATTTTGTTCTTGTTTTGAATTATTCTACAGAAACCAAAAAACGATAGAGGATTATGCTTGAAGAAAAGAAAATTGCTTAAAAATTACTCCAGCAGAGTAATTGCTAACCGGTGGACTCGATTGGAAGGTTTGAATTTTCTTAACCCTACCCAGGAATCTCCTGTCAGTGGGTTTTGAACTGATTCTGTGTGATTATTTGTGCATTCATATTTGCGTAAAATATTTAGTAAGGGCACAAACCACACCAAGATAAGGAGTGGATTTAATCACCACATCCTTGCCCACTTAATTTAATCATCCCCTTTCATTTTAAAACCCAAGTCAAACATCTAACTTAAAATCAAGTAGATGTCGGCCAAAGGATTTCACATAGCTCATAGGAACCTCTCGGAAAGAGTTATCTTTTGGTAAGCCCAGTGAGCAACTTCCAAATTACAATGTCTAGGTAAGTTCTGTCAAAATGGAGAGCCATATTGAGGCGCCTAAGCGAACTGGTATTCTGAAGAGGCTAAAGCCCACCAGTATTTCTGGGAACTTACCTAGTTGTGTTTTGGTAGGCCTTAACTGGTAATTCTCTAGCTTTCTCTAAAAGAGAGTAGGAGCTCTCTAATTAGAAGAGAAGTGATTCTCTACAAGATTAGAATTGAAAAAAAAATTTGCTTACTCTCATATTATACTTTAAAAACACAAACTATTGACTGTGATTTGCTTGGTAAGATTTGTGTTTGTGAAGCCTTTTTAAAACTAAGAAATTGGTTGGGTTCGAGATAGTTCAGGTTGGCTTCCTAGGGAAGAAATGACTAAAAATCATCAATCGGTTCATAATGATACCATAACTTTACAAGAGCGATTTGCCCGTAATGGAACCCAACCTTCAAAATGCATTGTGTTACCTAACACTAATGCAACTCATTTTGAATTAAAACCTGCCATCCTTCAATTGTTCCTACCTTTTATGGTAAGGAAAATGAGAATCCATACTCTCATGTTGATGAATTCTTGGATATTTATTCAACATTCAAATTTTAAAACTTTTCTAATAAATCTGTTAGGCTAAGGCTCTTTCCTTTTTCATTGAAAAACCAAGCAAGAGCTTGGTTGAATCACTTAGAGCCTAACTCAATCGCCACTTGGAGAGATCTGAACTATAAATTTGTGTCCAAATTTTACCCTATGCCTAGAACAAACCAATATAGATTGGCCATCTCCACTTTCAAGCAGAAAGAGGAAGAGAAATTTCATGAGTCATGGGAAAGGTTTAAGGATCTTCATATTAAGTGCCCTCAGGACAATTTTGAAAAATGGTGGTTAGTCCAGTGTTTCTACAATGGTCTAACTAACAAAAATCGTAATCTGGTTGAGTCCATGAGCGGTGGGTCATTCATGGCTAAGAGCACACCTGAAGCTTGGGCTCTTTTTGAAAGAATAGCTGAAAATATCCAACAATGGGATTTTAGTACTGAAAGTCGAGGGACGTCACAGTCTAAGAGAGGAATATATGAAGTTTAACTTGATGTGGGTATGAATGCACGACTGGGTAGTTTGTCTAGGAAAGTTGATGTCCTTGTGTTAAGTCACTATGAAACCTATAAATCAGGTGCAATCTGAAGTTTGTAGTGTTTGTGCCAGTCCCATTCACACTACAATGGTTTGCCTTTCCTTAGGGTATCAAGACAGGTTCAATGAACAAGTGAATACCCTAAATCAATTTAGAAAGCCATTCAATAGTCCTTACTTTGAAACATACAACCCAAATTGGCGAAATCACCCCAATTTTTCTTGGAGGCCACAGCAGCCTCAAATAAACCAAGGAGGAGCTCCAGGATTTAACCAATTTCGTCCTCCTACTCAGCCTATCTTTTATGCCCTTCCTCTTAATCAATTGGTTATAGTACCTCAACAACAACCATCCAACTTAGAAGTGATGATAGAGAAATTTATCATTGGAAATAATGCTAATTTGCAAAGAATAGAAGCTACCAATATACAAAATTCTCAAGCCATTTCTTAGCTTCAACATCAAGTGGGTCAATTAGCATCTAAGGTTAGTGTGAGAGAACAAGAAAAATTTCCTAGTCAACCCATTCCTAACCCAAAGGGCCAATATGAGGTTAGCCAACCATCCACCTCAGGTGTGCACAACGAATAAGTTCAATCAGTCATCACCCTTAGGTATGGAAAACTAGTCAACAATAAGGTTGAAGTGCCAAGTCATGAAAAATCTATCTCAGAGGGTGAAGAAATCTATGTCCCGCAAAATAATCATGATAGTTCATTTGGAACTATAACCTTTGACTCTACCAACTCAAGTCAGTCTCTACCTAAGTCTAGAAATTCATCTGAGCAGACTTTTATTCCCAAAGCACCATTTCCCCATAGACTAACTCAGGCTAAAGTAGGAACAAACTTTAGTGAGATGATGGAATTGTTTAAGCAAGTTGAAATTAACATTCTATTACTTGATGCCATTAAGCAAGTTCCTGCTTATGCCAAATTTTTGAAGAATCTTTGCACTTGGAAAAGAAAATCAAAAGTGCAAAAAAAGGCATTCCTAGCTGAGCAAGTAAGCTTAATCATCCAAAACAACATTCCACCTAACTTTAAAGATCCAGGTTGTCCTACTATTTCGTGTGTCATTGGCAATCATGTCATTGATAAAGCCCTTTTGGATTTAGGTGCAAGTGTTAATCTTTTGGCGTATTCAGTTTACAAGCAATTAGGTCTTGGAGAGTTGAAGCCAACTCAAATTAGACTGTCTTTGGCAGATCGTTTTGTCAAATATCCTCAAGGCATCATAGAGGATGCTCTGATTAAGGTAGACAAGTTCATTTTTCCTGTGGATTTTATAATCCTTGATACTGAACCTATCCAAAACCCGAACAATTATATCCCTGTGATCTTAGGAAGGCCATTCCTAGCCACTACTAATGCAGTCATTCACTGTCAAAATGGGATTATGAAGCTGTCGTTTGGCAATATGACTATTGAATTAAGTGTTTTTGATGTTACCTATCAACCTCCTAAAATTGATGATGTATTTGAGGTTGACATGATTGAAGGCCTATTAGAGAGCATAAATGAGTAGGCAAATGTTGAGGATCCTTTAGAAAAGTGTCTTTTACAATTTGACGATGATTTTGATTGGGAAACGTTTTTTGAGGAGGTCAATGCATTGTTAGAATCTGCACCTCTTATGAATTTTAATAAATGGCAGCCCAAGATTCAACTTCTTTCACTATCTTCACCCCCCAACTCCTCCGTCCATCATAGAACCTCCAAAGTTAGATCTTAAACCACTACCTGATACTCTTAAATATATGTTTTTAGGCTCTTCTGAAACCCTTCTTGTTATTATAGCATCTAATTTGGGTAAGAAATAGGAGGAAAAACTTGTGAGTGTCTTAAAAGAATACAAGGAAGCTATAGGATGGACCATAGCTGATATCAAGGGAATTAGTCCTGATGTGGTTATGCATCGAATCCATTTAGAGGAAAATGCAAAAAAATCTTGTGAACTGCAACGGAGGTTAAATCCTATGATGAAGGATATTGTTAGAGCTGAAGTGTTAAAATTATTAGATGCGGGTATTATCTACCCAATTTCGGATAGTGCATGGGTTAGCCCAATTCATGTTGTGCCTAAGAAGTCTGGCAGTACAGCAGTAGTGCAGATAAGAATGATGAGTTAGTACCCACTCGTGTTCAAACAGGGTGGTGTGTTTGCATTGACTACCGAAAACTTAATCTTTTAACTAGGAAGGATCATTTTCCCCTTCCTTTCATTGATCAGATGCTTGAAAGGTTAGCCGGACATGCTTATTATTATTTTTTAGATGGTTATTCTAGCTATAACCAAATCCCTATAGCACTTGAGGGTCAAGAGAAGACCACATTTACTTGCCCCTTCGGAACATTTGCCTATCGTCGCATTACTTTTGGGTTATGCAATGCTCCTGGTACCTTTCAAAGGTGCATGATTAACATATTCTCAGATATGGTAGAACGGTGGAAGTTTTTATGGATGACTTTTCTATCTTTGAATCATCATTTGATGAATGCTTGCACCACTTGTCGTTAGTCTTAGAAAGGTGCAAAGAGAAAAGCCTAGTGCTTAATTGGGAAAAATGTCACTTTATGGTGAAGAAAGGAATTGTTCTAGGACATATTATTTCTAAAGATGGGATCGAAGTCGATAAGGCTAAAGTTGACTTAATTTCTAACCTTCCATCACTTTGGACTGTGAAGGAAATTTGATCATTTTTGGGTCATGCAGGTTTTTACCGACGATTTATTCAGGATTTCAGTAAGATATCACGACCTTTATGTAATTTACTGGCTAAGGATTCTCAATTTGTCTTTAATGAAGAATGTCTCAAGGCTTTTCAACGGTTAAAAACTGAATTAACTCCTATCATTCAACCACCAAATTGGGATGAGCCTTTTGAGATTATGTGCGATGCATCTGACTATGCAATTGGAGTTGTTTTAGGACAACGGGTTAATAGGTTACCACATGTGATCTATTATGCTAGTAAAACCCTGAATGATGCACAACTAAATTATTCCACTACTGAGAAAGAGTTACTAGCAGTTGTGTTTGCTCTAGACAAATTTAGATCCTACCTCTTAGGGTCTAAAGTTATCATCTATTCCAATCATGCAGCACTTAAGTACCTTCTCTGTAAAAAGGATGCTAAAGCTCATTTAATTCATTGGATTTTATTGCTACAAGAATTTGATCTTGAAATTAGGGACAAGAAAGGTTCTGAAACTATTGTCGCAGATCACTTATCTAGGCTTATCCTAGAATCATCTTATGAATCCAAACCAATATCTGAATCTTTTCCTGATAAGCAGCTAATGAGTGCTTCTCAGCTACCATGGTATGCTGATATTGTCAACTATCTTGCTACTGGTCAAATGCCTCCACATTGGACCAAGCAAGATAAGTCCACATTTTTAGCTGAGGTTAAGTTCTTTTTCTGGGATGACCCATACTTGTTTAAGTATTGCCCAAATCAAATCATTAGGAGATGTTTGTTTGATGATGATTTTTATAAAATTATTTCTTTTTCTCATGATCAAGCTTGTGGGAGTCATTTTAGCTTTAAAAAGACTGCTACAAAAATTTTGCAATGTGGGTTTTATTGGCCCTCCATCTTTCCTAATGTTCATGAGTATTGCAAAGTTTGTGAGAGATGTCAAAGACTAGGAAGTATTTCAAAGAGGAACATGATGCCGCTCAATCCGATTTTAATTGCTGAAATTTTTGATGTCTGGGGTAAAGATTTCATGGGACCATTTCCAAATTCTTTTGGTTATGAGTACATTCTTGTTGCTGTAGATTATGTTTCAAAATGGGTTGAAGCTATAGCTTGTAGAACAAATGATCACAAAGTTGTAATCAAGTTTTTGAAAGACAATGTTTTTGCTCGTTTTGGTACGCCGCATGCCATTATAAGCGATAGGGGAAAACATTTTTGCAATTAAGTTTTTAAAAGACTTATGCTTAAATATTCTGTCATGCATAAGGTTGCCACTCCCTATCACCCCCAAACTAGCGGCCAGGTCGAGATATCCAATAAAGAGATTAAAAGAATTTTGGAGAAGACGGTTAACCCCACTAGGAAAGATTGGTCCTTAAGGCTTAGTGATGCATTGTGGGCATATCGGACTGCATTTAAAATTTCTATTGGGATGTTCCCATATCGAATTGTGTTTGGTAAGGCTTGTCACCTTCTTGTAGAGTTAGAACATCGAGCTTATTGGACGATTAAGCAACTCAATTTTGTAATAACCCAGATTTAAAAATAATAAAAAATAATAATAATATATAAATTCAATTAAATTAAAAACAAAAAGGGAGAGACAAAAAAAAGAGAAAAATTGTGTTGCATGGCACAAGCTCGTTTCATGCAAGTTGCGGGCGGGCTGAGGACGCCACGCGCCACCAGCTGTCGACCCGGCCAACCTGGCCGGGCCAACTAGTGCGGTGGGCCCCGCCGTCGCCGCAACCGTCGCCGTTCCTCCTCCACCCCACCACCTCTCTCTTTCTTTTTCTTCTCTCCACTCTCTCTCCTTCGGTCTCTCTCTCTCCCTCCCACTACCAACCCGCCGCCGTTGTCGCCATGCGGTAGGTGAGCCTCCTCCTTCCTCTTCCTTCTTCTCTCTCTCTCTCTATCTCTCTCTCTCTCTCTCTTTCTCTATTTCTTGCCTCGGGCTCGGGCTCGCTGGAGCCGAGTTGTCGGCGAGAGGCTGGCCACTAGAGGGCCACCAGCGACCAGTGCCCTCCCCGTCGGCCAGTGCCCTCCCTCACCTTCTCTCTTTCTTCTCTTCCTCTTCTCTTCTTCTTCTTCTTCTTCTTCTTCTTCTTCTTCTTCTTCTTCTTCTTCTTCTTCTTCTTCTTCTTCTTCTTTCTTCTTTCTTCTTATTTCTTATTTCTTCTTCCTTTCTTCTTTCTTTCTCCCTCAGCTCTCCTTCTCCTCTTTTTGCAGCACTGTGGCAAAGCATCGGTGGCATTGTTTATTTATTTATTTATTTGTTTTAATTTTGTTTAATTAATTAGTCAGGTATTGCTTTCTTAATTAATGTAGATAACTTATTTAGACATTAACTATTTTAATAATAATGTATATTCTTCAACATGATGATTATTAATTATAATTAGTATAATTAATGATTAATTAGGTTATAAACTATTATGCATAAATATAGGTAATACTTATATTTATTTAATTATGTATTTATATTTCTATTAGATTAATAGATAATTTTGTAAATTATAATTATTAGATTTATGTACTGATATTCATAATATATGCATTTTAAGTAATTTTAGTAATTTATTATATACTATTGTGTGTAGAATAAGATACTAGTCTTATTAATTAATTTATGTATTTATTTATTATTTTGCATAATTAAGTAAATACTATATAATTTCTGATTAATCAAGATAGAGTAAGAATTATAAAATTTATTATAAAACAGATCTTGTTTATACATATATCTTATTTATAATTATTAGCTTTTATTTTATAATTACATATTTAGAATATTTTAAATAAAAAGAAATAAACCTTTCTCCTTATGTTATAACTAGCATTTTATGATGATAATATGTTATAATATTTGAATCGTACCTATAATGTGAATCTAATTATGTACAAAATAAATGAAGTGATTTTAAACCTAATAAAGTTTTATATTCTACTTGAACTAATTCTAATTGGATAAACGACTAACTAATATTACTTGAACATTTTCAGACTCTGAACCCCCTTATTTGAGACCCTGTGGACCTTGCTAGTGATATGTAACGGTTGATTGATGAACGTAAGCAATACGTGTGTTAGGTTTTCTCATCAGAGGTGAGTAATCTTATCCGCTAGACGCCTTTCTCAAATTATGATATTTATATATTATGTACATACATGTTTTTACCTCCAGCATGATTATATGACTTTATATAGAGATAATTCTGGTTAAGCATATTTTATCATGTATTTGATTAGGCTGATCTGGGATATGAGTACATTGGTGATATATAGAGATGATTGGAGATGATTATACTATTGTGGTTTTATGTCGGGATGATCTCTATCATGAGTATGCATGTGATAGATTAGTAGAATTATGCATGTGTTAGATACATGGTTGGAGTCGGCATTGCATCATTTTTCTTTTAGCTTCTTCACCACCTAAATTCCTGAGTTACATGATCTGTTGTAGTACTGGATATGCATATGATCTATCATGTATAGAAAATCATAAAAAAAAATATGTGTATGTGATGTGCTGTGATGTGATGACTAGAATGGTATCTAGCCCGAACTGGTACTGAACATACTCTTAGCGTATGACAGAGTATGGTGATGACTGATGGTTGTACTCTTAGCGTATGATAAGGTATAATTATCATTGATATACCCTTATCGTATGGCAGAGTATGAGTACTTTCTTCTGAGATACCCTTAGCGTATAGCAGGGTATGATTTATCTCCAGAGATACTCTTAGCGTATGACAGGGTATACTCTGAGCTTGTGGCATGATGAGTATTGAGTTTGGAGCAAGGTACTGTAGTCTAGCAAGGTGGATGATATTTAGAGTTTAGACAGATGATTATGATAGTGAGAGATATGTGGATTATATCTACGTCTAACATATATGATTATCTAGTGGTTGGCATGCATCATGCATTATCATTGATGTGACTAATGTCATTGGATCATGATTGTTATATATCATATGTTGTTATATTCGGTGATGTTATATTGTAATTTCATCATGAGAATTGGTTCTATATATATATATATATATATGTCATTAAGGATACATATATACATGCGCATACATGGCGTCATGCTGCTTTCTGATTCATATTATCCAGTACATGATTTACTCTCTATTTGGTATCACTGATTCAAGGTAAAATCTATTGACTGAGCCTTTTGCTCATGACTCTCTCTTTATTTATTTTCTAACCCCCCAGATATTATGATATGTGATAGCGACTTAAGATATCCTGATGAGATATTTTAAAGCAAGGATGAGGTGAGCTATAGACATGAAGCGGTATAGAAGATAGTTTAACCAGACATTGAGTTGTATCGTTGTTTGTTAAATTTATACCTTATTATATCAGATGATGATTTGTAGAGTACATGTTAGATTATAGAGCACTCGTGTATTTTGAGAAGATCATTTAGTCTTGGTCAGAAAGTCCTACTTTATAATTCGCGTTTACATCTTTTTCCTGGGAAATTGAGAAGTAAGTGGATAGGCCCTTTTACTATACGCACTGTCTATACTTATGGAGCTGTCGATATTGAAAACCCTAAAAATAGTGAGGTATTTAAAGTGAATGGTCAAAGGCTTAAACCATTTTTAGAATTACACAATCGAGAAGCGGAAGAAGCACTTCTAGAAGATCCTAATTATCAAGGCTGATCTCTATATCTGCTAGAGATTATTTTTGTACATTGTTATTTGACTTTTTATTTTTATTATTATATGTAAAGCATTTGATAGGAGAAAGCTTGTAGTATAAATTATCCTTCTCACGTAAAGTCTACCATTTTTTTTGTGCTTTATTTTCTTACATTGAGGACAATGTAGAATTTAGATTAGGGGGTAAAATTTCATATTTTTTCTTTGTTTAGGTCTTTTCTATTCAGTTACTTGTAGTTATGTTTTATTTTCCGATATTTTTCTACGGTTTTGCTCCTTAGAATATATAGTGGTAGTTAGTACAGTCAATTTGGTTAGAAAGCGAGGATCAAACACGAAGTGATGTTTTGATTAAGGGGAGCATAAATCCTATTTTCTTCATTCTATTTTTATACACTTATTTAAAAAAGAAAACTAATGGGGCATGTGTTTTAGTGATGCAATCCTCAGAATGTAGTCTTGTTACCATTATGTTTCTGAAATAAATGCGAGGATCAGTATAAAATATCTGGTATTCTTAGTAATTCTCGATCTATCATCATAAATTTTCATGCTAATTATTCAGGAAAAATTTTCAGATCACATGTAGGTTGAATGTATAATATGCTACTGATAAATATATCAAGTTGATTGAAATGCAAAAAGGTATAATTGATGTTAGAGCAATAGTCTCTCTACTGAGTAACTGAGCCTTCGCGGACCACTCGGGAAGTGTTCGCGTCAAAAGGCAAAGTTACCATCTCTAATTCATTGTTATTAGTTGTATACCACCTTTTTGGTTCGAGGTGTGATGCCCGAAGGGTGCCTCATCACCTAGTGGCTAAATCCACTGGCAAAATCCTCGCTACAAGGACCATCTAGAAAGCAAGATAACACTAGCATTGCTCAACCATGAAATTCCAAGTTAAGTTAATAAGAAAATTAAGATCGTAATAAAGCATATTATACATATGTACCCTGGTGTTACAGTGTGATTCAAATCTGGATCTATCTACTTGTGTTTAATTGCAGCATGCTTTTCTATTATGATTTTGGGAGAATGAATAGTTTTAATAAGGTTAGAATGTATATTAATGGTAAATGAGAAGATAATTGGATACATTGCCTACATTTTTGAGATTGATTGACTCTAACTATGTTCGCTTTGTGAAAATTTACTAGTATTAACCTATGTATATTCTTAGTATGAGGTCTTGAGGGTAATTGCAAAGTTTGAGATTTGCTGATCTGAGTGGATGTAATTGTCAGTATTCCTAGGTTGGTTTTGCTAAATGTTGTTACATAACCAATACGGAGCAAAATTTTAGATGATTTTATTGTTTTCTTTTCAAGATTTTTTAATTACTTGAGTGTTGTATTTTCTTTCTTTTATTTTGTTTAATTGACTTAATGAATTTTATGGGTAAATTCACTACAAACCCTCACGAGACACAACTCGTCCACTAGTGTAAGCTAGGGGTTTAAAGGCTTGTTGCATATGCTAAATGCAATCGTGATGCCTGCGAAAGTGAGTTAGAATTTTATTTTATTTTATTTTTTCTTTCCGAATTCTTCGTTCTTCTGTTTTGCTCGAGGACTAGCAAAAATCTCGGTTTCGGGGTATTTGTTAAATTCATAATTGTAATATTTGTTATGCTCAAATTATTAAATGTTAATATTTTATTTTAACTAGTTAATGTATTTTAGTTATATGTAAACTTGTTAGGTTTTTATTTGTTGGCAATTGTGTACAAAATATTCTAAGTGTATTTTTTACATGTATATGAGCTTTACACAAGTCTAGAATATCTCTGGTCTGAAGAATTGCAAAGTTATTGGAGAAAAGCTATTGAGTTCACACCGCGTTCAGAAACGCGTTCGAACGCGGTGCGTTCACAAACGAGTTCGAACGCGAAATCTGCGTTCACACAGACAGAGAGCCGCGTTCACAAACGCGTTCGAACGCGGGCACTGGGTTCACACAGACAGAGAGCCGCGTTCACAAACGCGTTCGAACGCAACCTGAAGAATTCAAGCTGTCGCGTTCGAACGCACTCGAGCCCGTTCGAACGCACCAACAAAGTTTAAAAATATTGGGCTTTCATGAGTACGGATAAGATTCAGATTTGGCTCTATCTTGAAAATCATGAGTACGGATAAGACTCGGAGTTGGCTCTATCTTGAAGTTCATGAGTACGGATAAGACTCGGATTTGTCTCTACCTTGAAGATGATATATAAGGATTGTGAAACCCTATCTCAAGGTGAGTTGAAGAAATATTATTGAAGGAGACTTTTTGAGGCTACATCGATTTTTCAACTAACAATGTTCCACTCATCTACAAGAATTTAATCTTTCGTCTTAAGGGTGATCTAGACGAAAGATCAATCTCGAGGGCTACTGAGATTGGACTTCAATCACAAGAAGTAGTGAATCGTGGGTTCTAGCGATCAAGACTGAGAGAAACAAAGTCGTTTGGATCGACGGGGTGTTTTGTGAGTCAGTCTTGTAACTGCTACTATTATAGTGATTGGTTTTGATCCGAGTTTGGATCCGTGGTTTTTTCTCGTTTTGGGTTTTTCCACGTTAAAATCTTGGCGTTCATCTCTGCTTTCGTTCTTAATATTTCTTCGGACTTTTACTTAAGCGAACGAGCGATATCATTGCCTAGTGTTTAGATACATACGTGTGTCTAGGGATTTATTTTTTCAATTGGTATCAGAGCAGGTTCTCTCACTCTTTGAGAGAGATCAGATAGGCATGGATTTTCATAGAGATGGACAATCATCTATTAGACCTCCTATTCTAGATGGATCAAATTATGGATATTGGAAAGCTAGGATGAGAGCTTATTTGAAATCTATAGATGAGCGAGTATGGATGGCTATTGTGAACGGTTGAAGTCCACCAATGTACATGGTGAATGAAAAACTTATTGAGAAACCGATTGACTCATGGGATAAGTCAGACTATGACAAAGTCGGCTGGAATAGCAAAGCAATAAATGCTATTTTTAGTTGTGTTTCCTCGGAAGAATTTAGAAGAATTTCTACGTGTGAGATAGCAAAAGAAGCCTGGACGATCTTAGAAACTACTCACGAAGGAACCATGGCTGTAAAACTTTCGAAAATCAGAGGTTGACTACTAGTTTTGAAACCCTACGTATGGAGGAGAATGAGACATTTGATGAGTTCTATGCAAAGCTGAGTGATATAGTCAACTCTAGTTTCAACCTAGGAGAGAAACTTCCTGAAAACAGAATTGTCCGTAAGATCCTTAGGTCCCTTCCAGAAAGGTTTCAGGCAAAAGTTACAGCTATTGAGGAAAGTAAGGATATCGATTCAATGAAAGTTGAACAATTGGTAGGAAATCTACAAACATTTGAGTCCAGTCTTTCAAAACCGAGGAAGTCCAAAGGGATGGCCCTATCTACAGTTGAACAAAATTTAGAGGAGTCGGATGATGAAGGTGATTTAGATGTTGAGATGTTGACCATGTTGGTCAAAAAGTTCAATAAATTCTTTCGGAAGCCAAACAAGTTAAATGCTGAAAAACTTGAGAAAAGTAAAGCCTTTGTAAAAAGGAAGAATATTGTGAGTTCAAATACAGGTGGTACCAACAACAATGTCAAACAGAAAAATAAGAATTTTGAGAATAAAGTTCAATGTTTTGAATGTTCTGGTTTTGGACACATCGCACAAGAATGCCCTAATCGTCTTAAGAGGAAGGGCAAAGCTATGAAAGTTACTTGGGATGACTCAGATGAATCTATTGATGATTCTGAAAAGGACGAAGAAAACTTTGTAGCTTTTACCTCTTCTCTACTTTATACTGACTCTATTGTTGATACTGATAGTACAGATGATCAGGATATGTTACCTGCTGAGGAAGATGAATCTGAAATCCAAAAGACATATAATGACTATAGAAATGTATTCCCTAACACGGTCCAATATCAATAGAGGCTATAGTAATCCGACCAGTTTCAATATGGTTATTTTAGCCCTTTGACAGACTTTGCAATCTTAGCCACGTGCAACTTTATAATATCCACCTTTAAGTCCTCAAGACACCCTCGTGATTAGCCTCTAGAATTTGGTGAAAGTGCTTCAATAATTTCTGCCAAAATCCGTCATTTACGGGCACCCAAATGCACCCGTGGTCGAGCAGCAAACCGCCTCGGTTCTCCAGCTTCAGATGGCGCTCTAATCATCCAATACCTCCTATAATAATCATAATATCTGTGTCAGATGTAGATGCATACCTCAGCTTGTCAAGAAAAGAAAACGTAGTAGAAAAGAAGGCTGCGAGCTCGGCAGTATTGGGTTGGCGCGATAGTGCATCAGTCGCTCTATTTTCCGTTCCTTTCTAGTATTGAATTTCATAATCATACCCTAGCAATTTAGTGACCCATCTCTGCTGTGCTAGAGTGTGAATATGCTATGTATGGAAGGGTCTTTTGATTGGTTCAGATAATGAATCACTTACGATCAAATAAGTCCTCCACTTTGTCACCGCATGCAGAATTGTCAACATCTTTCTCTCGTAGATCGATAATTGCTGGGATTTTTGTGATAAAGCCTTGCTAAGAAATGATATTGGACATCCTCCTTGTATTAGTATAGCCCCTATGCCAACTCCTGATGCATCACATTCTGATGGGTTCTTGTACCAAAGATAGGTTACGCAACGATTCCTTCAATATCTAAATATATTACAGAAATTAGTCCGCATAATCGTGGGACAATATTCATCAGATATTCTCTGGTAGTTAGAAAATTACAAAACAAATTGAGTTAGATCCGGAACTTCCAAATCTACATCTTTCATATTTATGCCCTTTGCATATTCGAACTATAGAAGGGATGCAAATATGAAATAATGTGGGTGATAGTGGTGGTGACGGGTGGAGTAGATGTTAGGGTTATGGATGGGTATGTAGGTAAAGGTGGATGGTGGATGTGATTAAGGGACATAGACGAAGGGAAGAAGTGGTCGAGATCCTAAATAAGAGAGGTGGCTCGATAGTCGAGGGAGATTAGAAGTTAGGAGAAACCTTGCCAACGGTAGAGGTGGAAGGATGGTGAAGAAGGAGGAGGGAGAGAGTCTAGAGAGAAGATACGAGGCAAAAAAATCAATAATCTAATTGCCTAATGAAATTGGCTGCCATCCACATATTTATAGAGCTTAGCCAACAAGTCCTAAAACAATATGAAACCCAAATTTTAGAGGATTCCCGTTGATTGCGTTCGAACGCGCTTGATCGCATTCGAACGCACCAAAAGACGTTCTCTACATGTGTGAACGTGATGCAGGCATTCAAACGTGGGTGTTCGAACTTGCTCGACTACGTTTGAACGCACAATTTGCGTTCTCTATATTTGCGAACTTGATCCAGGCATTCGGAAGGGCGTTCGAACGTGACCCCTCCTCCGTTCGAACACGACCTATAGAAATTTTATTTTAATGAAAATAAATAACTAATGCCATAAGAAAAAATCCTAACTAAGTGTATCAGCCCACCACGCTTTCCCCACCTTGCTCTCAAGGTGAAAAGTCAAGAAAATGCTCCAAGATATCAGTCTCCAACTCCCATGTCGCCTCATCAGATAGCTTGCCAAGCTACTCAACTAGAATCTCCATCTCCAATCTGGTACCATGTTGTCGTCGGCGCCTAACAAGTATACGAACTGACTTTACAATCTCTATCTCCTCCAATAGCTTCGGTAGAACTGATCCAACGATCTCATGATCTCCAATGCGTTCCCTTAGTAATGAAACATGAAAGATAGGATGCACTCTTGACCCCTCCGATAGGTCCAATCGATATGCAACCGGACCAATATGCTCCAACACCCGAAATGGATCAAAGTAGCGATGTGCTAACTTTTGGTTACGCATCGGATGCAAGGTCACCTGTCGATACGAATGCAACGTCACAAACACCCAACTGCCAATGTCGAACTCCTGCTCCCTATGGCTACGATCATAAACTTGCTTCATGCGGCTTTGAGCAAGTTTAAAATGAGCACGCAACTTCCTCAATGTGGCGTCTCTATCCATCAACGCTAACTCCACCTCCGTCTGGTCTGCAGGTGCCACTAGATCATAAGCGCGTAATGTCGAAGCCGTGCGTCCATACATCACCTCAAATGGAGTCATGCCAATGTTGCTATGGTAGGCGGTATTATAAGACCACTTCGCCCACGGTAAGAACTCCACCTCCATCTGGTCTACAGATGCCACTGGATCATAAGCGCGTAATGTCGAAGTTGTGCGTCCATACACTACCTCAAATGAAGTCATGCCAATGCTGCTATAGTAGGCGGTGTTATAAGACCACTTCGCCTACGGTAAGAACTCCAACCATCGTCTCGGCATCTCTCCAAGAAAGAACCTCAAATACTGCTTAATGCCTCGATTGACCACCTCGGTTTGGCCTTTCGTCTGTGGATGGTAGGCCGAACTAAAGTTCAATCAAGTCCCCTGCAATCTGAAAAACTCAGTCCAAAAGTCGCTCATAAATACATAATCATGATCCGAGACAATCATGCGTGGCATGCTATGTAACCGAGCAACATCTCTAATAAAAATTTCAACCACCGACATGGCTGAAAACGGATGTGGCAATGCCGAAAAATGTGTAAACTTGCTCAATCTATCAACCACCACAAAGATAACAGGATAACCACGTACCAGCAGAAGACCCTCTATGAAGTTCATAGAAATGTCTTCCCAAACACGATCCGGTATAAGTAAAGGCTGAAGTAATTCGGCCAGTTTCAATGTGATTGCTTTCGCCCTTTGACAAACTTCGCAAGCACGGACAAAACTCCTCATATCCCGCCTCAATCCTGAACACGTGCAACTTTGAGATATCCTCCTATAAGTTCTCAAGACACCTTCATGACCATCCTCTAGAGTTTGGTGGAAGTACTCCAACAATTTCTGCCGTAACCCATCATTTGCGGGCACTTGAATGCATCTTTGGTCCAGCAGCAAACTGCCTTGATTCTCCAACTCTGGATGGCACTCTGAATCATCCATCACCTCCTGCAACAATCTCAAAATATTTGGGTCAGATGTACATGCATATGCATATCTCAGCTCGTCAAGGAAGGGAAAAGTAGGAGAAGAATAGGCTGCAAGCTCAGCGGTATCGGGTTGGCGCGATAGTGCATCCGCCGCTCTATTTTCCGTTCCCTTCTTGTATTGGATTTCATAATCATATCCCAGCAATTTTGTGACCCATCTCTGCTGTGCCAGAGTGTGTATGTGCTGTTCCATAAAGTATGGAAGGCTCATTTGATCGATTCGGATAATGAATTGCCTACCGATCAAATAAGGCCTCCACTTTGTCACCGCATGCAGAATTGCCAACATTTCTCTCTCAAAAGTTGATAATTGTTGAGATTTTTGTGACAAAGCCTTACTATGAAAGGCTACGGGACATCCTCCTTGCATTAGTACAGCACCTATGCCAACATCCGACGTATCACATTCCACAATGAACTCTTTGGTGAAATCCGGTAGCGCTAGAATAGGTGCCGTCGTCATTGCTGTTTTAAGTTTTTCAAAGGCTATGGTGGCTTCATCTGTCCATCTAAAAGAGTCCTTCTTCAATAAAGAAGTGAGAGGAGCAACGATCTTGCCATATCCAGCGATAAATCAGCGATAACATCCGGTCAGTCCCAAAGATCCTCTCAATCCGATGGTAGTAGTAGGAATAGACCAAGCGGTCATACATGCAACCTTTTGAGGATCCGCCACTACACCATCCGCTGAAATGATGTGGCCTAAATACTCCACCTGTGGTACTCCCCATTGGCACTTGGACTTCTTGATCTTCAATTGGTTTTGCTTCAACAAATTCAGTATATCCTCCAAATGCCGCCAATGCTCCAATTTAGTCCTACTATACACAAATGTCGTCAAAACATACCAAAACATACCTTCGCAAAAGAGGCTGAAATATATCATTCATGAGGTTTTGAAAGGTAGCTGAAGCATTGGTAAGACCAAAAGGCATCACTAGGAACTCGTAATGCCCGTCCGGAGTTCGAAATGCAGTTTTATGCACATCCGCTAGGTAAACTCAAATTTGATGATACCCAGCCCTCAAGTCATGCTCACTAAATATAGTCACCCCTGCAAGCTCGTCCAGCAACTCCTTGTTAACCGGAATAGGATACTGGTCTTTGATGGTGATACACTTAGGATTTTATCTAATTAGCTAAATCAAACTTTGTGCAGTTTTGGAAAAATATTTATAGAATATTCGACATATGTCCAAATAATATAAAACTAAATGGATAAGGTCGACAACCTCTAGATCTACAACTTTGATATTCATGACTTCTCCAGATTCAGAATATATCTATGACAAAAAGAAATCTTAATCCAGAAGGTATTCGGAGAAGATAAGGAACATTGGTTTAGTTGGTTTGTTAGGGTTTCATATTGTTTTAAGACTTGTTGGCTAGCCTCCAAATATGTGGATGGCACCCAACTTTATATTGCTATTGGATTATTGATTTCTTGCCTCCTATCTTCTGTCTAGACTTCTCCGTCCTCCCTTTTCACCATCCTTCCACCTCTACCGTTGGCAAGGTTTTTCCTGGCTTCTAATCTCCCTCGACTGTCGAGCCACCCCTCTTTTTTGGGATCTTGACCACTTTGTTCCCTTCGTCTATTTCCCTTAATCACTTCCACAATCCACCCTCATCTCCATACCCATCCATAACCTTAACATCCACTCCACCCGTCACCACCACCATCACCCACGTTATTCCGTATTTTCGTCTCTGCTACAGTTCTAATCTGTGAAGGGCATAAATACGAAAGTTGTAGATTAGGAAAATATGGATCCAACCCAATTCGTTTCGTAATTTTCTAACTATCAGAGAATATCTGACAAATAGTTTTCCACAGTTGCGCGGACTGCTTCTTGTAAAAAATTCAGATCTTAATGAATTATTTCGTAGCCGATCTTTTAGTTCTAGATCCTATCAATTTGGTATTCGAGCTTTAACAAATTGGTATTAGAGTTTATCATTGGTATCAGAGCAGGCAAACCTCAGACCTCCATTAATGGTTGAAACAAGAAAGATGACATCAACAAGGAGACATACGGAGAGCATACCGACAAGGAAGGACTTAATGCACGATGATCCTAATCGTGAGGTCGATTCCCTTGGAGCGACCACGGCAGGACCAAGTCAACCAACGTCTATGGATTCAAAATTGGATGAACTAAGGGGCATGTTCTAAACATTGTTGCATAGAGTTGACAACATACAAAAGGATCATAATGAATTCAAGGAATATGTCATGAATCAATTGGGCTCGTCATCTCCTTGATGATGAACGGAGTTTCAAGAAGGACCAGCGGTGGGGTCCCATCGAATCGATACCCCACAAGTCCAGGTGCGTCATATGAGTGTCAATGATCCCCTCCTACCTATAACTTCACACCATCCTTCACCTCTATTACAAAACCCAAGACCGGCGGTGGTGGAATCTGAGAGGCGTGAGGCACCGGTGCGCTTCGTCGATGAGGAGGATTGGCACTATGAGGATGAGTTTGATCCCTATGGAGATGGTGATGGACGTGCTCGAGGATTTAGAGAAGGTGATCAACATGCACAAAGGTTTAGACCTGAACCAAGGATCTTTCGCGAACCTGACAATGCTATTCGGGGGAGAACCGCACGTTTGGAATTTCCAAAATTCCAAGGCGGTGATCCAACGGATTGGGTATTTCAAGTTAAACAATATTTTGATTGTCAAGGTACAGCTGAAGATGCAAAAGTCCAGATGGCAAGCTTTCACCTCCAAGGAACGGCATTGCATTGGTATAGATCGATTATTCGTGGTGGTGGATTTACCAGATGGGCTGATTTTTGTAGGAGGACTACACGCAGATTTGGGACAGCGACATATGAAGATTTTGCTGGCACATTAAGCAAGATGGTTCAAAGGACTACCGTATTGGAGTACCAAGCTGAGTTTGAAAGAGTTAGTAGTCGTTGTGAGCCACCATGGCCTGAACGTACATTGATGAGTACATTTATTTCAGGGCTGCGAGAGGAGATACAAGCGGATGTTCATGCTCTATGTCCTACTACTCTTGAGGAGGCCTTTGAGAAGGCCGTGAGGATAAAACAAAAATATCGGGCTCTAAAGATGCCAGCGAAAACCAATTGGGGCAACTGAGATAGGCGGTTTGCACCTAAAACGCCGGCTGCAAATTCTGCGGTTTCAAAAACAGCGGCTGCGACTACTAGACCACGACCACCTTTGAGACCTTCTTCCAATGTTAAAGGAGGCACTAGACCCCCCATTCGAACTCTCACACCTGCCTAGGTGGAGGAGCGAAGAGTGATGAGCCTTTGCTTTCGATGTGATGAGCGTTTCACCCCTAGTCATTGGTGTTCTAAACCGATCGGGAGTGTGATGTTTATCGATGGTCAATGATGAGATTGATGATGATGCAGAGTGTCCAGAGAAGACCCATGAGGAGACCGTTGAGAAAGGCGTTGAGGAAGATATCCAAGCTGAAATATCAATGCATGCATATTCGGGTACTTCTGCGCCGAGGACGTTACGAGTAGATGGACTCATTACAAAGCATTGTGTGGACATCCTCATTGATTAGGGGAGTAGATACAACTTTTTAGGTGAGAGGTTAGTGAGGAGATTGGGTTTGGATGCCGAACCGACTACGGGGTTTGACGTTGCTATTGGAGACGGCACGAAGCTTAGGGCGGAGAGCTTGTGTCACCAAGTTGGTATACGGGTGCAAGGACACGACATCATTATGGACTTGTATCCGTTGGTGCTACGAGGAGCGGACGTTGTCCTTGGTGCTCAGTGGTTACAAAGTTTGGGACCCATCATATTTGATTTCCGGAGCATGTGGACGAAATATAAATAAGGAAAT
Source organism: Typha angustifolia (assembly GCF_048772165.1). NCBI lineage: Eukaryota > Viridiplantae > Streptophyta > Magnoliopsida > Poales > Typhaceae > Typha > Typha angustifolia. The sequence continues at coordinate 11,588,614 of NC_133253.1, read as the reverse complement.
AGAGATGTGCGGCTTGATGGTGTACGGACTTCGCCGATTCCTGCGATGCAGCCTATGGTGGGGCTGCTTGGTGCGTATGATTTGGCCTATCTTCTTCATTTAGGACCAGAAGGAGATAATCCTCAAACGAGTTCAGGTACTACAATTGAATTGTCTAATTTATTAGATAACTTTTTTGGACTGTTTGAGGAGGAGTTGCCACCGAGGAGAGTGACGGACCATCGTATAGAGATTGTACCCGGGGCTACACCAGCTAACGTGAGGCCATATCGGTATCCACATGTGCAAAAAGAAGTTATCTCAAAGATGGTAGCCGAGATGTTAGAGCAAGGCCTCATACAACCAAGTCATAGTTCATACTTATCCCCCGTGCTATTGGTGCGAAAGAATGATAGAACATGGCATTTTTTTGTCGACTATTGAGCACTAAACGCTATTACTATCAAGGACCGGTATCCTATTCCGATTATCGAGGAGTTGCTGGATGAGCTTGTAGGGGCGACTATATTTAATAAGCTTGACTTGAGGGCCGGGTATCATCAAATTAGAGTTCACCCAACAGATGTGCATAAAACTGCATTTCAGACTCCGGACGAGCATTACGAGTTCCGAGTGATGCCATTTGGTCTCACCAATGCTCCAGCTACCTTCCAAGGCCCTATGAATGATATATTTCGGCCTCTCTTGCGAAGGTATGTCTTGGTATATTTTAACGATATTTTGGTGTATAGCAGGATTGAGTTGGAGCATTGGCGGCATTTGGAGGATGTGCTGAATTTGTTGGAGCAAAACCAATTGAAGATCAAGAAGTCCAAGTGCCTATGGGGAGTACCAAAGATAGAGTATTTAGGCCACATCATTTCAGCGGATGGTGTAGCGGCGGATCCTCAAAAGGTTGCATGTATATCCGCTTGGCATATTCCTACTACTACCACCGGATTGAGAGGATTTTTGGGGCTGACTGGTTATTATCGTCGATTCATCGTCGGATATAGTAAGATCGCTGTTCCTCTCACCTCTTTGTTGAAGAAGGACTCTTTTAGATGGACGGATGAAGCCACTTTAGCCTTTGAAAAATTGAAAACAGCAATGATGACGGCACCCGTTCTAGCGCTACCGGACTTCACCAAAGAATTCATTGTTGAATGTGATGCGTCGGGTGTTGGCATAGGAGCTGTACTAATACAAGAAGGACGTCCTATTGCCTATCTTAGTATGGCTTTATTGCTAAAATCTCAGCAATTATCGACTTATGAGAGAGAGATGCTAGCAATTCTACATACGGTGACAAGGTGGAGGCCTTATTTGATCAGTAGACGATTCATTATCCGAATCGATCAGAGAAGCCTTCCATACTTTATGGGACAGCGCATACTGTCATACACACTCTGGCACAGCAGTAATGGGTCACAAAATTGCTGAGGTATGATTATGAAATTCAATACAAGAAGGGAATGGAAAATAGAGCGGCGGATGCACTATCGCACCAACCCGATACCGCCGAGCTTGCAACCTATTCATCTCCTATCTTTCCTTTCCTTGATGAGCTGATGTATGCATGTACATCTGACTCAGATATTTTGAGATTGTTGCAGGAGGTGATATGTTATCTAGAGCGCCATCTAGAGTTGGAGAATCGAGGTGGTTTGCTATTGGACCGCGAATGCATTCGAGTGTTGGAGCATATTGGTCCGGTTGTATATCGTTTGGAGCTGCCGGAGGGGTCGAGAGTGCACCCTGCCTTTCATGTTTCATTATTAAGAGAGCGCATTAGAGATCATGAGATTATTGGATCGGTTCTACCGAGGCCATTGGAGGAGATAGAGATCGTAGAGCCAGTTCAAGTACTTGCTAGACGCCGACAACGACATGGTACCAGATTGGAGATGGAGATTCTAGTTGAGTGGCTTGGCAAGCCATCTGATGAGGCGACATGGGATTTGGAGACTGATATCTTGGAGCGTTTCCCTGACTTTTCACCTTGAGGGCAAGGTGGGGGAAGCGTGGTGGGCTGATACACTTAGGATTTTATCTAATTAGCTAAATCCAGCTCTGCATAGTTTCAAAAAAATATTTGTAGAATATTCAACACATATCCAAATAATATCAAATTAGTTGGATAAGCTCGACAACCTCTAGATCTACAACTTTGATATTCATGACTTCTCTAGTTTGGTGCATCCGATTACGCTCGGGAGGTCGAGTTAGATGTAGTTGGTGGATCCAGATTAGGTCCTTCCAGTGACTTGAGTTAGGTTCAACCAGCTGAACTGACTGTTGGTTGTGCTCATAATCGTTCTGCCCACTCCATGGATTAGGATCCAAGTCAAATGTATCCTGGTATAAGCAAACTCGACTTAAGTCAAGTATAGGGTTTTTAATCATGTCCCTTATTTGACTTAACTGAGTCCCCAAGTCAAGAGATGACTCACACTTGACTTGACCCCTTTGGCTCTTAGGTCCAACCCAGCTCATGTCTAGCAATTCAACCTGGTCAAGCCCAACCATGTAGCCATCTTGAATTTCTAACCACTTAGGGTTTTCAAAAAAATTTGAAACCCCTAATATTTCTCCTATAATTCCATCTCCATCAGCTGATGCCATAGGAGTTGCCTTAGCACGTGGCAGCCTTGGCTGAGTAGTTGACCACCTCCAGTAGTTTCTTTGGTAGGGTTCCCAATGGTGTGGCAACAGTCGGCGGTGATGGAAGGTCGAAGTTGGCCCAAAAAATGAAATCTTCATCTCCTTCTTTATCCCATCGCAGCCACGGCAAGAAGCCTTCGGTCGTTTGGAATATGAAAATAGCTGCCGGCGTTAATGGGGTGGCACTGGTGAATAACTGGTGGTGGAAGGGTTATGGGTGATGGAAGGGTTAGGGCAAGTGCTGGATAGATTGAAAGAAAGGGAAGGAGTGGGCTACCCCTAAGGGACTAGGGTGATTGGCTGGTCGAGAGAGGTTAGAAGCGGCGTCGCCGGGAATCGAGAGAACGGGAGCGAAGAAGACGAAGGAGGGAAAGCAAAAACTCAATTTATTGATAATGATTCCATGGTTGCCATCCATACCTTTAGAGGCTAACCAAACAATTCAAAAATGGCAATTATTATCCCTAATACAATAGATTTTCGCAGACCGCATTCGAACGCACCTATTTCCCACTTCTCTGGATTTGCGAACGCGATGCAGGCATTCGCAGCGTGTTTGAACGCACATATTTCTCACTTCTTTGGATTTGCGAATGCGATGCAGGTGTTCGCAGGCGTGTTCGAACGCACAATTCACACCTAGATGTGCGAATGTGATGCATGCGTTCACAACCGCATTCGAACGCAGTCCACCCGCGTTTGAACGCACTCCACCTGCGTTTGAACGTGACATATAGAAAACTTAATTTTTTTAAGAATTCAAACAACAAAACAAGAAACAAAGACACCCCTAAAGTGTATCCATGCTCAAGACGTCATCAGTGAAGTTCGAATCGTATCATGGTGACCCGATCGATTGGTTGTATAGGGCAGAACAATATTTGGTGTACCAAGGTACATCGGAAGAGTATAAGGTGACGCTTGCAAGCTTCCACCTTGAAGATGTGGCACTTCATTAGTTTCGGGCAGCCAATGCGCATGATATAATTGAAAGTTGGGCCGATTTCTACACCGATATCATGCGGCGATTTGGAGCGTCGAGGTATGAAGACTTCGATGCTCTCCTCTCAAACACTATACAAAGGACCATGATTGGAGCATACCAAGACCAATTTGAGAGAATAAGTAGCCATTGCCAACCTCCTTGGACTGATCAACAACTTCGCAGCACTTTCATCTCGGGGCTGCGGGGAGATATACAAGCCGACGTAAGGGCTTTAATGCCTAGAACCTTAAAGGAGGCCTTCGAGGATGCAGTACTAATGGAAGACAAACATCGAGCAATAAAGATACACATTAAATCGAACTGGACAAGCCAAGATAGTCGCAATCCAATTCGGCCTACCATAGCGGTAGGAAATACGGTCGACGTACCAAGAGCTGCTACTGCAATAGTGCCTCCTCGGGCACCCCTGAAGCCCTCCCATGATGTGAAGTACGCACCTAGGGGTCTAAGTTGAGTATTAGCACCTACTCAACTGGAGGAGTAAAGAGCCAAAGGCCTTTGCTTTTGCTATGATATGAAATTCGTACCTGGACATCGCTACACTAAACCAATGGGATCGGTTGCAGCTAAAGATGAGGGTGTGGTTGAACAGCAAGAAGGAGTAGCGGATGAGCAACCCGTGGAAGACATTATGGCTGAAATCTCCCTCCACGCCTACTCCGGGACAGCCGCACTGAAGACCTTGTGGGTGAACGATATAGTCAAAAAAACCACAGTGAGAATCTTGATCGACACCGGGTCCACTCAAACTTCATTGACAAGATGCTTCTTATGAAGATTGGGCTCGAGTCAGAGCTCACGGATGGGTTTGATGTGATAATCAGAGATGACACCACATTGTGAGCTGATTTTATTCGCAGAGGTGTGGAGTTGAAGGTACAAGGCCAAACTTTCACATTAGATCTTTATCCTTTGGCCTTGCGGGGTGCTGACATCGTCTTGGGGACTCAATGGCTTCAAAGCTTAGGGCCTGTAACCTTTGATTTTAGAAACCTCTCACTTACATTTCAGATGAATCGTCGGAGAGTGTTGCTAGATAGAAATCAACAGCGGTAAGGGCCAGCGTTGCAACCGCTGTTGGGACTTCCATGTGTAGGGGACCGAGCTCTATTCTTGCAAATGGCTATTGCTGAACCAGAACATCCACCATCAAATGGAATACCAGCTGACATGAAAGAGCTGCCGCAGGAATTCAGTGACCTCTTTGACGAGCCCCGAGGACTACCACCAACACGTCAACATGATGACTGAATTCAAATCATTCCAAGGGTTGAACTAGCAAATGTTCGGCCATATCGGTACCCATATGTCCAGAAGGAGGAGATCAGCAAATTGGTGGTCAAGATGCTCGAGTAAGGGATCATTCAGCCGAGTAGGAGCACCTACTGATCGCCAATGTTACTAGTTCAAAAGAAAGACGGGAGTTGGCAATTTTGCGTCGACTACTGAGCCTTGAGTGCGATCACCGTCAAAGACCAGTACCAAATGCTAGTGATCGAGATGCTGTTGGATGAACTTACAGGGTCGGCTTACTTCAGCAAATTTGACTTAAGAGCAGGGTACCATCAAATCCGCGTCGACCCAAAAGATGTACACAAAACAACGTTTCAGACTGACGATGGCCACTATGAGTTTCGAGTTTCGAGTCATGCCGTTTGGGCTCACCAATGCACCAGTGACCTTCTAAGGGCTAATGAATAACCTTTTTTGCCCGCTCTTGCATCAATATGTGCTCGTCTTATTTGACGATATTCTAAGGTATAGTAGAAATTGGAGCGAACACTTACGACATGTGCATAAGGTGTTGAATATCGTGCAACTAAATCAGTTGAAAGTCAAGATGAGCAAGTGCCTTTGGGGTGAGCCATGAGTGGAGTTCTTGGATCACATAATCTCAGCGAGAGGAGTGGAAGCTGATCCAAGCAAGATCAAACACATGGTGGACTGGCCGATTCCCACTAATCTATGGGAATTGAGGGGATTCCTTGGGTTGATGGGGTACTATAGGCAATTTGATACATTTAGTTAGGGTCTTTTCTTATTGCATTAGTTATTTATTTTTATTAAAATAAAATTCCTGTAGGTCGAGTTCGAATGCCCTTGCGAATGCCTGCATTAGGTTCACAAATACAGAGAACGCAAAATGTGCGTTCGAATATGGTGGGGTGCGTTCGAATGCCTGCATTGCATTCACATATACAAAGAATGTCTTTTGTGCGTTCGAACGAGATCGGCGGGATTGCACAAGGATTAAGGTTAGTTATTGTTATAAGGGCTTGTTGGCTAGCCTCTATAAAGGTATGGATGGCAGCCAAATTTATTATGCTATTCGATTATGAATGTTTTGCCTCCAATCTTCTATCTATTCTCTATACCCTAATCTCTCTCCTCCCTCTTCACCCACCTACCACCTCTTCTGTTAGCAAGATCTCTCCTAACTTCCAATCTCCCTCGTTTGTCGAGTCCTCCCTCTTTCTTGGGATCTCGACCACTTCTTCCCCTTCGTCTTTATCCCTTAAATAACATCAACCACCCACCCTCATCTCCATTAACATCCATAACCCTAACATCCACTCCACCCGTCACCACCACCATCATCCGCACTAAATCATACTTTCATCCCAACTGTAGTTCGAATCTGCGAAGGGCATAAATACAAAAAATAACGTAGATCAAGGAGTTACGGATCAATTCAACTTGGCTTTGTAATTTTTTGACTACGGGAGAATATCTGGTGAATATATTCCCTCGGTTGCGCAGACTACTTCCTATAATAAATTTAGATCTTAAAGGAATTATTTCATAACCTATCATTGGTATCAGAGCCTATCAGTTTGGTACCATAGAACCCATCAATTTGGTACCAGAGCTAGGCGATCCTCAAACCTCTATTAATGGTGGAAATAAGGAAGATGACATCAACAAGGATACCAATGGAGAGCACACTGACAAAAGAAGACTCAATCCACAATAACCCTAACCGTAAGGCCGATTCTTTTGGAGCGACCATTGCAGGATCGAGTCAACTAATGTCCATGGGTGTGAATATGGGCTTGGCGGATGAACTTAGGGGCATGTTCCAAACATTGCTGCATAGAGTTGAAGCAATGCAGAATGATCATAATGCTTTAAAGGAATATGTTATGAATCGATCGGCTTCGTTATCTCCTCGATGAAGATCAGTGCCTTAAGAGGAACCAGTAGTGGGACCACATTGAACCGATACCCCACAGGTCTAGGTGCAACATGTGAGTGTCAATGTTCCTCTTTTACTTATGCCTACACATCATCCTCCACCTCCGATACAAACCCAAGAGGTGCGACACCGGTGCACTTTGTCGATGAGGAGGATTGGCACTTTGAGGATGAGGTTGATCTCTTCAGAGATGGTGATGGACATGCTCGAGGATTTAGAGAAGGAGATCAACATGCACAAAGGTTTAGACCTGAACCAAGGATCTTTCATGAACCCGACAATGCTATTCGGGGGAGAACCACACAGTTGGACTTTTCAAAATTACAAGATAGTGATCCCACGGATTGGGTGTTTCAAGTTGAACAATACTTTGATTGTCAAGGGACAGCGGAGGACGCAATGGTCCAGATGGCAAGCTTTCACCTCCAAGAAACGGTATTGCATTGGTATCTATCGGTTATTCATAGTGGAGGATTTACTGGATGGGCTTACTTTTGTAGGAGGATTACATGCAGATTTGGGACAGCGGCATATGAAGATTTTGCTACCATATTAAGCAAGATGGTTCAAAGGACAACCGTATTGGAATACCAAGTAGAATTTGAAAGAGTTAGTAGTCGTTGTGAGCTACCTTGGCCCAAACCGACATTGATGAGCATATTTATTCCAGGGCTGCGAGAGTAGATACAAGCGGATGTTCGTGCTCTATGTCCAACCATTCTTGAGGAGGTCTTTGAGAAGGCCGTGAGGATGGAGCAAAAGCATAAGGCTCTCAAGATGGTAGCGAAAACAAGTTAGGGCAACCAAGATGGGCGATTTGCACCTAGAATGCCGGCTGAAAATTCTGCGGGTTCAAAGACAATGGCTGCTAGTATTAGACCATGACCACCTTTGAAACCTTCTTCCGATGTTAGAGGTGGAGGACGAAGAGTGAAGGGTCTTTGCTTTCGGTGTGATGAAAGTTTCCCCCAGTCATTCGTATTCCAAACCGATCGGGAGTGTGACGCTCATCGACAGTCTCGAAGAGGATTATGAGGTTGTGGGTGTTGGGGAGTGTTCAGATGAGATCCATGAGGAGGTCATTGAGGAGCGCGTGAAGGAAGATATCCAAGCTGAAATATCGATGCATGCATATTCGGGTACTTCCGGTCCGAGGATGTTATGTGTAGACGGACTCGTTAGAAATCATTGTGTGCACATCTTCGTCGATTTCAGGAGTACACACAACTTTCTAAACAAGAGGTTAGTGAGGAGATTGGGTTTGGATGTTGAACCGACCACGGGGTTTTACGTTGCTATTGGAGACGGCACGAAGCTTAACGTGGAGAGCTTGTGTTGCCAAGTCAGTATACGGGTGCAAGGACATGACATTGATACGATTCGGACTTCACCGACGTCGTCTCGAGCATGGATTCACTTTAGGAGTGTTTTTATTTCATGTTTTAGTGTTTAATTCCCATTAAAATAAGTTTTCTGTAAGTCGCGTTCGAACGCAGGTGGAGTGAGTTCGAACGCGGTTTGTGAACGGGGTTGTGAACGTGGGTGAAGAGTGCACTGTGCGTTCGAACGCACTGTGAACGCCTGCATCATGTTTGCAAATACCGAGAGGCGCGTTCGATCGTGCGTTTGAATGCGATGCGTTCGATCGTGCATTCGAATGCGGTGCGTTCGAACGCGGTCGGGCGAGTTCGAACGCAGTCGGCGAAAATTGTGTTTTAGGGTTAATTTGAGTTGTTGGTTAGCCTATAAAAGGATGTGTAGGGCAACCAAGATTGATTATTGAATATTGAGATTGAGTTTTGCCTTGCCTTCTTCGTCTTCTTCGTTCCCGTTCTCTCAATCCCCGGCGACGCCGCTTCTAACCTCCCTCGACCGACCAATCACCCTAGTCCCTTAGGAGGGGCCTTCTCCTCCCCCTTCTTCCAATCTATCCAACACTTGCCCTAACCTTTCCATCACCCATAACCCTTCCACCACCACCTTTTCACCGGTGCCACCCCATTAACGCTGGTCCTCCACCAATCACCATTACCTAGGATCTCGTGCCTCCATCCACGGATCCAAAACAAAGCATCCTGATGTTCGTCCACTAAACGGACAATATCTCGAGATCCCCAACTCCGATTCGCCTAAAACTTGATTTGTTGGAAAGCTCTTTTCAAGGGCGACAACATATCAAACTTTCACATCGATCTGACGGCGGTATCTTTTGGGATCTTATTTCAAAGTTCCCTGCAAGATCACTCCAGATCTGAGAATACGAAAGAGATCAAACCTTAGCCTAAGGGGAGATCGTATTAACCCGAGGCATGATTGTATCAGACATCATTGTGAACTTGTATTCATTGGTGCTGTGAGGAGCGGACATTGTCCTTGGCATCAGTGGTTATAGAGTTTGGGACCCGTCACATTTGATTTTCGAAGCATGTGGATGAAATTTAAACAAGGAAACACAGATGTGCGGCTTGATGGCATTCGTTCTCCGTCAATTCCTACGATGCATCCAATGGTGGGGCTGCCCTGTGCAAATGATTTGGCCTATCTTCTTCAGTTAGGACCAATAGGAGATGAGTCTCAAATGAGTCCAGATACTATCATAGAGTTGTCTAATTTATTAGACAAATTTGCTGGACTATTTGAAGAACCAAAAGAGTTGCCACCAAGGAGAACGATAGACCATCGCATAGAGATTGTGTCCGGGGCTACACCGGCAAATGTGACGCTATATCGGTATCCACATGTGCAAAACAAAGTTATCTCCAAGATGGTAGACGAGATGTTGGAGCAAAGCCTCATTCAACTAAGCCATAGCTCATACTCATCGCCCATGCTATTGGTCCGAAAGAAGGATGGGACATGGCGATTTTGTGTTGACTATCAAGCACTAAACACTATTACCATCATGGACCAGTATTCCATTTCGGTTATAGAGGAGCTGCTGGATGATCTTGCAGGGGCGACCATATTTAGCAAGCTTGACTTGAGGGCCGGGTATCATCAAATTAGAGTTCACCCGGCGGATGTGCACAAAACTGCATTTCGGACTCCGAACGGGCATTATGAGTTTTGAGTGATGCCTTTTGGTCTTACTAATACTCCAGCTACTATTCAAGGCCTCATGAATGATATTTTGGCCTCTACTGCGAAGTTATGTCTTGGTATTCTTTGACGATATTTTGGTGTATAGTAGGACTGAATTAGAGAATTGGCGGCATTTGGAGGATGTGTTGAATTTGTCGAAGCAAAACCAATTGAACATTAAGAAGTCTAAGTGCCTATGGGGAGTACCACAAGTGGAGTATTTAGGCCACATCATCTCAGCGAAAGGTGTAGCGGCGGATCCTCAAAAGGTGGCATGCATGACCGCTTGGCCTATTCCTACTACCACCACCGAATTGCGAAAATTTTTAGGGCTGCCGGATATTATCGCCGCTTCATCATTGGGTATGGCAAGATTGCTACTCGTCTCACTTCTTTGTTGAAGAATGACTCTTTTAGATGGACACATGAAGCCACTACGGTCTTTGAAAAACTGAAAATAGCAATGACAACGACGCTTATTTTAGCGCTACTAGAATTCACCAAAGAGTTCATTATGGAATGTGATACGTTAAGAGTTGGCATAGGAGCTGCAAGAAGGACATCCCATTACCTTTCATAGAAAAGATTTATCATAAAAATCTCAGTAATTATCGACTTACGAGAAAGAGAGAGATGTTGGCAATTCTACATGCGGTCACAAAATGGAGGCCTTATTTGATCGCTAGGTGATTCATTATCCGAATCGATCAAAGGAGCCTTTCATACTTTATGGGACAGCGTATACACACTCTGGCACAGCAGAGATTGGTCACAAAATTGCTGGGGTAAGATTATGAAATTCAATACAAGAAAGGAACGGAAAATAGAGCGGCAAATACATTATCACGCAAACCCAATACCGCCGAGCTTGCAGCTTATTCTTCTCCCACTTTTCCTATTGTTGATGATCTGAGGTATGCATGTATATTGATACGATCTCCCTTTAGGCTAAGGCTTGATCTATCCTGATTTTTAGATCTGGACAAGATTTGATATGGAACTTTGAAAATAGATCTCGAAAGATATAGCCATCGGATCAACATGAAATTTTGATATGTTGTAGCCCTAGAAAAGAGCTTTCCAACAAATCTAGTTTTAGGTGAATCAGATGGTGGAATCTCGAGATATCACCCGAGAATTAGATGAACATCAGAGAGTCCGTCTATGGATCCGTGGATGGAAGTACGAGATCCTAGGTGATAATGGGTGGTGGTAGACCGGTGATAATGGGGTGGCACCGGTGAATGAGTGGCGGTGGAAGGGTTATGGATGATAGAAGGGGTTAGGACAAGGTGATAAATAGATTAGAAGAAGGAGGAGGAGTGGGACACTCCTAAGCGACTAGGGTGAGTGACCGGTCGAGGAAGGTTAGAAGTGGCAACGCTGAGGAACGAGAGAACGAGAGAGAAAAAGATGAAGAAGACTAGGGAAAAACTCAATTCATTCAATAATGATTCCATGGTTGCTATCCACACCTTAGAGGCTAACCAAACAATTCAAAAAATGGTAATTATTAACTCTAAAATAGTAGATTTTTGCCGACCGCATTCGACCACGCCCGATCGCATTCGAACGCACATTTTACGTTCTCTGTTTGTGCGAACGTGATGCAGGCATTCACAAGTGTGTTCAAATGCACTACACCAGCATTCGAATGCGACATATAGAAAACTTGTTTTTCTATAAATTAAACAATTAAACAACAGTAAAAGTCACTCATAAAGTGTATCCATGCTCGAGACGACATCGATGAAGTCCGAATCGTACTAATCCACCACGCTTTCGCAACCTTGTCCTCAAGGTGTAGAATTAGGAAAGCAATCATTGAACTCTGACTCAAGCTCCCCCATGACTTGATCCTCTGCAATGGTTCCCCACATATCTGAAAATAGAGGAAGGGTTGGTGCTGAAAAGTATGCAAGCTCACCTGTGTCCAGTTAGCGAGAAAGAGCAACGGTCGCTCGGTTCTTGATCCCCTTTTTATAGACTAGCTCGTAGTCAAACCCAAGGAGTTTCGTGACCCACCATTGTTGTGTTGGAGTGTGCACACGTTTCTCCATGAAGTAGGATAAGCTATGCTAGCCCGTGCAGATAGTAAACCGTTGGCCAGTCAAGTAGGGTCGCCATTTGGTGACGGCGTGTAGAATTGCTAGCATTTCGCGCTCGTAGGTGGATAGCTGTCGTGACTAGTTTGACAATGCCTTACTCATATATGTCACGGGCCTGCCTTCTTGCATCAATACAGCTCCAATACCTTCATCCGAAGTGTCGCATTCCACCACGAAGGTCTTGCTGAAATCCAGTAGAGCCAAAATCGGTGCAGTAGACATAGGTGTCTTCAATGCTTCAAAAGCCTCCGTCGCCTTGCTCGTCCATTGAAACCCTCCTTTTCTGACTAAGGATGTCAGCGATAGTACCCCGTCAACCCAAGGAATCCTCTCAATTTCCGCTGATTAGTGGGAATCGGCCAGTCCACCATATTTTTGATCTTACTTGGATCGACTTCCACTCCCCTTGCTGAGATTATATGACCCAAGTACTCCACTCATGGCTCACCCCAAAGGTACTTCCTCATCTTGACTTTTAACTGGTTTTGTCGCAAGATATTCAACACCTCACGCACATGCCGCAAGTGTTCGCTCCAATTCCTATTATACACTAGGATATTGTCAAAGAAGACGAGCACATACCGACGCAAGAGCAGGTAAAAAAGGTCATTCATCAGCCCTTGAAAGGTAGCCAATGCATTGGTTAGCCCAAACGGCATGACTCGGAACTCATAGTGGCCATCATGAGTACGAAACGCTGTTTTGTCAATATCTTCCGGGTCAACGCGGATTTGATGGTACCCCGCTCTTAAGTCAAGTTTGCTGAAGTAAGCCGACCCTGTAAGTTCATCCAACAACTCCTCGATCACCGGTATTGGGTACCAGTCTTCGACGATGATTACATTCAAGGCTCAGTAGTCGACGCAAAATCGCCAACTCCCGTCTTTCTTTCGAATCAGCAACACCAGCGATGAGTAAGCACTTCTACTTGGTTGAATAATCCCTTGCTTTAGCATTTCCTCCACCAATTTGATACGATTCGGACTTCACCGACATCGTCTCGAGTTTGGATTTACCTTAGGATAAGATTGAGTTTTAGGATAAGATTGAGTTTTAGGACAAGATTGAGTTTTAGGATAAGATTGTGTTTTAGGATAAGATTGAGTTGTTGGTTAGCCTATAAAAGTATGTGTAGGGCAACCAAAATTAGGATTGAATATTGAGAATTGAGTTTGCCTTGCCTCCTTCGTCTTCTTCGTTCCCGTTCCCTCAATCTCCCCGGCGACGCCGCTTCTAATCTCCCTCGACAGGCCAATCACCCTAGTCCCTTAGGAGTGGCCCTCTTCTCCCCCTTCTTCCAATTTATCCATCGCTATCCCTAACCTTTCCATCATCCATAACCCTTCCACCATCACTTTTACACCGGTGCCACCCCATCAACACCGGCCCTCCACAATCCACCATTACCTAGGATTTCGTGCCTTCATCCACGGAATCCAAAAACAGAGTATCCTGACGTTCGTCCACTAAAGGAACGATATTTCGAGATCCCCATCTCCGATTCGCTTGAAACTAGATCCGTTGGAAAGATCTTTTCCGGGCCTACAACATATCAAAATTTCACAGCGATCCAACGGCGGGATATTTCGGGATCTGATCTCAAAGTTCCGTGCAAGATCGTATAAATCTTGAATCAGAGCCATAGCACCAAAAGAGGGTTCGTAACAATCTGGTATCAGAGCCTATAGCCGAGGAAGGATCGTAACAAGCTGGTATCAGAGCCACCGTTCCTCGGATAAGCGCTTCCAATGACGATCACTCGATCTAATAGGAATACGGAAGAACCTAGCGTTCTATCCATGTTGGGGTCTATTTCCAAACAGATTGCCATCAACAAGCAAATAATGATGGAGATGATGCAGGAAATACGGGCATGGACGAAACCTTTTTCAACAAGCAAGGCAATCACAAGACAGCATTGGGAACCCTCCACAACATACCCAACATCCTCCACGGCCTCCCCGTTCATCACAAAAATAGGGGAAAGTTCGGCTATCCAGCAAGAGCGAGATTCTACACCTCGACCTATGGTCAGCCGCAACGAACTGCCACCAACTACAATGAGATCTGCAACCATTGTAGCAGCCCTCGGAACCTCCACATCTTCCCATGCACCGGAGACCTTGTCGACAAATCGCGAAGTGCTGGCTACGCCACACCTGGTCGCTAGATATCCCTCATCAGGAATCCTCATCGGTGGTGAAGGAGATGATCCGAAACCGCGAATTTCGACACTTGGGCTGCCTTTCACCAGCTCCCTTTGCAACCATAGTGAGTCGGCAACTAAGAAGAAATCGCATATGGCCTCCAGCGATCTTCTACCATTCTCCTCGGTCAATCGACAGTCGACCACGACAGCTTCATCACCAGCGATGACGTTGCAGCTCCCTGCCAAGCTACCACTCAAAGGAGAAGGCCACGATCTTCCACCCATGGCAGTTGAAAGTGCAGATGTGGCTGGACATCGAGGAGAAGAAGTTGAGGAGCAACAACACGTGGAGGACACGAAGGCCGAAATCTCCCTCGACGCCTATTCGGGGACAGCCGCGCCAAAGACCTTGCGGGTGAACGGTGTAATCAAGAAAACCACAGTGAGAATCTTGATTGACACCGGGTCCACCCACAACTTCATTGACATGAGGCTCCTTAGGAAGATTGGGCTCGAGTCGGAACCCACGGAAGGGTTCGATGTGACGATTGGAGATGGCACCACCTTGCGAGCAGATTCTATTTGTGGAGGTGCAGAATTGAAGGTGCAAGGCCAAACTTTCACATTGGATCTTTATCCATTGGCCTTGCAAGGTGCCGATATTGTTTTAGGGACCCAATGGCTTCGAAGCTTGGGGCCCGTGACCTTTGATTTTATAAGCCTCACATTGACCTTTTGGAGAGATGATCAGAGAGTGTTGTTGGATGGAAGTAAACCGCTGCTTGAACTTCCAAAAGAAAGGGGGCTCGCTTCTTTCTCGGCACCCACTTTTCCTTTCTTTTCAGATCTACGGAGAGCCAGTGCAGAGGATAGTGATCTGGTCCGACTCATGGAGGAGTTGAGAGAGAACCCCTCAAGCAACCCCGAGCACGAGGAGCGCAATGGGTTAGTACTAGAGCACGGGCGAATCAAGGTACCCCGAAACGAAGAGCTACGGAGGCTATTGATGTCACACTTCCATGATACTCCTATAGCAGGTCATGAAGGGGTATTACGTACTTACAAGCGGCTGGCCCAAAACTGTACTTGGACTGGGATGAAGACGGACGTGAAGAAGTATGTGCGTGAATGTCAAATCTGCCAACGAGCCAAATCGGAGGCACTCAAGCCTAGCGGGCTACTGCAACCACTACCGATACCAGAGCGTATTTGGGAGGATATCTCCATGGACTTCATCGAGGGGCTGCCGGAAGTTCGAGGACAATCGGTGGTGTTTGTTGTGGTGGATAGACTGAGCAAGTACGCACATTTCATAACATTGTCTCACCCGTTTTCAGCAAAAAGGGTTGCTGAAATTTTTGTTCGGGAAGTGGCACGCTTGCATGGGATGCCTAGGACTATCGTGTCAGACCGGGATCGCATCTTCATAAGTGAGTTTTGGTCCGAGTTCTTCAGATTGCAAGGGACTCAAATCAATCTTAGTTCAGCTTATCACCCCGAGACGGATGGCCAAACCGAGGTGGTGAATCGTGGACTAGAGCAATACTTGCGATGCTTTGTGGCGGATCGACCAAAGAATTGGGTCAAATTTCTTCCCTGGGCTGAGTGGTCATACAATACCGCTCATCACTCAAGCATTGGCATGACCCCATTTGAGGCGGTTTATGGGCGCACTCCCCCTGTCTTGCGTGCCTACGATAGACTCGCGGCGACGGATAGGACTGAGCTTGACTTGGAGCTTGCTGATCGAGATGAAACATTGAGACGGCTCAAGACTCACCTAGCCACAGCACAAAACCGCATGAAGCAAACGCATGACAAAGGCCGACGTGAGCGAGAATTTGAGGTGGATCAATTGGTGTTCGTTCGAGCTCAACCGTATCGACAATCCACATTGAGGCCAATTTTGAACCAAAAGTTGGGATACAAGTACTATGGTCCGTACCGAGTGCTACAACGAATCGGTCCAGTAGCTTACCGATTGGACCTACCTGAAGGAACCAGGATACATCCCGTCTTCCATGTCTCGGCATTGAAGGCCAAGATCGGGCCTAACCATGTAGTGGGTTCGACCTTACCCGAACCAATGGAGGAAGATGGCTCCAATGAGCCGGTTCGAGTCCTAAGTCGTAGGAGAAGACGCCAAGGATCCAGATTAGAGACTGAAGTGCTGATTGAGTAGCTGGGCAAACCTACTGACGAGTCTACATGGGAGCTAGAGGCAGACATCATGGATCGCTTCCCAAATTTCAAACCTTGAGGACAAGGTTGCGGAAGCGTGGTGGATTGATACGATTCGGACTTCACCGACATCGTCTCGAGTTTGGATTTACCTTAGGATAAGATTGAGTTTTAGGATAAGATTGAGTTTTAGGACAAGATTGAGTTTTAGGATAAGATTGTGTTTTAGGATAAGATTGAGTTGTTGGTTAGCCTATAAAAGTATGTGTAGGGCAACCAAAATTAGGATTGAATATTGAGAATTGAGTTTGCCTTGCCTCCTTCGTCTTCTTCGTTCCCGTTCCCTCAATCTCCCCGGCGACGCCGCTTCTAATCTCCCTCGACAGGCCAATCACCCTAGTCCCTTAGGAGTGGCCCTCTTCTCCCCCTTCTTCCAATTTATCCATCGCTATCCCTAACCTTTCCATCATCCATAACCCTTCCACCATCACTTTTACACCGGTGCCACCCCATCAACACCGGCCCTCCACAATCCACCATTACCTAGGATTTCGTGCCTTCATCCACGGAATCCAAAAACAGAGTATCCTGACGTTCGTCCACTAAAGGAACGATATTTCGAGATCCCCATCTCCGATTCGCTTGAAACTAGATCCGTTGGAAAGATCTTTTCCGGGCCTACAACATATCAAAATTTCACAGCGATCCAACGGCGGGATATTTCGGGATCTGATCTCAAAGTTCCGTGCAAGATCGTATAAATCTTGAATCAGAGCCATAGCACCAAAAGAGGGTTCGTAACAATCTGGTATCAGAGCCTATAGCCGAGGAAGGATCGTAACACAATTTGTCGATCTCCTCCTTCTAGACATGCGAGTACTGATAGGGCTGAACATTAGCTAGTTCAGCCCCTAAAATGATCTGGATGCGATGGTCGTGCCGACGAGTCAGCGGCTCGGGGCTCCTCGAAGAGATCCTTGAATTCCTACAGTAGCTCTTGCATGTCAGCAAGTATTCCCTTGATAGTGGATGTACTGGTTCAGCAACAGCCATTTGCAATAGTAGAGCTTGTCCCCTGCACATGGAAGTCCCAAAAGTGGTTGCAACATCGGCCCTTGCCGCGGTTGGTTCCATCCAACAACACTCTTCAACCATTCCTCCGAAATGTAAGTGTGAGGTTTAAAAAATCAAATGTTACAACAGCCAAGCTTTGAAGCCATTGGGTCCCCAAGACAATGTCGGCTCCTCGCAAGGCCAACGAATAAAGATCCAATGTAAAAGTTTGGCCTTGCACCTTTAATTCCACACCTCCACAAATAAAATCTACCCGCAATGTGGTGCTATCTCCAATCGTCACATCGAACTTGTCCATGGGTTCCGACTCGAGCCCAATCTTCCTAAGGAGCCTCTTGTCAATGAAGTTGTGGGTAGACCCGGTGTCGATCAAGATTCTCACTGTGGTTTTCTTGACTACACTGTTCACCCGCAAAGTCTTTGGTGAGGTTGTCCCTGAATAGGCATGGAGGGAGATCTCGGCCATCATGTCCTCCATGGGTTGCTCCTTAGTTACTCCTCCTTGCTGTCTAGCCACACCCTCATCTTCATCTACAATCTCATCCTCAGCCTCCTCCAATCCGTCTATTAGCATTACCGATCCCATCGATTTAGCGCAGTGAAAGTATAGGCTTTTGGCTCTTCGCTCCTCCACTTGAGCAGGTGTGAGTGCTTGACCTTGACCTCTAGGTGCGTACTTAACATCGTGGGAGGGCTTCATGGGTGCTTGGTACGTCGGTAACATTTCCTACTGTCACACCCCGCCTAGAAACATGACAAGCCATGTAACACGAGAAAACAATCCCAAGAGACATGAAGCCAAAGAAAGCAAAATTTATTATATCAGAAATAAAGTCAAAGATTTTAATTATATATAAAAATAATAATCTAACTAAAATAATATCTAAATCATCTAACTATTAATCTAACATGAAAAGAAAATCTAAATAACTAGGACTAATTTATAAACTCCTAATGTGGAGGATTTCAATCTTGAGCTTGGTCTCTAGAGTCCAACTTGTTAGGTTTTTAATTGTTGGCAATTGTGTACAAAATATTCTAAGTGTTTTTTTTTACATATATATGAGCTTTACACAAGTCTAGAAAATCTTTGGTTTGAAGAATTGCAAAATTATTGGAGCAAAGTTGATGAGATCAAGTCATGCCATTCGAACGCACCTCTGAAGTTTGAAAATATTAGACTTTCATGAGTACGGATAAGACTTGGATTTGGCTCTATCTTGAAGATCATATATAAGGATTATGAAACCCTATCTCTAGGGAAGTTGAAGAAGATTATTGAAGGAGACTTCTTGAGGCTACATTGGTTCTTCAACTAACAAAGTTCCACTCATCTACAAAAACTTAATATTTCGTTTTAAGGGCTATCTAAACGAAAGATCAATCTCGAGGGCTACTGAGGTTAGACTTCAATCACGAGAAGCAGTGAATCGTGGGTTCTAGCGATCAAGACTGAGAGGAACAAAGTCGTTTGGATCAACGAGTTGTTTTGTGAGTTAGTCTTGTAACTGCTACTATCATAGTGATTGGTTTTGATCCGAGTTTGGATCCGGGGTTGTTTTTCTGTTTTGGGTTTTTCCACGTTAAAACCTTGGCGTTCATCTCTACTTTCGTTCTTAATATTTCTTCGGACTTTTACTTAAGCGAACGAGCGATATCATTGCCTAGTGTTTAGATACATACGTGTGTCTAGGGGTTTTTTCAATTGGTATCAGAGCAGGTTCTCTCACTCTTTGAGAGAGATCAGATAGGCATGGATTTTCATAGAGATGGACCATCATCTATTAGACCTCCTATTCTAGATGGATCAAATTATGGATATTGGAAAGCTAGGATGAGAGCTTATTTGAAGTCTATAGATGAGCGAGTATGGATGGCCATTGTGAACGGTTGGAGTCCACCAATGTACATGGTGAATGATAAGTTTATTAAGAAACCGATTGAGTCATGGGATAAGACAGATTATGAAAAAGTTGGCTGGAATAGCACAGCAATAAATGTAATTTTTAGTTGTGTTTCTTTGAAAGAATTTAGAAGAATTTCTACTTGTGAGATAGCAATAAATGTTTTGGACACATCGCACAAGAATGCCCTAACCGTCTTAAGAGGAAGGGCAAAGCTATGAAAGTTACTTGAGATGACTCGGATGAATCTGATGATGATTCTGAAAAAGACGAAGAAAACTTTGTAGCCTTTGCCTCTTCTCTACTTAATACTGACTCTGTTGTTGATACTGATAGTATAGATGATCTTGATATGTTATCAGATGAGGAAGATGAATCTGAAATTCAAAAGGCATATAATGACTTGTACCTGGAGTCGTTTAAACTCAAGAAAAACAATCTTAGACTACTTCAACGACTCAAGGTAATTGAACCAGAAAGAATTTAATTTGAGGAAAAGTACAAATTGGAGCTTGAACGTGTCAAAGACCTTTCTAAACAACTTGACAATGCGAAAAATAAGATGAAGGCTGATGAAATTGAACCAGAGCGATTGCAGAAGGAAGTGATATTTTTTAAAGGGAAGAACAAACTTGATGAGATATTAAAAGCTCAGATTTCTGGAAAAGACAGGTATGGTATTGGATACACTAGTAATTCAAATAATAATAAAACTGTCTTTATTTCTGCAGGTATACAAAAGGAAGAAAACCTGAGGTCATCAACCGCTTTTTCAAAACAATGGAGATGCTTTTTTCAAAACAATGGATAAATATCTCTAAACTGAAGTTCAATCAACAAACTGGTAACTCTTCAATGGCACCAAAGGTAAACTTTAGTCATACTCCTCGACAAAAGGTGAGTAGAAAAAGGTTTGTTCCAACATGCTTTCATTGCGGCATTCTAGGGCATATTCGACCCCATTGCAAATTTTTGCAAAAACCTAGAAGTGCTTTCATTTATGGGATGAAAACAAAGGCCATATGGGTCAAGAAAAGTGACTTGAAATGTTATGTTGTACATACTACCTTGAAAGCCTTAAATTCTGATTTGTGGTATTTAGACAGTGGCTGTTCAAGACATATATCAGGCGATAAATCCTTATTTTCTAATCTCGAAGAACATGAAGGGGGGGTTGTGACATTTGGAGATGGTAACTCATCCAAGGTAATAGGTAAAGGAAAGGTAAGTACTCTAGGTGTTCCTATTCTTGAAAATATTTTTTATGTTAAGGGCTTAAAAGCAAATCTACTAAGCATCAGTCAATTTTGTGATGAAGGTTATGAGGTAAAATTCTCAAAAAATGATTGTACTATTCTAGATCATGATGGTAATATTATATGTTTTGGATCTAGAACATCTGATAATTGCTATGTTGTTAGAACTTCACATAATCTGAAATGTAACAATGCAAAACATGCTAGAACTCCTATTAGTACAACTATCAAACTAGGAAAAGACACTTTAGGAAAAAGTGTTGATCAGACACTATATAGGAGCATGATTGATAGTCTTTTGTACTTAACTACTAGTAGACCAGACATTGCATTTAGTGTCGATATGTGTGTTAGGTTTCAGTCTGAACCTAAGGAATCACATTTGTTTGCTGTTAAACGTATCATAAAATATGTCAGTGGCATAATTGATTTAGGTATCTGGTTTACTTATGACTCGGGTGCTATAATATCGGGATACACGGATTCTGATTGGGCAGGTTCATGTGATGATAGGAAAAGTACTTCAAGTGGATGTTTTTATGTTGGAAACAATCTGGTTGCTTGACACAGTAAGAAAACAAAACTCGATATATTTATCTACTGCGGAGGCCGAGTACATTGCAGCAAGGAGTTGTTGTTCTCAGTTACTATAGATGAAACAGATGGTCAAGGATTATGGCATTGAATAAGATACTATGGTGCTTTATTGTGACAACATGAGTGCTATTAATATATCAAAAAATCCTGTTCAACACTCGCGTACAAAACATATTGATATCCGACATCATTTTATACGCGAGTTATTTAAAGACAAAACAATAGCACTAGAACATGTTGAGACGGAGAAACAGTTAGGTGATTTGTTTACAAAACCTTTGGATTTACAGAGATTTGAGTATCTTCGTACTTCTTTAGGGATTTGTGCTTTAGACTGATTTTATTGGGATTTGTGTTCTTTTTAGTTTGCGAGTTTCTTTCGTTTCGGTTTTTTTGGGTTTTCTTTTACTCTGAAATTTTCTTTGGTTTTAGTTTCAGATTTGTCGAGAGTTTTTGTCATAAAAAAAAAATTTTGATGCACTCCTAGATTCAATAATATACTCTTGACATAAAAATATGATTTTTCTCTTGATTATGAGTTATTATAGTCAATTTTGTCATCTTGTAGTATATTGTATCAATTTTGATTTTGTCACTCACTCGACTTCTATTATAATGAAACTAATTTTAATGCACTCATAACGTATGTATATTCTTAAGTGAGCATGATATCATGAATTATTTTTTTAAATAGCTCACTATTAAGCTTGATTTGCACAGTTTGACCTCATGCTTAGTCATAAAAAATTTGTTCATAAAAGATCAATGAAAAGGGCTACAATGAGTTAGTGTGAAAGCCGTCTTGTTTTGAGTCTAGTTTGACTCAGTACATTATTTGCAAATTTAAAAAAAAAATAATGACATATGTGAAATTCTTCTTGCACATTGTTTGATTTGTACTACAAGAAAAAGGCTACCTACTCATGTGTGAAAGCCATCATTGCACCTATATGTTTCAGTAAAAAAAAATTATAGGAAAAATTCCTGTCATGTTATGGAGAATAAGTCGAAAAGTGCAAAATTTTCTATACTAAGTCAGTTTGACTACTGTGTTGCATCATTGGTTAAATATGAAAGTTTGTTTAAGAAGATAGTTTCATGTTATCTATGCTCAACTTGCATATACTTATTGTTATGATCAATCAAGATTAATTTAATTTTGAGTGATGCATTAGAATTGATTATAATATGCTCTTGATGATTTGATTGATCTGCGTATAACTTATTTCATTTGATTGTCATATTCTATGTCTTGAATCTATTTTGAATTTTTTAGAACTGCATCTCCAAAAAGATTTATTGTGTTTTCTACTGATTTAAAAAAAATCAAATCTTCAAGATCTTCATCTTTTTCATCAAATTTTTCACTTCAAACCCTTTTAGAGGGTAGTTCTCCTCTGGATCTAAAGTCTTTTGGCCGAAACTTCAAGATTTTCTTCACTTTTTGCGAGGTATGATCATTCATCAATTTTTTTATTTTTTATTCAATTAAATCTCTTGATCTTGATTGATTTCGTGTGTTTTCGAATTTTGATCACGTTAAAGTTAATACCTTGATGTTTCTTGTGCGATTGAACGTGATAAGATGGATTTCATTTAAGGTCTTCATGGTTTCTAGAATTTTTAGATTTCTTGTTATTTTTTTTGTATGCTTTTGGCATATGTTGAATCTTGCGACCTTTTTCCTTCTCTAGAATGCCTAACAAAGCTACAGTTACTAAGAAATCAAGGCCGCCTTCGTCACCTACCTCGACTCCGTGTTGACGATTCTTCATCGTCAGTTCCTTCCGAGCTCCTAGTCTTTGGCATTTGTGTTGAAAAGGGGGAGAGTGTGTAGTGTGTGGTGTGTGGTTAGTTTAGACGTGAGTTTAAAGTTTAGGAGTTTACTGGTGTAGGGGGAGTGTTGGCATAGGGGGAGTTTATTAGAGTTTACTGGTTTATGCTTACTGCATAATAATTTTGCTTAAGTACTTTTAAACTTATGCTTGCTTGATAACTTGTGTTTGAATTATTATTAATTTCAAGTTATTTTCACTTGATCTTGGATTGGTATATTTATTATTTGCAAGGATTGAAGTACGAAATCTTCTAGACTTGTTGAATGCTCATTTTGAATTCTTTGTAATATCTTGTAATCTAGTTGTTTTGTCACAAATTGCCAAAGGGGGAGATTGTTAGGTTTTTAATTGTTGGCAATTGTGTACAAAATATTCTAAGTGTTTTTTTTACATGTATATGAGCTTTACACAAGTCTAGAAAATCTCTGGTTTGAAGAATTGTAAAATTATTGGAGCAAAGTTGATGAGATCAAGTCATGCCATTTGAACGCACCTATGATATTTGAAAATATAGGACTTTCATGAGTACGGATAAGACTGGGATTTGGCTCTATCTTGAAGATCATATATAAAGATTATGAAACCCTATCTCTAGGGGGGTTGAAGAAGATTATTGAAGGAGACTTCTTGAGGCTACATTGGTTCTTCAACTAACAAAGTTCCACTCATCTACAAAAACTTAATATTTCTTTTTAAGGGCTATCTAAACGAAAGATCAATCTCGAGGGCTACTGAGGTTGGACTTCAATCACGAGAAGTAGTGAATCGTCGGTTCTAGCTATCAAGACTGAGAGGAACAAAGTCGTTTGGATCAACGGGTTGTTTTGTGAGTCAGTCTTGTAACTGCTACTATCATAGTGATTGGTTTTTATCCGAGTTTGGATCCGTGGTTTTTTTCCTGTTTTAGGTTTTTCCACGTTAAAATCTTGGCGTTCATCTCTACTTTCGTTCTTAATATTTCTTCGGACTTTTACTTAAGCGAACGAGCGATATCATTGCCTAGTGTTTAGATACATACGTGTGTCTAAGGGTTTTTTCACAACTTTAAATTATTCTGATCCGCTCCTGAAAAAAAAATAGATGTTTAATAAGCTCAATGCTCAACAAGTAATCTTACTCTATCTATGAATATGTCTAACGACAGAAAAATCAACTAGTGATAAATATAATATAGTGCACAAAGAATGATAACTCATATGAAACATTTTCTCAAAATAAATATAAGATTTTTTTTTCAAATGCATGAATTATGAATATTGCAATAACTTGCAAATATAAATAAATGACTCTAAAAACAGAATTTATATCTGTTGAAATTAATATCTTGGATACCCGACAAAATTGATAAAATACCATATTGTCACATTAATGGGTACTCTGACCCGTGGCCACATCGCACTACCTAGTCACCATCGGGATGGCGCCCGAAACTTTTCTAGATAGTCGATCCGTTTAGGGTCACAGTAGGTACTCTGCAGTGTCCTACTGGGTTTTCCACTAGCCGTTGAGTAAGATTAGAGTCACTAGGACAAAAATCCAAGAATCTTTTCCCTAATCCGGCCAAAGTCACTTGGTAGCATGCTGCAATATACATTCCAAGAATCTTTTCCTTGGACTTATCTCTCAAAATGGGTTCCAAATATCTCTTTCACCAGTATAATTTATACTGACTCAAACCAAATCAAATCATGATCACATAGTTCTAGATTCATAACTTTTATCAAAATTCATTGTACATGAGTTAAATAATGCATAGATGTCAATGCATTTTAAATCAAGTAATTTAAAACACGTACAACACTCTAATATCATGTTAACTTTTATATCCTAATTAAATTAAAACAAAATAGAGTAAATATTGAAAATCCAATCCATCTCATTATCAAAATAATAATAATAATAACAATAAAATAAATTTCTAATTCTTAATCATAAACTCTAATAGTAAATAAATATTCATATAGACCAGTAAAATATAATCATGAATATCTAACTTATCATTGTTTTATATATATAACTCAATAAAATATACCTATAGAAAAGATCAATAACATTCAAACATCTTTAACAGATTTTTAATTAATAAAGGAAATTTATTACTAATATTTCTATATTAATAAAATAAAATATGAATGAGAAAACTTGCCTCTCACGCCAAATAATTTCTGATTTTTTTATGAATTTCCTTTAAAAGAAAGCACTGTTACAGAGGTCCCCTTTTCTCTACCCTTCAATTGGCTTTACTATTTCTTCTACGGTACCGCGTGTACTGTAGCAACAGACACTTCTCTCTCTTCCTTTCTTCTTCTTCTTCATTGCTGCCTTCGAAATACACACCCTTCTTCTCTAGGTTTTTTCTTCTCTTATATAATATATATATATATATATATATATATATATATATATATATACATATACATATAAGAAGATAATGCGGGTTTAGTTATATATATATATATATATATATATATTTTCCTAATAAGATTCTAATAAGGATAAGTGCGTTATCATCCTTATCATTATTAATGTTTATCTTTATTTATCTATTTATTTATTTTATTTTATTTTCGGTTATTACATTCTATCCCCTTTAAAAGAAGTTTCGTCCTCGAAACTTGCACAATTATAATTAAACTAATACTATGAAGTAGATGAATGTTATATCATTCAATTAAAATACCTAATTTACTTAACTAATAACGGTAAAGATCTACAATTTAATTAAATCATACCAGAACCATCAACAAAATAATGATGGGTATTTCTCACGCATTTCATCTTCGAGTTCCCATATAGCTTCTTGGACCGAATGATTTTCCATTGAATCTTCACAAGAGGTACTATGCGTCTACAGAGTGATTTACTCATGGTATCAAGAATTTTCACAGGCTCTTCTTCATAAGTCATATTTTCACGGATTTGGAGAGGTGCATAATCAATAATGTGATTTGAACCAGGCACGTACTTTTGTAACATAGACACATAAAAAACATTATGTACTTTTGCTAGTTTGGGTGGTAAGGCCACCCTATAAGCTACTGGTCCAACTCTGTCTAGAATTTCAAATGGCCCAATATACCTAGGACTTAGCTTTCCTTTCTTTCCAAATCTAATAACTCCTTTCCAAGGTGAGACTCTCAAAAATATTTGTTCACCCACTTCAAATTCTAATTCTCTTTTTCTATTATTAGCATAACTTTTCTGGCGACTTTGGGCAGTTAATAATTCTCTCGAATAGCAGCAATCTTCTAAGTAGCATCTTGAACTAATTATGGTCCTAATAACTGTCTCTCACCAACTTCAAACCAACAAAGTGGAGATCTGCACTTGCGGCCATAAAGAGCCTCATATGGAGCCACACCTAAACTGGAGTGGTAACTATTATTATAGGAGAACTCAATTAATGGCAAATAACTGTCCCAATTACCTTTCAATTCTAAGGAACAAGCTCTCAACATATCCTCAAGTGTTTGAATGGTTCTCTCAGATTGTCCGTCTGTCTGTGGATGGTAGGTAGAGCTGAAATCCAATTGGGTCCCCAAAGCTGAATGCAGGCTTTTCCAAAATTTACACACAAAACATCGATCACAATCAGATACAATAGATATTGGTGTTCTATGCAGCTTAATAATTTCATTTATATAAATTTGCGCTAGTCGATCGAGAGAATGAGTCATCTTAATAGCAATAAAATGAGTCGACTTAGTCAGTCTATCTACAATTACCCATACTACATCATTGCCAGATCTGGTACGAGGAAAACCCGAAACAAAATCCATAGTGATCTTTTCCCATTTCCACTCTGGTTAAGGCAAAGATTGCAACTTTCCTGTAGGCATTTGGTGTTCAATTTTAACTTGTTGGCAAGTTAGACATTGAGCTACATATTCAGCAATGTCTCTTTTCATACCATTCCACCAAAATTGCTCTCATAAGTCCCTGTACATCTTTGTATTTCCAGGATGGACACTAAAACCTAAACTGTGAGCTTTAGATAAAATTTCTTTCTTCAGCTGTTCATTAGCAGGAACACATATTCGACCTTGAAATTTAAGTACGTCCTCTATAGATATTGAAAATTCAGGTACTTCACCCTTATGAAGTTCTTTCTTGATCTTTTGATACTGAGTGTCTTTTTATTGCATTTCCTTGATGCTGTCTAGCAAGATAGGTTTAACGATAAGTTGGCCATATAGAACTTCAATACCATGTGGTACTATTTCCACCTCAAGTCGTCTGAGATCCTCTAAAAGGTGATGTGGAATTGTAAGCGATGAAATAAGTGCTGCTGACAATTTTCTACTTAGAGTATCTGCCACTACATTAGCTTTGCCTAGGTGGTAATTGATGCTAACATCATAATCTTTGATTAACTCCAACCATCAGCGTTGTCTTAGATTTAGCTCCTTCTAAGTGAATATATATTTAAGGCTTTTATGATCTATATAAATAGAGCCAGACTCTCCGTAGAGATAATGACGCCAAATTTTAAGAGCAAAAACACTTGCCGCCAACTCCAAGTCATGAGTGGGATAATTCTTTTCATGAGATTTTAACTGTCGGGATGCATAAGCAATAACTTTATCATTCTGCATAAGCACACAATCTAATCCATGTCGTGAAGCATCACTGTAAATGATGAAATTGCCACCTACAGTTGGGAGTGAAAGGATTGGTGCTGAAATTAATTTTGTTTTAAGCTCTTGAAAGCTGCTCCCACAATCATCTGTCCATTCATATTTCACCCCTTTTCTAGTCAAGCGCATGAGTGGAAGAGAAATCCAAGACAAACCTCTTGCAAATCTTCTATAATATCCAGCTAATCCCAAGAAACTACGCACTTCTATCACTGAGGTAGGTGTAGGCCAATCCACTACAGCTTCAATTTTCTTTGGATCAACACATACTCCATTACTGATCACATGACCCAGAAAAGATACTCTATCCAGCCAGAACTCACATTTTTTAAACTTGGCAAATAATTTCTTCTCTCTCAAAGTTTGAAGGACTGTCCTCAAATGTTCCTCATGTTCCTTCTTGCTTCTAAAATAGATCAAGATATCATCAATGAAGACAACAACATAACGATCTAATTGAAACCTGAATACTTTATTCATCAAATCCATGAATGCTGCCGGTGCATTAGTAAGTCCGAAGGGCATAATCAAAAATTCATAGTGACCATAGCGAGTCCTAAACACTAATTTAAGAATGTCTTCCTCCTTGATCTTTAATTGGTGGTAGCCGGATCTCAAATCAATCTTAGAGAAGACTTGAGCTCCTTGCAATTGATCAAATAAGTCTTCAATGCGAGGTAAAGGATATATGTTCTTAATTATGACCTTGTTTAGCTCACGATAATCAATACAAAGACGCAAAGAGCCATCTTTCTTTTTTACAAATAAAACTGGTGCTCCCCAAGGTGATACACTAGGCCTGATAAAACCTAAGTCTAATAATTCTTGCAATTAAGTCTGCAACTCTCGCAGCTCAGCCGGTGCCATTCTGTATGGGGCTTTAGATATTGGTGCAGTACTATGAGTTAAATCTATTGTGAATTCAATCTCACGATCTGGCGGTAATCCAGGAAGATCTTCAGGAAAAACATCACAAAAATCTCTCACAATTGAAAGGTCTTCTATGCTTGGTGTTGATTTTTTCATGTCTACAATAGATTCTACGTAGCCCATACAACCTTTCTTAAGTAATTTATTAGCATGAAGTGCAGATATAATGCTTGTTCGAGGGAACCTTTTCTCTCCCTGAAAGAAAAGTTTAGATTGACCAGGTAGAGTAAAAATAACTTTTTTCTGCCTACAATCAACTATCGCATGATGCGCAGCCAACTAGTCCATGCCAAGGACGACATCAAAGTCATTCATCTCTAGAGATATAAGATCCACGGGAAGGCACTTGCCCTCAAGTTCCACCATGCAGGATTTGCATACATAGTCTAAATATATAGTACTCCCTACTGGTGTAGAAACAACAAGTATCCAGAATCTCAGGTATGATAGATAATCTATTTATAAATGTAGGTGTAGCAAAAGAATGGGTAGCTCTAGAATCAATAAGTACTTTTGCTAGCATGGAAGAGATGCAGAGTATACCTTGAACTACAGTAGGAGAGTACTCGGCATCCTCTTGAGTCAAAGCATAAACACGCCCTTGAGCCTGAGGCCTTGGTTTTGTTAGGTTTTTATTTGTTGGTAATTATGTACAAAATATTCTAAGTGTATTTTTTACATGTATATGAGCTTTACACAAGTCTAGAATATCTCTGGTCTAAAGAATTGCAAGGTTATTGGAGAAAAGCTGTTGAGTTCACACCGCGTTCACAAACGCGTTCGAACGCGGTGCGTTCACAAACGCGTTCGAACGCGGTGCGTTCACAAACGAGTTCGAACGCGAAATCTGCGTTCACACAGACAGAGAGCCGCGTTCACAAACGCGTTCGAACGCGGGCACTGCGTTCACACAGACAGAGAGCTGCGTTCACAAACGAGTTCGAACGCGGTGCGTTCACAAACGAGTTCGAACGCGAAATCTGCGTTCACACAGACAGAGAGCCGCGTTCACAAACGCGTTCGAACGCGGGCACTGCGTTCACACAGACAGAGAGCCGTGTTCACAAACGCATTCGAACGCAACCTGAAGAATTCAAGCTGTCGCGTTCGAACGCACTCGAGCCCGTTCGAACGCACCAACAAAGTTTAAAAATATTGGACTTTCATGAGTACAGATAAGATTCAGATTTGGCTCTATCTTGAAGATTGGACTTGGACTTTCTTCCGACTTTTACTTAAGCGAACGAGAAATATCATTGCCTAGAGGTTAGATACATACGTGTGTCTAGGGATTTATTTTTTTCACACTATAAAGTACCTATTGTGACCCTAAACAGATCGACTATTTAGAAAAGTTCCGGGCGCCATCCCGATGGTGACTAGGTAGTGCGATATGGCCACGGGTCAGAGTACCCATTAATGAGACAATATGTCATTTTACCAGTTTTGTCGAGTATCCAAGATATTAATTTCAACATATATAAATTCTATTTTCAACATATGCCCAAAGAATACAAAAAAAATCCAAAAATTCTAGAAACCATGAAGACCCTAAGTGAAATCCATCTTCCACTTAAAAATGCAAGTTATCACGTTCAATCGCACAAAAAACATCAAGATATTAACTTTAACATGATCAAAACTTGAAACTACACGAAATCAATCAAGATCAATAGACTTTGGAGATGCACTTCTAGAAATTCAAAATACATTCAAGACATAGAATATGACAATAAAATGAAATAAATCATACATAGATCAATCAAGTCATCAAAAGCATATTATAATCAATTCTAATGCATCACTCAAAATTAAATTAATCTTGATTGATCATAACGATACGCATATGCAAGATGAGCATAGATAACATGAACCAATCTTCTTAAACAAACTTTCCTATATAAACAATGATGCAACACAGTAGTCAAACCGACTTAGTATTGAAATTTTGCACTTTTCGACTTATTCTCCATAACATAATAGGAATTTTTCCTGTATTTTTTTTAAAAAAAAATAGGTGCAATGATGGCTTTCACACATGAGTAGGTAGCCCTTTTCTTGTAGTACAAATCAAATAAAGTGCAAGAAGAAATTCACATCTATCATTTTTTTTTTGAATTTGCATATAATGTACTGAGTCAAACTGGACTCGAAACAAGACGGCTTTCACACTAACTCATTGTAGCCCTTTTCATTGATCTTTTATAAAAATATATTTGATAACTAAGTATGAGGTCAAACTGTGCAAATCAAAGTTAATAGTGAGCTATTTAAAAAAATATTCATGATATCATGCTCACACAAGAATATATATACGTTATGAGGCATTAAAAATTTATTATTATAGAAGTCGAGGGAGTGACAAAATCAAAATTGATACAATATACTACAAGATGACAAGATTGACTATAATAACTCATAATCAAGAGAAAAGTCATATTTTTATGTCAAGAGTATATTGTTGAATCTAGGAGTGCATCAATTTTTTTTTATAACAAAAACTCTCGACAAATCTAAAACTGAAACCAAAGAAAATTTCAGAGTAAAATAAAACCTAAAAAAAATGAAACAAAATAATAAGAAACTCGCAAACTAAAACACAAATCAATCCAAAGCACAAATCCCTAAATAAGTGCGAAGATACTGAAATCTCTGTAAATCAAAAGATTTTGTAACAAATCACCCAACTGTTTCTCCATCTCAACATGTTCTATTGCTATTGTTTTGTCTTGTTACATTTCAGATTATGTGAAGTTCTAACAATATAGCAATTATTAGATGTTCTAGATCCAAAACATATAACATTACCATCATAATCTAGAATAGTACAATTATTTTTAGAGAATTCTACCTCATAGCCTTCATCACAAAATTGAATGATGCTTAATAAATTTGCTTTCAAGCCATTAACATAAAGAACATTTTCGAGACTAGGAATCCCTGGAGTACTTACCTTTCCTTTACCTATTACCTTGGATGAGTTACCATCTCCGAATGTCACAACTCCCCCTTCATGTTTTTCGAGATTAGAAAATAAAGACTTGTCACCCGACATATGTCTTGAACAGCCACTATCTAAATACCACAATTCAGAATTTAAGGCTTTCAAGGCAGTATGCACAACATAACATTTCAAATCAGATTTCTTGATCCATATGGCCTTTGTTTTCATCCCATAAATAAAAGCACTTCTAGGTTTTTGCAAAAATTTGCAATGTGGTCGAATATGCCCTAGAATGCCGCAATGATAGCATGTCGGAACAAACCTTTTTCTACTCACCTTATGTCGAGGAGAGTGATTAGAGTTTACCTTTGGTACTGTCGAAGATTCACCAGTTTGTATATTCAAGTTCTGTTTAGAAGGGTTCATCCATGATTGCTTTGTAAATGCGGTTGATGGCTTCAGGTATTCTTCCTTTTGCATACCTGCAGAAACAAATACAGTTTTATTATTATTTGAATTACCAGTGTATCCAACACCATACCTGTCTTTTCCAGAGATATGAGCTTTTAGAATTTCGTCAAGTTTGTTCTTCCCTTTCAGAAATGTAACTTCCTTATGCAATCGCTCTAGTTCAATTTCATCAACCTTCATTTTATTTTTCGCATTGTCAAGTTGTTCAGAAAGGTCTTTGACACGTTCAAGCTCCAATTTGTACTTCTCCTCAAATTGAATTCTTTCTGGTTCAATTTCCTTGAGTCGTTGAAGTAGTCTAAGATTGCTTTTCTTGAGTTTAAACGACTCTAGGTATAAGTCATTATATGCCTTTTGGATTTCAGATTCATCTTTCTCAGCAGGTAACATATCCTGATCATCTGTACTATCAGTATCAACAATAGAGTCAGTATAAAGTAGAGAAGAGGTAAAAGCTACAAAGTTTTCTTCGTCCTTTTCAGAATCATCAATATATTCATCTGAGTCATCCCAAGTAACTTTCATAACTTTGCCCTTCCTCTTAAGACGATTAGGGCATTCTTGTGCGATGTGTCCAAAATCAGAACATTCAAAACATTGAACTTTATTCTCAAAATTCTTATTTTTCTGTTTGACATTGTTGTTGGTACCACTTGTATTTGAACTCATAGTATTCTTCCTTTTTACAAAGGCTTTGCTTTTCTCAAGTTTTTCAGCATTTAACTTGTTTGGCTTCCGAAAGAATTTATTGAACTTTTTGACAAACATGGTCAACATCTCAACATCTAAATCACCTTCATCATCCGACTCCTCTAAATTTTGTTCAACTGTAGATAGGGCCATCCCTTTGGACTTCCTTGGTTTTGAAAGACTGGACTCAAATGTTTGTAGATTTCCTACCAATTGTTCAACTTTCATTGAATCGATATCCTTACTTTCCTCAATAGCTGTAACTTTTGCCTGAAACCTTTCTGGAAGGGACCTAAGGATCTTACGGACAATTCTGTTTTCAGGAAGTTTCTCTCCTAAGTTGAAACTAGAGTTGACTATATCACTCAGCTTTGCATAGAACTCATCAAATGTCTCATTCTCCTCCATACGTAGGGTTTCAAAACTAGTAGTCAACCTCTGAAGTTTCGAAAGTTTTACAGCCATGGTTCCTTCGTGAGTAGTTTCTAAGATCGTCCAGGCCTCTTTTGCTATCTCACATGTAGAAATTCTTCTAAATTCTTCCGAGGAAACACAACTAAAAATAGCATTTATTGCTTTGCTATTCCAGCCGACTTTGACATAGTCTGACCTATCCCATGAGTCAATCGGTTTCTCAATAAGTTTTTCATTCACCATGTACATTGGTGGACTCCAACCGTTCATAATAGCCATCCAAACTCTCTCATCTATAGACTTCAAATAAGCTCTCATCCTAGCTTTCCAATATCCATAATTTGATCCATCTAGAATAGGAGGTCTAATAGATGAGGGTCCATCTCTATGAAAATCCATGCCTATTTGATCTCTCTCAAAGAGTGAGAGAACCCGCTCTGATACCAATTGAAAAAAATAAATCCCTAGACACACGTATGTATCTAATCTCTAGGCAATGATATTTCTCGTTCTCTTAAGTAAAAGTCAGAAAAAATATTAAAAACGAAAGTAGAGATGAACGCCGAGATTTTAACGTGGAAAAACCCAAAACGGGAAAAAAAACCACGGATCCAAACTCGAATCAAAACCAATCACTATAATAGTAGCAGTTACAAGACTGACTCACAAAACACCCCGTCGATCCAAACGACTTTGTTTCTCTCAGTCTTGATCGCTAGAACCCACGATTCACTGTTTCTTGTGATTGAAGTCCAATCTCAGTAGCCCTCGAGATTGATCTTTCGTCTAGATCACCCTTAAGACGAAAGATTAAATTCTTGTAGATGAGTGGAAACTTGTTGGTAGAAGAACCGATGTAGCTTCAAGAAGTCACCCTCAATAATGTTTCTTCCACCACCCTAGAGTTAGGGTTTCATAATCCTTATATATGATATTCAAGATAGAGCCAAATCCGAGTCTTATCCGTACT
This sequence comes from Typha angustifolia, assembly GCF_048772165.1. Classification (NCBI taxonomy): domain Eukaryota; kingdom Viridiplantae; phylum Streptophyta; class Magnoliopsida; order Poales; family Typhaceae; genus Typha; species Typha angustifolia. The sequence continues at coordinate 11,554,525 of NC_133253.1, read as the reverse complement.
CATGATCTTCAAGATAGAGCCAACTCCGAGTCTTATCCGTACTCATGTTCTTCAAGATAGAGCCAAATCCGAATCTTATCCGTACTCATGATCTTCAAGATAGAGCCAAATCTGAATCTTATCCATACTCATGATTTTCAAGATAGAGCCAAATCTGAATCTTATCCGTACTCATGAAAGTCCAATATTTTTAAACTTTGTTGGTGCGTTCGAACGGGCTCGAGTGCGTTCGAACGCGACAGCTTGAATTCTTCATGTTGCGTTCAAATGCGTTTGTGAACACGGCTCTCTGTCTGTGTGAACGCAGTGCCCGCGTTCGAACGCGTTTGTGAACGCGGCTCTCTGTCTGTGTGAACGCAGATTTCGCGTTCGAACTCGTTTGTGAACGCACCGCGTTCGAACTCGTTTGTGAACGCAGCTCTCTGTCTGTGTGAACGCAGTGCCCGCGTTCGAACGCGTTTGTGAACGTAGCTCTCTGTCTGTGTGAACGCAGATTTCGCGTTCGAACTCGTTTGTGAACGCACCGCGTTCGAACGCGTTTATGAACGCGGTGTGAACTCAACAGCTTTTCTCCAATAACCTTGCAATTCTTTAGACCAGAGATATTCTAGACTTGTGTAAAGCTCATATACATGTAAAAAATACACTTAGAATATTTTGTACACAATTGCCAACAAATAAAAACCTAACATAGTGTCTTACTGGCTTTTTCACTAGCTGTTGAGTAAGATTAGCGTCACCGGGACGAAAATCTAAGAATCTTTTCCCTAATCCCGCCAGAGTCACTTGGTAGCACGCCGCAACATACATTCTAAGAATCTTTTCCCTGGACTTATCTCTCAAAATGGGTTCCAAATATCTCTTTCACCAGTATAATTTATACTGACTCAAACCAAATCAAATCATGATCACATAGTTCTGGATTCATAACTTTTATCAAAATTCATTGTACATAAGTTAAATAATGCATAGATGTCAATGCATTTTAAATCAAGTAATTTAAAACACGTACAACACTCTAATATCATATTAATTTTATATCCTAATTAAATAAAAACAAAATAGAGTAAATATCAAAAATCCAATCCATCTCATTATCAAAATAATAATAATAATAACAATAAAATAAATTTCTAATTCTTAATCATAAACTCTAATAGTAAATAAATATTCATATGAACCAATAAAATATAATTATGAATATCTAACTTGTCACTGTTTTATATATATAACTCAATAAAATATACCTATAGAAAAGATCACTAACATTCAAACATCTTTAACAGATTTTTAATTAATACAAGAAATTTATTACTAATTTTTCTGCATTAATAAAATAAAATATGAATGAGAAAACTTGCCTCTCACGCCAAATAATTTCTGATTTTTTTATGAATTTCCTTTAAAAGAAAGCACTGTTACCGAGGTCCCCTTTTCTCTACCCTTCTATTGGCTTTACTATTTCTGCTACAGTACCGCATGTACTGTAGCAACAGACCCTTCTCTATCTTCCTTTCTTCTTTTTGTTCCTTGCCGCCTTCGAAGTACGCACCCTTCTTCTCTAGGATTTTTCTTCTGTTATATAATTTTTTTTTTCTTTTGGTCTAATATATATATATATATAAGGAGATAATGCAGGTTTAGTTATATATATATACATATATTTTTCTTCCTCATAAGATTCTAATAAAGATAAGTGTATTATCATCCTTATCATTATTAATGTTTATCTTTATTTATCTATTTATTTATTTTATTTTATTTTTGGTTATTACACCTACCGCTATGGTTGGTTGAGATGGATTGCGGCTTCCTTGGCTCGTCCAGTTTTATTTAAGGTGTAACTGTATAGCTCGATGTTTGTCTTCAATGAGTATTGCATCTTCGAAGGCCTTCTTTAAAGTTTTAGGCCTTAAAGCCCGCACGTCGGCTTGTATATCTCCCCGCAGCCCGGAGATGACAGTGATGCGAAGTTGCTAATCCGTCCATGGGGGTTGGCATCGACTACTTATCCTCTCAAATTCTTCTTGGTATGCTCCAACCGTGGTCATTTGCATCATCTTTGAGAGGAGAGCATCGAAGTCTTCATACCCCAACACTCCAAATCGCCGCGTGATATCGGTGCAAAAATTGGCCCAAGTTTTATTCGTTTCATGGGCATTGGCTGCTCAAAACCAGTGAAGCACCACATCTTCAAGGTGGAAGCTCACAAGCATCACCTTATATTCTTCCACTGTACCCTAGTATGTGAATAATTGTTTCGCCCTATATAGCCAATCAATTGAATTGCCACCTTTGAACTTGGGAAATTCGAGACGCATAATTTGCCCACGGATATCGTTGTTTCGATCCGGATCATATCCAAGTCATTGTCTAACCGGAGGAGGATACACCATTAATGGTTGATGATCCCTCCTTTGATTTTGGTTAACTCGATGCGGTTCTGGTTTGTATTAGCCCACCCACGGATCTAGATCTCCAAGATGATCTCCATAGTGGTTTGCTCGTCGGATGGGCTCACCTGCAATTAGGCCTGGTTGAAGCATCCTTGCTTGTCTCTGCCCATAGGGTGGTGGCAAAGCTCTTGTGGGAGCAAATTTCTAAATCGACGGTGGCGAGTTCTTCGGGGTGGACTCGCGTTGTGGGGTAGATGGAATATTTCCATTCGCCATGACTTCCCTTATCTGTAATAACCCACAAAAAGAATGAAAAAATAATAAATAAAAACATATATATACTATATATAATATAACATAAAAATAAATAATAATAATAATAATAAATAAATAAAAAGAGAGACAAAAAGAAAGAAATTAAAAAAAAAATCGTATTACATGGCACGAACTCTTGCCATGCAGGTTGTGGGCGCATGTTGAGGGCGCCACGTGCACCCACAACCTCTGCCCGGCCAACCGTGCCATGCCAGCTGGCTGCGGCGGGCCCCGCCGCCGCCGCAGCTACCGCCCTTCCCCTCCTTCACCGCCTTCCTTCTCTCTTTAAATCTCTCTCTCTATCTATCTCTCTCTCGGTCTCTCTCTCACTATACTCTCTCACTCCACTCTCTTTCGCATTGCTTCCTCTCCTCGTTGTCGACGTCGGCCTGTCGTCGCTGTCGCCATGCTACCCTAGGTGAGCCTCCTCCTTCTTCCTCTTCCTTCTTCTCTCTCTCTCTCTCTCTCTGTTTATCTATTTCTTGCCTCGGGCTCGGGCTTGCCGGAGCCGAGTTGTCGGTGAGAGGCTGGCCGCTGGAGGGCCACCAGCGGCCAATGCCCTCCCCGCCAGCCTGGGTGCACAAACCCTCTCCCTCACCTTCTCTCTTTCTTCTCTTCCTTCTCTTCTTCTTCTTCTTCTTCTTCTTCTTATTCTTCTTCTTCTTCTTCTTCTTCTTCTTATTTTCTTATTTCTTCTTCCTTTCTTCTTTCTTTTTCCATCAACTCTCCTTCTCCTCTTTCTGCCACAGTGCGGCCCAACACTGTGGCAGAGCATTAGTGGCATTGTTTATTTATTTATTTGTTTTAATTTTGTTTAATTAATTAGTCAAGTATTGCTTTATTAATTAATGTAGATTACTTATTTAGACATCAACTATTTTAATAATAATGTATATTCTTCAACATGATGATTATTACTTATAATTAGTATAATTAATGATTAACTATGTTATAAACTATTATGCATAAATATAGGTAATACTTATATTTATTTAATTATGTATTTATATTTCTATTAGACTAATAGATAGTTTTGTAAATTATAATTATTAGATTTATGTAATGATATTCTTAATATATGCATTTTAAGTAATTTTAGCAATTCATTATATACTATCGTGTGTAGAATAAGATACTAGTCTTACTAATTAATTTATGTATTTATTAATTATTTTGCATAATTAAGTAAACACTATATAATTTTCGATTAATCAAGATAGAGTAAGAATTATAAAAATTTATTATGAAACAGATCTTGTCTATACATATATCTTATTTATAATTATTTAGCTTTTATTTTATAATTACATATTTAGAATATTTTAAACAAAAAGAAATAAACCTTTCTCCTTATGTTATAACTAGCATTTTATGATAATAGTATGTTATAATATTTGAATCGTACCTATAATGTGAATCTAGTTATGTACAAAATAAAAGAAGTGATTTTAAACCTAATAAACCTTTATATTCTATTTTAACTATTCTAATTGGATAAACGACTAACTAATATTACTTAAACATTTTCAGACTTCGAACCCCCTTATTTGAGACCCTGTGGACCTTGTTAGCAATGAGTGTTACTCGATTAACTGACGAACGTGAGAGATGCGTGGTTTGTGTCTTCTAATCAAACGGTGAGTAGTCTTATCCCCTAGACGCCTTTCTCAAATTAGGTTATATTATATATTGTGTACATGCATATTTTGGTCTCCAGCATGATTATATGACTTTATATAGAGATGATTTCAGTCAAGCATATTTTATCATGCATTTGATTAGGCTGATTTGGGATATGAGTACATTGGTGATATAAAGAGATGATTGGAGATGATTATACTATTATGGTTTTATGTCGGGATGATCTCTATCATGAGTGTACATGTGATAGTCTAGCAGGAGTATGCATGTATTAGATATATGGTTGGAGTCTACATTATATCATTTTTCTCTTGACTTCTCTACCACCTAAATTTCTGAGTTGCATGATCTGTTGTAGTACTGGATATATGCATATGATCTATCATGTATAGGAAATCATGAAAATAGTTGTGTATGTGATATGATGTGATGACTGAAACAATATCTGGTCCGGACTGGTACTGGACATACTCTTAGCATATGGTAGAGTATGGTGATGGCTGATGGTTGTACTCTTAGCGTTTGACAAGGTACAACTATTATTGATATACCCTTAGCGTATGGCAGGGTATGATTACTTTCTTCTAAGATACCCTTAGTGTATGGCAGGGTATGATTTATCTTCAGAGATACTCTTAGTGTATGACAAGATATGCTCTGAGTTTGTGACATGATGTGTATCAAGTTTGGGGCCGGATACCGTAGTCTAGCATGGTGGATGATATTCAGAGTTGAGATGGATGATTGTGAAAGTGAGAGATATATGGATTATATCTGCCTCTGACTTATACGATTATCTAGTGGTTGGTATGCATCATGCATCATCATCGATATAACTAGTATCATTGGATCATGATTGTTATACATCATATATCGTTATATTCGGTGATATTATATTGTAATTTCATCATGTGATATATTTTTTAGTTGAGGATATCATTCATATATATGATATTGAGGATACATATATATATGCTCATACATGGCATCATGCTGCTTTCTAATTCATATTATCCAGTACATGATTTACTCTCTATTTGGCATCACTGATTCTGGGTAAGGTCTATTCACTGAGCCTTTTGCTCATGATTCTCTCTTTATTTCTTTTCTAACCCCCCAGATATTATGATACGTGATAGCGACTTGAGATATCCTGATGAGATATTTTAAAGCAAGGATGAGGTGAGCTATAGACGTGAAGCGGTATAGAAAATAGTTTAACAGACATTAAGTTATATCGTTGTTTGTTATATTTGTACCTTATTGTATCAGATGATGCTTTGTATAGTATATGTCAGATTATAGAGCATTCGTGTATCAGTTGTTTAGTTGTATCTTGATGGTTTGTTGTGGCCTATGTGGGTCCTACTAGATTAGGTAGTAGTCTCGTGTATATTATTGTGGACTTGGATATTTAAATGTTAACAAGTTTATTTTGTTGATTAATATAATTTATTTGGTGTTGGATTATGTGAGTATGCATATGCTAGCAGGTATTATTTGATGATGTCATGATTACATATGCACAGGAGTGTATCTGTGCATGACAGGTCTCGCCCGACCTGTCGCATGCGCCGCATGTGCCATGTGGGCGTGCACGTGCCTGTGCCGGGCGGGGGCGTTACAGTTCAAGTAGTATCAGAGCTTAGGTTTAAGGATGATTTGGCAAACCATCAAGTATAGTAGTTGTCGATTTGGTTTAGGGTTACACTAGAAGTCGACCTCGATGAGTTTGATATTAATTGGTTGAGGTGGAAATCTAGGTTGTGATGTTGAGATTATTAAGTTTTGATACTTTGACGATATTGATAGAAATGATTTGTGATGTTAGTATATTGAGAATTTATTTGAGTGACTAATGAATAGGAAGAGATATTACTAAATCATGCATTGATGTTATTGATATTGAGGTGTTATAGTCTGTGGAGCCTAATATTGGATATATAGATTTATTCATATGTTGTGATAAAGTGTAGAAATTTGTCAATATGTGGAGATATGTATTTTGTGCAAAAAGACTATTATTAGTAGATTTGAGGTTATTTTTAGCAGATATAACATATTTTGGATTTTTGATCTTTTATGGATATATGTGAGATTAGGAGATTGATGTAAAAGATATGTGTGTAGAGAGACTATTCTAAATTTTAGGAAAGTTATAATTATGGATTGTGGATGGATGAGTAAGACATATGATGATTTTGTATAGTGGAAAAGAAATTATGTGTTGTGATATAGAAAAGAATTTATGGATGACTAGTATGATAAATTATGTTTGCAAGATACTTGTGTTAGTATGTATGAAATTTTGATTGTATCGATAAGATGGGTGAATTAGTAGGCATATGTGTGTCTAACAATATTGTTAGATGATTAACGTCTTGTTTAAATCTTTGAGTTGATTACCAAATAGGGCAATGGGTATAGGAAATATGACATGGAGATTGTGAGTGATGTTAATAGTTGAGACGTACATGGCATCATGCTGCTTTCTGATATGACTAGTATCATTGGATCATGATTGAGGATATATATATACATGCTCATACATGGCATCATGCTGCTTTCTGATTCATATTATCCAGTACATGATTTACTCTCTATTTGGCATCACTGATTCGGGGTAAGGTTTATTCACTAAGCCTTTTGCTCATGATTCTTTCTTTATTTTTTTTCTAACCCCCAAAATATTATGATACGTGATAGCGACTTGAGATATCCTGATAAGATATTTTAAAGCAAGGATGAGGTGAGCTATAGACGTGAAGCGGTATAGAAGATAGTTTAACCAGACATTAAGTTGTATCGTTGTTTGTTATATTTGTACCTTATTGTATCAAATGATGATTTGTATAGTATATGTCAGATTATAGAGCACTCGTGTATCAGTTATTTAGTTATATCTTGATGGTTTGTTGGGGCCTGTGTGGGTCCTACCAGATTAGGTAGTGGTCTCGTGTATATTATTATGGACTTGGATATTTAGATGTTAACAAGTTTATTTGGTTGATTAATATAATTTATTTGGTGTTGGATTATGTGAGTATGCATATGTTAGCAGGTATTATTTGATGATGTCATGATTACATATGCATAGGAGTGTATCTGTACGTGACGGGTCCTGCCCGACCTGTCGCGTGCACCGTGCGTGCCGTGTGGGCACGTGGGCGTGCACATGCCTGTGCCGGGTGGGGGCGTTGCATTGTCACCCGTAATTCCCACATCATCCCCATCATCATCTGGTTGTTGATAGCCATTTGATCGGAAAGAAACCCAAATATGGCTTGAATGCTAGGCTCTTTCGTATTCAAACTTAGTCAGGCGGTTCCGCGGGTGGAAGTCCCTACAATCGTTTCCCACTCCTCTATTAGGGAAATCTCTTCTTCCTCATCTCGCTATGTAGCTATGGCTCTGGTTGTCATCATAGGAAGCGTGTGTCTAAGAAACGGTGGCTCTAATACCACTCTTGATACGATCTCCCCTTAGGCTAAGACTCGATCTATCTCAATTTTTAGATCTAGATAAGATCTAATATGGAACTTTAAAAATAGATCCCGAAAGATATAGCCGTCGGATCGATGTGAAATTTTATATGTTGTAGCCCTAGAAAAGAGCTTTCTAACAAATCTAGTTTTAGGCGAATCGGACGGTGGAATCTCGAGATATTGCCTGAGAAGTAGATGAACATCAAAGAGTCCATCTATGGATCCGTGCATGGAGGCACGAGATCCTAGGTGATGATGGGTGATGGTAGACCGGCAGTAATGGGGTGGCACTGGTGAATGAGTGGTGGTAGAGGGTTATGGGTGATGGAAGTGGTTAGGGCAAGGTGATCGATAGATTGGAAGAAGGGGTAGGAGTGGGCCGCCTCAAAGGGGCTAGGGTGAGTGGCCGTCGAGGGAGGCTAGAAGCGGCGATGCTGGGGAACAAGAGAAAGAGAGAGAAGACGAAGGAGACTAGGGCAAAACTCAATTCATTCAATAATGCTTCCATGGTTGCCATCCACACCTTTAGAGGCTAACCAAACAATTCAAAAAATGGCAATTATTAACCCTAAAACAGTAGATTTTCGCCGACTGCGTTCGAATGCACAATTTGTATTCTCTGTATATGTGGACGTGATGTAGGCGTTCGCAAGCGCATTCGAACGTGCCGTTCGAACGCATATTTCACACTCACTATATTTGCGAACCCGATACAGGTGTTTGCAAGTGTGTTCGAACGCATTCCACCCGCGTTTGAACGCGACATACAGAAAACTTATTTTTCTATGAATTAAACAATAAAATAAGAGTAAAAGACACCCCTAAAGTGTATCCATGCTTGAGACAACATCAGTGAAGTCCTAATAGTATCATATATCTGACCCAGATATTTTGAGATTGTTACAGGATGTGATGGATGATTCGGAGCGCCATCTCAAGTTGGAGAACCAAGGCGGTTTGCTACTAGACCGTAGATACATTCGAGTGCCCGCAAATGATGGGTTGTGGTAGAAATTATTGGAGCACTTCTACCAAACTCTAAAGGCTAGTCATGTGGGTGTCTTGAGGACTTATTGGAGGATATCTCAGAGTTGCACGTGGCCATGATTGAGGCGGGATGTGAGGAGTTTTGTCCGTGCTTGCGAAGTCTGTCAAAGGGCTAGGCAACCACATTGAAACCGGCCGGATTACTACAACCTTTACCTATACCGGACCATGTTTGGAAAGACATTTCTATGGATTTCATAGAGGGTCTTCCGTTGGTACGTGGCTATTCAGTTATTTTTATGGTCGTTGATAGATTGAGTAAGTATGCACACTTTTCGGCATTATCATATCCATTTTCACCCAAGTCATTGGCTGGAATTTTTGTGAGAGATGTTGCTCGATTACATGGCATGCCATGCACGATTATTTCGGATCGTGATTGTGTATTTATGAGCAATTTTTGGATGGAGCTTTTCAGATTGCAAGGGCCCTGATTGAACTTCAGTTCGGCCTACCATCCATAGACAGACGGTCAAACCGAGGTTGTCAATCAAGGCATTGAGCAGTACTTGAGGTGCTTTGTTGGAGAGATACCGAGACGATGGTTGGAGTTCTTACTATGGACGAGTGGTCTTATAACACCGCCTACCATAGTAGCATTGACATGACTCTATTTGAGCCGGTGTTTGGGTGCATGGCTCCGACATTACGCGCTTATGATTCAGTGGCATCTACAGATCGGACAGAGATGGACTTAGCTTTGATGGATAGAGATGCCACATTGAGGACGTGAAAAGCATGTTTGAACGCGGTGGGGCACGTTCAAATGCTTGCATCGCGTTCTCACATACAGAGAAAGTCTTTTGTGTGTTCGAACGTGATTGGGGGCGTTCGAACGCGATTAGCGGGATTGTATTAGGATTAGGGTTAGTTATTGTTATTAGGGCTTGTTGGCTAGCCTATATAAAGGTGTGGATGGTAGCCAAATTCATTATACTATTAGATTATTAATTTCTTGCCTCATATCTTCTCTCTATTCTCTCTACCCTAATCTCCCTCCTCCCTCTTCACCCACCTGCCACCTCTACTGTTGGCAAGGTCTCTTCTAACTTTTAATCTCCCTCGTCTATCAAGTCCTCTCTCTTCCTTAGGATCTCGACCATTTCTTCTCCTTCATCTTTATCCTTTAAACAACATCAACCATCCACCCTCATCTCCATTAACATCCATAACCCTAACATCCACTCCACCCATCACCACCACCATCATCCGCACTAAATCGTACTTTCGTCTAAGTTGTAGTTCGAATCTGTGAATGGCGTAAATACATAGAAATGTAGATCAGATAGTTCCGGATCAATTCCACTTCGTTTCATAATTTTCTGACTACGGGAGAATATTTGGTGAATTTTCTCCCTCGGTTGCGCAGACTGCTTCCTACAATAAATTTAGATCTTAAAGGAATTATTCCATAACCTATCATTGGTATTAAAGCCTATCAGTTTGGTACCGTAGAACCCATCACGATTCGTTGTCAATTACGGCAAGATTGCTGCTCCGCTGACATCCTTACTCAGAAAAGGAGGGTTTCATTGGACGAGCAAGGTGATCAAGGCTTTCGAAGTGTTAAAAACAGCCATGTCTACCGCACCGGTTTTGGATTTACCGGATTTCAGCAAGCCCTTTGTGGTGGAATGCGACACCTCAGGTGCAAGCATTGGAGCTGTTTTGATGTAGGAGGGCAGGCCCGTGACATATATGAGCAAGGCATTGTCGATCCAATCATGACAAGTAATTATCAATGCACGGGGGTAGGCCCATGGCATATCCACCTACGAGCGAGAAATGCTAGCAATTTTGCACGCCATCACCAAATGGCGACCCTATTTGATTGGCCGACGGTTTACTATCTACACGGACCTGCGTTGTTTACGCTACTTCATGGAGCAACGTGTGCACACCCCGGCACAACAATGGTGGGTCACAAAACTCCTTGGGTATGACTACGAGCTAGTCCACAAAAAGGGGATCGAGAACCGAGCTACCAATGCCCTTTTCAGCGTCAACCTTCCCTCTATTTTTAGATATGTGGAGAGCTAGTGCAGAGGATCGAGTCATGGAGGAGCTCGAGTCAGATATCATGGATCGTTTTTCCAATTTCACATCTTGAGGACAAGGTTGCTGAAGCATGGTGAATTGATATGATTCAGACTTTACCAATGTTGTCTCGAGCATGGATACACCTTATGGGTGTCTTTTCTTATTGTTTTGGTCTTTTATTCAGAGAAAAATAAGATTTCTATAGGTTACATTCGAATGCGAGTTGGTGCATTCGAACGTGCTTGCGAACGCCTGCATCAGGTTCACAAAAATAGAGAATGCGAAATATGCGTTCGAATGCTTGTATCAGGTTCACATCAATAGAGAACGTCTTTTATGCATTCGAATGCATTCAACCCCGTTCGAACGCGGTCGGCGAAAATCCAGTGTTTCTAGGGTTAATAATTGCCATTTTTGAATTATTTGGTCAGCCTCTTAAGGTGTGGATGGCAACCACTGCCTAACATCCACTTCCTAAAAGGGATTATTGAATGAATTGAGTATTTGCCCTAATCTTCTTCGTCTCCTTCTCTCTCATTCCCTCATCCCCCGACTCCACCGCTTCTAGCCCCCTTTAACCGGCCACTTACCCTAGTCCCTTAGGGGTGGCCCACTTCTCCCCCTTCTTCAAATCTCTCTACCCTTGTCCTAACCCTTTTCATCATCCATAATCCTTTCACCACCACCTTACTCACCGATGCCACCCGATTATCGCCAACCTCCCACCTCCATAATCCACCTAGGAACTTGTGCCTCCATCCACGGATCCATAAAATAGACTCTCTGACGTTTGCCTACTTATTTAAAGATATCTCCAGATCCCGTCATCCGAGTTTCCTAAAATTAGATTCATTAGAAAGCTGTTTTCTAGGGCTACAACCTATCAAAATTTTACATTAATCCGATGGTTATAACTTTTGAAATCCTCTTCTAAAGTTTCATACAAGATCTTGTCCAGATCTGAAAATGAGATAGATCAAACATTAACCCAAGGGGAGATTGTATCACCTAACCGATCAAAGGAGCCTTCCATACTTTACGGGACAACGTTTTCACACTCCAACATAGCAGAGATAGGTCATAAAATTGCTGGGGTATGATTATGAAATTCAATATAAAAAAGGAACAGAATATAGAGCGGCAGATGCACTATCATGCCAATCCGATATCACCGAGCTTGCAGCTTATTCTTCTCTTACTTTTCCTTTTTTTGATGAGCTAAGGTTTGCATGTACATCTGACCCAAATGTTTTGAGATTGTTACAAGAGGTGTTGAATGATCCGGAGCGCCATCCAGAATTGGAGAATCGAGGCGGTTTGCTGCTGGACTACGGGTGCATTCGGGTGCCCGCAAATGATGGATTACGGTAGAAATTGTTGGAGCACTTTCACCAAACTCTAGAGGCTGGTTATGAGGGTGTCCTGAGGACTTACAGGAGGATATCTCAGAGTTGCATGTGACCAGGATTGAGGCGAGGCATTGAGTAGTACTTGAGGTGCTTTGCTGGAGAGATGCTGAGACGATGGTTCGAATTCTTACCGTGGGCAGAGTGGTCTTACAACACCGCCTACCACAGCAGCATTGGCATGACCCCATTCGAGGTGGTGTATGGGTGCACAACTTTGACATTACTCGTTTATGATCCAGTGGCATCTACGGACGGAGGTGGACTTAGCTTTGATGGATAGAGACGCCATATTGAGGAGGTTGCATGCCCATCTTAAACTTGCTCAAAACTGCATGAAGCAAGTTTATGATCGCAGTCATAGGGAGCAGGAGTTCGACATCAGTAGTTGGATATTCCTGAGAGTGCAATCGTATCGATAGGGGACCTTGCGTCCGATGCGAAACCAGAAGTTAGCACATTACTACTTAAGTCTATTTCAGGTGTTAGAGCGTATCGGTTTGGTTGCATATCGTTTGAAGCTACCGGAGAGGTCAAGAGTGCATCCTGTCTTTTATGTTTCATTACTAAGGGAGCGGATTACAGATCATGAGGTCGTTGGATCAGTTCTACCAGAGCTACTGGAGGAGACAAAGATCGTAGAGTTAGTTCATGTACTTGCTAGGTGCTGACGACGTCATGGTATCAGATTAGAGATGGAGATTCTAGTTGAGTGGCTTGGTAAGCCATCCGATGAGCCGACATGAGAGTTGCACACGGACATCTTGGAGCGTTTCCCCGACTTTACACCTTCAGGACAAGGTGGGGGAAGCGTGGTGGATTGATACACTTAGTTAGAGTCTTTTCGTATTGCATTAGTTATTTGTTTTCATTAAAATAAATTTTTTATAGGTCGCATTCGAATGCGGTTGGGGGCGCGTTCGAACGCCTTTGCGAATGCCTGCATCAGGTTTGCAAAAACAGAGAACACGAAATGCGCATTCGAACGCGGTCGAGCGCGTTCGAATGCTGCGTTTGAACGTCTACATCAGGTTCGCATCGATAGAGAACATCTTTTGTGCGTTCGAACACGATCGGGCACGTTCAAAATTAATTGGCAAGAGTTGCAGATCGATTCCGTTTGGTTTCGTAATTTTCTGACTATAGGAGAACATTTGGTGAATATTTTTTCTCGGTTACGCGAGCTGCTTCCTGCAATAAATCTAGATCTTGAAGGAATCGTTCTGTAACCTATCAGTAGGTCGCAGCCTACTTCCTCTTCCTGCTTGACTTGGCTTTTAAGCTCGGTGCTTCCTTTTGGTTAGTGGGCTACTAGTAGGCCCGCAATAGACCACTTCCTCAACAAAACAATGCAGGCCGGGTCTTGTGGACCAAATGCTAGCCATTAGTCTTTTACTTTTTTTATATTTATGTTGGCTACCTTTCTAGAATTTCCAACATCATTTTATCAACATAAATTTAGGATAATACAAAACTACGTTAGGCAGTTAAATTTATTAATCATTGCATTTATTTTTATTATTAATGTTCTTGACATTTATAATTAGGAATAATCCTAATTTTACCAACGGCCTATTTAATTAATAAAACTAATATTATAAATAAGGATGAATAAATGCAAGACCAAGTCATCTATCTGGACCTAGAAATCAAACTTAATTTATGCAACAAGTTAGTTAGTTTCATAAGTTCGTCCTTCTATATCTTATTTTATTTTATAAATTATTAGACCCGTTTGTGAGTAGAATCTCGAGATTTTGGAGGAGCCAAACTGTTTAGGAGAGTGAGACGAATTCTAGAGATATTTCAAGCAACTTAGATCATATGTTAGTCCACAAATAATGTACTTGTTGTGATGTTAATTTCTATATATCATTAATGACTACTTTTACATGCATTATTATTATTAATCACTTAATTCATGTTAAATTCATGCTTATTTAAGACATATGTTATCTTGATGATCATGATATAATAAAGAAATAAATGACATGACACTACATGCACATATCATTATTATTCTAGTCCCAACTAGGCAGTGCCTCTATCACCCACTCAACCCGAGGTTAAGGGTAGAGTATATTATATAGTATTATTATATTAGCATTCTACACTTGAGGTCGTTAGCTAGTAGAGCAATTAGGTGATTACATTGCCTTGTTTGGAGATTAGTCTAGGATGATAGTAGAAAGATGTTTAAGAGGTAGGGTTATAGCTCTAGTGGTACTCGAGTGTTTAAGATCCAGTGTTTAAGAGGTAGCTTTATTGTAAATACTTGTACCATAATTATGGGCATGCATTCTACATATCAAGCAATACATTATTCATAGATTACTATTAGATTATACTTGTTGAGTTGTGTGCTCACCGCCATTTTGGTGGAAATATTTTAAAGTTAAATATGGAGGATGCGGATATCGAGGAGTAGCGGATTTATTTTCTTATTAGGGTTGTTTATTCTTTTCTTCCTAGTTGAATTTAGTCCCTGCGAGAGTTATTATGTTTTAAGTTTGTATATAGACATGTATTCTTGGAAGCTTATTGAGGCCTTTGACAATTATAATTCTGAATTATTTGTTATTGTTATGGTATTTTAGATCTATCTTAGATACTTTTTAAGATTATGACACTAACAGGTCATGTAAGAGTCACATGAATTATTCCACGTGAAGAACACATAATTTTTGGTAGTGGGTATTTCAATTTGCTTAGATTTTCGGGCTCTATGTATGATAGAATGAAGAACTAATCCGAGAAAGATCAGGAAAACTAGTTTAGCTAAGTTTATTAGTTTCTTTAGGACTAGTACGATCTTCCTTTAGATTAAGGTTTGATCTATCCCATTTTTAGATTTGGACAGGATCTTACATGGAACTTTAGAAAAGGATTCCTGAAGATATAGTCGTTGAATCAACGTGAAATTTTGATAGGTCGTAGTCCTAGAAAGGAGCTTTCTAACTAATCTAATTTTAGGAGAATTGAACAATGGGATCCGGAGATATCTTCAAATAAGTGGGCAAAACGTCAGATAGTTCATTCTTTGGATATATGGATGGGAGCACATGTTCCTAGGTGGATTATGGAGGTGGTAGGCCGACGGTAGTAGGGTGGCATCGGTGAGTAAAGGTGGTGGTGGAAAGATTATGGATGATGGAAAGGGTTAGGGTGAGGATAGAGAGATTTGAAGAAAGGGGAGGAGTGGGCTGCTACCCCTAAGGGACTAGGGTGAGTGGTCGGTCGAGGGAGGCTAGAGGTGGCGGAGCTGGGGGATGAGGGAATGAGAGAGAAGGGAAGAAGAAGATTTGGGCAAAAGCTCAATTCATTCTATATCATCTTTTTGGTTGCCATCCATACCTTTAGAGGCTAACCAAACAATTCAAAAATAACAATTATTAACTCTAAAAACAGTGGATTTCCGCCAACCGTGTTCTAACGGAGTCGAATGCGTTCGAACACACCAAATGCGTTCTCTATATTTGTGAACGCCTACAGGCATTCTCAAGCGCGTTCAAATGCACCCACCCGCGTTCGAATGCAACCTACATAAATCTTATTTTTCTTTGGATAAAACACTAAAATAATAAGAAAAGACACCCCTAAGGTGTATCCATGCTCGAGACGATATCGGTGAAGTCCGAATCGTATCAAGGACTCTTATGTTTTATTCTCTATAAATAGAGCCATATGATTTTCATCTTAGGCATGCTTGGAATGAAAGATTAATTGTCTTTTGTCCTTGCATCTCTTTCCCCTCTCAACTTGGCCACCAACTTCAATCTCCATCCTCCCTCTTTACCACCCAACGCCACCTCTCCTATTGGAACAGTATCATTTCACTTCTAATATCTCTCGTCCGCCAATCCCACTAGTCCCATAGGATATGCTACTTTTTCTCCATCTTCTCCTCTACGGTATCAATCTACCAAATCACCACCACCATCTTCAACTATCCACTCCATCTCCTTTTCCATCTATAAGCTGAACTACTCCCACCACCAACACCACCATCGACTTGTTATCTAGATTAAACCCTAATATATTTTTCCTAATATGTAAAGGGTCTAAATATAAAAATCTTAGATCTGTAAGTTATGGTGCTATTCCAACTAGCTTTGTAATTTTCTAATATTAAAAAAATATTTAGAGAATATTTTTCACCCAGTGTGTAGAAATGTCTACGATACGGATCTACCCGAATCGGTTTGTATCACTAAAAAGAAGACCGCCCATTCACAGTTAAGAGGGTCTTCTGGTACAATAGATCTTATGTACCTAGTGGAATCCGGCGGGGAAGGATTAAATAAAGCAATTAAGAGGGTCTTCTAGTACTATAGATATTATGTACCAGTAGAATCTAGCGGTGAAGGATTAAATAAAGCAACGGTAATTATGGCCAGAATATAGTAGAATTTTGTAATTTCGCAATAGAAATATAAAACTAGGAGAAGTGCAATCTAAAACCTATAAATTGTTACTTGACCAGTTAGATAAATATTATGAACTATTAGTAAGGGTGAAAATCGGATAGTACGGAATTTACATCGATATTTATAGGTCTGAATATAAATTTGGATATAGATATTATATAATTTTTAGATATAGGTTTTGATAATTTTTGAATATAAGATCAAATCTTGAACGGGTGCATGAATTATGATCTTTCTTTTAGAGATGATTAACAAAAAAATTATTAAGAATTAAAAATAAATAATTTTTTATGTTTGTTAGATATATATAAAATTTGTAAAATTAATCTCTACAAATAATATAGAACACATCATTGATAGCAATATTAATATTCATTATTTAATTAAGTAAGATAAAAATTATAAATCATTCAAAAAAGAATATGAGTAGGATATCTAATATCTATTAAATGTCTGTATCTAAAAAATGATATGCTATCCATATTTATATCAATATTTGAGTTTTTTTACTTGTATCTTATTTGTATCTGAGTATTTGTTTTCTAAAAAATTTCTACCCATATACGAATCCTAATTTTTACTCTAATATAATATGAATCGGATAGCTAGACTAGTCAGAATTAATGGGATCCATTTTCACCGCAAGCTGCGGATCTGCCGTGGTTCTACCTCTAGTAACCTTTATATATATAATTTATTTATATATTGTAGTTACAGACAACTGTCATTATTCTGACCAGCATGTCGTGGAGTGTTTCATTTGTTTTTTTTCCTTTAATTATTGGTAAGATCATGTCGTAGCAAGAGATATCAATTTTTGAGAATAGTGAGTCTTTCTTTATTATTTACTTTTTCTGAACCTCGTGTTACCAACTTGGAATGGAATATCTATCCATTCCGCATTTCTCTGTTAGGGAAGAAACGACTAGAAATTGCCAGCTGGCCGAAAAGATATAAAATTGCAAGATCGTTCAGTCAAAATTCAAAACTCTATAGAGTATTTAATATGACCATACTTTTTTTTTTCTTTTAATTTTAATATGACCATCCTTGAAGACAGATACCTTGCCATGACCCCGCCTATAAAACGGCCGGTGCTCCTCTGTGAAAGCTATTCTAACGACACTAGTCGAATACTCGATCCCATGGCTTGGTTTTCTCGTCTCATTCTATTCACCACCTTCCTTCTCCTCTGCTCCATCTCCATCTCTGCAGTGCAAAAGCCGAAAGCACTCATCCTCCCAGTCTCAAAGGACGCCACCACCCTTCAATACGTGACCCAAGTCCAACAGCGAACTCCTCACGTGCTCGTTAAGCTCATCGTCGACCTCGGCGGCACTTTCCTTTGGGTCGACTGCAACAACGGCTACATCTCCTCCTCCTACAAACCCGTCCATTGCGGCACGCCCCACTGCGCCCTTGCCAGATCTGGAGCATGCGCGGAAACTTGCATGGCACCCGCTGGTCCCAGTTGCAGCAATAACACTTGCGTAGTCAATGTGGAGAACACCATAATCCATTTGAGCACCTTTGGGAATGTCATCCAAGACTTCCTCGCCCTCCCTTCGACCGACGGATCTAAGCCTGGGCCCATCGTAACCGCTCCCCTCTTTTCATTTGCTTGTGGATCCGAAGTCGGACTAGAAGGGCTCGCTACTGGAGCCAAGGGCATGGCCAGCCTCAGCCGAGCCAAGCTCGCGCTGCCCAATCAACTCGCTGACATATTCAAGTTCGATCATAAGTTTGCAATGTGTCTTCCTTCTTCCACTTCAGCTTCGTCCCAAGGAGTCATTTTCTTCGGTAGCAGACGCACACCCTACGTGTTCCAGCCTGGCGTGGACGCCTCAAAGTCGCTCATCTACACCCCTCTCCTTATCAATCCCGTGAGCACCGCCGGCTCATTCTTCCAAGGAGAAAAATCATACGAGTACTTCATCGGCGTCACGTCGATCAAGGTTAACGGGAAAGCTGTACCGCTGAACTCCACATTGCTTTCCATCAGCAAAGATGGGAATGGAGGAACCAAAGTTAGCACGGCGCATCCATACACAGTTATTGAATCCTCAATCTTTCAGGCAGTCGTAGGTGCATTCATTAGAGAGTCAGGATTGACCCCCGTTAAGCCTCTGGCTCCTTTCAAGCATTGCTTCGATTCCAGTAAGATTGGGAGCACACGAGTCGGGCCAGGGGTGCCTTCTATCGACTTCGTGCTGCAGAATGAAAGCGTTGCGTGGAAGATCTTTGGTGCCAACTCGATGGTGAAGGTGGCTGAGAAGGTGCTCTGTCTCGGATTCGTTGACGGAGGTGTGGAACCAAGAACGTCCATTGTGATCGGAGGGCATCAGCTGGAAGATAACCTGATTGAG
Source organism: Typha angustifolia (assembly GCF_048772165.1). Lineage (NCBI taxonomy): Eukaryota > Viridiplantae > Streptophyta > Magnoliopsida > Poales > Typhaceae > Typha > Typha angustifolia. The sequence continues at coordinate 11,535,402 of NC_133253.1, read as the reverse complement.
TTCGACCTGGCTCGCTCTAGGCTGGGTTTCAGCTCGTCGCTGCTGTTTAGGCAGACTACGTGCAGCAATTTCAACTTTGAAGCCAGGGCTTAAATTAGCTAGAGAGATCTTAGTTAGTTCATGGGTGTCCTAAGATTAAGTTTATTGATTTAATAAGTGGTTGTCGTCACCACTTGCGTTAGTCGCTGATTGAATGATCGTTTGAATTGCATTTCTCATTTCGGTAAGTTAACCAAATATGCGTGATATGGCCCAATAGATCTTTATTTTTATTTTTTTATTTTGTACTTTTTTTTATGCTGACAACCAGTGAGACCGTGTTTTTTTCTCGATGATGTAAACCCTGGTATTATCTTGATTACTTCATCATAGTTTATAGAGAGAACTAGATGATGGTAAACTATGAGAATTATACACCCCAATGTCTTCAGATAGAATATATATAAGAGATTTTTACATAATTGTCAATAATCTTTTTTAAAATATCATTATTGCGACTATATTTCTTCAAAATTGTATTCTTTCAAAATTTCCACGAAAGTTAATTTGGAAAGCATATTCACATAATTTCTCAAATCGCGTTAGCATTATCAAAGTTATCTAAGTGATGAAAATACCTTTGTGTAATGAAATTGTTAGTCCTATGGTTTTAATATGTTATCATTTGATTTTGATGAGCAAATAATAAATTAGTTATATATTTTGATGATAGCAAACAAATTGTAATAGTAATTATCAATTACGAAGCTATGTAAATTAAGACTGAATTAATTTTGACCATGTGTTAATATTTTGAATATGATTTTTAATTAGTATATGATATCAATGTAATTTTTTATATCTAAAAAGAAAACTCATGCCTCTACATTTTTATTATAAAATAAATTTTTAATTCTCATGGATATATCAAACTTATAACATAATTTAGAGATTATAAATAATATTTGGACATTAACTATGTATAATTGGATCTGTGAATTGACTATCTATAGCTTTATTTTAAGCTGGCATCATCTAAATATCATTTTGATATAATGCTTATTAGGTTGGAAAGCCAACTTAAATATTTATTACTTATCTTCTAACTATAAAATCAAATTTGACATTTTATATGCGATACGACTCGGTCTATATTGGTTCCACACGCGACATTAGGATTATTGGGATGAGCCTATTTATCTAGTTGATTTTTTATTTAAGAAATAAAAGATTTTTGCCGGGTGATAGGTACGGAACATCCTCTTTAATATCTAGATCGGGTGCAGGAAAATAGTCCGTGCAACTGATGAAAAATATTCACTAGATATTCTCCTGTAGTCATAAAATTACGAAACTAAGGTTGATCGATTCATAACTTTCTAACCAACATTTTTGGTATTTATGCTCTTTGCAGATTCAGACTGTAATTGGAACGAAAATATGCAAGAGTGGGGGTGATAGTGGTGGTGACAAGTGGAGATGATGATATGGTTATGGATGATATTGGAGATGAGGGTGGATGGTTGATTGAGTTTAAGGGATAAGGATGAAGGGGAAGAAGTGGCTGAGATCCCAAAGAGGAGGGAGGACTTGACAGATGATGGAGGTTAGAAGAACACCAACGTCGAGATGGCGCACGGCTAGGGTTTGCAGGAAAGGGAAGGGAGATTAGGGTAGAGAGGATAGAAGGGAGATAGAAATCAATATTCATTCTTCATAATGATTTTGGTTGCCATCCACACCTTAAGAGGTTAAGTAAATAAACCAAAATGATAATTATTAATCCTAAAAATAGTGGACTCTCGCCGATCGCGTTCGAATGCACAAAATACGTTCTTCGTCGATGCGAACATATGCAGACGTTTGAATGTGGCCGAGTGCATTTGAACACAAAATTTGCGTTCTCTATCAATGTGAACATCTACAGGCGTTCGCAAGGGTGTACAAATGCGCCTCCCTCCCGCGTTTGAACGCGACCTGCAGAAACCTTATTTTTTTGAAAATAAACAACTAGTACAATAAGAAAACACTTTAACAAGGTGTATCAACCCACCATGCTTCCCTCACCTTATCCTCAAGGTGCAAAGTCGGGGAAACGCTCCAAGATGTCCGTCTCCAGCTCCCATGTCGCCTTGTCAAATAGCTTGCCAAGCCACTTGATTAGGACCTCCATCTCTAATTTGGTACCATGGCATCGTCGGCACCTTGCAAGTACACGAACCAGCTCCACAATTGCTGTCTCCACCAATGGCTCCGGTAGAACCAATCCAACGACCTGGTGATCTCCAATTCACTCCCTGAACAATGAAACATGAAAGATAGAATATACTCTCGACCCAAAACGGACTAAAGTAGCGATGTATTAACTTTTGGTTTCACATCAGACGCAAGGTCACCTATGGTATGGTTGCACCCTCATGAATACCTAATTGCGGATGTCGAACTATGATATACCTTGCTAGAAGTCTTTTCTTATTGCATTAGTTATTTATTTTTATTAAAAAAAATTTCTATAGGTCGTGTTTTAGCGTGGAAGGGGGTGTTCGAATGCATTTGCAAATGACTGCATCAGTTCATAAAAATAGAGAACGCCTACATCAGTTCACATCCACAGAGAACGTCTTTTGTGCATTTGAACACGGTCGATCCCGTTCGAACGCGATTGACATGAGTCCACTAGAATTATAGTTAATAATTATTATTTTGGCTTGTTGGCTAGCCTCTATAAAGGTGTGGAGGGCAGCAAAAATCATTATGATCAATGAATATTAGTTTCTTTCCTCCTCTATCCTCTCTCTAGTCTCTCTACCCTAATCTCCCTCCTCCCTCTTGATCTATCAGCTGATACGATCTCCCCTTTTAGCTAAGGCTTGATCTATTATGATTTTTAGATCTGGATAGGATCTGATACAGAACTTTGGAAATAGATTCCGAAAGATGTTGCCATTGGATCGACGTGAGATTTTGATATGTTGTAGCCCTAGAAAAAAGCTTTCAAAAAAAATCAAGATTTAGGTGAGTCGGATGTTGGGATATTAAGATATAGTCCGATTAGTGAACGAATGTTGGGAGGTCTATCTTAGGATTTGTGGATAGAGGAACGAAATCCTTGGTGATGGTGGAGGTTGGTGGACTAACGTTAATGAGGTGGCATCGGTGAATAAGTGGTGGTGGAAGGGTTATGGCTGATGGAAGGGTTAGGGCAAAGTGATGAATAGATTAGAAGAAGATTAGAAGAAGGGGGAGGAGTGGGCCGCTCATAAGGGACTAGGGTGATTGGCCGGTTGAGGGAGGCTAGAAGCAGCGACGCCGGGGAATGAGAGAACGGGAGAGAAGAAGACGAAGGAGACAAGGCAAAAACTCAATCATTCAATAATCATTCCATGGTTGCCATCCACACATTTAGAGGCTAACCAAACAATTCAAAAATAGCAATTATTAACCCTAAAATAGTAGATTTTCGTCGATCGCGTTCGAACGCGCCCGATCGCGTTCGAACGCACATATTTTGCACTCTCTGGATGTGTCAACGCAATGCAGGCGTTCGGAAGCGCGCTTGAACGCGGCGTTTGAGTGCACATTTCGCACTCTCTGGATGTGAGAATCTGATGTAGGTGTTCACAAGTGCGTTCGAATGCGACATACAGAAAACTTAATTTTTTAAGAATTAAACACTAAAACAAGAAACGAAGACACCGCTAAAGTGTACCCATGCTTGAGACAACATCGGTGAAGTCCGAATCGTATCAATCCACCACGCTTCCACAACCTTGTCATCAAGGTTTGAATTTAGGGAAGCGATCCATGATATTTGACTCTACCTCCCAGGTAGACTCGTCAGTGGGCTTTCCTAGCCACTCGATCAGCACTTTAGTCTGCAATTTGGATCCACGGCATCTTCTCCTACGGCCTAAGACTTGGACCGGTTTAGTTGGGCCATCTTCCTCTATTGGTTCAAGCAAGGCCAAACCCACCACATGGTTAGGCCCAATCTGGGCCTTCAATGTTGATACATAAAAAATTGGATGGATTCTGGTCCCCTTAGGTAGGTCCAATCGATAAGCTACTGGATTGATTCGTTGTAGCACTCGGTACGGACCATAGTACTTGTGACCCAACTTCTGGTTCAAAATTAGCCTCAATGTGGATTGCCGATACGGTTGAGCTCAAACGAACGCCAATTGATCCACCTCAAACTGTCGCTCACGCCGACCCTTGTCATGAGTCTGCTTCATGCAGTTTTGGGCTGTTGCTAGGTGAATCTTGAGCCGTCTCAAGGTTTCATCTCGATCAGCAAGTTCTAAGTCAAGCTCGGTCCTATCCGCCACCGTGAGTCTATCGTAGGCATGCAAGACAAGGGGAGTGCGCCCATAAACCACCTCAAAGGGGGTCATGCTAATGCTAGAGTGATGAGCGGTATTGTATGACTACTCGGCCCATGGAAGGAACTTGACCCAATCCTTTGGTCGGTCCGCCACAAAGCATTGCAAGTATTGCTCTAGTCCGCGATTCACCACCTCGGTTTGGCCATCCGTCTTGGAGTGATAAGCTGAACTAAGGTTGACTTGAGTCCCTTGCAATCTAAAGAACTCGAACCAAAACTCGCTGATGAAGATGCGATCCTGGTTTGACACGATCGTCCTAGGCATCCCATGCAAGCGCGCCACTTTCTGAACAAAAATTTCAACAACCTTTTTCTCTAAAAACGGGTGCGTCAATGCTATGAAGTGAGCATATTTGCTCGGTCTATCCACCACAACGAACACCACCGATTGTCCTCAAACCTCTGATAGCCCTTGATGAAGTCCATGGAGATGTCCTCCTAAATATGCTTCGGTATAGGTACTGGTTGCAACAGCCCGCTGGGCTTGAGTGTCTCCGATTTGACTCGTTGGCAGATTTGGCATTCACGCACATACTTCTTCACGTCCGTCTACATCACTATCTATGTACAGTTTTGGGCCAGCTGCTTGTAGGTACATAACATCCCTTCATGACCTACTAAAGGAGTATTATGGAAGTGTGCTATTAATAATCTCCGTAGCTCTTCGTTCCCGGGTACCATGATCCGCCTGTGCTCAAGTACTAACCCGTCGCACTCCTCGTGCTCGGGGTGGCTTGATGGGTTATCTCTCAGCTCCTCGATGAGTCAGACCAGATCACTATCCTCTGCGCTGGTTCTCCGCAGATCTAAGAAGAAAGGAAAGGTGGGTGCCGAGAAAGAAGCGAGCTCCCTTGCGTCCCCTACTTTTGGAAGTTCAAACAACGATTGACTTCCATCCAGCAGCACTCTCTAGTCATTCCTCCAAAATGTCAATGTGAGGCTTGTAAAATCTAATGTCACAGACCCTAAACTTTGAAGCCATTGAGTCCCCAAAACAATGTCGGCACCTCCCAAGGCCAACGGATAAAGATCCAATGTGAAAAATTGGCCTTGCACCTTCAACTCCACACCTCCACAAATGAAATCTATCCGCAATGTGGTGCCATCTCCAATCGTCACATCGAACCCTTCTGTGGGTTCCAACTCAAGCCCAATCTTCCTAAGAAGCCTCTTGTCAATGATGTTGTGGGTGGACCCGGTATCAATCAGAATTCTCACTATGGTTATCTTGATTACACCGTTCACCCGCAAAGTCTTTGGTGCGGCTATTCCTGAATATGCGTGGAGGGAGATTTCGACTATCATGTCCTTCATGGGTTGCTCCTCAGCTGCTCCTCCTTGATGTCCAGCCACACCTTCATCTTTAGTTGCAAACTCATCCTCCACATCATCCAATTCATCTATTAGCATCACCGATCCCATCGGTTTAGCATAGTGATGTCCAGGTACAAACTTTTCATCACAACGAAAGCATAGGCTTTTGGCTCTTCGTTTCTCCACTTGAGCAGGTGTGAGTGCTCATCCCGAACCTCTAGGTGTGTACTTCACATCTTGGGATGGATTTAGGGGTGTTCGAGGAGGCACCATTGCAACAACAGTTCTTGGTACACCGGTAAGATTTCCTGCCGCTATGGTTGGTTGAGCTTGATTGTGGCTTCCTTGGCTCGTCCAGTTCTGTTTTAGATGTAACTTCATGGCTTGATGTTTGTCTTCCATGAGCACCGTATTTTCGAAGGCCTCCTTTAAGGTTCTAGGCCTTAAAGCCCTTACGTCGGCTTGTATGTCTCCCCGCAGCCCAGAGATGAAGGCGTTGTGAAATTGTTAATCCGTCCATGGAGGTTGGCATCGGCTACTTATCCTCTCAAATTCTTATTGGTATGCCCAACCGTGGTCTTTTGCTCTGTCTTTGAGAGGAGAGCATTGAAGTCTTCATACCCCGATGCTCCAAATTGCCGCGTAATATCATCACAAAAGTCAGCCCAAGTTTCAAAAGCCTCATAGGCATTGGCTGCTCGAAACCAATGAAGTGCCACATCTTCAAGGTGGAAGCTCTCAAGAGTCACCTTATATTCTTCCGCTGTACCCTGGTATGCGAAGAATTGCTTCGTCCTATACAACCAATCGATTGGATCGCCACCTTTGAACTTGGAGAATTCGAGTCGTATGATTTGCCCACGGATGCCGTTGTCTCGATCCGGATCATATCCAAGTCCTTGTCTAACCGGAGGAGGATGCACCATGAATGGTTGTTGATGGCCATTTGTTTAGAAAGAGACCCCAACATGGCTTGAACACTAGGCTCTTCCGTATTCTGATTTGGTCGGGCGGTTCCGCGGGTGGAAGTCCCCGCAACCGTTTCCCCCTCTTCTATTGGGAGAATCTCTTCTTCCTCATCTCGTCGTTCAGCCATGGCTTTGGTTGTCATCATAGGAAGCGTGTGTCCAAGGAACGGTGGCTCTAATACTAGTTTGATATGATCTCCCCTTTTGGCCAAAGCTCGATCTATTCCGATTTTTAGATCTGGATAAGATCTGACATGAAACTTTGGAAATAGATCTCGTAAGATGCCACCATCGGATTGATGTGGGAATTTGATATGTTGTAGCTTCAGAAAAGAGCTTTCCAACAAATCAAGTCTCAAGCGAATCGGATGTTGGGATCTCAAGATATAGTCCGATTAGTGGACGAACATTGGCGGGTCTGTCTTAGGATCCATGGATGGAGGCATGAAATACTTGGTGATGGTGGAGGTTGGTGGCAAGGTCTCATCTAAAATGTACCCATGCTCGAGACGACATTGGTGAAGTCCGAATTGTATTACCAGCCACCTCTATTGTTGGCAAGGTCTCATCTAATTTTTAATCTCTCTCGTCTATCGAGTGCTCCCTCCTCCTTGAAATCTCGACCACTTCTTTTTCTTCGTCCCTATCCCTTAAACTACATCAATCATCCACCCTCATCTCCATTATCATCCATAATTCTAACATCCACTCCACCCATCACCACCACTATCATCCCCACTCTATCATGTTTTTGTCCCAGTTACAATTCGAATTTGTGAAGGGCGTAAATACAAAAAACATAGATCAAGAAGTTATAGGTCGATCAACCTTAGTTTCGTAATTTTTTGACTACAGAAGAATATTTGATGAATATTTTTCCCTCAATTGCGCGGACTGCTTTCTACAATCAATATAGATCTTAAGGGAATCGTTCCGTACCCTACCATTGGTATCAAAGCCCGGTGAATCTTGGACCTCCATTAATGGTACAAACAAGAAAGATGGCATCAATAAAGAGATCAATGGAGAGCGCATCGATAAGGGAAGACTCAATCCATGATAACCTTAACCGTGAGGTTGATTCCTTTGGGGTGGCCACGGTAGGATCGAGTCAACCAACGTCTATGGGTGTGAACATGGGCTTGGTGGATGATTAGAGGCATGTTCCAAATATTGCTGTATAGGGTGGACTGATACGATCTCCCCTTAGGTTAAGGTCTGATCTATCTCGTTTTCAAATTTGGATAGGATCTGGCACAGAACTTTGGAAAAGGATTATGAAAGTTGCAAAATCTAATTTTAGGAAAATCGAACAGTGGGATCTCGAGATATCATCCAATAAGTAGACAAATATTAGGGATAGATGGAGGCACGAGATCCTAGGTGATGATGGATAGTGGTAAACCAGTGGTAATGGGGTGGCACCAGTGAGTGAGTTGTGATGGAAGGATTATGGATGATGGAAGTGGTTAGGGCAAGCTAATAGATAGAATGGAAGAAGGGGAGGAGTGGGCCGCCCTTAAGGGACTAGGGTGAGTGGCCGGTCAAGGGAGGCTAGAAGCGGTGGCATCGGGGAACGAGAGAACCAGAGAGAATTATTAAAAACGAAAGCCTAACCAAACAATTCATTAAATAATGACTTCTTGGTTGCCATCCACACCTTTAAAGCCTAACCAAACAATTCAAAAATGGTAATTATTAACCCTAGAAATAGTGGACTTTCGCCGATCGTGTTCGAACGCACATTTTGCGTTCTCTGTATTTGCGAACCTGATGCAGCCGTTCACAAACGTATTCGAACGCACCTGATACGATTCGGACTTCACCGACATCGTCTCGAGTTTGGATTTACCTTAGGATAAGATTGAGTTTTAGGATAAGATTGAGTTTTAGGATAAGATTGTGTTTTAGGATAAGATTGAGTTGTTGGTTAGCCTATAAAAGTATGTGTAGGGCAACCAAAATTATTATTGAATATTGAGAATTGAGTTTGCCTTGCCTCCTTCATCTTCTTCGCTCCCGTTCCCTCAATCTCCCCGGCGACGCCGCTTCTAATCTCCCTCGACAGGCCAATCACCCTAGTCCCTTAGGAGTGGCCCTCTTCTCCCCCTTCTTCCAATTTATCCATCGCTATCCCTAACCTTTCCATCATCCATAACCCTTCCACCATCACTTTTACACCGGTGCCACCCCATCAACACCGGCCCTCCACAATCCACCATTACCCAGGATTTCGTGCCTTCATCCACGGAATCCAAAAACAGAGTATCCTGACGTTCGTCCACTAAACGAACGATATTTCGAGATCCCCATCTCCGATTCGCCTGAAACTAGATCCGTTGGAAAGCTCTTTTCCGGGCCTACAACATATCAAAATTTCACAGCGATCCAACGGCGGGATATTTCGGGATCTGATCTCAAAGTTCCGTGCAAGATCGTATAAATCTTGAATCAAAGCCATAGCACCAAAAGAGGGTTCGTAACAAGCTGGTATCAGAGCCATAGCCAAAAGGGAGGTTCGTAACAATCTGGTATCAGAGCCACCGTTCCTCGGACAAGCGCTTCCAATGACGATCACTCGATCTAATAGGAATACGGAAGAACCTAGCATTCTATCCATGTTGGGGTCTATTTCCAAACAGATTGCCATCAACAAGCAAATAATGATGGAGATGATGCAGGAAATACGGGCATGGACGAAACCTTTTTCAACAAGCAAGGCAATCACAAGACAGCATTGGGAACCCTCCACAACATACCCAACATCCTCCACGGTCTCCCCGTTCATCACAAAAATAGGGGAAAGTTCGGCTATCCGGCAAGATCGAGATTCTACACCTCGACCCATGGTCAGCCGCAACGAACTGCCACCGGCTACAATGAGATCCTCAACCATTGTAGCAGCCCTCGGAACCTCCACATCTTCCCATGCACCGGAGACCTCGTCGACAAACCGCGAAGTGCTGGCTACCCCACACCTGGTCGCTGGATATCCCTACACTTGGGCCGCCTTTCACTAGCTCCCTTTGCAACCATAGTGAGTCGGCAACTAAGAAGAAATCGCATATGGCCTCCAGCGATCTTCTACCATTCTCCTCGGTCAATCGACAGTCGACCACGACAGCTTCATCACCAGCGATGACGTTGCAGCTCCCTGCCAAGCTACCACTCAAAGGAGAAGGCCACGATCTTCCACCCATGGCAGCTGAAAGTGCAGATGTGGCTGGACATCGAGGAGAAGAAGTTGAGGAGCAACATCACGCGGAGGACACGATGGCCAAAATCTCCCTCCACGCCTATTCGGGGACAGCTGCACCAAAGACATTGCGGGTGAACGGAGTAGTCAAGAAGACCACAGTAAGAATCTTGATTGACAACCCACAACTTCATTGACAAGAGGCTCCCTAGGAAGATTGGGCTCGAGTCGGAACCCACGGAGGGGTTCGATGTGACTATTGGTGATGGCACCACCTTGCGAGCAGATTCTATTTGTGGAGGTGCAGAATTGAAGGTGCAAGGCCAAACTTTCACATTGGATCTTTATCCATTGGCCTTGCAAGGTGCCCCAATGGCTTCGGAGCTTGGGGCCCGTGACCTTTGATTTTATAAGCCTCACATTGACCTTTTGGAGAGATGATCAGAGAGTGTTGTTGGATGGAAGTAAACCGCTGCTTGAACTTTCAAAAGAAAGGGAGCTCGCTTCTTTCTCGGCACCCACTTTTCCTTTCTTTTCAGATCTACGGAGAGCCAGTGCAGAGGATAGTGATCTGGTCCGACTCATGGAGGAGTTGAGAGAGAACCCCTCAAGCAACCCCGAGCACGAGGAGCGCAATGGGTTAGTACTAGAGCACGGGCGAATCAAGGTACCCCGAAACGAAGAGCTACGGAGGCTATTGATGGCACACTTCCATGATACTCCTATAGCAGGTCATGAAGGGGTATTACGTACTTACAAGCGGCTGGCCCAAAACTGTACTTGGACTGGGATGAAGACGGACGTGAAGAAGTATGTGCGTGAATGTCAAATCTGCCAACGAGCCAAATCGGAGGCACTCAAGCCTAGCGGGCTACTGCAACCACTACCGATACCAGAGCGTATTTGGGAGGATATCTCCATGGACTTCATCGAGGGGCTGCCGGAAGTTCGAGGACAATCGGTGGTGTTTGTTGTGGTGGATAGACTGAGCAAGTATGCACATTTCATAACATTGTCTCACCCGTTTTCAGCAAAAAGGGTTGCTGAAATTTTTGTTCGGGAAGTGGCACGCTTGCATGGGATGCCTAGGACGATCGTGTCAGACCGGGATCGCATCTTCATAAGTGAGTTTTGGTCCGAGTTCTTCAGATTGCAAGGGACTCAAATCAATCTTAGTTCAGCTTATCACCCCGAGACGGATGGCCAAACCGAGGTGGTGAATCGTGGACTAGAGCAATACTTGCGATGCTTTGTGGCGGATCGACCAAAGGATTGGGTCAAATTTCTTCCCTGGGCTGAGTGGTCATACAATACCGCTCATCACTCAAGCATTGGCATGACCCCATTTGAGGCGGTTTATGGGCGCACTCCCCCTGTCTTGCGTGCCTACGATAGACTCGCGGCGACGGATAGGACTGAGCTTGACTTGGAGCTTGCTGATCGAGATGAAACATTGAGACGGCTCAAGACTCACCTAGCCAACAAAGGCAGACGTGAGCGAGAATTTGATGTGGATCAATTGGTGTTCGTTCGAGCTCAACCGTATCGACAATCCACATTGAGACCCATTTTGAACCAAAAGTTGGGATACAAGTACTATGGTCCGTTCTACAACGAATCGTCCAGTAGCTTACCGATTGGACCTACCTGAAGGAACCAGGATACATCCCGTCTTCCATGTCTCGGCATTGAAGGCCCAGATCGGGCCTAACCATGTAACCTTACCCGTGGAAAATGGCTCCACTGAGCCGGTTCGAGTCCTAAGTCGTAGGAGAAGACGCCAAGGATCCAGATTAGAGACTGAAGTGCTGATTGAGTGGTTGGGCAAACCTACTGACGAGTCTACATGGGAGCTAGAGGCAGACATCATGGATCGCTTCCCAAATTTCAAACCTTGAGGACAAGGTTGCGGAAGCGTGGTGGATTGATACGATTCGGACTTCACCGACATTAATTTACCTTAGGATAAATTGAGTTTTAGGATAAGATTGAGTTTTAGGATAAGATTGAGTTTTAGGATAAGATTGAGTTTTAGGATAAGATTGTGTTTTAGGATAAGATTGAGTTGTTGGTTAGCCTATAAAAGTATGTGTAAACCAAAATTATTATTGAATATTGAGAATTGAGTTTGCCTTGCCTCCTTCATCTTCTTCGCTCCCGTTCCCTCAATCTCCCCGGCGACGCCGCTTCTAATCTCCCTCGACAGGCCAATCACCCTAGTATAGATGAACGCCAAGATTTTAACGTGGAAAAACCCAAAACGGAAAAAAAAACCACGGATCTAAACTCGGATCAAAACCAATCACTATGATAGTAGCAGTTACAAGACTGACTCACAAAACAACCCGTCGATCCAAACGACTTTGTTCCTCTTAGTCTTGATCGCTAGAACCCACGATTCACTGTTTCTTGTGATTGAAGTCCAATCTCAATAACCCTCGAGATTGATCTTTTGTCTAGATAGCCCTTAAGACGAAAGATTAAATTCTTGTAGATGAGTAGAACCTTGTTCGTTGGAAAAACCGATGTAGCCTCAAGAAGTCTCCTTCAATAATCCGAGTCTTATCCGTACTCATGATAGTCCAATATTTTCAAACTTCGTTGGTGCGTTCGAATGGCATGATTTGATCTCATCAACTTTGCTCCAATAATTTTGCAATTCTTAAAACTAGAGATTTTCTAGACTTGTGTAAAGCTCATATACATGTAAATAATACACTTAGAATATTTTGTACACAATTGCTAACAATTAAAAACCTAACAATCTGTCCTTTTGGCAATTTGTGACAAAACATCTAGTTTACAAGATATTACAAAGAATTCAAAATGAGCATTCAACAAGTCTAGTACTTTTAGCGCATCAATTCTTGCAAATAAAAATATACCAAACCAAGATCAAGTGAAAATAACTTGAAATGAATAACAATCCAAACACAAGTTATCAAGTAAGCATAAGTTCAAAAGTACTTAAGCAAAGTTATTATGCAGTAAATATAAACTAGTAAACTCTAATAAACTCCCCTTATGCCAACACTCCCTCTACACCAGTAAACTCCTAAACTTTAAACTCACGTCTAAACTCACACACATTCTCCCCCTTTTTGACACATGCCAAAGACTAGAAACTCGGAGGGAACTGACGATGAAGAATCGTCAACACGGAGTCAAGGTAGGTGACAAAGGCAGCCTTGGTTTCTTAGTAACTGTAGCTTTTTTTTTAGGCATTCTAGAGAAGGAAAAAAGTCACAAGATTCAACATATGCCCAAAGCATACAAAAAAAATAACAAAAAATCCAAAAATTCTAGAAACCATAAAGACCTTAAGTGAAATCCATCTTCCACTTGAAAATGCTAAGTTATCATGTTCAATCACAAAAATCTACGTTCGAACCCCCAATTCAAAAAAATCAGAAATAACCACGGGCCGTTCATAGATAACAGGTGGAGTGCCAAAATTATGTTTGTATCGCCCTACAGCCGTTGATGTAGAAAACATTGAAAAACCCCTTATTTTTTTTAAAAAGTAAAAAGTCTAAAAAAAAAAATCAGAAATCTTTTTGGAGATGCACTTCTAGAAAATCAAAATAGACTCAAGACATAGAATATGATAATCAAATGAAATAAGTCATACAAGATCAATCAAATCATCAAGAGCATATTATAATCAATTCTAATGCATCACTCAAAATTAAATTAATCTTGATTGATCATAACAATATGCATATACAAGTTGAGCATAGATAACATGAAACTATCTTCTTAAACAAACTTTCCTATTTAACCAATGATACAACATAGTAGTCAAACCGATTTAGTATAGAAAATTTTGCACTTTTTGACTTGTTCTCCATAACATGACAGGAATTTTTCCTGTTATTTTTTTTTTACTAAAACATATAGGTGCAATGATGGCTTTCACACATGAGTAGGTAGCCCTTTTCTTGTAGTACAAATCAAACAATGTGCGAGAAAAAATTCACATATGTCATTTTTTTTGAATTTGCAAATAATGTACTGAATCTAGGAGTGCATCAATTTTTTTATGACAAAAACTCTCGACAAATTTGAAACTAAAACCAAAGAAAATTTCAGAGTAAAAAAATAACTAAAAAAAAAGAAAATGAAATAAAAAGAAACTCGTAAACTAAAAACATAAATCCCAATAAAATCAGTCCAAAGCACAAATCCCTAAAGAAGTATGAAGATACTCAAATCTCTGTATATCCAAAGGTTTTGTGAACAAATCTCCTAACTGTTTCTCCGTCTCAATATGTTCCACTGCTATTATTTTGTCTTCAACTAACTCGCGTATAAAATGATGTCGGATGTCTATATGTTTTGTACGCGAGTGTTGAACAAGATTTTTCGATATATTAATAGCACTCATGTTGTCACAATAAAGCACCATAGTATCTTGTTCAATGTCGTAATCTTTGACCATCTGTTTCATCCATAGTAACTGAGAACAACAACTCCCTACTGCAATGTACTCGGCCTCTGCAGTAGCTAAAGATATCTGTTAGGTTTTTATTTGTTGGCAATTGTGTACAAAATATTCTAAGTATATTTTTTCATGTATATGAGCTTTACACAAGTCTAGAATATCTCTGGTTTGAAGAATTGCAAGATTAGTGGAGAAAAGCTGTTGAGTTCACACCGCGTTCACAAACGCGTTCTAACGCGGTGCGTTCACAAACGCGTTCGAACGCGGAATCTGCATTCACACAGATAGAGAGCCGCGTTCCCAAACGCGTTCGAACGCGGGTACTGCGTTCACACAGACAGAGAGCCACGTTCACAAACGCGTTCGAACGTGGGTACTCCGTTCACATGGACCGAGAGTAGCATTCACAAACGCGTTCGAACGCGGGTACTGCTTAATACTGATTCTGTTGTTGATACTCATAGTACAAATGATCTTGATATACTACCAGCTGAGGAAGATGAATCTGAATTTCAAAAGGCATATAATGACTTGTACCTGGAGTTGTTTAAACTCAAGAAAAGCAATCTTAGACTACTTCGACGACTCAAGGTAATTGAACCAGAAAGAATTCAATTTGAGGAGAAGTACAAATTGCGGCTTGAACGTGTCAAAGACCTTTTTGAACAACTTGACAATGCAAAAAATAAAATGAAGGCTGATGAAATTGAACTAGAGCGATTGCATAAGGAAGTTACATTTCTAAAAGGGAAGAACAAACTAGACGAGATTCTAAAAGCTCAGATCTCTGGAAAAGACAGGTATGGTGTTGGATATACTAGTAATTCAAATAATAATAAAACTGTTTTTGTTTCTGCAGGTATACAAAAGGAAGAATACCTGTAGCCATCAATCGCATTTTCAAAGCAATCCTGGATGAATCCTTCTAAACTGAAGTTGAATCTACAAACTGGTGAATCTTCCACGGTACCAAAGGTAAACTCTAGTCACACTCCTCGACAAAAGGTGAGTAGAAAAGGGTTTGTTCCAACATGCTATCATTGTGGCATTCTATGGCATATTCGACCTCATTGCAAATTTTTGCAAAAACCTAGAACTGCTTTCATTTATGGGATGAAAACAAAGGCCATATGGGTCAAGAAAAGTGATTTGAAATGTTATGTTGTGCATACAGCCTTGAAAGCTTTAAATTCTGATTTGTGGTATTTAGACAGTGGCTGTTCAAGACATATGTCGGGTGACAAGTCGTTATTTTCTAATCTTGAAAAACATGAAAGGAGAGTTGTGACATTCGGAGATGGTAATTCATCAAAGGTAATAGGTAAAGGAAAGGTAAGTACTCTAGGGATTTCTAGTCTCGAAAATGTTCTTTATGTTAAGGGTTTGAAAGCAAATCTACTGAGATTTTGTGATGAAGATTTTGATGTAAAATTCTCCAAAAATGATTGTACTATTCTAGATCATGATGGTAATGTTATATGTTATGGATCTAGAACATCTGATAATTACTATGTCGTTGGAACTTCACTTAAAGTGAAATGTAACAGTGCCTCTTTCGACATTGCAGATCTTTGGCATCAACGTCTTGGACATGTGAATCACAAGGAATTATTTACTCTGTCCAAACATGAATTGGTAAGAGGAATACCTAAGATGAAAGAAATGTCAAAAAGAGTGTGCGGTTCGTGTCAAATTGGAAAACAAATTCGTATCTCACACAAGAAGGTAAATGCAGCTACCACTGACTGTGTGCTACAATTAGTTCACATGGACTTGCTGGGTCCAACAAAAATGGAAAGTCTTGGAGGTAAACGCTATATATTCTTAATGGTCGATGATTCATCCATATATACCTGGGTTGCCTTTCTACGTGAGAAGTCTGAAACCTTTGAAGTTTTTAAATCACTATGCTTAAAATTGCAAAATGAAAAATCTACAACCCTAGTTAGGATTCGTTCTGATCATGGTAGAGAATTTGAAAATGAAAATTTTTCTATATTTTGCAATTCTCTTAGTATTCAACATGAGTTTTCAGCTCCTATAACTCCACAACAGAATGGGATTGTTGAAAGAAAAAACCGAGTTGTGCAGGAAATGGCTAGGGTTATGCTTCATGCTAAAAATGTTACTCAAAGGTTTTAGGCAGAGGCGGTCAATACAGCGGTACTTGTGATAAATCGTGTTTATCTAAGACCAGGTACAAATATGACTGCTTATGAAATCTGGAAAGGTAAGAAACCTAGTGTTAAATATTTTCGAGTTTTTGGTAGTAAATGTTATATCTTGCGTGATCGAGAATATTTGACTAAATTTGATACTAGAAGTAGCGAAGGCATCTTCTTGGGATATTCAAATAATAGTAGAGCCTACAGAGTATTTAATCTTGACACTTCTACTGTTATGGAATCTACTAATGTTATGATAGATGAATCCTCGATTGACTTAACTGAAGCTACTCCTATTTCTGTTTCTGCAGATACATATTATGAAGAAATAGGAAAGGAGCTTGATCTGGAAATTGAGAATCAGGATGAGGACAAAGTTGAATTGAACAAAAATGACTGCAACGTACCGGAACCATCTGCTAGAGTGAAATCAAATCATCCACTGTCACAAGTGATCGGAGACGTAAATAAACCAATTAAGACAAGACGATAAATCCAAAGTGAGGTATCATTTACTTGTTATACATCTTCTTTTGAACCTAAAAATGTGAAGGAAGCATTGTTAGACGATTCTTGGGTTAATGCTATGCATGAGGAATTAGAGCAATTTTCTAGGAATGATGTTTGGTATTTAGTTCCTAGACCTAAGAATGTGAACGTCATTGGGACAAAATGGATTTACAAGAATAAGAGTGATGAACATGGCAATATAGTTCGAAATAAAGCCAAACTAGTAGCACAGGGATACACTCAGGTTGAGGGTATAGATTTTGATGAGACATTTGCTCCTGTTGCTAGATTAGAGTCTATTCGTATACTGCTTGCCATTGCTTGTCATTTAAAATTTAAATTGTTTCAAATGGATGTTAAAAGTGCTTTCTTGAATAGTATCCTGAATGAAGATGTTTATGTGGAACAACCTAAGGGTTTCGAAGATCAAAAATTTTCTTCTCATGTTTTTAAATTGAAAAAGGCTCTTTACGGGCTAAAACAAGCTCCAAGAGCTTGGTATGAGAAATTGACCACCTTTTTAGTGGATGCGGGGTTCACTCGAGGGGGAGTGGACAAGACATTGGTCATTAGACGTGAAAACAAGAGTTTAGTTGTGGCACAAATATATGTGGATGACATTGTTTTCGGGGCGACGAGCCAATTATTAGCTAAGGAGTTTGCAGATCTCATGCACAGTCATTTTGAGATGAGCATGATGGGTGAGTTGAAGTTCTTTTTAGGGTTTCAAATTACTCAATTGGAGAGAGAGATTTTTATCGCTCAAACCAAGTATGCTAAGGATCTTGTGACTAAATTTGGTTTAGAAAATGCAAAACATGCTAGAACTCCTATGAGTACAACTACCAAACTAGGTAAGGACATGTCAGGAAAAAGTGTTGATCAGATAGTGTATAGGAGCATGATTGGTAGCCTTTTGTACTTAACTGCTAGTAGACCTGACATTGCATTTAGTGTTGGTGTGTGTGCTAGGTTTCAGTCTGAACCTAAGGAGTCACATTTGTTTGCTGTGAAACGTATCATAAAATATGTCAGTGGCACAGTTGATTTAGGTATCTGGTTTACTTATGACTCGGGCGCTATCATATCGGGATACACAGATTCTGATTGGGCAGGTTCATGTGATGATAGAAAAAGTAATTTAGGTGGATGTTTTTATGTTGGAAATAATCTGGTTGCTTGGCATAGCAACAAACAAAACTCGATATCTTTATCTACTGCGGAGGCCGAGTACATTGCAGTAGGGAGTTGTTGTTCTCAGTTACTATGGATGAAACAGATGGTCAAAAATTATGGCATTGAACAAGATACTATGGTGCTTTATTATGACAACATGAGTGCTATTAATATATCGAAAAATCCTGTTCAACACTCGTGTACAAAACATATTGATATTCGACATCATTTTATACGCGAGTTAGTTGAAGACAAAACAATAGTACTAGAACATGTTGAGACGGAGAAATAGTTAGGTGATTTGTTTACAAACCTTTGGATTTACAGAGATTTGAGTATCTTCGTACTTCTTTAGGGATTTGTGCTTTGGACTGATTTTATTAGGATTTGAGTTCTTTTTAGTTTGCGAGTTTCTTTCGTTTCATTTTTTTTAGGTTTTCTTTTACTCTGAAATTTTCTTTGGTTTTAGTTTCAGATTTGTCGAGAGTTTTTGTCATAAAATAAAATTGATGCACTCCTAGATTCAATAATATACTCTTGACATAAAAATATGATTTTTCTCTTGATTATGAGTTATTATAGTCAATCTTGTCATCTTGTAGTATATTGTATCAATTTTGATTTTGTCACTCCCTCGACTTCTATTATAATGAAACCAAATTTAATGCACTCATAACGTATGTGTATTCTTGAATTATTTTTTTAAATAGCTCACTATTAACCTTGATTTGCACAATTTGACCTCATGCTCAATCATCAAAAATTTGTTCATAAAAGATCAATGAAAAGGGCTACAATGAGTTAGTGTGAAAGCCATTTTGTTTAGAGTCCAGTTTGACTCAGTATATTATTTGCAAAATTAACAAAAAAAAATGACATATGTGAAATTCTTCTTGCACATTGTTTGATTTGTACTACAAGAAAAGGGCTACCTACTCATGTGTGAAAGCCATCATTGCACATATATGTTTCAGTAAAAAAAAAATACAGGAAAAATTCCTGTTGTGTTATGGAGAATAAGTCGAAAAGTGCAAAATTTCAATACTAAGTCGGTTTGACTACTGTGTTGCAACATTGTTTATATAGGAAAGTTTGTTTAAGAAGATTGGTTCATGTTATCTATGCTCATCTTGCATATACATATCGTTATGATCAATCAAGATTAATTTAATTTTGAGTGATGCATTTGAATCGATTATAATATGCTTTTGATGATTTGATTGATCTGTGTATGACTTATTCCATTTGATTGTCATATTCTATGTGTTGAATATATTTTGAAATTCTATAAGTGCATATCCAAAAAGATTTTTGATTTGTTTTAGTTTTTAAAAAATAATAATAAAAAAAGGGCGTTCGAACGCGATGACTGGCGCATTCGAACGCGCAGACTGGTGCGTTCGAACGCACTCGTGGGTTCTTTAAATATTGCGTCCGAACCCAAGGGTTTCATCTTCCATTTTTCAAACCCTAAAAACCCTTCATTTTCCCCTTGTCAAATATTCAAGATCTTGATGGTTTTTATCGAATTTTTCACTTCAAATCCTTTTAGAGGGTAGTTCTCCTCCGGATCTAGCGTCTTTCGACCAAATCTTTGAGTTTTTCTTCACTTTTGCAAGGTATGATCATCCATCATTTTTCCTATTTTTTATTCAATAAACATGCTTGATCTTGATTGTTTTTGTGCGTTTTCATGTTTTGATCACGTTAATGTTAACACCTTGATGCTTCTTGTGAGATTGAACGTGATATCTTTGAGTTTTCAAGAGAAAGATGGGTTTCATTTAGGGCCTTCATGGTTTCTAAAATTTTTTTTTGGAATTCTTGCTATTTTTTTTTGGTTGCTTTGGGCATGTATTGAATCTTGCAACTTGTTTCTTTCTCAAGAATGCCTAAAAAAGTAACAGTGACCAAAAAACCAAGGCCGCCTTCGTCACCGTCTTCTGCTCCAAAATTTTCTTCATCAACGGCTGCTGGGCGCTACAAACACAATTTTGGCACTCGTCCTGTTATCTGTGAAAGACCCGTGGTTATATCTGATTTTTCTGAATTGGGGATTGAACAGATCTTTACTAAGCGTGGATGGTTATCTGTGTGTCAGATGAGCGGGACTGCTTATGTGGAAGTTGTTCGGGAATTTTTTAGTAATGCCACGGTTTTAGATCGCTGTATACGTTCTACTGTTCGTGGTGTGTCTGTCTACTTGGACTCCGATGTTATTCGCGCTGAACTTCATCTTCCTGATGGTGAGTTCCAGTATCCAACGTCTGCTTCACTTCCTGATGTCAATGAATATGTCAGTACTGTATTGATCAAAGGGGAACATTGGAAGGGCAACATGATGCCGCATGCGAAGCTGACATCGGTGGCTCGCATGCTTCACCTTTTTTGTCTGTACAATGTCACCCCCAAGACTCGACATTCCAGTATTAGTCTGGATCGTGCGTTCCTTCTTCATGCGATGTTATCTGAAGTCTCTATTGATTTGGCTGCCGTGATTTATGATTCGATTCTTACAGCTGCACAGAAAGAAGCACCTCGTGAGGGGTTACCGTTTGGCATCTTTCTTACAAATTTGTGCACTCAGAGTGGGGTACGTGTGGATGTTTCGGAACCTTCCCTTACTTCACAAAAACCGTTGGATCGGATTACTCTTAAGCGGAGTCAAGCTCACGACCAGTCGTCTCCTCTCAAGCCGTCCTCTTCCGCCGTTGGTCGTTTATCGCACCTCGACAGTTCTGATGATAACTCTGACGATGACTCATCTCACACTGAGGGGGAGTTACCACAGTACTCTGACCGTTTCGATCAGCTTAGTACTCAAGTGCAGGATCTCCATTCGGCGGTGAATGATTTACGTACTGAGCAAGCCCGTTAGGGAACTGTACTTGATTCTGTGTTGACGATTCTTCATCGTCAGTTTCCTTCGAGTTCCTAGTGTTTGGCATTTGTGTCTAAAAGGGGGAGAGTGTCAAGGTGTCTAGGTGTGTTGGGGGAGTATGGGAATAGGGGGAGCTTATTAGAGTTTATTAAAGTCTTTAAAGTCTTGCTTATAACTTTGCTTGGATTAATTGTGAATTTTGTCTGCTAAGTATTTTTAAACTTATGCTCCATTCATAACTTGTGTTTGGATTGTTTATTCATTTTAAGTTATTTTCACTTGATCTTGGATTAGTATATGTTTCTTTGTAAGGATTGATGTGCAAAATATTCTAAACTTGTTGATTGCTCAGTTTGAAGTCTTTGTAATATCTTGTAACCTAGGTGTTTTGTCACAAATTGCCAAAGGGAAAGATTGTTAGGTTTTATTTGTTGGCAATTGTGTACAAAATATTCTAAGTGTATTTTTTCATGTATATGAGCTTTACACAAGTCTAGAATATCTCTGGTTTGAAGAATTGCAAGATTAGTGGAGAAAAGCTGTTGAGTTCACACCGCGTTCACAAACGCGTTCGAACACGGTGCATTCACAAACGCGTTCGAACGCGGAATCTGCGTTCATTCAGATAGAGAGCCGCATTCAGAAACGCGTTCAAACGCGGGTACTGCGTTCACACAGACCGAGAGCAGCGTTCAGAAACGCGTTCGAATGCAACCTGAAGAATTCAAGCTGTCGCGTTCGAACGCACTTGGGCCCGTTCGAACGCACCTGAGATTAAGTCAGGCCGTTCGAACGCACCCGGGCCACGTTCGAACGCACCTATGAAGTTTGCAATGTATTGGATTTTCATGAGTACGGATAAGACTCGGATTTGGCTCTATCTTAAAGATCATATATAAGGATTGTGAAACCCTAACTCTAGGGGGGTTGAAGAACATTATTGAAGGAGACTTCTTCAGGCTACATCGGTTCTTCAACGAACAAGGTTCCACTCATCTACAAGAATTTAATCTTTCGTCTTAAGGGCTATCTAGACGAAAGATCAATCTCGAGGGCTACTGAGATTGGACTTCAATCACAAGAAATAGTGAATCGTGGGTTCTAACGATCAAGACTGAGAGGAACAAAGTCGTTTGGATCGACGGGTTGTTTTGTGAGTCAGTCTTGTAACTGCTACTATCATAGTGATTGGTTTTGATCCGAGTTTGGATCCATGGTTTTTTTTCCTGTTTTGGGTTTTTCCACGTTAAAATCTTGGCGTTCATCTCTGCTTTCATTCTTAATATTTCTTTGAACTTTTACTTAAGCGAACGAGCGATATCATTGCCTAGTGTTTAGATACATACGTGTGTCTAGGGGTTTTTTCAATATCGAGTTTTGTTTCTTACTGTGCCAAGCAAACATATTGTTTCCAACATAAAAACATCCACCTAAAGTACTTTTTCTATTATCACATGAACCTGCCTAATCAGAATCTGTGTATCCCGATATGATAGCACCCTAGTCATAAGTAAACCAGATACCTAAATCAATTATGCCACTGATATATTTTATGATACGTTTCACAGCAAACAAATGTGTCTCCTTAGGTTCTAACTGAAACCTAGCACACACACCGGCACTAAATGCAATGTCAGGTATACTAGCAGCTAAGTACAAAAGACTATCAATCATGCTCTTATATAGTGTCTGATCAACACTTTTTCCTAAAGTGTCTTTTCCTAGTTTGGTAGTTGTACTAATAGGAGTTCTAGCATGTTTTGCATTGTTACGTTTCAGATTATGTGAAATTCTAACAACATAGCAATTATCAGATGTTCTAGATTCAAAACATATAACATTACCATCATGATCTAGAATAGTACAATCATTTTTGGAGAATTTTACCTCATAACCTTCATCACAAAATTGACTGATGCTTAGTAGATTTGCTTTTTAGCCCTTAACATAAAAAACATTTTCAAGAATAGGAACACCTAGAGTACTTACATTTCCTTTACCTATTACCTTGGATGAGTTACCATCTCCAAATGTCACAACTTCCCCTTCATGTTCTTCGAGATTAGAAAATAAGGATTTGTCGCCTAACATATGTCTTGAACAGCCATTGTCTAAATACCACAAGTCAGAATTTAAAGCTTTTAAGGCAGTATGTACAACATAACATTTCAAGTCACTTTTATTGACCTATATGGTCTTTGTTTTCATCCCATAAATGAAAGCACTTCTAGGTTTTTTTCAAAAATTTGCCAATTTGTTGATTGAACTTCAATTTAGAGACATTTATCCAGGATTGTTTTGAAAAAGCGGTTGATGACCTCAGGTTTTCTTCCTTTTGTATACCTGCAGAAACAAAGACAATTTTATTATTATTTGAACTACCAGTGTATCCAATACCATACCTGTCTTTTCCAGAAATCTGAGTTTTTAATATCTCGTCAAGTTTGTTCTTCTTTTTAAGAAATGTCACTTCCTTCTGCAATCGCTCTAGTTCAAATTCATCAGCCTTCATCTTATTTTTTGCATTGTCAAGTTGTTCAAAAAAGTCTTTGACACATTCAAGTTCCAATTTGTACTTCTCCTCAAATTGATTTCTTTTTGGTTCGATTACCTTGAGTCGTTGAAGTAGTCTAAGATTGCTTTTCTCGAGTTTAAACGACTCCAAGTACAAGTCATTATATACCTTTTGAATTTCAGATTCATCTTCCTCAGCTGGTAACATATCAAGATCATCTGTACTATTAGTATCAACAACAGAGTCAATATTAAGTAGAGAAGAGGCAAAGGCTATAAAGTTTTCTTCATCTTTTTTAGAATCATCATCAGATTCATCTGAGTCATCCCAAGTAACTTTCATAGCTTTACCCTTCCTCTTTAGACGATTAGGGCATTCTTGTACGATGTGTCCAAAACCAGAACATTGAAAATATCGAATTTTATTCTCAAAATTCTTCTTTTTCACAAAGGCTTTGCTTTTCTCAAGTTTTTCAGCATTCAACTTGTTTGGCTTTCGAAAGAATTTATTGAACTTTTTGACAAATATAGTCAAAATCTCAACATCTAAATCACCTTCATCATCAGACTCCTCTAAATTTTGTTCAATTGTGGATAGGGCCATCCCTTTGGACTTTCTTGGTTTTGAAAGACTGGACTCAAATGTTTGTAGATTTCCTACCAATTGTTCAACTTTCATAGAATCGATATACTTACTTTCCTCAATAGCTGTAACTTTCGCCTGAAACCTTTCTGGAAGAGATCTAAGGATCTTACGGACAATTCTGTTTTCAGAAATTTTCTTTCCTAGGTTGAAACTAGAGTTGACTATATCACTTAGCTTTGCATAGAACTCATCAAATGTCTCATTCTCCTCCATACGTAGAGTTTCAAAACTAGAAGTCAACCTTTGAAGTTTCGAAAGTTTTACAGCCATAGTTCCTTCATGAGTTGTTTCTAAGATCGTCTAGGCTTCTTTTGCTATCTCACAAGTAGAAATTCTTATAAATTCTTCCGAGGAAACACAACTAAAAATTGCATTTATTGCTTTGCTATTCCAGCCAACTTTTTCATAATCTGTCTTATCCCATGACTCAATCGGTTTCTCAATAAACTTATCATTCACCATGTACATTGGTAGACTCCAACCGTTCACAATGGCC
Organism: Typha angustifolia; assembly: GCF_048772165.1. Classification (NCBI taxonomy): domain Eukaryota; kingdom Viridiplantae; phylum Streptophyta; class Magnoliopsida; order Poales; family Typhaceae; genus Typha; species Typha angustifolia. Next base: position 11,510,729 of record NC_133253.1, on the reverse strand, counting down.
ATCCATACTCGCTCATCTATAGACTTTAAATAAGCTCTCATCCTAGATTTTCAATATCCATAATTTGATCCATCTAAAATAGGAGGTCTAATAGATGAGGGTCCATCTCTATGAAAATCCATGCCTATCTGATCTCTCTCAAATAGTGAGAGAACCTGCTCTGATACCAATTGAAAAAACCCCTAGACACACGTATGTATCTAACCTTTAGGCAATGATATCATTCGTTTGCTTAGGTAAAAGTCGGAAGAAATATTAAAAACGAAAGTATAGATGAACGCTAAGATTTTAACGTGGAAAAACCTAAAACAGGAAAAAACCACGGATCCAAACTCGGATCAAAACCAATCACTATGATAGTAGCAGTTACAAGACTGACTCACAAAACAACCCGTCGATCCAAACGACTTTGTTCCTCTCAGTCTTGATTGCTAGAACCCACGATTCACTATTTCTTGTGATTGAAGTCCAATCTCAGTAGCCCTCGAGATTGATCTTTTGTCTAGATAGCCCCTAAGACGAAAAATTAAATTCTTGTAGATGAGTAGAACCTTGTTCGTTGAAGAACCGATGTAGCCTCAAGAAGTTTCCTTCAATAATGCTTCTTCCACCACCCTAGAGATAGGGTTTCATAATCCTTATATATGATCTTCAAGATAGAGCCAAATCCGAGTCTTATCCGTACTCATGAAAGTCCAATATTTTCAAACTTCGTTGGTGTGTTCGAATGGCATGACTTGATTTCATCAACTTTGCTCCAATAATTTTACAATTCTTAAAACCAGAGATTTTCTAGACTTGTGTAAAGCTCATATACATGTAAAAAATACACTTAGAATATTTTATACACAATTGCCAACAATTAAAAACCTAATAGAATGCTACATACATAAAACCTTTTTTTCCTGAAATAAACACTAAAATAAAAATAAAAGACACCCCTAAAGTGTATCCATGCTCGAGATGACATCGACGAAGCCTGAATGGTATCAATCCACCATGCTTCCGCAACGTTGTCCTTCAGGTGTTAAATTAGGGAAGCGATCCATGATATCTAACTCGATCTTCTAAGTAGACTCGTTAGTGGTTTCGCCTAGCCACTCGATCAACACTTTTGTCTCCAACCTAGATCCATGGCGTCTTCTCCTACGGCCTAAGACTCAGACCGGTAGGCTATCTTACTCAATTGGTTTGGGCAAGGCCGAACCTACCATAAGGTTAGGTCCGATCTAGGCCTTCAATGCTAACACATGGAAAACCGGATGGATCCGGGTTCCCTCATGTAGGTCCAACCGGTATGCTACCGGTCCAATTCATTGTAGTACTCGATATGGCCCATAGTATTTGTGACCTAGCTTCTGGTTCAAAATCGGCCTCAATGTGGATTGCCGATACGGTTGAGCTCGAACAAACACCAATTGATCAACCTCAAATTCTCGCTCGCGCCGGCTTTTGTCATGAGTCTGCTTCATGCGGTTTTGGGCTGATGCTAGGTGAATCTTGAGCTGTCTCAAGGTTTCATCTCGGTTCACAAGTTCCAAGTCGAGCTTAGTCCGATCCACCTATTTGAGTCTATCGTAGGCACGTAAGACAAGGGTAGTGTGTCCATAAACCACCTCAAAGGGGGTCATGCCGATTCTAGAGTGATGAGCTGTATTGTAAGACCACTAGGCCCATGGAAGAAATTTGACCCAATCCTTTGGTCGGTCCGCCACAAAGCAACAGAAGTATTGCTCTAGTTCGCAATTCACCACCTTGGTTTGGCCATTCATCTCGGGGTGATAAGATGAACTAAGGTTGACTCGAGTCCCTTGCAATCTGAAGAACTTGGACCAAAACTCGTTGATTAATATGCGATCCCAGTCTGACACGATCGTCCTAGGCATCCCATGCAAGCGTGCCACTTCTCGAACAAAAATTTCAGCAACCTTCTTCGTTGAAAACAAGTGCATTAGTGCTATGAAATGAGCGTATTTGCTCAGCCTATCCACCACAACAAATACCATCGATTGGCCTCGAACCTCCAGTAGCCCTTCAATGAAGTCCATGGAGATGTCCTCCCAAATATGCTCCGGTATAGGCAGTGGTTGCAACAGCCCGCTTGGTTTGAGCGTCTCTGATTTGACTCATTGGCAGATTTGGCATTCTGATACGATTCGGACTTCACCGACGTCGTCTCGAGTTTGGATTGAGTTTTAGGATAAGATTGAGTTTTAGGATAAGATTGAGTTTTAGGATAAGATTGAGTTGTTGGTTAGCCTATAAAAGTATGTGTAGGGCAACCAAAATTATTATTGATTATTGAGAATTAAGTTTGCCTTGCCTCCTTCATCTTCTTCGCTCTCGTTCCCTCAATCTCCCCGGCAACGCCGCTTCTAATCTCCCTCGACAGGCCAATCACCCTAGTCCCTTAGGAGTGGCCCTCTTCTCCCCCTTCTTCCAATTTATCCATCGCTATCCCTAACCTTTCCATCATCCATAACCCTTCCACCATCACTTTTACACCGGTGCCACCCCATCAACACCGGCCCTCCACAATCCACCATTACCTAGGATTTCGTGCCTTCATCCACGGAATCCAAAACAGAGTATCCTGACGTTCGTCCACTAAACGAACGATATTTCGAGATCCCCATCTCCGATTCGCCTGAAACTAGATCCGTTGGAAAGCTCTTTTCCGGGCCTACAACATATCAAAATTTCACAGCGATCCAACGGCGGGATATTTCAGGATCTGATCTCAAAGTTCCGTGCAAGATCGTATTAATCTTGAATCAGAGCCATAGCACCAAAAGAGGGTTCGTATCAATCTGGTATCAGAGCCTATAGCCGAGGAAGGATCGTAACAAGCTGGTATCAGAGCCACTGTTCCTCGGACAAGCGCTTCCAATGACGACCACCAGATCCATGGCTGCACGGCGTGATGATGAAGAAGAGATTCTCCCAATAGAGGAGGAAGAGACGATTGCGGGGACTTCCACCCGCGGAACCATCCGATCTAATCGGAATACGGAAGAGCCTAGCGTTCTATCCATGTTGGGGTCTATTTCAGAGCAGATTGCCATCAACAACCAGATGATGATGGAGATGATGCGGGAACTACGGGCGTCAAGGGAAGCAATGTCTAACGGGAAGGCACCATCGACCCCACGACGCGAGTCCACCCCCTTGAATCAATCCTCACCGGTTCAGCCTTTGCAACCACAAGAGCCGCTGCTACCACCACCCTATGGGCAGAGGCAAGCAAGGATGGTTACACCAGGTCCAGTTGCAGGTGAACCCATCCGACGAGCGAATCACCATGGAGACCACATTGGAGATCAAGATCCATGGGCGGGCCGATACGATCCGGAACCACGGCGAGTTGATCTAAACCGAAGGAGGGATCATCAACCCTTCATGGTGCATCCTCCGCCGGTTAGACAAGGAGTTGGGCATGATCCGGAACGAGACAACGGCATTCGTGGACAAGTCGTGCGTCTCGAATTCCCCAAGTTCAAAGGTGGCGATCCAATTGATTGGTTGTATAGGGCGGAGCAATTCTTTGCATACCAAGGTACGGCGGAAGAATACAAGGTGACGCTTGCAAGCTTCCACCTTGAGGATGCGGCGCTTCATTGGTTTCGATCAGCCAATGCCATTGAGGCCATCGAAACTTGGGCTGAATTTTGCGCCGATATCACACGGCGATTTGGAGTATCGGGCTATGAAGACTTTGATGCTCTCCTCTCAAAGACGGTTCAGAAGACCACGGTTGGGTCATACCAAGAAGAATTTGAGAGGATTAGTAGCCGATGTCATCCACCATGGACGGATCAGCAACTTCGCAGCACCTTCATCTCCGGGCTGCGGGGTGACATACAAGCCGATGTGAGGGCTTTAAGGCCTAGAACCTTAAAGGAGGCCTTCCAAGATGCGGTGCTTATGGAAGATAAGCATAGGGCCATGAAGATACACTTGAAGCAGAGTTGGACAAGCCAAGGAAGCCGCAATCAAGCTCTATCAAACATAGCGGCAGAAAATACTAGTGGAGTAACAAGAGTTGCTGCTGCATTGATACCTCCTCGAGCACCCTTGAAGCCATCCCAAGATGTGAAGTACGCACCTAGAGGTCCGGGGCGAGCACTCACACCTGCCCAAGTAGAAGAAAGAAGAGCCAAGGGCTTATGCTTCCGTTGTGATGAGAAGTTTGTACCAGGGCATCGTTGTGCTAAACCGATGGGATCGGTGATGCTCATCGATGGATTGGAGGAAGCAGAGGATGAGCTTGCAGCTGAAAGCGCAGATGTTGCTGGACATCGAGGAGAAGAAGTTGAGGAGCAAAACGTGGAGAACGTGATAGCTGAAATCTCCCTCCACGCCTATTCGGGGACGGCGGCACCAAAGACATTGCGGGTGAACGGAGTAGTCAAGAAGACCACAGTGAGAATCTTGATTGACACTGGGTCCACCCACAACTTCATTGACAAGAGGCTCCCTAGGAAGATTGGGCTCGAGTCGGAACCCACGGAAGGGTTCGATGTGACTATTGGAGATGGCACCACTTTGCGAGCAGATTCTATTTGTGGAGGTGCAGAATTGAAGGTGCAAGGCCAAACTTTCACATTGGATCTTTATCCATTGGCCTTGCAAGGTGCCGATATTGTTTTAGGGACCCAATGGCTTCGGAGCTTGGGGCCCGTGACCTTTGATTTTATAAGCCTCACATTGACCTTTTGGAGAGATGATCAGAGAGTGTTGTTGGATGGAAGTAAACCGCTGCTTGAACTTTCAAAAGAAAGGGAGCTCGCTTCTTTCTCGGCATCCACTTTTCCTTTCTTTTCAGATCTACGGAGAGCCAGTGCAGAGGATAGTGATCTGGTCCGACTCATGGAGGAGTTGAGAGAGAACCCCTCAAGCAACCCCGAGCACGAGGAGCGCAATGGGTTAGTACTAGAGCACGGGCGAATCAAGGTACCCCGAAACGAAGAGCTACGGAGGCTATTGATGGCACACTTCCATGATACTCCTATAGCAGGTCATGAAGGGGTATTACGTACTTACAAGCGGCTGGCCCAAAACTGTACTTGGACTGGGATGAAGACGGACGTGAAGAAGTATGTGCGTGAATGTCAAATCTGCCAACGAGTCAAATCGGAGGCACTCAAGCCTAGCGGGCTGCTGCAACCACTACCTATACCAGAGCGTATTTGGGAGGATATCTCCATTGACTTCATTGAGGGGCTGCCGGAGGTTCGAGGACAATCGGTGGTGTTTGTTGTGGTGGATAGATTGAGCAAGTATGCACATTTCATAACATTGTCTCACCCGTTTTCAGCAAAAAGGGTTGCTGAAATTTTTGTTCGGGAAGTGGCACGCTTGCATGGGATGCCTAGGACTATCGTGTCAGACCGGGATCGCATCTTCATAAGTGAGTTTTGGTCCGAGTTCTTCAGATTGCAAGGGACTCAAATCAATCTTAGTTCAGCATATCACCCCGAGACGGATGGCCAAACCGAGGTGGTGAATCGTGGACTAGAGCAATACTTGCGATGCTTTGTGGCGGATCGACCAAAGGATTGTGTCAAATTTCTTCCCTGGGCTGAGTGGTCATACAATACCGCTCATCACTCAAGCATTGGCATGACCCCATTTGAGGCGGTTTATGGGCGCACTCCCCCTGTCTTGCGTGCCTACGATAGACTCGCGGCGACGGATAGGACTGAGCTTGACTTGGAGCTTGCTGATCGAGATGAAACATTGAGACGGCTCAAGACTCACCTAGCCACAGCACAAAACCGCATGAAGCAAACGCATGACAAAGGCAGATGTGAGCGAGAATTTGAGGTGGATCAATTGGTGTTCGTTCGAGCTCAACCGTATCGACAATCCACATTGAGGCCAATTTTGAACCAAAAGTTGGGATACAAGTACTATGGTCCGTACCGAGTGCTACAACGAATCGGTCCAGTAGCTTACCGATTGGACCTACCTGAAGGAACCAGGATACATCCCGTCTTCCATGTCTCGGCATTGAAGGCCCAGATCGGGCCTAACCATGTAGTGGGTTCGACCTTACCCGAACCAATGGAGGAAGATGGCTCCAATGAGCCGGTTCGAGTCCTAAGTCGTAGGAGAAGACGCCAAGGATCCAGATTAGGGACTGAAGTGCTGATTGAGTGGCTGGGCAAACCTACTGACGAGTCTACATGGGAGCTAGAGACAGACATCATGGATCGCTTCCCAAATTTCAAACCTTGAGGACAAGGTTGCGGAAGCGTGGTGGATTGATACGATTCGGACTTCACCGACGTCGTCTCGAGTTTGGATTGAGTTTTAGGATAAGATTGAGTTTTAGGATAAGATTGAGTTTTAGGATAAGATTGAGTTGTTGGTTAGCCTATAAAAGTATGTGTAGGGCAACCAAAATTATTATTGATTATTGAGAATTGAGTTTGCCTTGCCTCCTTCATCTTCTTCGCTCTCGTTCCCTCAATCTCCCCGGCAACGCCGCTTCTAATCTCCCTCGACAGGCCAATCACCCTAGTCCCTTAGGAGTGGCCCTCTTCTCCCCCTTCTTCCAATTTATCCATCGCTATCCCTAACCTTTCCATCATCCATAACCCTTCCACCATCACTTTTACACCGGTGCCACCCCATCAACACCGGCCCTCCACAATCCACCATTACCTAGGATTTCGTGCCTTCATCCACGGAATCCAAAACAGAGTATCCTGACGTTCGTCCACTAAACGAACGATATTTCGAGATCCCCATCTCCGATTCGCCTGAAACTAGATCCGTTGGAAAGCTCTTTTCCGGGCCTACAACATATCAAAATTTCACAGCGATCCAACGGCGGGATATTTCGGGATCTGATCTCAAAGTTCCGTGCAAGATCGTATTAATCTTGAATCAGAGCCATAGCACCAAAAGAGGGTTCGTATCAATCTGGTATCAGAGCCTATAGCCGAGGAAGGATCGTAACACATTCACGTACATATTTCTTCACGTCTGACTTCATTACTGTCCATGTACAACTTTGGGGCAACCGCTTGTAGGTACGTAAGACCCCTTCATGGCCTGCTATAGGGGTGTCATGGAAGTGTGCCATCAATAGTCTCCATAGCTCTTCGTCCGCGGGTACCTTGATTCGCCCGCATTCGAGTACTAACCCGTCGAGCTTCTCCCACCTTGTCCTCAAGGTGAAAAGTCGAGGAAACACTCCAAAATGTCAGTCTCCAACTCCCATTTCACCTCATCGGATGGCTTGCCAAGCCACTTAACTAGAATCTCCATCTCCAATTTAGTACCATGTCATCGTCGACTCCTGACAAGTACACGAACTGGCTCTATGATCTCTATCTCCTCCAATGGCTCCGGTAGAACTTGTTAGGTTTTTTATTTGTTGGCAATTTTGTACGAAATATTCTAAGTGTATTTTTTCATGTATATGAGCTTTACACAAGTCTAGAATATCACTAATGTGAAGAATTGCAAGTCATTGGAGAAAAGCCATTGCGTTCTCACCGCGTTCACAAACGCGTTCGAACGCGAAATCTGCGTTCACACAGACAGAGAGCCGCGTTCACAAACGTGTTCGAACGCGGGCACTGCGTTCACACAGACAGAGAGCCGCGTTCACAAACGCGTTCGAACGCGGGCACTGCGTTCACACAGACAGAGAGCCACGTTCACAAACGCGTTCGAACGCGGGTACTGCGTTCACACAGACCGAGAGCAACCTTCACAAACGCGTTCAAACGCAACCTAAAGAATTCAAGTTGTCGCATTCGAACGCACTTGGGCCCGTTCGAACGCACCTGAGATTAAGTTAGGCCGTTCGAACGCACTCGGGCCGCGTTCGAACGCACCTATGAAGTTTGCAATTTATTGGATTTTCGTGAGTACGATTATGACTTGGATTTGGCTCTATCTTGGAGATCATATATAAGGATAGTGTTGCCCTAACCTAGGGTAGTTGAAGAAGATTATTCAAGGAGACTTTTTGGAGGCTACATCGGTTCTTCAACAAACAAGGCCCTTCGCATCTACAAATCTTAATCTTTCGTCTTAAGGGCTATCTAGACGAAAGATCAATCTCGAGGGCTACTGAGATTGGACTTCAATCACAAGAAGCAGTGAATCGTGGGTTCTAGCGATCAAGACTGAGAGGAACAAAGTCGTTTGGATCGACGGGTTGTTTTGTGAGTCAGTCTTGTAACTGCTACTATCATAGTGATTGGTTTTGATCCGAGTTTGGATCCGTGGTTTTTTCCCGTTTGGGTTTTCCACGTTAAAATCTTGGCGTTCATCTCTACTTTCGTTTTTAATATTTCTTCCGACTTTTACTTAAGCGAACGAGAAATATCATTGCCTAGAGGACATACGTGTGTCTAGGGGATTTTCAGAACTGATCCAATGACCTTATGATCTCTAATCCGCTCTCTCAACAATGAAACATGGAAGACATGATGCACTCTTGACCGCTCTGGTAGCTCTAAACGATATGCAATCGGACCAATACGCTCTAACACCCGAAACGGACCAAAGCAAAGTAGCGATGAGCTAACTTTTGGTTATGCATCGGACGCAAGGTCACCTATCGATACGGTTGCACCCTCACAAACACCTAACTGCCGATGTCGAACTCCTGCTCCCTATGGCTACGATTATAAACTTGTTTCATTTGGTTTTGAGTAAGTTTAAGATGAGCATGCAACCTTCTTAATGTGGTGTCTCTATCCATCAACGCTAAGTCTACCTCCGTCCGATCTACCGATGCCACTAGATCATAAGCGTGTAATGTCAGATCTGTGCATCCATACACCACCTCAAATCGAGTCATGCTAATGCTGTTATGGTAGGCGATGTTGTAAGACCACTCTGCCCACAGTAAGAACTCCAACCATCGTCTCGGCATCTCTCCAACAAAGCATCTAAAATACTGATCAATGCCTCGATTGACCACCTGGTTCGATCGTCCGTTGGTGGATGGTAGGCCGAACTGAAGTTCAATCGAGTCCCCTGCAATCTGAAAAACTCCATCAAGATCATGATCCGAGACAATTGTACGTGGTATGCCATGTAATCAAGCAACATCTCTAACAAAAATTTTAGCCACCGACTTGGCTGAAAACGGATGTGACAATGCCGAAAAGTGCGCATACTTGCTCAATTTGTCAGCCCCTACAAAGATAACCGAATAACCACGTACCAGCGGAAGATTCTCTATGAAATCCATAGAAATGTCTTCCCAAACACGGTCTGATATAGGTAAAGGCTGAAGTATTAGCTCTTTAACAGACATCGCAAGCACGGATAGAACTCCTCACATCCCGCCTTAATCCTGGTCATGTGCAACTCTAAGATATCCTCCTATAAGTCTTCAAGACATCCCCATGACCAGCCTCTGGAGTTTGGTGGAAGTGCTCCAACAATTTCCGCAATCCATCATTTGTGGGCACCCAAATGCTTCCGCGGTCCAATAGCAAACCGCCTCGGTTTTCCAACTCTGGATGGCGCTCCAGATCATCCATCACTTCCTACAACAATCTCAAAATATCTGGGTCAGATGTACATACATACCTCAGCTCGTCAAGAAAGGGAAAGGTAGGAGAAGAATAGGCTGCAAGCTTAGTGGTATCGGGTTGGCGCGATAGTGTACCTGCCGCTCTATATTCCGTTCTCTTCTTGTATTGTATTTCATAATCATACCCCAATAATTTTGTGACCCATCTCTGCTGTGCCGGAGTGTGTATGTGCTGTCCCATAAAGTATGGAAGGCTCCTTTGATCTGTTCGGTTAATGAATCGCTTACCGATCAAATAAGGCCTCCACTTTGTCATCGCATGCAGAATTGCCAACATCTCTCTTTCATAAGTCGATAATTACTGAGATTTTTGTGATAAAGCCTTGCTAAGATAGGCAATGGGATGTCCTCCTTACATTAGTACAGCTACTATGACAACACCTGATGCATCACATTCCACAATAAACTCTTCAGTGAAGTCCGATAGCGCTAAAACGGGTGTCGTCGTCATTGCTATTTTCAGTTTTTGAAAGGCTTTAGTTGTCAGAATCAAAAAAAAAAATTTGGGGTTGAGAGAGGAGAGTGCATGTGCTCTGCACATGTAGCCCCTCCCCTCTCCCTCTCCAGCACGCGACGAAGCGCAGATAAGGAGGGATTTCATTTAATCCGAATCAGATTAGATTTGATCCTCTTCTAATCTATAAATTAAAACCCTAATCTCTTCTCTCTCTCTAGTTAACCATCTCGGCCCTCTTCTCTCTCTTCTTCCTCCCCTCTTTCGCTTTCTTCTTCCTCACTATCGGAGTCATCGCTGTGGGATCGGCCCGCCGGAGCACCGTCGGAGCCATCGGAGACCACCACGCGACTCGTTGGTAAGCCCTCTCCCACCCATAAATTTAATTAAAGTTTAATAGGGTAAATCGAAAATACCTAATTTGGGATTTCGGCTCCACACGCAAATCTGGCCGGCCGACGGCTTCGGGTCGCAGCCGCTCCGTCTGGAAGCATCTTGCCGTTGGCCTCGTGCCGTGGGCATTCACTGATGGAGCCCTCTGGCTCCGGTCGTCGTCGGTCATGGGATCGACCGCCGTATGCGGGTTTTCCCCCACCTCGCGAGGATGGCGACACCGTATGGTTGTTGGGGAGCTGAGGGTGCAGCCGGCGAACCGTCGCCGCGGTGGCCGCCGGCGTCTTCCTCTTTATCTTTTCCTTTCTCTCTCTTTTCCTCTCTCTCTCTCTCTCTCTCTTCGGTTGGAGAAGACAGACTCGGGCAACTCGAGTCTGGCTTTCTCCTATTAGGTTGCTGGATTCGGGTCGGGTTGGATTTGAATCCATGGAACCCGACCCGAACCAATTTAAATTGGATGGGCTGCGGCTAACCCGCAGCTCAATCCATTTTCTTTTGGTTGGGCCAAGGCCCGATTAACTTCATTTTTTGAATGGGCCGGGCCAGCAGTAGCCTAGTCCAATCCAATGGGTAAATTAAACCCATTTTAGTTCTTTTTGGCTTTTTTTTAAATTATAGAAATATTGATATTATTCAAATTAAAATTTTGATTATTATTTATTATTTAAGGTGGTGATTTTTAGTACGTGAGCTAGAGATTTGAGATTTCGGTTGTCTTGCCTAGACTCAGGTGAGTGGGTTCACTCACATATTTATTTTATTATATTTCGTATTTTGTCAGACCATGTAAATTCTCTGTGTGCAAATTATTTATTTCACCCTTACGTGTAAAAATTTAATTGTTACAATTTCTGTGTGAATCTATTTATTTCATCCGTACGTGCGAAAATTTAATTGTTATATTTTCTGTGTGCATTTAATTATTATATTCAGTGCATCACCATACTTCGTGCAAATATTGAAATTTGTAAAAAGAAAAATGAGAATAGTATTGGTACGACTTAGAGAACAGTCATGGTATAAATCGCTTGCGATTTTCCGTGGTGACTCAAGTCTATCTGGAAGTCCAGGGAAAAGTCCTAAATTAGATCACTGCGGTGACTTTCTTAGGTGACTCTAGCGGGGTTAAGGAACAATCCTAGGATGAATGTGAAAAATTTCCTAGGTGACTCTAACTTGTTTCAATGGTTAGAGGAAAAGACAAAGTGTGTTGATCATAGGGTGATACCATCTGATGACCTTAACCGGATCAGCTATGAAGAAAAGTTCCGAGCGTCATCTCGAGGTGACTTCTAGTTGATGTGGATCCATAGGGTTTAGACCCATTGAGACATATGATAGTATAAATATTAAAAGATATTAATATGTTAAAAATGTGCAAGGTTACAAGTTGTGACATCTCTCTATTGTTATCATTGTTATTATTTAGAAATCATGCCTATTGCATATTGTTATGGACATTGTTGCTCTTAGTTTAATTTATTCGGTATTAATATGATTTAAAATTTATTTGGTTTTCGAGTGGATTCCACTCACTGAGCTATAGTTGTTGGCTCATGGGTTCTATTTTTTTTGTATTGTTTATCTATTTCAGGTAATAGTCAACGGAGCGACTGAGCGAGATGTACCCGGACTCCACCTCCACTTAGGATTCACCTATTTACTTTTTTGCTTTTTTAGATTTTATGCTTTAGATTAGAAGTTTTATTTATTTAGTTTAGAGACTCAAAAACATTAACTTTGTTTTATCTTTATTGCAATTAGTTTTAAAATTTAATAAAGCATATTTTCATTTTATTTATTATTTTTTTTTTGCCATCGTACACGTAGAGAGTATTAATAAGGCTTCGTGCATTTCAAGCATATTGAGATGCTTGGCCGGTCATGATTCCTAATTTGGGTCGTGACAGTAGTGGCTTCATCCGTCGATCTAAAATGAATTCTTCAACAAAGAAGTGAGAGGAGCAGCGATCTTGCCATACTAAGCAATGAAGCGGTGATAATATCCGGTCAGCCCCAAAAATCCTCTCAATCCTATGGTAGTAGTATGAATAGGCCAAGTGGTCCTGCATGCAACCTGTTAGGTTTTTTATTTATTGGCAATTTTGTACAAAATATTCTAAGTGTATTCTTTCATGTATTTGAGCTTTACACAAGTCTAGAATATCACTGGTGTGAAGAATTGCAAGATCATTGGAGAAAAGCCTCGCGTTCTCACCGCGTTCACAAACGCGTTCGAACACGGGCACTGCGTTCACACAGACAGAGAGCCGCGTTCACAAGCGCGTTCAAACGCGGGCACTGCGTTCACACAGATAGAGAGCCGCGTTCACAAACGCGTTCGAACGCGGGTACTGCGTTCACACAGACCGAGAGCAGCGTTCACAAACGCGTTCGAACGCAACCTGAAGAATTCAAGTTGTCGCGTTCGAACGCACTTGGGCCCGTTCGAACGCACCTGAGATTAAGTTAGGCCGTTCGAATGCACTCGGGCCGCGTTCGAACGCACATATGAAGTTTGCAATTTATTGGATTTTCGTGAGTACAAATATGACTTGGATTTCGCTCTATCTTGGAGATCATATATAAGGATAGTGTTGCCCTAACCTAGGGTGGTTGAAGAAGATTATTCAAGGAGACTTTTTGGAGGCTACATCGGTTCTTCAACAAACAAGGCCCTTCGCATCTACAAATCTTAATCTTTCGTCTTAAGGGCTATCTAGACGAAAGATCAATCTCGAGGGTTACTGAGATTGGACTTCAATCACAAGAAGCAGTGAATCGTGGGTTCTAGCGATCAAGACTGAGAGGAACAAAGTCGTTTGGATCGACGGGTTGTTTTGTGAGTCAGTCTTGTAACTGCTACTATCATAGTGATTGGTTTTGATCCGAGTTTGGACCCGTGGTTTTTTTCCCGTTTGGGTTTTCCACGTTAAAATCTTGGCGTTCATCTCTTCTTTCGTTCTTAATAATTCTTCGGACTTTTACTTAAGCGAACGAGCGATATCATTGCCTAGAGTTTAGATACATACGTGTGTCTAGGGATTTATTTTTTTCAATTGGTATCAGAGCAGGTTCTCTCACTCTTTGAGAGAGATCAGATAGGCATGGATTTTCATAGAGATGGACCCTCATCTATTAGACCTCCTATTCTAGATGGATCAAATTATGGATATTGGAAAGCTAGGATGAGAGCTTATTTGAAATCTATAGATGAGCGAGTATGGATGGCCATTGTGAACGGTTGGAGTCCACCAATGTACATGGTGAATGAAAAACTTATTGAGAAACCGATTGACTCATGGGATAGGTCAGACTATGACAAAGTCGGCTGGAATAGCAAAGCAATAAATGCTATTTTTAGTTGTGTTTCCTCGGAAGAATTTAGAAGAATTTCTACGTGTGAGATAGCAAAAGAAGCTTGGACGATCTTAGAAACTACTCACGAAGGAACCATGGTTGTAAAACTTTCGAAACTTCAGAGGTTGACTACTAGTTTTGAAACCCTACGTATGGAGGAGAATGAGACATTTGATGAGTTCTATGCAAAGCTGAGTGATATAGTCAACTCTAGTTTCAACCTAGGAGAGAAACTTCCTGAAAACATAATTATCCGTAAAATCCTTAGGTCCCTTCCAGAAAGGTTTCAGGCAAAAGTTACAGCTATTGAGGAAAGTAAGGATATCGATTCAATGAAAGTTGAACAATTAGTAGGAAATCTACAAACATTTGAGTCTAGTCTTTCAAAACCGAGGAAGTCCAAAGGGATGGCCCTATCTACAGTTGAACAAAATTTAGAGGAATCGGATGATGAAGGTGATTTAGATGTTGAGATGTTGACCATGTTTGTCAAAAAGTTCAATAAATTCTTTCGGAAGCCAAACAAGTTAAATGCTGAAAAACTTGAGAAAAGCAAAGCCTTTGTAAAAAGGAAGAATACTGTGAGTTCAAATACAGGTGGTACCAACAACAATGTCAAACAGAAAAATAAGAATTTTGAGAATAAAGTTCAATGTTTTGAATGTTCTGGTTTTGGACACATCGCACAAGAATGCCCTAATCGTCTTAAGAGGAAGGGCAAAGCTATGAAAGTTACTTGGGATGACTCAGATGAATCTATTGATGATTCTGAAAAGGACGAAGAAAACTTTGTAGCTTTTACCTCTTCTCTACTTTATATTGACTCTATTGTTGATACTAATAGTACAGATGATCAGGATATGTTACCTGCTGAGGAAGATGAATCTGAAATTCAAAAGGCATATAATGACTTCTACCTGGAGTCGTTTAAACTCAAGAAAAGCAATCTTAGACTACTTCAACGACTCGAGGAAATTGAACCAGAAAGAATTCAATTTGAGGAGAAGTATAAATTGGAGCTTGAACGTGTCAAAGACCTTTCTGAACAACTTGACAATGCGAAAAATAAAATGAAGGCTGATGAAATTGAACTAGAGTGATTGCATAAGGAAGTTACTTTTCTAAAAGGGAAGAATAAACTGGACGAGATTCTAAAAGCTCATATCTCTGGAAAAGACAGGTATGGTGTTGGATATACTGGTAATTCAAATAATAATAAAACTGTTTTTGTTTCTGCAGGTAAACAAAAGGAAGAATACCTGAAGCCATGAATCGTATTTTCAAAGCAATCCTGGATGAATCCTTCAAAATTGAAGTTGAATCTACAAACTGGTGAATTTTTTACGGCACCAAAGGTAAACTTTAGTCACACTTCTCGACAAAAGGTGAGTAGAAAAGGGTTTGTTCCGACATGCTATCATTGCGGCATTCTAGGGCATATTCGACCTCATTGTAAATTTTTGCAAAAACCTAGAACTGTTTTTATTTATGGGATGAAAACAAAGGCTATATGGATCAAGAAATCTGATTTGAAATGTTATGTTGTGCATACTGCCTTGAAAGCCTTAAATTCTGAATTGTGGTATTTAGATAGTGGCTGTTCAAGACATATGTCGGGTGACAAGTCTTTATTTTCTAATCTCGAAAAACATGAAGGGGGAGTTGTGACATTCGGAGATGGTAACTCATCCAAGGTAATAGGTAAAGGAAAGGTAAGTACTCCAGGGATTCCTAGTCTCGAAAATGTTCTTTATGTTAATGGATTGAACAGATCTTTACTGAACGTGGATGGTTATCAGTGTGTCGGATGAGCGGGACTGCTTATGTGGAAGTTGTTCGAGAATTCTTTAGTAATGCCACGATTTATGATCACTGTATACGTTCTACTATTCGTGGTGTATCTATATACCTGGATTCCGATGTTATTCGTGCTGAACTGAGTTTGCCTGAT